>NC_056728.1:1748982473-1749604973 GCF_019279795.1 Protopterus annectens | reverse complement strand
CCGAAGTCTTCTACAAAGCTAAGTACCCCGTTGGGGAAACTTTTTCTTGCCTCAGACCGATGTCAGTAAAAGTTAATAACTGTATTTCTTGTGGGAAGCAAATACCTCATAAGGATTTCCATTCTTATTGTATCCCATGCCTAGGCCCAGACCACGACGTCACAGGTTGTCGGTTTTGTGCTAGGTTTAACAAGCGCACTATTAAACGTCGGTTTGATTTTGCCCGACATTATTTTGGCAGAAAATTCAATTACACCATGCCGTCGGAACTACCAACGACCGGAATACACAAAAAGTGCAAAGACAAGGACAGGCATCCGAGGCCCAGAACTGAAGACAAAGCCTCTTCTAGGCCAGTCGCCAGTTCTCCGGTTTTCAGCGAGGCACGTTCGCAGCCCCTGACGACCGCTTCTTTAGAACCACAGGCCGCCTCTGACTCCCACGTGGAGATGGCTGGGCCTTCGGACACACCAGATTTACAGCCTACCGAGACTAATCCTTCAGAGGGATCCGGAGTAGCTGAACAACCCGTAGCTTCAGAGGGTGTTTTCAGACCTACTCAGTTAACCATTAAATCTTCTGCTAAGTCTAAAACCCCTTTAAAAACAAAGAAACAACTTCAACATTCACCAAGACAGGCCTCCATGCCTAAAAAACAAATGCTCAAAATGACCGAAGACTTAATTACTCTGATCAGGGGGTCCCATCCCTCTCCTGATAAAAGGCCTAGACAGGATGCAGACTATGACTCATCCGACCTGGTATCTATCTCTTCAGATTCATCCTCAGACCTATGATACTGTTTACCCCTTTATGAGGATTCTGATGCTGAGGAATCAATTCCTTCAGCCTCTCCGCCAGAGGACTACTCCTTTGGGGAAACCTTACATGCCATGAGGGAGTATTTCCATTGGGAAGGCCAGGATTATCAGAATGGAAGAAAAGGCTCAGAGATTTTCTTTTATTACCTCAACACAGGCCCCTTGCTTTTCCGCCAGTGTTAGATATTGTGGATGATGTGTATTCTGAATCCAGTTTAAATCCTGATTCTTTACCTCCTGCTCCAGTTAAGCCAGACAGATACTACAGAGTCCCTGACTCACACAAATTTCTTTATAAAAGCTCTGTTGCTGACCCTGAAACTATTTCCCAGGGTCCCAAAGGGGTAAAGGCCTCTTCAGCAAAAAATCCAGTCCCCTCTGACAGAGATTCCAGAGCATTAGACAGATGGGGGAAGAAAGTATATACATCTGCAACTTTAGCAATGAGGACCTTAAATTGCCAGTTTCACATGCTAAAATATCAGCAATATTTGATGTCTCAGTTGAAACAAAAAATGCTTCCAAATTCAGATCCTCCTAATTATAAGGAAATGCAGGATTTATTGCATGCAGCTGAACAAGTGGGAAACATACTTTGCAATGTGGTTTTGATTCATTAGAGGCCTCTTGTAGAGCAGCAGTTACAGGATCTGTCATTAGAAGACATGCTTGGTTAAAAGAACAGACGTTACCAGATCATGTTAAAGCAAAATTATTGGATGCACCTTTGCAGCAGGATGTTTTATTTGGAGTTAAAGCAGAAGAGGTATTAAAGAAAATGGAGGATAAGGCAAAATCTATGCAAACAGTGAAGGATTTCTTACAGGTTCACCCTCCTCGATTTAGCAGAAATTGGCCAACAAAGAATTGATCCTTTCCAGTTACAGACAGACCTCAAAGGGGCAGATACAGACGTCCAAGAGGCAGAGGTCAACCACAAGGTCCTTACAGGCCTCGACAATGTGGTGCATCAACCCAGAAAGAAGGGGAAGACAGGCCTCAACCTTATAAAAAACAGCCCCAATGACTTCCCACTACAGCTGCCAAACACTTCTCTCTTGGCAGCCCCTTTGGGAGGAAAACTGGCACTTTTCTGTCACAACTGGCATATGATCACCAAAGATAAATGGGTTCTCAACATTGTATCTCTAGGTTACAGGTTACACTTTCACACTCTGCAAGGTTAAAAGGAATGCCAAATCTGCCACCAAATCAATGGACAGAGGCTCAAAGACAAATTACAGCACTCGTGGACATGAGAGCTATTCAAAAGGTACCAACACAGGAGCAAGGACAAGGATTTTACTCAAGACTCTTTCTGGTTCCCAGAAAGGACAAAGCCTTGGAGGCCCATTCTGGATCTTTCTTCTCTAAACACTTACCTGGATGTTCCAAAATTCAAAATGTTGACACTACAGCAGCTTCATCCCATGCTGGGCAAGAAAGCTTGGCTCGTAACTTTGGACCTCAAGGAGGCATACCTGCATGCCCCTATCAGACAAAACTGCAGAAGATACCTCAGATTCATAGCTGGTTCAATGCACTACCAATTCTCTGCACTGCCCTTTGGCTTATCTACTCCGCCCAGGATCTTCACAAAGTGCCTGGCACCAGTAATTGCATTTTGCAGACAGAAAGGAATTCAAATTTATCCGTACCTGGACGACTGCCTGATTCAAGCAGAGAACAAGGACATTCTTCTAAAGCATCTGGCATTTGTAAAAAAAGTTATTAAGTTGCCTAGGGTACACAGTAAACGAAAATAAGTCAAAACTAGTGCCCTCACAAGAGATAATATTCCTGGGTGCCAGCTTAAATACAATGGCCCAGATGGCTTATCTCACGCCAGACAAGCAAGAACACCTGACTCAATATTTTCAATTGATGGCAACAAAGACCCAACTCCCTGCAAGAAAAATTCTGCAAGCCTTGGGTTACATGGCATCTTGCATACTACTAATTCCATATGCCAGACTGCATATGAGGAAACTACAATGGTACCTAAAGAGTGTCTGGTCTCAACACTGTCACAGTTTGGAAACAGTAATAACACTAATTCCTTGCCTTCAACAGGAGTTTCAATGGTGGGCTCAAGCCTGTCACCTCAACAAGGGACATCCTTTCACTCAACTCACAGCCAGGCAAACACTGACAACAGATGCATCGAATTACGCCTGGGGAGCACACATGGCAGGAAAATGTATTCAGGGCAAGTGGCCCGCAGAACAAAGGCATCTTCACATTAATCAAAAAGAGATGCTAGCTGTACAAAATGCCCTTATAGCTTTCAAGGACCTTCTGCATCCAGGACAACTACTACTAAAGACAGACAACACCACAGTTATGTGGTACATAAACAAGCAAGGGGGCACTCATTCTTATCCCCTCTGCAGACAAGCCATGACCTTGTGGAACACAGCTCTAACCTATCAAGTTCATCTGCAAGCACAATTCCTGCCAGGAGAGAAAAACACACTGGCAGACGACTTAAGCAGAAACATCATGGATCCACACGAGTGGAAATTACATCCACAAATATTCAGAATGATCACACAAAAATGGTGGAGCCCGGACATAGATCTGTTTGCATCCCCAATAAACTGCCAGCTACATAAATTCTGCACAAGGACTTACCACCCACAAGCATGGAATGTGGATGCCCTCTTATTCAGCTGGAAAAACCTACAAGTATATGCTTTCCCACCACTACCTCTCCTTTCAAAGGTACTCATAAAAGCCAGGCAAGAAAAGCCAAAGATGATCCTGATTGCCCCAGACTGGCCACGCCAGCACTGGTACCCAGTCTTAAAGAACTTAGCACAAGGTCCACCCTGGATTTTGCCTCACATCCCACATCTTCTGACTCAACACAACAATCAGATACTTCACAGCCAGCTCAAGACTTTAAACCTGGCTGCATGGCAGATTCCTTAGTCAAGCAAGCAATGCCTCTCTCCAAAGCTGTTATGGATGTCATTCTGGAGGCCAGAAGGCCGAGCACCAGGAAAGCCTATTCAGATAAATGGAAGAGATTCTGTGCCTGGAACCAGGCTCACAGCCTTGACCCTCTTGTCCCAAATATTCCTCAGATACTACAATATTTAACTGAGATGCTGGACAAAGGCCTCTCCTTTTCATCCATCAAGATCCACGCCTCGGCCATCTCTGCTCATTACAACATGGACCCACCTATTTTTTCTAATCCTTTGCTAAAACAGTACCTCAGAGGGGCTAAAAACATAAGACCACCCCGTAGAGCACCAACTCCAACTTTGGACCTCAACTTTGTGTGGAAAAATTAACTTTACCTCCTTTTGAGCCAGCTAACTCAGCAGATTTAAAATATGTCTCTTGGAAAACTGCTCTGCTCCTGGCAATAGCCTCAGCACGAAGAGTTTCAGAATTACAGGCACTAATGGCAGTGGAACCTTTCATCATTTTCCACCAAGACAAGCTGTCTTTAAGAACAAATCCTACTTTTATGCCAAAGGTGGTATCAAGTGTGGCTCTAAACCAAACTATTCACTTGCCAACTTTTTATCCAAATCCACAGAATAAAGGGGAGAGACTTCTGCATTCCTTTGGCATACACAGGCAGTTACGCTTCTACTTGGACAAAACGAAAGCTTTCAGAAAAACTGAGCAATTGTTTGTAGTATATGCTGCAGGAGCACAGGGAAAAGCCATTTCAAAACAGACCATTTCAAAATGGATAGGACACTGTATACGTTTCTGCTATACACACCATGGGAAAACTGTACCTAACAGCATTAATTCTCATTCCACCAGGGCAACAGCCACTTCAACTGCCTACCTCAGAGGAGTACCTACCAAGGACATTTTGGAAGCAGTAACTTGGAGTTCTGTACATACCTTCACCAAGCATTACCATCTGCCTCTTTACTCTAAATCCAGAGCTGGCTTTGCCACTGCAGTGCTGCAGGGCCTTATAGCCACCCCTAATGCCTTATAGAACCAGCCACCCTACCTCAGCTTTGGGATTCTACCCAAGTGTAATGACTGCAGCAGTGTAACACGGTGAACATAGTACAGTTTTGTACCTACCATAAATGTAGATGTTCGAGTGTATATACTGCTGCAATCTAGGTTACCCTCCCTCCTTCCCCTCTTACTTGCTGGTACGTACCTAAGTCTTCTACCCTTTGCTACCTATGGGGAGTATTTGCTGGTAACTGAAAGTTTTTGATTGCTTTTCTTATGTATGTTTTATTAGCAATTTGCATTGCCTACCTTTCTGGGGGCACCTGACATCTGGGGCAAGAAAAACTGAAGAAAATGGCGTTGGCTGCATCTTATATACCCCTGTCGCACCGATGTCAGGGAAGAAGCAACAGCAACCGACGCCGGACCAAGACTTTGGAACTCAGGCCGACTGAGGGACCGCCTGACGGCAGGATAACCCTAGTGTAATGACTGCAGCAGTGTATACACTCGAACATCTACATTTATGGTAGGTACAAAACTGTACTTTCTTCCCAAACGAAAACAGCTCAGTTCAAATAAAGCAGTACATATAATATCCAAAAAGAATCAGATTTAATAAGTGCACACAGTAGGTAAGCGCTTTCACAATACAGCTTCTTCTGGTCTTTTATATTGTTGCTGTACTCGTTATTTTCAACAGTGCAAAATTTACCTTGTGGAGTGTTGGCCTGGTTTTATATATATATATATATATATATATATATATATATATGTGTGTGTGTGTGTGTATGTATGTGTGTATATATATATATATATATATATATATATATATATATATATATAATTTACATATTTATACACACACACACACACACACACACACACATGGGAATACTTTAGTAGTCCGACATTTCGCTTACCCGGCTTTCACATCACTGAGACGAAAGGACCCAGAAGACTGACATCCGGAACATCGACTTATAGGTTCATAGGTTCATACTAGGCTATCTGCCCTAGGGCATTTATAAGCCTAGCCAGAGTGTGTTTGGCTTTCGCCACCCATTTTAAATTAATTTTGCTATGCCCTTTTTCGAGGTTAATATACTGTGCCTCTGTCTAACAGTGACACAGAAGTGATACCCGGGGTAAACCTACGATCTCCCATCCACTCTTCAAGATTCCTCTTGAAGAGAGTCAATGAGGGACTCTGCCTAACCTGGACTGGGATTTTATTCCAGAGTGAAGGGAGCCTCTGGGTTATGAATCTGTCCCTCCAGCATGTCCTATTTATTTCAGTGCTGAGGTTCAAGTCTCTCGAGCACGTAGCTCGATGGGATTTGGATTTTCTGAGGTGCAGCATGTCCATTAATTCCGGGTTGGACATGGCTTTATACGTCAGGCACAGATCTCCTCTGAGCAGGCAGTATGCCACTGAGTAGAGCTGGAGTTTCTTTAACCGGGCAGCATATGGCATCTGTTTGAACCCTTTGATCCTCTTGGTGAGGTACTTTTGGGGTCTTTCCAGTTGCTGCAGGTGTCTGGTAAGGTACATCCCAAGAGGGGCATTGTACTCAATTATGGGCATGATGAGGGATGAGTAAAGAGGCACGATGACCTCCCCTGATCTAGATGTGAATTCCTTCATGATTAGGTGGGCTATATAAAATGTTTTTCTAACCACTTTGGCCACGTGGTTGTCAAATGAGAGATTGCTATCAACTTGGGTCCCCAGGTCCCTAATTACTTCTTCTGTACTTAATGGATTACCACCTATGTGGTAATTTGTGGGCACTTTGTTTTTGCCAAAGGGGATGACTATAAACTTTTTGGCATTTAGCTTGAGGCCATGGCTCTAGCACCAGTTGTCTGTTTCTATGAGGCCCTTTTGGAGGATGCTTGTGTCGTCTGGAGAGTCGATTATGGTGCCCAGTTTGCTGTCATCTGCGAACTTAGTCAGCCACAGTCCTTCCATGTTGGCCTGTACCTCCGAGAAATATATACCGAACAGGAGAGGTCCCAGGACTGAGCCTTGTGGGATGCCACTTGTAACTGGTTTGGAGTCTGACATGGTTCCAGCAATTCTAACCATGTGGGTTCTGTCCTTGAGCCAGTTTGCAACCCATCTAGTGACATAGGGGTTTATATTTGAGCTGGTGAGCTTATCTATAATGCCCGAGTGGGGTATTGTATCAAAGGCTTTTGCGAGGTCCAGGTAGGCTGTGTGGGACCACCTTCCCCTCGTCAATGGCCTTGGTGACTGTTTCAAAGAAATCGACCAGGTTTAAGAGGCAGGAACTGCCCTTAACAAAGCTGAACTGGGTAGGATCCAGTGTCTGTAGGTCCCCAATATCTTTATTTATGAGGTCCATGATGATCCTTTCCATAGCTTTGCAGACCAAGCTAGTCAGGCTTATGGGGCGATAGTTTCCAGGATCCGTTGAGGCACCACCTTTGTGGAGAGGGACCACTGTTGCTGTACACCACTCTTTGGGTACATATCCTGTAGTAAGGCTGAGATTGAACAGTAGTTTTATGTTTGGGTTTAGCTCTTCTTGGAGTTCATGTAGGACACAGCCCGGGACACCATCTGGTCCCATTGATGCTGTGTTTTTTGCTTTGGAGAGGGTGGCTCTTACCTGAGCATCTGAGATGTCAGGGGGGCAGCACTCTGCTGGGATAGATATTTGCCCTTTTGGTGGGGGGGGGAGAAGTTTGCTCTGAACCTGTCAGCTAGGATGTTGGCAATGTATGTGGGTTCGATGTATTTTTTGTCATTTTGGACTAATTCTGAGCATATCTGGGAATTCCCACCCAGGTTCCTAACATAACTAAAGAAAGCCTTGTGATTATCCTTAGTGTCCTGTGCAATTTTTCTCTCAAAGCTGGCCTAGACGATTTTATGAGTGCCTGTAATTTTTTGCTAATACTGATCAGAGATGCCTTCCCTTTTTGGGATTTTGCTCTATCATGTAGTAGCTTCCTCCTTCTATTGTATAGTTTGTTTATGGCTGGGGTCCACCAGACAGGACGTCTGCCTTTGGAGGATTGGGTCTTGGTTTTATTTGGGATTGCATGATCCATGCATTCCTGAAGGTGTTCATAGAATGCGTTTATAAAGGATTCTGCGGTCTGGGCCGTATTTTCC
Organism: Protopterus annectens; assembly: GCF_019279795.1. Lineage (NCBI taxonomy): Eukaryota > Metazoa > Chordata > Ceratodontiformes > Protopteridae > Protopterus > Protopterus annectens. The sequence goes on along the minus strand of NC_056728.1, from coordinate 1,749,597,062 downwards.
ACAGGCTCGGGGGCTTTGAAGGATTCCACCTCAGTTTTGAGGAGTGTGAAATTTGCTTTGGAGAAGCTTTTCACTGTGGTTTTCTGGCAGGGGGTGGGGTCAGGATGTGAATATCCAGTGAGATTAGTTTATGGTCTGATCTTACCAGTGAGGGATACACTTCTGGTCTGGAGCATAGAGTCCCCATGTTGGTGATGATCAGGTCCAGTATGTTTTCCCCTCTTGTGGGAGTGGTAATAAGTTGTTCCATAGCATTTGAGTTTATAAATTCTAGGAACCTTTGGGCTAGTGTGTTGGAGCTAGAGTAATGCTCCCAGTCTATGTTTGGGTAGTTGAAGTTGCCCAATATAATGGTGTTTGGAGAGACCTTCCTATTTTCCAGTGTTCTCAGGAAGGCCGAGTGGGGTTCCTGGGTTTGGGAGGGTGGTCATTAGCAGGCTATAAACTGGAAGGCAGTTTTACCCACTGTTAGTTGCACATGGATAGTCTCTGATGCTCCGTGCTGTGCCACCAACCTGGAGGTGTGGGTATCTTTGATGAATATTGATACTCCCCCTCCTTTTGTGGTTCGGTCCAAGTTTTGGGGCCGAAAAGCATGGTATGATGTATAACCTGGTAGTGCTGGGGTGCTCTCGGGAGCCTTGAACCAGGTTTCTGTTACTGCACAGATATCGATGTTCTCCATGCTAAGGAGAGTTTCGAGTGCATGCATCTTGAGGTTTAGACTTCTGGTGTTGAGTAGCATTACTCTTAGTTTCTTATCCCTTGTGATACCTATGGAGGTGGGTTTGTCTTTTGAGCCTTGCCTAAAAAGGCACTATGGGGGAAGCAAGAGCCTTTGCCAATATCCGAAAGCCCAGGGGTGACAGGTGGAAGCCGTCCCTAGCGAAGCATCATGGCTTGTCGAGCATGTCATCCCAGGCTGACAGGCATTGGATCCCCTTTGAATGACACCAATACTTAAGCCAATTGTTGAAATTGATCATCTTGTCTTCATATTGTGGCATCATTCTTGGTGAGGGTAAGATGCTACTCAAGGTCAGGGTCATACTGGCCTGGGCTACATGCTCAGAGAGCTCCTCTATGTCTCTTTTCATGTAGTCCAGGGAGGTACGTCTCAGGTCATTCACACCAGCATGGACAATGACCGAGTCATATTTGTACTTGCCTTGGAGTGACCTGAGTGCTTGTGTTATGTGGCGGATCCTAGCGCCCGACAGGCAGCTCACCGTGACCTTCTCCTTGTTCAGCCTGGCAGAGCGGGACGTCAGTGTGCCTGACGATAGAGTCACCTATTACAAGTGTATCAGGTGTGTTGTTTAGCCTTAAGGGCTGTGACTGTTCAGCACACTGGCTTTGTGAGCTATGTGTTGCACGTGTTTTGTTTTGGGGTAGCGGTTGCTTGGGTGTCTGCTTTGGAGGTCTCTGCTGCTTAGGCAGATTTTTATTTAGAGCCTCAGGGTATGTTTTTGTGTGTTTATGTGTTTGGTTTGCTGTCGTGGTAGGTCTATGTGAGACTGGAATCATAGTGAGTGTGGTTTCCTTCTCCTCCTGACTGGTTACATCAGTACTGAGTTGAGAGAGCTTAGCCTCCAGTTTGGCTATATGGTTGCATCTCTCACATGTGTTGGAATTTGTTGGGAGGAGGAGAGGGTTGTCTGTGTACATGAGGCAGTTGTAACATTGCCTCAAGATTCCCAGATTCACCAGCTGGACCGGAGAGGAGATTGACAACTGACCTTTGGACATGCTAGAATAGTATTGGGAATTCCTTTATAATTGAAAAAAAGGGCCAATGAGGAACAAGGTACTCAAGGGGAGTTTGTGAGGGTGTAGTGCTTTTAATTTTTTAGTGCTGACTTATATAATTGCTTTAGTGAGCAAGTGCCAGGTAACTTAAATGCAATGTGTTACAGTTAACTTAAATGCAAAAATGACAAACAGTAAGTTTCTTTCAAGTGAAACAAGGAAATAAGTACAGTAAGCAATGCAGATATCACTAGGGATCCACAGAAGCGCTGAAAAAACGCATTTTAGGTGGAACTAGCGTTTCAGGGAAATAACAAGCAAACAAACAACAAGTATACAAACAAAGCTAGATTCAGCAGGCCTGGATCTAGTCTATGCTACAGCAAACAAGGTGTACCAATTTCAGTAAGAAACAGTTCAGATATGCAGGCACTATAAGCCTTTAACCAGAAATTCCCAGCTCAGAAGGGCAGAGTCCAGCCTCTCCTCCCACAACAGTGCAGACCACGAACCTTCTTAATGTAAAATAACTGGCCTGAAGCCCAAGTGTTTAAACTAGAACTAATACACTTTTAGAATAACAGACACTGAGCCCTCAATCAGCAGTTCCCAACTTAGAAGGATGTAAGCTACCTGTTCTGCCACCACAGTGCAGGCCACAAACCTTCCTAATGTAAAACAACTGGTCTGAAGCCCAAGTGCTTAATCCAAAAGACTTAGAATGATAGCTACACTTTAATCAAGTTACTACCTACCAAGCAGTAATAAATACAATTGAATACTTTAAAGCATGCCTGGATTAGTGCTCAGGTTATACAAACAAAGCTAGATTCAGCAGGCCTGGATCTAGTCTATGCTACAGCAAACAAGATGTACCAATTTCAGTAAGAAGCAGTTCAAATATGCAGGTACTATAAGCCTTTAACCAGAAATTCCCAGCTCAGAAGGGCAGAATCCAGCCTCTCCTCCCACAAGAGTGCAGACCATGAACCCTCTTAATGTAAAATAACTGGCCTGAAGCCCAAGTGCTTAAACCAGAATTAATACACTTTTAGAATAACAGACACTGAGCCCTCAATCAGCAGTTCCCAACTTAGAAGGATGTAAGCTACCTGTTCTGCCACTACAGTGCAGACCACAAACCTTCTTAATGTAAAACAACTGGTTTGAAGCCCAAGTGCTTAAACTAAAAGGCTTAGAATGAGTTACACCAAGCAGTAATAAATACAATTGAGTACTATTAAGATGACGCAAAAGCAAAATAAAGTAGGAAGAAACACAAATACAGTAAAAGCAGATAAAATTTTTTTTTTTTTTTTGAGTGAGCAAATGAGATGGGCCCAGGAGTTACAGGACAGAAACAAGTGCAAATGCAGGCCTTCAAATCAGAAAGTTGAGAGATGGAAGACCGCCCAAACGGCCATTAACTACAAATTCTGGGCCAGAACCACTCCTTATGTGCTAGACAGGTTACCCAATGCTTACCACTCCCACTGATAAGCTAGAAGGCTTCCCTCCAACACAGAAAGGCTTGGGGGGGCTCAGAAGCTTACAAACAGTCCTGGATACAGCAAATCTGTATCTGGAACACTAATTACAGGAAAGGTAGGAAACAGGCTTACATTTTTTTTTCTTTTCAGAAAAGTAGCAAAAACAGTAGTAGAAACAATTCACATGCAGTGCAAGCTGGCACACTTGAGTATGTGGCAATATTAGTCCACACACAGTTTGAAAAAATGTAATTAAATTAAAAAGGACTAAAAGCAAGTGCAGAAAGGGTTTATTAAGTAGAATGCGGTAAAGAGATGGGACTGGGGGAGTGTCCTAGATCAAATCTACAGTGGGGCGGGCACTGCAAAAGCCACCATATTTAAACTACAACCAAGAACAGGGAGGGGAGGTGGGGAAGACGGTTTCAACAGAGATGTGAGGAATCCCATTGCTGATCTCTGTATATTTGCAGAACATTAAGACAACAGATATCTAAGCAAGAGTTTAGCTCTATAATACAGAATAATACAGAAAAATATACTCAGCTCTATATATTTGCAGATAGTCTTGTAAGGCTGTCTCAAAGGAGCACACCGGTTCCAATTTAAATGCAGGCTGTTATTAATAGGTCAAAATTAAGGGAACCTGGAGTTAAGCAACACACAAGCTATAAAAACTGGTTATATCAGCTGAAGACAAGGCAGAAAATGAGGGGTGGGGTGGGGAAGACAGTTTCAACAGAGATGTGAGGAATCACAGTGCAAATTATAAAACCAGAAAAATATATACTGATCTCTGTATATTTGCAGAACAGTAAGACAACAGATGTCTAAGCAACAATTTAGCTCTATAATACAGAATAATACAGAAAAATATACTCAGCTCTATATATTTGCAGATAGTCTTGTAAGGCTCTCTCTCAGTGCACAGGTTCCAATTTAAATGCAGGCTGTTATTAACAGGTCAAAATTAAGGAACCTGGAGTTAAGCAACACACAAGCTATAAAAACGGTTATATCAGCTGAAGACAAGGCAGAAAATGAGGGGGGGGGGACAGTTTCAACAGAGATGTGAGAAATCACTGTGCAAATTATAAAACCAGAAAAATATATACTGATCTCTGTATATTTGCAGAACATTAAGACAACAGATATCTAAGCAACAATTTAGCTCTATAATACAGAATAATGCAGAAAAATATACTCAGCTCTATATATTTGCAGATAGTCTTGTAAGGCTGTCTCAAAACACACAGGTTCCAAAATAAGAGGTAAGTAACCACGTGGCCATCCTGTTGAACTTAATCCCTTACCCCCACCCCCGATCTCGGAGGTGGTATATTTAGTTAGGAGGGTGTGGGGGAGAAACCCCCCCATATGGCTGGGTTTAGTTTTGTTCGGTTTATATATTTTTTTTCAGAATGGCCAAGCGGTTATGTACCTTGAGTGGAAAGTCAGTGTTTTGGATGTCGATCTTCTGGTTTTGTCAGTTCTTTTGTCTCGGCAATGTGAAAGTCGGGTAAGTGGAATGTCAGTGTAGTGAAGTAGATCCACACAAACACGCACACATATATATATATATATATATATATATATATATATATATATATATGTATATACACACACTTGTATACTTACATGCATACATATAAATACACACACACACACGTATATGTATATATATATATATATATATATATATATATATATATATATATATATATATATTTCCATACTTGTAGATTTGCATGCATACATATATATGTGTGTGTTTGTGTAGATATATATTCACAGGTGTCTACTATGCTAATGAACACAAGGGCCTTTTTTAAGCCTAGCCATGCATCCCAGATCTCTGACAAGTTCTGATACCCTTGATAAATAAAGCAGGGGCTTGGGTAATTAAACATTTACAAGCTAGGGCCTGGGAGATGAACCATTTACAGGTTGCCTGTGTCCATTAGAGACATTGGTGCCAAACCAGGGGTGAATTTTCTGTTCCCCATCTAATTGTCCAGGTTGCAGTTGAATTGGGTTAGGGAGGAACACTGCTTCACGTGCATGAGAAGCCTGTTCCAGAGACGGTAATCTCGGTGATTCATTCCTGTCTCTCCAGCAGGTCCTATTTATATCACAGGCAAGTTTTAAGTCTTTAGAATAGGTAATTCTGGTGCTGTTTGTTTTGCGGATATGCAGGATGTCCATCATAGTGGGGTCTGATAATGTTCTGTATGTCAGGCATAGATCTCCCCTCAAATGCCTGTAGGAGACAGAATACAAGGAAAGAGCCTTGAGGTGGTCTGCATAGTACATTTTACTTAATCCTATATTCTTTTAGTGAGGAGCCACTGTGGGCATTCCAGTTGCTGGATATGCTTGGGTAGGTACATAGCAAAGGGGCATTGTACTCAATGACAGGTTTGATGAATTGCAAGTGCAGTGGAACAATGACTTCCTTGGACTTAGATTCCATACCTTTGTTTATAAGTTGGGCAACATAGAATGATTTTTTTACTACTGCAGACACATGAAGGTCAAAGGCCAGACTACTATCTTTGTGTGTCCCTAAGTCCCTGACTACTGGGTCATCTCTAAGGGATGTGCTGTCAATAAGATAGTTACCAGGGTTGTATGACTTCCCAAAGGATACTGTTACGTATTTCTTGGCATTTCGTTTTTGTCCATGGCTTTGCCACCAGTTGTTCGCCAGGAGGGGCTGAGACAGGCAATCATTTGTGACAGTTTCCAACTTGCAATCATCTGCAAATTTAGTTAACGAGAGACCACTGACATTGGCCTTGACTTCAGAGAAGTAAATGCCAAAAAGGAGCAGTCCAAAGACTGATCCCTCAGGGACTCCACTTGTGACTGGCCTCTTTGTAAAGTTAGACTCCCCAATTCTGACTGCCGGGGTCCTGTCTGTGAGCCAGTTGGCTATCTTGTCGGGTGAAATATGAGTTTGTACCTAACCTCTTGAGTTTGTCAACAATGCCCGAGTGGGATATTGTGTCACATGCCTTGGCCAGGTCAAGGTAGACATTGTGTACCATTTTGCCCTCATCCATTGCTTTAGTGACCTACTCAAAGAAGTCCACCAGGTTGAATAGGCATGATCTGCCCTTGACGAAACCAAACTGGGTTGAGTCCACTTTCTGAAGGTTTACTATATCACTTTTGATCATTTCCATGATAATTCTTTCCACAGCTTTATATATAAGACCAATGAGACTTACAGGTCTTTAGTGTCCAGGGTCTGTAGATGGCCCACCTTTGTGCAGAGGGATGACTGTTGCTGTTCTCCATTCATGAGACACGAAGCCTGTTTTTGGTTGTAGTTAAATAGCAATTCCAGAGGCCCTGAGAGGTCATGTTTCATGCTATTTAGAAGGCATCCTGGGATATTGTCTAGGTCCGTTGATGCAGTGTTCTTCACCTTAGAGAGAGCATTAAGGACCTGTTCTCTAGTGATAGCAGGAGGAGTTATATTTAATGGTATTTCCTGAGGGAAGGCTGAGGGGAGGGGTGAGGGGTAAAGTTGTAGCTGAATTTATTGGCCAGTAGGTTTGCTATATCTTCTGGCTCAGTATAGGTGGCTCCATTTACAATGAGCTCTGCACACAACTGTGTACTGCCTTTGAGGTTGCAGACATAGCTAAGGAATGCGTTGTGGTTGTCTGGCCTGGGAGGCCAAATTCACCTCAAATTTGACTTTGGTAGACTTCATTGCCATCTGAAATGTTTGTATAGCTTGATGAGAGTGATTTTATCCTGCTGGATGCTGCATCTCTTAAGTTTTGCCATGATTTTCTTCCTTCTGTTATACAGCCTGTTGATTTTGTGATTCCTCCAGGTTGGCTTGTTTTTGAGTTAGTTCTGTACTACTTCCTGGTGGGTACAGCTGCCTCTATGCAGCTGTTAACATGCATGTACAGAGTTTCTGTGAACAGTTCTACATGGGTATCCATGTTCTTGGGGTTTATGGGGGCTTGAAACTTTGCCAGGTTATCACTTAATAGAAGGAGGTTAGCCTTAGACTAGTTCCTGAATATTTCAGGTTTTGCTGGAGGTCCAGGTTTTATTATTACTTCAAAGGAGACCATTTTGTGGTATGACTGTACCAGGGAATACATTACAGTAAGGAGTATGCATCACTCTCCCATATTAGTGAGGACCAGAGCCAATATGGCTGCACCCCTGGTTGGTGTACTGACTATCTAGTTCAGGGAGTTTGTGTTTACAACGTCTAGGAATCTCTGTGCCTGTACATTTGGTGTCGAATAGGATTCCCAGTTAATAGTGGGGTAATTAAAGTCGCCATTGAATATGGTATTGGCTTGAATGGTTATTGTTTCTAAAAAGTTTGCATACATGGTATGGATTTCCTGGGTAAAAGAGGGGGACATATAGTTGCCAAGGAAGCTATATTCGATTTTGCCTATTGTGATTTGAACATGGAGTAGCTCAAGTGCATTGTCCTGTTTGATCAGCCTTGAGGTATATTTAGTTTTGATATAAAAAGAGACACCTCCACCTTTAGTCCCTGTCTGTGTAGTAGCTGGTCTAAATGTATGGAAGGAATTATAACCTTGTACTGTGTTGGAATGATCTCCATAGCTTTAAACCATGTCTGAGAGACCGCTCAGACATCAGCATTCTCTAGGGTGAAGAGAGCTTGTAGGGAGTGTGTTTTTTTGTTTGTTTAGACTCCTAGTATTAAGCAGCAATATTTTTAGATTTTCTTGGCTTTGATTTGCTATGTTGGAAGTACTTTCATTTTGGCATTGCCTAAAAAAGACACTATGGAGGAAGATAATGTTTTAGCTAATATTTGAAAGCCTAGAGGAGAGAGGTGCAGACCATTCCTGGCAAAGCAGCATGGTCTGTTGGACATCTCTTTTCAAGCTGAGAAATATTGCACCTTCTTAGAATGGCACCAGAAGCTGAGCCAATTAAAGTCAATTATCTTTTGTTCGTATTGTGCCATTATCCTTGGAGAAGGTAAAAATCTGCTCAGTGCTAGGCTCGTACCAGCCTGAGACACACATTCCGAGACCTCCATTATGTCTCTCTTCATATAGTCTAGGGGGAGGTATCTCTCAGGTCATTTACTCCCACCTGGACTATGGCTGAGTCATACTGGTACTTGTGGTCCAGTGACCTTAGTGAATGGGTAATGTGGTGGATCTTAGCCCCTGATAAGCAGCTGACTGTGACTTTCTCCTTAATCAGCCTGGTGAGAGGGACATGAGTGTGTCTCACGATGGAGTCTCCAATGACCAGAATGTTGCAGTGTGTGGTGGCTTGCCTTATGGGCTTGGTGGTAGAGGCTCCATGAGATGTGCTCTATGTGTTGATATGGGCGTTCTTTTGAAAGAATGTATTTGGGGCTGCTGAGGGTGTTTGTTATGTGTACTTGGTCTAGGAGGTCTTTGTGGTTTAGGGAGCTTACATTTACGTGCTTCAGCATATGTGGGTCTATATGTCTGCAATAGTGCGTGATGGGTGCAGTATGTGTACTATTGGCAACTTTATTGACATTAGGAATACTTTTTACATGAGAGCTTTGCTTCCAGTGACATTGTGTAAATACATTTCTCACATACCATATCAGTTTGGTTGAGAATTATCTGGTTGTCAGTAAACATGAGGCAATTTCTGCATTGCCTCAAAATGCCCATATCCACAAAGCTTGTAACGGAGATAGTGGGAAAGTTCATATCCATGGCAAGAGACCTTTTTTTATTGATTAGATAGCTGGAGTGAGAATATAAAGCTATGTCAGGAGTATTCAATTTGCAACTCTGGGGACAGTGCTTGTCACTGCAGACTAGTTGTCCTTTGTGCAATTAGGTATTGGAGAAATTTCAGTCGTGCTTTTACAGGAAAATGTTTCTCGATGTGCCTGAGTCTGTACATAACATGGCCCAACACTTGAGGGGAAACTAATAAGTAGACCCTGAAAACTGAAGGATGAAGTATTTAGGCAGATATTCTGAAGTTAGAAACACGTCAAGCAGTACTTACTGAAAACAAAGAATTAGCTTGTCAAGAATGATGAAAGGAGGGGAGTCGCATGAATGGCTACTGCTTGGCTACTACTAGTGTTGGTCTCACCACAGTTTTTCTCTGCTGGGATACAGTGCTCCTTTGCTTCTTCTGTCAGCAGAAGCAAAATGTTAGCATCAGTCCCAAGATGAGAAGCAGGCCACAGCCTGTATGGTGATCCAGAGTATTGTGCCAGATGGTGCAAGGGTCTGTAGGCTAGTTGTAGCCTTTTCCTGGTAGATGCTTTGAATAGCAACCAGACTAATGAGGAACGTTAAGCACAGACACTCACTGTCCAGTCAGAAACAGTCAGGAATCAATGCACTCTGCTTCTTCTCTCACCAGGAGTTGAATATGAGCACAAATTCCAAGCTGTCACCAGTGATGCAGTTATTAGGCTTTCTGGTGATCAGCAGTCTCCAGGAAATAATGTCCCTGTGCTCCTTCTCTCACCAGGAGAAAACAGAAACACTAATCCCAAGATGACTACTGAGAGGCTGAAAGGGCTGGCCTTGGTTGAGAATGAACTCTCGAATCCACGACTTGAATTCCTTCTTGTGACAGGGAAGGAGAGGTACACTGAAAGTCAGAGGGTGATGCTGCTGTCAAACTGAATTGAGGTACCACTGAAGCTTCCACATATGTAATCTGGCAAGAGGAAATATCAGAATCGAAGAGACCATGAATCCCAGGGCCCAAAGAAACTGCCTGACTTTCACTGCAGTCAGGGGAAGAAGAGACTGAAAGAAGGCTGTCAGTAACATCACCTTTGGAGGCAGAAGAGAGGCCAGCATTGGCACCATCTGAATCCTGCAACCCAGATATACATGATCCTGAGAGGGAGACAGGATGGACTTTTGAAAGTTGATAGTAAACCCCAGACTTTGAAAAAGAGAGATGATGAACTACAGATCCTTCAACAGTCGACTGGGAGAAGGAGCCTGAAGCAACAGGTCATTAAGATAAGGAAAAATATGAATGCCTTGGAGCTTGCAGAAAGCAATCAGTGGAGCTAGGCATTTTGTGAATACCCTTGGGACAGTAGAGAGGCCAAAGGGAAAAGCAGAGAACTGAAAATGAGAGGAAGACACAGAGAACTGTAAAATCTTCCTCTAGGGAGGGTGAATAGGCATATGAAGGTAAGCATTTTTCAGAACCAAGAACCCCAGAAAAGCCTGGGGTAATTAAAGAGGAAACCGAGTTTGAAGAGTAAGCATCCGAAAAGAAAGGATCTTGAGAAAGGCGTTGGTCGGGGGGGGGGGTCAGTTGTCTAAGAGAAGCAGGCTTATCTGGCAAGGGAGGCTTCTGGACCGCAGAAATCTGAGAAGCCTTAGCAGAGGGAGCCCACCTCCCTCCCTTCCAGCCCATAGAGGCCTGCTAGGGTTGCCTGTGAACAAAAGCAAATCTAGAAGGATAATTCCACTGGAATTTAGGGATAGGAGAGAAAAAAATATGTTTAAGGTCTTGCAAGGCTGTGCCTTTGTCTTGAAGAGACTTACACAAGTCAGCAGTAGTCCCAAAAAGATGAGTATTATCCAAAGGAGCATCTGACAACTTGAACCTAATATCCTCAGGAAGAGACTAAAGACAAAGCCAAGGATAATGCCTCATGATGGACCCAAATGCTGTGGCCCTACAAGAGGCATCAGCAGCATGCATAGCTGCACTTAATAGAGTGGCGAGCCACTTGAGAATCAGAACCTAAAATAGATAAGGCAGAGGATTTGCCATCAGACTCAAGGAGGGCAGAGGTAACCAGACAGGTCTGAGCTACCAAGGCCAGAGCATACCTGGTCATATGGTTCTGGTAATTTATTGCCCATAAGGCCAAAGTAGAAGCAGTGTAAACTTTCTTGCCAGTCTTCTCCATTGGCCTGCTACCCTTATCAGAAGGCAAAAGTTTAGAAGGATTGTTAGAGACAGACACCACAGCAGAATGACATTTAAATAAAACCAGACATTCCTCGGGAACCTTATAGAACCTATCATTTCTAAGGAGCAGGAGGCTGAGAATCTGGAGACTTGGAGGCAACAATGAAAGGGTCTAACAAGGTGACCAACACAGGAGGAACTGCTGATGGTGTAGGAGTATCCACCTGAAGCAACTCATAATATCTTCTCTGAATATCCAACACTTAAGAAGAATCCCATCATCCTAGCAATTGTGCCCCCAAAGGACAATTAATTCCTTGAAAGGAGATTCAAGGTCAGCAGACTCCTCTGCATCAGAACAATAAGCCAAAGTTGAAGGCATCTTGTAAGAATAGGATGAAGACCCCTCGCCAGACAAGGAATCTTCATCCGAGGAATCTGGTTCCCTAAACCATTTAGAAGAAGAAGAGGTCCAAGGAGGAGTGAGTACTGAAACACCTTGATGAGGTTTTATGGCCATTAAGGCAAAGAATAAGCCCCGAGTAAACTCTTGCCATTCCCTTTGAGGATCCATAGGAGAAGGTAAAACATGCTTTACTTTTTGTTATTTCTTAGTGGGAACATCAGCTCTAACAAATGCCGGAGGTTTCGACCCTTGGCAAGACTCGAGAAGAGAACCTGGAACTTCCTCCCTGACCAATATCTGCAGAATCCCTCTAGGACCCTCCTAGATAATCAACTGCAGGTGCCCCTCAATGTCCATTGCAGAAGTCTGCAAAGCCTCAGAGCATGTAAGAAAAATCTGACCTATGCTGGTCTCCAGCAGGGTCATGGCAAAGGAATCTGACATAAACACTGGGCCTACAGTGCTATTACCCGCTTCTAGAGGGACGTCTGATGGATGCTGGATTGCCAAAGAATCTGGCCGAGACTTCTTGGCCTTCTTCTTAGCAGGTGAGGGTATCTTGGGGTTAAAGAATTCCACCATGGTACCCTGGGCTTAACTATCTAAGCCATTGGTTTTCAAGATAAATGGCCAGGAATGACAAACGGCTTTTGAGTGTCTTAGGCACAGATACCTTACAGATACTACAAGAGCTATGGTCGTGGGAAGCGCCCAAACAAAAAAGACATGATCCTTAAGGGGAATTTGCCTCTCACATTGATATTTTCCATTCTTGGATGACATGAACTCTAGTTAATGATAAAAAAATATAAGGCCAGGAAGGAAACTTTTAAAAGATAAAACAAAAAGAAAAAATAACCCCAGTGGAACACTTATCTGGTGTTCTAATAGGTCAGAACAGCAACAAAATGTTCAGAACAGCTGGTAACAATGGCATTCGAACTGGCGGCAAAAGAAGTTCTGCGTAGTTGCATCTTCATCTTTACGTCAATTTTATGTCCTACATTTTGTGCGAGGAGCATAAGTAGGACGTACAGAGCAAACAAAATCTTTTTCAAGCTTTTCAGTACTGGCTGCCTAGGATGTGACATCCCTTTTTTCAAGAATGTTGCAACAATAATATAGAAGAAAATTTTATATATATATATATATATATATATATATTTTTTATATATATATATATATATATTTTTATATATATATATATATACACACACACACACATGTTTGTGTGTGTATTGGATCCGAAGAGAGTCTCAGTAACCTACAGTCGTATCAGACAGACTTTGATGAAATGGATCCATCATTATAAGTACATCACTTTAATTTTTCTTGGATGAAGTTAAAAATGCAACCATGGGAGTTAGGTGACATGGCTTATGTTCTAATAAATGCATCTATATTGTTCTGTTAGTTATGGTCTGAACTGTTTATAGTGTCTGATTTCAGTAAGATCATATGGCAATGTTGCCACATTTTAGGAGCAATAACAGAGAAGCTGTGGTCTGTAGAATGAAGTTTAGTGGAAGGAGTTATGAGAGTAAGACCTTTAGCAGATTGGTGTCTTAGGTTGCAGTGTGGGTTGGTTGTAGTTAGTCTCATAGTTAGGAGGAATGGTGCATCTTGGCATAGTACTTTGAAGAGAAGGGAGCCAAGAAGGAATGTGCCTCTGCCTTGAATGGATAGCCAGTTTGCCTTTTCCAGGGTTTTGCATGATGTTCATGCTGAGGGAATTTTTGATGAAATGGCAGATTTTATTCAAAGTAGATTGTAAGATGGTATTGGTTTTTTTTGCAAGGCAGTGGTGAATAGGGGTAGGCCATATTCTATACCTTTGTCAAAGGCTGCTCTAGCAGGTTGTGAGAGTAAATTTGATGATTCTGGGGTCCAAAATAAGAGGCAGTTGACTTTGGATCTGACCTTCTGAATGTGATCTTGGAAGCTAAGGAATTTGTCAAGCCAAATGTCAAGGCATATAAATGATGTGGTGGGTTCAGTTAGGCTGTTTTTAGGCCTCTGATATGGAGAGGACTGGGGGCTTTAGCAAGTCTCTTTGGTGCCAAACAGCAGGATTTTTTTTTCTTAAGGACTGAGGAGAACTTTGTAAGAACAAAGCCAATTATTTAGTTGTAGGTCAGATGGCATCAACTTCTGGTCAGATCATTTTTTTCTCGCCACTTCAGAACCATTAGTCACTCATCTGCATTTTCTGTGATTTCACAAGTGTACTGTCCTTTTTACATATTTTATATACATTTTATTTTTATTATATATATATATATATATATATATATATATATATATATATATATATAATATATATATGTGTGTGTACATGCTTATTGACTAAGCTACACCCCACCCCTTCATGAAAATGTCAGCTCCCTTCATAGTAGAATGTCTCGCGCATAAATTCATAATCTCAAGAATCACTTTTTTTCCCCATAGTATTTAAGCCCTATAGTAAAAATCTTTAAAAAATATATATATGCAAGCAAGTCTGGGCTCGCACAAAAACAAATATGGACACCTTTGTGATAAACCACATGGTTTCAGAAATTCTTTCAGTACTATGACAGTATTACACCCAGCCACGGACACATCTTGTAACAGTATGGATAATTCAAAATTAACAGGGGATCTGTTCATTGTTATGACAAGAACATTTGAAACAGTAAGTCATAAACTGCTCCTTTACAAGCAAATTGAATTTTGGCTCCAAGTTCCCTCCAAAGCAGAACATTCCAAGCACACAAAGGAACTTGCTTTTCATCTGAAAGCTCTGTTGACATAAGAGTTCCACAAGGATTTGTTATTCGTCCATTATTGTTTATTCTATTCATCAATGATATGTCTGCTGACCTGCCCACCTCACTTTGGCATATGGTCTCTTTCTACTTGAATAATCAACAAAAACTACAGTCTAGCTTTAGAAATTTAGGCAACTGGACAAATAAAGATATGGTCCTAATCAATCCATTGAAGTTTCACATCATGATATATGGCACCCCCCCAAAAAAAATATCTAATTATTGTTGATACAGACAGCAACCCAGTACCACTAGTGTCAGCATATGTAGGGATCACCTTGGACCCTACTCTTTCCTTGAACAGGCATAGTAACAGTTGTATTAGCCAAACATGCCATCAACTAAAACTAAGCTATAGAATCTCACACCTCCTACCCCCTACAGTTTAAAATGCTTTGTCTAAGAATGTGTTTAGCCCTAAATTCAAATATGGGCTGTGTCACTCGTTCGTCTCTAATACATATAACAAGAAGGCTTGGAGTTTTGTTCAGATGCTTTAATACATAGAAACACATCAGGATGGATAGCAGCATCATAAAATACGAACGAACTAGTTAACAGACAGACCTTACATACATACATACATGCTTACATCTCAACTGCTTACTACAAAATGGCAGTCAGGCTCACACATGCTCAGTATTTATACACTTGTGCAAGCCCTTGGATAGCTTCATAAAAATATATACATACATGTTGATCTACATCTTCCCTCTTAAAAAGGTTTCCCTTTATACAAAACAATATCAGAGATAGACATGGATTAGTATATGCTTTGGAAACAAAACACAGTGTTCGCGTCCAAGTTGCTTCGTATCTGCTACAGGGTTTAGAGATTCGACCATATCTTGTAAAGTAACAATCTGGACCAAATTTAGCAACAGGGACAAGTCTGCAGTGCATGACTCATATCAGGAACGTCTGGATTCGTCATAGGAGTAGGAATGTCCTCTGGAACTTCCTCTGAAATTGGAATACTGGGCAACTCACTCTGAGATAGTCTCACTCGCAGGCTATGTGCTGTGGTATAGGCTTGGATACCGGTCTCAAATGCTTCAGATTTCACGTAAAAATTGCTCCTCCTGATTCCACAATGTATGATCTTTGCTCTGGGCCAATATAATTCACACCAATCCGATCATAACCTTTGGATTTCTGCGTACTTACCAGTTCTCCTTCTCATAATGGATTGAGTGGTTTGCTGGTTTTGTTGTAGTAGGACTTCTGGGTTAGGTGTTTCTTCAACAGATTGGCTTTTACTGTTCTGTTGTTCTTGACACATGGAACCAGCAGTTGACTACTGATTGGTAATGTGGTTCTGGTTTGTCTCGACAGAAGTCTCTGAGCAGGTGAACCAAGATATTTATCACAAGGAATATTTCTGAGATTCACGATATTCAGGAAAACATCACTATTATCCCTTTTTTACTTCTCTAATAAATGTTTTGCACTTTGAACTGCGCGTTCTGCCAAATCATTTGACTGCGGGTACTCTGGACTACTTGTGACATGAGTAATGTCCCATTCTTCAGCAAATCTTTTGAACTGTTGGCTTGTAAACAGTGAGGCATTGTCAGAAATAACTGTGTGAACTACCATAGACTGCAGAATGACATTTCATCTTAGTAATGACAGTACTAGATGTTAGGTTGGGAAGTAGGTCATTCTGAAACTAATTGGAATAATAGTCTACTAACACCATATAATGTTGACCATTCCACTCGAAAATGTCTGTGTCTGCTGTCGACCAAGGTGGTTCCGGAATTGGATTAAGCCGAAGTAGTTCTTTCTGTTGATGTGGCTTTGTACTATTACACACTGAACAAGATAAAAGTGCTCTCTCAATGTCTTGTGACATAGAAGGCCAAAATACTAGGTCTGTTGCCCTTCTTTTGGCAGATTCAACTCCTGGGTGATCACAGTGCAAAATAGTAATGTACTGTGGTTGCAAGGTACTTTGGAACATTGACTTTCAGACCTGTCATTATGATACCGTTGTCAGCCAAAAATCTCATCTCTGTATGGAATATAAGGTTGCACTTCTTGAGGTAAACTAGATTGCTTTGACGGCCATCCTTGATTGATGCAGTGGTTGAGCCTCTATAAAACTGGATCTCAGCAAGATAAAGAAGTCTGCCTTTCTTTTAGACAAGATTGAAATTGTACTTTTGCAATCTCAGCATCATGCATTGCAGTCGGGTTGGAGCTGAATGCATAGGGTTTCTCAAGATAATGACTAATGGTTGGTGGTCTGTTTCGATCTGGATAGGTGTACCATAAGGAATACATGCATTTGGTCGGCCGGTGGATGGCCAACCAGAAAATGTTCGGCAGTACGGTGACTTCGCATAATTGCGAACGCAATTATGTCAAACCGCAAAACACCCCCCCCCCTTGACCCATGGTAGCACTTGTATAGGTGGTAAAGGTGTCGTAAATGTCAAATTCGGAATTTTGTATGACATTCCGACCGTTCGACACCTGGAGATTCGACATTTAGGTTTGGGGAAACCGCGATTCGACTATCGGTCACTCGGTCATATGCATGTATTCCGTACCATAAACATAATCATGGAACTTCGAACATGCAAACACAATTGCCAAAAGCTCTTTCTTGATCTTAGGCATACTGCATCGCATTTTGGGTAAGAGTTCTCAATGCATAGGCAACAGGTTGATCCTCTTGTAGAATGAGTAACACCTAAACCAAATTTCGAACCATCACAGGAAAGTGTTACTGCCTTGTGAACCTCATAGTATCTGAGTGTTGGACTAGCAATTCTCTATTTTAGGACTTCAAATGCTCTTTTGTATTGCTCTAACCAAGACCAGGATATAGCTTTATGTGTCAGTTCTCTGAGTGGTGCTGACAGTTGGCTCAAGTCTGGAATGAAGTTGCCTAAGTAGTTGACCATGCCAAGAACCTATTGCAGGGCTTGAACATTGTCTGGTGCTGGCATCTTGAGAATGGCTGTTTGTTTTGAAGGGTCTGGTCATAGGCCTGTACATGTAAATAAATGACCAACATAAGTAACTTCTTGTACCTTGAACTTGCATTTCTGTGGATTAAGCTTACTATTCAGTTGACATGCCCTTTCTAGAACTTTTCTGAGGTTTCTGTCATGTTCTGCTTCATCACGACCTACCAGTATGTTGTCTACTATAATAGCACAAGGATACCTAGACAAAATTTGCTCCATTGCTCATTGAAAGACCTCACTTGTAGAATTTATCCCAAATGGCATTCTCAAAAATCTGTACCTGCCAGAGTACCAAACATAGTAAGCAGTGATGATTGTTTTTGTCAAGGTGAATTTGTCAAAATGAACTCTCTGCATCTAGGACAGAAAAAATAGTGGTATTTGGCATCAAGGCTGCGACGTCTTCGACTGTGCACATTGGATGATGAGATCTTTTTAATGCTTTGTTCAAATCTTGTGGGTCAATACATATTCTGATGTCATCTGAGCTTTTCTTATGAGTATCACTATGGAAGATACCCATTCATTTGGAGTTGCAACTGGGCCAATCACACCTTGTTGCACCATTTTATCCATCTCGGCTTTGACTCTGTCTTGCATGGCTATTGGAACTTTACGTGCTGGCCCAATAACTGGACTGACCTCTGAGTCTAACTTCATAGAGTACACAACTGGAAGTTTGCCTAGTTGTCTTTGAACAGATCAGTATAGGTAGAAAATATATAAATATGTAAAATATGTACTGGGCAAAATTAGAGTATTGGTCTTTTTCTCATCCAGAAAAAAAGAGGTCATTGTTCCCCTCTACTCGTCACTCATTAGACCCATTGTAGAGGTCAATGCCCCTTTTGGTATATACCTCACAAGACATCTACAGGCCGCAGAAATACCTCACAAAGAAGATTACCGGCCTCAAACAGATGCAGACCGTCTCAAAAAATGCAGTTTTACTCCATTGCATATCGCCTACTCAGAGGTGATATCTGCCTAACATACAAAGCTATGTCAAACCCAGAGCTTTTGGACATGCTCCACTTAAAGAAATCCCAATACCTCCGAGCTACATGCTCTGGAGACCTAAACCTTGTCACCACAATAAACAGAACATGCTGGAGGGAAAGATTCCTGTCCCAGAGACTTCCCATACTGTGGAACAAACTACCTATCTATATCAAACAAAGCTCCTCATTAGCAGTCTTCAAAAAAAATCTTGATGATTGGATGGGAGATACGAAATTCACCCCGGGGATCACTTCTGTGGCTCTGCTCGACAGTTGCACAGGAAAATAATTTTCTTGGGTGGAGAAAGCCAGGGTACTTTTTGACTGGGCTTGTAAGGGCCCTAGGGCCAGTAGCCTAGTGCCTACCTATGAACCTATAAGCTAACATGATGGTCTTCCTTATTAAATGAAAGCATTCCCATTTTCAAAGTGTCTCTGAGCCCCAGTAATGACTGGACGTGCCTCTCAAACACACAAAATAGCAAGTCGTAGTTTCTTTCAGCAGAGTAACATGAAAGTACTACTGAGCCTTTGGCTTAAATTTCTTCACTTCCATAAGCAGCATGCTTTGCACACCTTGCCAAATCAAGCCTTTCACCTTTACATACTCTGACAAATATTTCTGCTGACATAACATTGCATGCATTGCACTTGGAACCTGTATCAACATTGAGCTCAATGGGTTTGCCCTTTATCTGAACAGTACAAAATATTTCATTCTTTGCCCTTAAATCTACTGCATTGACCGTTTCATAAAGCTCTGACACACCATCAACATGAGTACACTTGCCATTGTGTAACTGATCAACTAATTTCTTAAAATGTTCCCTTTTGATAAAACAATGTGGGTCTTTTGAAATGATTCCATTTATAGCATTTGTGGCATTGTTGACCAAAAGCTAAACAATTTTCCCTTTTAGATTCATGATTACCACCATATTTACGACAGTTGGCAGTAAAACTAGATGGGGGCCCATGCTTTGAGTTTGCTGACTCCCTCTTATGCTTTACTGAGACTGTGCGAACTCTGGAATTTGCTGGAAAGTTCTTGGGTTTACCAGTGAGTGCTGCAGGAGTTACAGCTGCCATGTGCTTGGGCCTGTTTTTTTTAATAACGTGCTGCATAATATCAATATGAGCTTTGTCACTGTGCCTTCTAGAGCTGTTCTCATTTGTAAGCATATTTGTGTGTTTTTCTGTAAGCTCGTATATCTGACAAATCTCAGTGGCCTTATTCAAAGTTAAATCACTGTCACAAAGCAAAATCTTTCTCACAGCATCATCTTTTATACCACACACAAGTCTGTCCTTTATAAAGTCATCCCTTAAATCACCAACTCTGCACATTTTAGCTTTATTTCTCAGGTCAGTTATATGCTGCAAAAGTTTCACCAGGCATTTGATCCCTTGAATAAAAT
Organism: Protopterus annectens; assembly: GCF_019279795.1. Classification (NCBI taxonomy): domain Eukaryota; kingdom Metazoa; phylum Chordata; order Ceratodontiformes; family Protopteridae; genus Protopterus; species Protopterus annectens. Next base: position 1,749,577,290 of record NC_056728.1, on the reverse strand, counting down.
AAGTTCCTTTCCATTGTAGCATTTGTCTGAGCGTTACACATTTCTCTGAATTTACGTTTTAAGCACTCTGAGTCCTCCCTTGACTCAGCCTGTACAACAATATGACGGTTCCCCCTTTCCGGTATTGATAGCAGGTGCATACACAAATGAGCGTTCCCCATACCTCTCAACATGGAAACGTCAAAAATCTGGGCAAAGGCCCATGAAAAATAGGTACAAATCTGTATGCTGATTAACATACAAATTGCATACTTAATTATGTAACTCCACCCACTCCGATGAAATTGTGAGATAGCAAATTTCAAATGCAAACTGAAGAACAGACAAGCAAAATATGGCCCCAGATCTAGACCCTGTAGTAAATGGTAACCATTTTTTTAATGTGTAGCAATGATGTTCACTGGGAAGGGGGAAGATGATGAACCTTAGGATTTTGATGACTTACAGTATGTGGGTCTTATGGGAAAAGTAGGGCATTTAATGGTAGGCAGTATTCTAATCTTAACAAAAGAAGTCTCAATAACGACAGTTCTGACACCACCACTTCTTCTGGTCTCCAAACTTGAGACATTGGTGCCAGTAGAGTCCTCACCACGGACCCGATACTCTCCATCTACAGACCCATTTCTAGAACAAGTGTACAGTTTGTTCCTAGAATGATTTGACTCCCTGTCAGGAGTATCCACTAGATCCACCAGGAGCCTTTCAGAACCTGACGTGGTGAGTCTTGTGGATCAGCATTGACAGCCAGGAGGATACCCACCCTGTCTAGGACCCATCCTCCTGCAGGATTTGGGTTGGCTTCTCCACGGACTCTATCCTACTCTCCTCCTTTGACCATACCGGTTCCAAAGTCTTCAGCTCCAATGTCCTTTTCAGAGCCCCCCATCCTGGTGCCTGTAGTGGACCTCACTGGGGCTCCTGGATTGTCCCTTTGGCCCCCACTGAACCGGGCCTTCCTCAATCACGTGATTGGGTTGCAGGCTCTTTGGCTCTTGGCATGGTTCCGAGTGTATCTACGGTTCCGTCCACGGTGCCAGGAGTTCTGTCTGCACCGATTCTGGTTTGAGGCTCCATCCTTGGGAGCCGGTTCGACAGAGCAGGATGTGACCCCAGTTCCGAGGTTGTCCTTCTCGGTTCCGGGCTCCCATCCCTCTTCGGGTGGACCTGCTTTCCGAGCTATGGAGAGGGCACTTGCTTCTGGAAGCATTCCACTGACGTTGAGAACCCCAGACCTCCTTTCCCATTGAGCTACAGCTGACACAAGCCACCTCCCCAGGACACCAGACAGGAAAGTCGCAGGGGATCCCATCACAGGGTGGGTGCCCCCTCTTCCATGTCCTCCTCAGAAGCCCCCGCTGAGGAGCCCCCACGGAAGAGGTCATGCAAGAGGAAGCATGTAGACTCCTCTGAAGAGTCTCTGAGAGAGGATACAGATTTTGATAACAGTGAAGGGTCCCTACGGTCACCCCCTGATGATGTCTCTTTTAGGGACATCCTTGAAATGTTGAAACAGAAGAGTTATTAAAGGCCACTAACCCTTCTACCGAGGAGTCCGTGTTCCAGCAGGCTTTCCGTGCCCGGCCATCTACCCCTTGGGGTGACCCTGTCTGCAGATGTGCTGGTGCAACTCGTGTGCAGCTTGCCTGGAAGAACCCTCATTCTGTTCAATCGATCCCTTGGAGACCTGACAAGGTACTCCACCCCCCCCTTAGGAAAACCCACATTGGTCAAGAGGTTTACCAGTCGATGCTATGGTGGTGGTGGTGGCGGTGGCCACAAAAAAAGATCTCGCCAAAGAGAGTCATAGGAAAATTTGGCAACTACTTGTATCTGATGGTAGGTAGAGATCAGAACTTGGTAATGCACCCAAGTTTTGCTATGAGAGCAATTGATCATTAAAACAGTTGCTGTGTTATAAATCCACTAATAAGAAGGTTTTTGTCTCTGACAAATGTGGTACATTTCCTTGTGTAGACTGCAACTTGTGCAAATATATTCATAGCAGTGATTCCTGGGTACATCCAGTAAGGAAGAAGAGTTATGTGTTTCATTTTATGCAAATTGCAAAAGTCAAAATGTAGTGTATTTGTCATTTTATGTGAAATGTGAGTCCTACAATGTAGGTAACACAAACAGATGTTTGAAAGACAGAATTAGAGAACACTTAAATGACATCAGGAAGAATGATGTTCGTAATGCACTGTATAAACATGTTCTAGAGAATGACACCAATCATGCTTTTAAGTTTTTAGTTTTGGAATTACACCTAGCAATAGAAAAGATGATCTAAGGAATAAAACAGAACGTAAAGAAATGAAGTGGATTCTAGAATTACATGCTGATCGTAGGAAGGGACTTATAGTAACTGTCCGTTTAAGACCAATTCTTAGATCACGTGAGTTGGTGAGGAAACTGTGTTTAAAAAATGGTTTGTTTGTAACAGTTTTTAGATCTGATGAAGTGCCTGTTCAGAAAGGTGTGAAAGTGCTGATCTGTGTTTTAGTTTTGCTTTTATGGTTTTAGTTTCCTCCTTTGAATAAAATCCAAGATTTTATACAGCAACTGCCATGGCTGACGGGTTGGATTTACTTCTGTCTTTTTCAGAGGTACTCTTCTGCTAAGACCCCCTTATAAAGACCCCATGCTACCATGGGGTTTAAATTTGGTACTGCAAGCCTTAATTCATTCTCCCTTTGAACCAGCAGCTAAATGTGATCTTAAATTTTTGACCTGAAAGACTATCCTTTTAGTTGCAATTACATCTGCTTAGAAGAATTTCAGAAATTGAAGCATTGTCTTCTAAGCCTCCATATTTAATTTTTCATAAGGCTAGGGCTACATTGCATACCAATGCTTCATTCCTTCCTAAGGTGGGGTCAGAATTCAACATCAATCAATCCTTTAATTTGCCAGTATTCTTTCCAAGATTTACAAGTAAAGAGGAATATGTGCTGCACTTACTGAATGTTCATAGACAGTTATGTTTCTATCTACACAGAACAAAAGAGATTAGAAAGACAGATCAACTATTTGTCTCCTTTGCAAATAATAAATTGGTCAAATCAGTTACAAAGGTAACTAGCTAGATGGTTGACAGATTGCATTTCATTTATTTATAACAAATTGAATCTCCCCTTATCAAAGCCATTAAAGGCTCATTCAAACAGATCTATGTCAACAACTTCTGTGTTCTACTCTAGAGCTTCTACGGATGATATATATGCGGCTGCAACTTGGTCAGATCCTCATACTTTTATTATCCCTCATTACAGACTAGATCTGGTCTCAAGAGGAAGAGCAGCCTTAGGCTCAACCATACTCCGGAATATCCTTCCTTGGAGTCCACCCATGAATTTAAGTAGCTGGGGACTCTTTCCTATTAGTTGAGGAATGAATGAAAATGAACATCATCAGATAAAAAAAAATGAGTATGCACCAACCTGCATGTCTTTAAGCGTCACTTGACCACGGGGAAGACATGCAAACTCCACAAAGAAGGCGCTCCAGCCAAGAATTGAACCAGAGAACCTCTTGCTGTGAGGAGGGCCAGGGTGGTGCAGCGGTTAGCGTTGTCGCCTCACGCCTTCTGTGTGGAGTCTGCATGTCCTCCCCGAGGTCAAGTGACACTTAAAGACATGCAGGTAGGTGCATGCATGAATGGGTGTGTCTTCGTTGAAGGTTGGGCATCGGGCTGGCACCTCGACACCATAAAAATCTACTACCAATCATAAGCAGACCGTTGTTCGCTGTGGTGACCCCTAACCAGGAAAAGCTGAAAGACTCACCACAATGTTCCATCTGTGTTGTCCATTTTCATTCTTCCTCAACTGCCCGTCCATCAACCCCCACCATTTTTAATAACTGACTTCTGGTGGAATGAGACACTTTAAGGACACCAATGTCCTTTGTGTAGAACTACAGTTATAGGATATCATTATAGTCTTCCTGTCAAATAGCAAACAAGATCCGAGAGCTGTTAGTAAATCTCCATTTTTCTGTTTGCCATCAAATAGTTTCAGACAAATGAGTTCTGAAAATCATTTATCAAGGTTACAAATGGCAGTGGGAGGAAATTCCTCTTTTCCCTGGGGGTGGCATATTCCTTGTCCCCTAGATCAAGCTCATTTGTTTCTACCAGTTCTTTATCCCATGCTGTCCCAAGGAGTGATAGAAACATTTCCTCCTTCCCAGGTAGGGAAGGGGTTTTATTCAAGGATGTTCTTGGTGCCAAAGAAAGAAAATTCTTGGAGACCATTTCTGGATCTTTCTTTTTCTTAAACCTGATTGTGATAGTGCCCAAATTCCAAATTGTGTCACTTCTCAACCTGTTACCTCCTCTTTCGCTTTCACATTTCCTGGCAGCACTAGATTTAAAAGATGCTTATCATCACATCCCTGTTCATCTAGACTTCAGAAGTTTCTTACGGTTTTGTGTGTTTGGATCACATTATCAGCTCTCTGCCTTACCCTTTGGAATAAACGCTGCACCAAGAGTGTTCACAAAGTGTCTGTCTCCAGTTATAAGTCATTGCAGGCTGTAGGGTATCCATATTTTTACATATTTACATGACTTGCTTATTATTGTTGAGTCTTTCTCAAAGTATCTGGAAATCTCAGTCTTGGGTGAGAGATCTCTTACACAAGCTGAGCTTCCAAGAGAATATTCAAAGGTGTTTCGATACACCTCAGTTCAAAGAACTTTTCTTCCACAGGAGAAAATAGATCTTTATCTAGATCTTTCACTCAGACGTCTGTCACTGCAGGGAAATATCTCAGGATTTTGGATCTGTTGGCATCTTTGATTCTCATGATACCTGTGGCAAGACTCAACATGAGAAAGATACAGTGGTATCTGAAATTTTCTTGGCCAAGTATCAACACTCTTTCTTTTTAAATCCCACAGTGCTGGGGTTTTTCAGAAGAGAGATATTTTGGTGGAGACAGCAGATATCCTTAAATCCAGGTCACCCTTTCTTCCTGTCTGCTCCAAAGCAGTCAGTCACCACACATGCTTCAGACTTTGCTTGGCTTGGGGAGCAGTTTCATGAGGGATAAAAGTGTGGGGGGTGTGGGACACAAAGGACAAATGGAAGCACATAATTATCAAGGTGGTGATTGCCTTGTTCAGGGCACTCAACTCTCTGAACCATCTTTGGTCCCTGGGACCTCTTTGGTTACAGGCAATACCACAGTCATGTGGTACATCATCAAACAAGAGGGGACCAGCTCATACCTCCTTTGCAGACTAGCTGTGTTAACTTGGGATATAGCTTCACAACACAATCTCCCTCTACAGGCATCCTACATTCCATCAGTGAAAAATTATGTGGCAGACAAGCTGAGCAGGACCAGGACAGATCCTCAATGGAAACTACATCAGAGTCTTCCAAGGTTTGAAGCATCTGTGGGGAGTTCCTCTTGTAGACCTCTTTGTCTCCTTTATGAACAGTTAACTGACAGGATTCTATTTCAGGACTCCATGCAAGAAGGCCTGTAAAACAGATGCCTTTTCTTTTAATTGGACAGGAATAGTCCTGTATGTGTTTCCACCCTTTCCACTATTTTCGAGGGAACTTCTGATGATTTAGATGGAATCCACCAAGATCATTTTGGTGACTCCTTTCTGGCCCAGGCAACAGTGGTTCTTCCTTCTTTTATAGGTTCATAGGTAGGTACTAGGCTATCGGCCCTGGGGCCTATATAAGCCTAGCCAAAAGGGTTCCATGGCTTTCGCCACACAAGAAAATTATTTTCCTGTGCCCCTGTCAAACAGTGCCACAGAAGTGATCCCCGGGGTGAATTTTCCCATCCAGTCATCAAGATTTTTCTTAAAGAGGGCCAATGAGGAGCTTTGCTTGACATGAATGGGTAGTTTGTTCCAGAGTATGGGACGTCTCTGGGACAGGAATCTATCCTTCCAGCATGTTCTGTTTATTGTGATGACAAGGTTTAGGTCCCTGGAGCGTGTAGTTCAGAGAGATTGGGATTTCTTTAAGTGTAGCATGTCCAACAGCTCTGGGTTTAACATAGCTTTGTATGTTGGGCAGCGATCGCCTCTGAGTAGCCGATATGCAATGGAGTAGCGCTGGAGTTTTTTGAGACGGTCTGCGTATGGCATCTGTTTGAGGCCGATAATCCTCTTAGTGAGGTATTTCTGTGGCCTTTCCAGTTGTTGTAGGTGTCTTGTGAGATACATACCAAACGGAGCATTGTACTCTATAATGGGTCTGATGAAGGATGAGTAGAGAGGAACAATGACCTCCTTTTCTCTAGAGGAGAACCCTTTTGTGATGAGGTGTGCCACATAAAAGCATTTCCTGACTACTGTGGCAATGTGGTTATCAAAGGACTGACTACTGTTCACCTGTGTCCCGAGGTCTCTTATCACACTTTTGGTGTTTAGTGAGCTACCGCCTATGTGGTAGTTCATGGGTATCGGGTTTTTCCCAAAGGGGATGACAATGCACTTCTTGGCATTGAGCTTGAGGCCATGACTTTGACACAAAGCATCTGTCTCTATGAGACCCTTTTGTAGAATGTCTACATCATTAGGTGATTCTGTTATGGCTCCCAGTTTGCAGTCATCTGTAAACTTTGTTAGCCAAAGACCTTCTGTGTTGGCCTGCACTTCAGAGAAGTAGATGTCAAACAGGAGAGGACCCAGGACCAAATCCTGTGGTACTCCACTCGTCACTGGTCTGAAGTCGGACTTGGAGTCGGCTACTTTTACTGAGTGGATTCTGTCAGTGAGCCAGTTGGCCACCCATCTTGTGACATAGGGATTTATGTCCAGTTTAGTGAGTTTATCTATAATTCCAGAGTGGGAGATGGTATCAAAAGCCTTTGCAAGGTCAAAATAGCTGTGTGCACTACCTTGTCTTTGTCTATGGCTCTAGTGACTGCTTCAAAGAAGTCATTCAGGTTTAGTGGACATGATCTTCCTTTTACAAACCCAAACTGAGTGGGGTCCAGGGTTTGGAGATTACCTGTGTCTTTGTTTATAAGCTCCAAGATACGTTTCATGGCCTTGCAGACCGGGCTCATCAGGCTAATGAGGCGGTAGTTTCCTGGGTCCATGGTGGCACCCCCTTTGTGGAGTGGGATAACCTTCGCTATGCACCATTCAGTAGGCACATAGCCTGAGGTGAGGCTATGATTGAACATGGCACTTAGGTGGGGTGCCAGTTTGTTCTGTAGTTCGTGCAGTACGCAGCCTGGAATGTTGTCTGGTCCCATGGATACTGTGTTCTTGGCTTTGGAGAGTGAGGTCTTTACTTGTTCATCCTTGATTACAGGGGCTTTGCATTCTTCCGGTATTAAGATGGGCCCTTTGGCGGGTGAGAGGGGGGTAAAGTTAGCACTGAACCTATCTGTCAGGATGGTGGCAATATCGGTTGGTTCTGTATATTTAGTGCCATTGTGCTGTAGCTCAGAGCAGATCTGAGTGTTGCCATTGAGATTCTTGACATAGCTGTAGAATGCTTTGTGGTTGTCTTTGGGATCAGTGGCAATTTTATTTTCATAACTGGCTTTGGAGGATTTTATGAGGGATCTCAGCTTCTTGCTGAGGCTGACCAGGGAGTTCCTCCAATCTTGGGATTTTACTCTTTTTTTTTTTTGCAACAGCTTCTTCCTTCTGTTGTAGAGTTTGTTTATGGCAGGGGACCACCAGACTGGCTTCCTTTTTTTGGAGGATAGCGTCTTGGTTCTGTTGGGGATGGCATTATCCATGGACTCGTGTATGTGCTTATACAGTGCATTTGTGTAAGATTCAGCAGTCGTACCTCTATTTTCCATCTGCATGGGTGTCATGAAGTTTGCCACTTCTGCCTTAAGAAGCATGAAGTTGGCTTTGGAGTAGTTTTTGACAGTGGTTTCCTTAATGGGGGGTGGGATATGGATGTCTAGGGTGATTAGCTTGTGGTCGGATCTGACCAGCGAGGTGTTGACCTCTGGTGTGGAGCACCGGTTACCCATATTGGTAATGACCAGGTCCAGGATATTGCTGCCCCTGTTGGGGGTGTGGACAAGCTGAGCCAAGGCGTTGGAATTTATGAATTCCAGAAAACGTTGAGCGAATGAGTTGGTACATGAGTAGTTTTCCCAGTTGATGGTGGGGTAGTTGAAATCACCCATGATTAAGGTATTGGGTTGTACCTTAATATTTTCCAGTATCTTAAGAAAAAAAGAGTGGAAATTCTGGGGCATGGTGGGGGATCTGTAACAAGTGATTGCAGTCTTGCCCAGTGTTAGTTGCACTTGGATAATTTCAGATGCATTATGTTGAGCAACTAGCCTGGAGGTGTGGATATCCTTAATGAATATGGACATGCCTCTGCCTTTAGTGTTTTGGTCCAGGTTAGGTGGCCGAAAGGTGTGGTATGAATTATAGCCTGGTAATGCAGGGGTGCTCTCTGGAGCCTTGAACCAGGTCTCTGTCACTGTACAGATGTCGATGTTCTCCATTTTAAGGAGTGCCTCGAGTGAGTGCATTTTGAGGTTTAGACTTCTAGCATTGAGTAACACTACCCTCAGAGTTTGCTTGCTTGTACCTGTTATAGTGGTGAAGTTAGCATTTGAACCTCGCCTAAAAAAGGCACTAAAGGGGTAGCAAGAGCCCTAGCCAGTATCCTGAATCCCAGGGGCAACAGGTGCAGGCCATCTCTGGCAAAGCATTGTGGTCTGTCGACCATGTCGTCCCAGGCAGACAGATACTGGATCCCCTTAGAATGACACCAGAAGCTTAGCCAACTGTTGAAGTCAATCATTTTGTCCTTGTACTGTGGTATCATTCTGGGCAACGGCAGGATGCTACTCAGGGCTAGGGTCATACCTGCCTGGGCTACAAGATCTGAGAGCTCCTCCATGTCTCTTTTCATATAGTCCAGGGAGGTACATCTCAGGTCATTCACACCAACATGGACAATGACAGAGTCGTATTTGTACTTATTGTGAAGTGACCAGAGTGTGTGCATTATGTGGTGGATCCTGGCACCCAGCAGGTAGCTGACACTAACTTTCTCCTTGTGTAGCATGGTGAGTGGGACATCAGTGTGCCTGACTATAGAGTCACCTATGACTAGTGTGTTGGGTACGTTGTTTTGCCTTATGGGCTGAGGTTGAGTGGCACACTGATTTTGTGGGCTGTGTGTCATTTGGGTAATGTTGGGGGGTGGTGGTTGTCTGCATTTCAGCTTGGGAGGTCTCTGTTGCTTGGGCAACAAAAAGAAATTGCCAGGGGAAATTACCACAAGCTTCCTCACAGATAGAATCTATTCACATAAGAATAGGCAGGTTTGATACACCCTGACATCAATCAACTTCAATCAATTGCCTGATAATAGATGTTAATTCATTTTAGACACCTGTTTACTAAAGACTTGAAGCAGGTACTAATGGAGGCAAGAGAGCATGCTACTAGAAAATCATATATTAGCAAATGGAAAAGCTTTTCTAGTTGGGGATAATAACATATCCAGCACCCATTCAGGATTAGTTGTTCTCTGGTTCTGCATTATTTGTGTGAGTTACTGTCTTAAGGTCTTATTCCTTCATCAGGGTTCATTTATTAGCCATTTCAGCATGTCTGCCTATGGATCCTCCTGTTTCAGTGCAATTTCTTGTCATAATGAAAAGGGTTTTGTATAAAACCTCCTGGCTTACCTTCTTCTGCTACTGCTTGTCTCTTTTCCTGTTTGCTATCTCACCTTAATTTTACCTTCACAACTCTTAATTTCTTTCTGTTCTTTCCTTTTCCTGGGTTAAGAACTCACTTCCATCTCCCAATACTAACTGCCTCACCATTCCTGGCCACAAGTAAACAGTTTCTCACCAAATTGTGGACCCCTGAGGAACACTACTGCCCGCAGCTTACTTATTGTATGTTTAATGTGTTCTGCTGCCTTACTTATTTTGGTTCATACCTCCTCATAGCTTTATCACACATCACCATTCTTCCTGTTACTCTCCACTTCTCCCCCTCATTCTATGCTCAATTTATCTGCACCTGTACATATCCTGCCCTATCTTCCTAATCCATATTTTACTCAGTTTTCCTTTCTGTCCTACCATCTGTCAGACAGCATTTATTTAGCTGACTTGCCCTCTCTAATGTAGCTTCCAGCTACTTTTCGACTCTGTTCTCCACTCTTCCCCACCAACATCCATACTATATTTATATATATATATATATATATATATATATATATATATATATATATAGCTTCTGTCTTTATTTCCATGTTCAAACCCTGTCCTGTAGGTACAATATAATAGCATATAACATGTTTTCCTTCAGTTAAGTAGTAGAAAATTTTACAAAAAAGCTGAATCTCCTTACTGATTGTTTTGCTAACAAGTCATCCATTCGAGTCTGGTTCAGCCCACTCCACTCAGGCTCACTGTGGTCCCTTGCCCTACCCCCAATTCTTATCCACCCCCCACGTACTCTAAATTTGTACCCTTACTCTTTTTTTCCCCTTTCCTTCTACTCCATCTCTTCCTGTTCTTCCCCAGCAATTGACACACTTAACCTTGCTCATTACCACACCTCTTCTACCTTCTCACCCCTACCTGTTGGCACACACTACTATCCTCTAAACCACACCTCCTCACTCTAGCTCGCCTAACACCTCCCCCAGAACTACACCCTCACTCTAAATTACGTACACTTCATTCACCATTTCCTATACTCATCCCTCTCCTTAGCTCTTCCAGTAACAAATTTCTTACTCTCCCCTGCCTCAACACCCAAACTAACTCTTCCACCACACAACTACCCACCTTTCTTCTGTACTCAGTTTCTCTCTAACTTCCACCTCCCTTACTTTCCCACCATCCATATAGATGTGTCAAATCTATATCTCCATTCCTCTTCTTCTCCTACTCTCTCATGTTTCCTCTTATCAAACTGAATGGTCTCCCATAAATGTACCTTCCACTGTTAACCACCCACTATGTAACGTGGAAAAATTTTACACTGTCACTATAGCACCCTATCTATTTAATCTGTATAATCCTCTCTTACACAAAATCAAATTAGTCGTCTCCCCTCACACCCTCACCAAACTAAGCCTAAAAACCCCACTAATAGTTCTAAGATACCTACACTACTATGCATCACCAAAAATATGCTTTTATCAGGAGATATTCACCCCAACCCTGGCCCCCACTTTTCTCCCTGTCATGACACCTTCCCCACACCCCCATCTGCCTCTCACTCCAAGTCTTCTCCCAAGTGCTGAACCATAAGCTCTTTGAATATTCACAGCATTTTCAAAAAAGTCAATGAATTTCATTCATGAATAGCCTAACACTCACCCAACATAATAATTCTCACCAGAACTTGTCTTAAACCCCACATCACTGACAACAAAATTGTTCCACCTGGATACAATGTCTGCCTGTCTGATGGGGTCTACACAAAAGGAAGAGCTGTAACTATAATATATTCTGACCAGCTTAACCTGTCCCTTTTGCCCATTTCACTGCTCAACTTTCACCCTGCTGAACTCTTAATTGTTAGCTGCAAACTTAACAATCACAAAAAAATGACAACTGCTGCTATATATATATCCTCCTGGGTAATAACATCCCCATTCTTGGACATGTGCTCTCCTGGATCACTCACTATATATCTTATGAAACAGTAGTACTGGGAGATGTCAACATCAACTGTCAAACCTTGATCACTGACTCCCCTACCTCTAGTATAAATCTCCTCAGCTTCACACAATTAATTTCAACCCCTACCCACTACAGCAAATCAACCATTTCCAACTCTGTCCTACACTGGATCCTAGTATCCCATCAAACATGTACCACAACCCCAAAACACTGCCTAATTCTACAAGTGACCACCTTCCCACCACCATTCAAAGGTATTTTCTTCATCAGATTAGCAACATAAATTCAAAGAGTGCTATAGTCTCACTAACTTTAACCCTGAAGAGCTCAACAATAGACTGTCCATCAGAAACTGGTCCTTCCTCTTTTAACCTGCTGCTTGAGGATTCTTTTCTCAACTTTAACTGCATTTTTGTAGACATTCTCAATTCCCTTACTCCCCTTAGGAAAATCAGAGTGAAACCTCTCCTTGCACTTTGACTTTCTCGGTCTACTCGCTCCCTAATGCACAGGAGGGATAATGCATGAAAGAACTGGCTTAAATCAAATTCCCCCAGTCACCTCCAAACCTATAAAGAATTCCACAACCTTACTAAAAACATCAATGAAAAAAACAATTCTATCTAAAGCCTCCAACATACCATCACAACAATCCTAAAAAATTTTGGAACACCATTAACAAGATTTTTTACCCAGTTTGTCCCAGTATACCTAGCCCTTGCCCTAACAACTCTCCCCTGGAAACCAACACTATACTCAACTCCTATTTCATTGACTCCATTAACAAACTAACCCAGAATAGTCATGCTTCTAATCTCACTTTTCTCCTCTCTCCCTCTGACCATAAACCTACCTTTTCATTCCAACCTGTCCAAGAATCTACAGTCCCCTCTATCTGTAAACAATTCTACATTTTACCAATTCGTGAAGGAGGATACTCCACTGACCTTTCAAACTACAGGCCCATTACCATGCTATCCCCCCTCTTGAAAACACTTGGAAAATGCATACACAAACAGCTCCTTGATTATCTTCTACAAGAAAATCTACTCACTCCTACCTAACACAGCTTCCGCCCAAACCATAGCACAACTTCTGCTCTGATCTCCTTCACTCATATCACTCATACTATCTCTCAAGCTAGAGACAACAGTAACCTAGTATCTTGTCTATTTCTAGACCTCTCTAAAGCATTGGTCACTGTCCATTACCCAAGCTTCTCACTAAAATGTCTGATCTTGGTCTCTCCAGCCCAACACTGAAATGGTTCTCCAGCTACCTTACCAACAGACAGCAATCTGTTAAGTGGCTCTCTTTCTTCTCATACTTCCTCCCTGTTAATACTAGCGTACCACAAGATTCCATTCTTGGACCACTACTATTCAACACCTTCACTAACTGTCTTAATACTGCCTGCTTTCAGTCCTCTCTCATACAATATGCAGATGATTCCACTATCATTTGTACATCTGATAACCTTTCACACCTCCACACTTTAACCCAGAACTCCTTCAGCTCCATCATAAGGTGGCCAATAGATAATCAACTTGTACTCAATCCAAACAAATAAATAAATAAAATGAAAACTTCTCTTATTTCTCCCAAAATCTCTCTCTCACCTTAAATCTTCATTCACTCATCTCATCCCTCGACAACATTGTAATAAATGTAGAAACACACACCAAGCTCCTGGGCATTATCATTGATCAACTAAAATTCGATCTACATGTTCAAAGTTGCATAAAAAAAAATTCAGCAAAAACTAGGCTTGCTCTATAGAAACAAAAATTCCCACCAAGGATTCTAGACTGTCCCTTGCCTGTCTTCTTCCCAGTCTACGTTATGCCTTTCCGATCTTAACCAACCTACAATTCTCTCTAAAGTCTAAATTTGACCTCTCATGTAATAAAGCAACTAGGTTCGCTGCAAATCAACCCTACAATTCACACCACTGCCTTTCTTTTAAATCCCTAAACTGGCTTGAACTCCCTCACTAGCTCCTCCAAGCTCAACTGCTCCATACTCACTCCATTATTAATAAACCTACCTCCTGCCCTTCCATCTCATCCCTCATCACCTTCTGTACTCCTAATTGCTGTCTCCGGTGTTCTGACCAGTTTTGTTTGGAAATTTACAAGCCCAAAAGAACAATTGGCCAACACCTATATAGGTACTCCATAGTCTTGGCCTGGAACAAACTTCCTGTAACCATCAGACCTATATCCAGTACCCTCAACTTCAGAAAGGCATTAAAAAAGACTCTACTGAACTCATGGCTCTGCCCAACCTAATTCTCAAAGAGAACTCCTTTCTGCAGCTTCCCTCTCCTTTTTTCTCTCAATGCATCCTTTAATCAGCACAACATGTCAGAGTAGTATTCTGCATTAACTGTTTGGCCCCTAGGAAGATAGTCAGTCATTACAATACCTTCCCAATCCCAAAACCTGTAGCCATGACCTTTCCTGCTGACTTTTGGGTCTTGAACCTCTTTGGCCTTGGTGAACCTGAGTGCTGCTATTGCATGGACTGTTCTTTTGTCTCAGGATCATGGTGTTATAACCATGTTTCATCAACAGTAACTAGTTCTAAAAGGTTGGCACTAGCTCAATGAAAATGCCACAAGATCAACCTGGAAGTGTCCACTTGAAGTATTTTCTCGTTGACATTCAAACATTTGGGCACCTACTTGGATGACAACGTCTGCATACCCAGCTGCTCATGGATTATAAACCCAACACATTCCCTGGATATCTGAAGTGTCTCAGCAATTGTTTTAGTTGACATTCATCAGTCTGCCAAAATCAGGTCATGGACATGGTCAACAATTTCAGGAGCTGACACCGTTTAAGGCCTCCCAGACCTTGCTGCATCTTTAGTCTCGACATCTCCATGCTGAAAGTTTGCACACCACTTTTTCAGTTGAGTAAGAAGGACACTTGTTACTCAATGTTTGCATCATACACTCATGGATTTCCTTTGGAGTTTTCTTCTGCAGGAATAGGAACTTCATGATGGCTCAGAGTTCCACACTTGAAAATTGCATACTTTTTGTTCACATAGTTCTATCAATGATCTGAAACAATGTCAAAACATAGCATTAAGATTCTGAAAATTGGCACTTTGCAAGATGAAATGACCCTCATGTTATGTAGTCCTATCTCGCCTCCATTATTACCTGTGGGTTTGGAGCCGTTCCTCGGCTCCAACTCGTCCGCTTTTAGAAAGCCTGAAAACTTCTGATTGCCTCGTGGCTAGGAGGTATCCCATGGTGCATGAGCACACTCCCCAGATCTCATTTGCAACGTCTTCAGTCGGAAGCTTTCTTGGTTGTCCGTGGCTAAGTGATACCTTTTTTTTATTACTGTTACTTCCTTTTCAAGAATTTATTGCTTATAGAGAGTTTTCTATCATAGCTTATTACTGACAGTCATTTTTTGTGACTTCCAATTTGTGACTTCAACCAGATTTGACTTGGTTATCGTATATTGTATTTTCTGGGCCTATTGCTTGTTCGGGTGTGGTATCCCGTGAGTGTGTGTGTTTTTGATTTTTACTAGACCGTTTAAGTTAGAGGTTCTAGTTTCATCCTTATTTTGTTCTTCACACTAGGTCTGTTAAGTTAGAGGATCTAGTTCCTCTCTTGTGTGAGTGTGCTGGCCTTCCTTTGCTGTCAATATGCCTAAGGAATATAAGGAGCACAAACCATCAGGCTTTAAGAAGTGCATTAAGTGTTCACAAAAAAATGTCAATCACTGATGGACATAGCGTTTGTGTATATTGCTTAGGGGCCATATGAGAAACCTGCCTTTTCTGCCATTCTTTTAGCCCTAGAGTGCTCTAGGAGGAAGAATAAACTTATTTTAAAAGGTCTGTTAAAACCTTCCTTCGAAGAAAACCTAGCCAGTTCTTCTTCCTCTCCTAAGTCGCAGTCTTCTAGGAAGGATAAGGGCAAAACTTAAAAATGGCCTTCTCCAGCTCCAACTTCTGCCTCTGAACCACCACAGAAGTTACAAAAAGCAGAGTTGGTATCTTTCTCTTCGGCTCCACAGTCTTCGGGGCCGATTGAGATGTTGGACATAGATCCTGCAGTATCGGTAGCAAGTGTTTCGGTGCCGATCACTAGCAGCTCTCTTTGGAGCCGGTCAACGGGTATTCCACCGGTCTCCCCTACCCTTAAATCTCCGATATTACAGAGAACAAGGTCACCCACGCTGTCCTCCAGATCCTCCAGGAGTCTATCTGAAGAAGACATCGAGAGAGTGGTGCTCAGACTCCTCAAGTCGTCGGCCTTGCCAAAATTTTTATTGGATCCGACCCACTCGGTCTCGGAGCCGACTCCTACCTATCCTGCTTTCATTCCTCCTCCAACCCAGAGTGGGCCTTCAGAGCCAGTATTGCCAGTACCGACTACAGTGGAGTCTTTGGTTCCAGCACCTCGTGTTGTTGTCTCAGAGCCGAGTTCTGCTCCGACACTCTTGGCGCCATCTGAAGTGTCTAGGGTCCGAAGCTTCTCGGTCTGTCCCGATGGGGGCACTTGGAACCGAACTTCTTCGGTGCCGATTCTCCCTCTTGGTGCTTCGGCCCGAGTGAGCTCGGACCCTACATCATTCTTGGAGCCGATCCTTCTGGAGCCATCGGCACCTCCGGTTTCTTCAGAACCGAGGCATCTTTCGGAGCTGGAGGACTCAGTCTTCGTGAAGATAAGGAGCATGCTGGATAGCTCATCCGCCCCACGTAGAAGTACCGATGCTATACTCCCTCAAGCGCCGACTACAGTCTCAGCATCTTCTCTTCCCCCGGATGGCAGAGACTCACAGCCTCAGGACCCCCACTTGGGTGGCCCCCAGTCTTCCGAGGCCTTCCCAGAGAACCCTGCTGAGGAGCCCCCTCGGAAGAGAATCATGTAAGAGGAAGCATGTAAACTCCCCTGATGAGTCTCTCATATCTGACACTGACCTCGATGAGTCGGAGGGGTCCCCTAAGTCATCCTCTGAAGATGTCTCCTTTGCAGACATCTTGGAGATCCTCAGGCAGAGAGGCGGCTGGCCCACTGTTACCCTGTCTGATGAGGAGCCAGTGTACCTGAAGGCTTTCAAGTCTCAACCCCCAGCTTCATGGGTGTCTCCCCCATTTGACGGGTTACTGGATCTTGTGAGTCAGAAAGCATGGCAGACTCCTAATGCCGTGAAACTGGTCCCCAGGAGGCCGAACAAGTTTCTTTCTGCCCCTAAAGACAAAGAATTTTTATCTAAGGGCTTACCTGTAGATGCCATGGTGGTGGCGGCGGCCACTATGAAGGAGCTAGCAGAGACGACTTCTTCTATCCATCCATCCAATAAAAAATCCTGAACGATGGATAGATACGGGAAGCGTATCTTCTCTTAAATGGCTTTTACACTCCGATCACTGAATTATCTATCACACTTCACGAGACTTCAGAGAGATCTCCTGAAGGAGTTAGGAGATACTCTTGAAGGTACCTGTACTGAAGGAGTCCCCCATCTACAGTATCTACTCAGTTGACTACCTTAACATCCATTGTTAACTTCTTCATGAGGCTGATCTCATACAAAGCTGATGGTGCCTTTAGAGTGGTGGGTTCAGGAGTCCCCTTGAGGAGATACTCCTGGATGCAGCTATGAAATTTTACCAAACCTTTCAAGTCTACATTCACCAATGCTCCCATTGATGGATCCTCTCTTTTTGGACCCAAGATGAAAGATACCCTCACCAGGTGTGAACAGGAAGGAAAGACTCTCTCTGCCGTGGGAGTCCCTTCTAGACTTTACTCTAAAGGTCAGAAGAGTGGTAAAATGTGGTTCAAGAAATCACAGAGATCTTTCCAGGATACGCAGGGTGATTCTGCCTTCAGAAGCAGGGTAGGAGGAACAAATGGTAGACGTCGCCCTAGAGGCAGGGGAGGTCCACAAAATCAGGGAGGTCACGAATCCTTTCGTGACCATCCCTATCAGCTTTCCTGATGTGGAACCTGACTGTGCGTCTCTGGAGCCAGTCAGGGGGCGCCTGTTCTTTGTACCCAGAAGCCTGGCTAAATATCACCCGAGACAAGTGGGTACAAGACATTATCTCCAGAGATTACTATATACCCTTTTCCCCTTCCACCACGCCCTCCCAAAAGGATCCCAGATGTACCACCCAATCACAAGGATCAAGCAGCTATAGAGATATAAAAGCTGCTGTTAAAAATAGTCATCCAAAAGGTCCCGGCAGACCAAACAGGATTCGGAACATACTCCAGATTCTTTTTAGTTCCAAAAAGAACAGGAGACTGGAGACCCATTTTAGACCTCAGCAGGTTAAACGAGTATGTAAAGAAGTCCAAGTTTCAAATGGTCACTCTACAATTCATACTCCGTCTGTTAGGGAAAGAAAATTGGATGTGCTCAGTAGATCTCTGAGATGCCTACTACCACATCAAGATGGACAAAGCATCAAGGAGTTTTCTATGCTTCCGGCTGGGAGCCAATCATTACCAGTTTCGGGCGCTGCCTTTTTGTCTCACCACAGCCCCCCGGGTGTTCACCAAATGCATGGCAATAGTGACAGACCATCTTAGGCATCAGGGAATCCAAGTATTTCCATACCTGGACGAGTGGCTCCTGACCGCCACCACCAGGCATCTTCTAGTTCAATCCAGAGACTCTACAGTCAAGCTCTGTTCCCAGTTGGGAGTCTTTATAAATTGAGAAAAATCCTTAACTTTGCCCGCTCAATCTATAACATTTATAGGAGCAATCATAGATACAGTCTCTATGATAGCCAGACTACCAACAGACAGAATATAGAATCTTTCACAACAGATTTACAGGATACTTCCCCTTCAAAGAGTCAAAGCGAAGGTGGTGTTACAACTTCTTGGAACAATGGCGTTGACTATAACATTGGTACCATTAGCAAGACTACATATGAGAATACTCCAATGGCTCCTGTCATCCCAGTGGTCTTTTCAGCAGTTGCCCCTGCATCACCAGATACTAATCACAGATTCTTGCAAAAAGGATCTCCGTTGGTGGATTCAGCCAGATCACCTTACCATAGGGACTCCCTTTGTACCACACCAACCTGTTGCAACTGTGACCACAGATGCCTCTCAGATAGGGTGGGGGGGCATTATCTAGGCAGGACTGTCCAAGGCACATGGCAAGATCACGAGGCCAATCTGCATATCAGTGTCCTAGATATGAGAGCGATGCTTCTAGCACTTCACGACTTTCTCCCTCTAGGGATGATAGGTATCCAGACAGACAACATGTCGGTGGTATGGTATCTAAACAAGCAAGGAGGAACCAGATCTTAGCCCTTATGTCGAGAGGCCCCACGAGTTTGGAACTGGCCGATTTCTTCCCAACGCTTTCTCATTGCACCGCACATCCCGGGGACATCCAATGTGATAGCAGACAAGCTAAGCAGGGCAATTTTGTTAACTCACGAATGGTCTTTGAACCAGAAAGTAGCCCATCAGGTCTTCCACAAATGGGGACAACCCTGCTGCGATCTCTTTGCTAGCCCCATCAATGCCAAATGCAGCACCTTTTCTCCCTCATTCCCCCTCCGGGAGAGTCTCCGAAAGATGCACTCGTCCACGATTGGCCCCCGGGGCTTCTTTATGCATTTCCTCCTTTTCCACTCATTCCCAAGGTTATACAGAAAGCAATGTTGTTAGGAAGCAAGATGATCCTCATCACTCCTTACTGGCCTCATCAGATTTGGTTCCCTTTCCTCGGGCCTCACCTGTTAGACTATCCATGGACTCTGGACCCAGTACCAGACCTCTTGACACACATGTCAGGTTCTCTTCATCCCTGTCTCCACACTGCTCCATTTCCATCATTAGTCAGGCTTCACGATCTGTCTCCAGCTGTAACCCATATCATTATCTCTTCTCATAAGGCCTCAACTAGAAAATTGTATAACAGTAAATGGAAGAGATTTTCTATATGGGCAGATAACAGAAAGGTTAATCCATTTACAGCTCCCATTCCTATTGTCTTAGAGTTCCTATCAGAACTTTTTCACCAGGGATCAGCAGCTGCTACAGTCAGAGTTCAGCTAGCAGCGATATCTAATTTTCATGTGGTAATTAATGATTCTAACCTTATGTCCCACAAATTTTGCAAGACCTTTCTCAAAGGTTCTATGATGTTAAGACCTCCCGTTCAAGATCCCATTCCTCCCTGGGATCTAAATCTAGTCCTTTCTAAACTTACTTTGCCACCTTTTGAACCAGCCAATAGCTGTCAATTAAAATTTCTGTCGTGGAAGACTCTTTTTCTGGTGGTGATAACTTCAGCCAGATGAGTTTCCGAACTGTAAACCCTATCAGTTAAACCTCCATACTTAATTTTTCACAAAGATGGAGTATCTCTCCGGACAAATCCTTCCTTTATCCCCAAGGTCTGCTCCCATTTTCACTTGAATCAAACTATCGAATTGCCAGTATTCTTCCCCAGTCACACCAATAAGGCAGAGTATAGATTTCACCAATTGGATGTGCATAGGCAATTGTGTTGTACATCCACAGAACTAAAGGATTTAGAAAATCAGACCAGCTATTCATTTCCTTTGCTGAAACAAGAATGGGTTTGCCAGTTTCTAAGGTCACACTATCAAACTGGATCTCTAACTGCATCTCTTTCATTTATACTTCTGAGGGAAGAGAGTTACCCCTTAAAGTCAAAGCGCATTCTACCAGATCATTTTCTACTTCTGCTGCCTTCCAAGCCAGGACTCCTATTGATAATATATGTGCAGCAGCAACATGGGCTACCCCTCATACCTTCATTACCCATTATAAATTGGACCTAACTTCCAGGGGTAGGGCCTCATTTGGTTCCACGGTGCTCAGGAGTATTTGCCAGTGAGCCACCCATACAAGATGCTAGGGATGCTGTCCCACACGTAATAATGGAGGCGAGATAGGACTATATAACATAAAGAAGTTATGTACTCACCATAACGTTCCATGTATGTAGTGTATCTCGCTGAACATTATTACGAACCCACCCACCAGCCCCCTTCCTGGAGGATCTGGAAACAGTTTTCTACGGTGGTTTATATCATAAAGGACACTTTTATTAGGGTTTATTCTTCCGAACCTTTGTTCTCCTTTCTACTTTTTCTCCTTATATAGACTAGCAGCAAACAAGATTTGGGGAGTGTGCTCATGCACCATGGGATACCTCCTAGCCATGAGCCAATCATAAGTTTTCAGGCTTTCTAAAAGCAGCCTAGTCGGAGCCGAGGATCGGCTCCGAACCCACACGTAATAATGTTTGGCGGGATGGACTACATACATGGAACATTATGGTGAGTACATAACTTCTTTTTTTCAGCTACAGAGACAAAATAACACTCAGAATTTAGAAACTTGGTTGGGCTTAGAACTTTCCAGCACCCCTCTTATCACTTTCACCCCTTCCCCTAATACAAGTGGCATACTAATGTGATGCTCAAATTCCCCCATTTCATTTGCTCTACATGCCCATTTGTTTACACCTTCCCTAGTACCATAGGTAAATATTCAGTCTGTTGTTTTATTGTCCTTTCTATTCCTCCTATATACCATCTACTTCAGTACTTTACTTGTTAATATTTTATTTCATATTTCTGTACTTCTTGGCTTGTCAATTGTTTTATTTTTTACCGTATTTTGAGATTTTTATGTATGTAGAGTTACTTCTGTATTTAGTGTCTGTTATGTATATGAAGTTTTCTGTACTTTGTGTTATTTCTACATCAAAAGTTCTTTATGGAGCTTTTCAACCCAGGCCTCTGCTGAAAAAGGGCACTTGCTCAGTCGGGCTTACCTGGTTAACAAATGTCAAAATACAATAAAATAAAATAAATATAAATAAGACAACTCACAAGAAAACTGCTGGCCCTTCCTTGGGATCTTAACTGTGTGTTGGAGAAACTAATACTTGCTCCATTTGAACCAGCTAATCTGTCTGATTCGAGGTTCTTAACATGGAAACAGTTTTACTGATTGCTCTGACCTTTGCAAGAAGGGTATCTGAGTTGCAAGCTCTTATGGTGTGTCAAACCTATCTCATTTTCTATAGGGACAGGGTTTCTTTGAGAACTAATTCTTCTTTTATGCCTAAGGTATCTGAGTTTACTTTAAGACAAACTGTCCATCTCCCTCTTTTCTTTCCTAAACCTAAAAATGAGGGAGAAAGGATACTCTTTACCTTGGAAGGCCACAGACAACTCGGGCATTATCTCAACAGAACTAAATCTTTCAGATCTTCAAATTAATTGTTCATTTCTTGTAAAGGCAAGAATATGGGCCAACCTATGTCAAAAAAGACCATTTCTAAATGGTTG
This sequence comes from Protopterus annectens, assembly GCF_019279795.1. NCBI lineage: Eukaryota > Metazoa > Chordata > Ceratodontiformes > Protopteridae > Protopterus > Protopterus annectens. Next base: position 1,749,555,315 of record NC_056728.1, on the reverse strand, counting down.
TCTAAGGCTATTGCCTTTTGTTATACTTGCCATAACAAAAGTATTCCAGGTAAGGTCTAAGCCCACTCTACCAGGGTTTTAGCTGGAAGCTGCTACTTGGTCCTCTGTATATACTTTTGCAGGTCCAGATCAAGCTTTACTAGAAACATTCTTCAAGGGCTACCAAACTCTTCTCCTTCCACCTCCTGAATGTAGTTCGCTATGGTAATGTACCTATATAGCTAAGGCTACAGCAGCAGTGATCAGTATTATCAACATAATACAGCTGTACAAGTAAAGCTTACCCTAACAGTAGCTGTTCGAATTATCACTGCTGCAGTCGCTGTTCCCTCCCTCCCTCCATCCCCCTTGGTTTTTGTATTGTGTGTGTGTGTGTGTGTGTGTGTGTGTGTTTTTTTTTTAATGCCAGGTTGTAGGCATTTATTTTTTGCTGTTCCTAGCATTGGGCTTTCAGGGCTGAGCCTCGCTCTCTGTTCTTGCAGGAAGGCTCTGAAGGGCTTCACTCTCAAACTTGTCTTTTATTTATCACAACTCAAGCTGCTTGACAGTTTGTTTGTGTGAAAGGTGCCCTGAAGTTTTGCAAGCTGTCTGGCTTTTATATCCTCAGCAGGATGCAACCCATAAAGCTAAGGCTACTATAGCAGTGATCATTCGACCAGCTACTGTTATGGTAAGTTTTACTTACACAGCTGTACTTTCTCTGCATTACCCTTTGGGTTGTCTTCAGCTCCAAGGGTGTTTGCAAAGTGTTCAGCTACACTGATAGCTTATTGCAGACTGCATGGCATTCACATATTTCCTTATTTAGATGACTTGCTTATCTTTGCAGAGCCTTTTCCCAGATTTCAGGAATCCTTAACATGGGTTTTGTTACTTCCTAGCAATACGGGATTTCAGTTAAATGTAGTAAAATCCCCTTCAAGTCTGTCACACAAGAATATGTTTAAGCTGCCTTCTTAACATCACTCAACCAAAGTCTTTTTTTTTACACAGGAGAGTGTGGAATTTTATCTGGAAACTTTCTTGGGCTTTTCCAATCAGTCTGAGTCTTCTGCAAGAGTATAGCTCAGGATTCTAGCATTCACAATGTCTATGATTTTCATGTTTCCTCTTACCAGGTTCCACATGAGTAAAATTAAATGGCTTTACAAAAAAATCATGAACCCACCATCTTCATCCTCTGTAATTTCTGATTCCAAATTTGAGGTTTGTCAGAAAGGAATTGCACTAGTAGAGACAGTGAATGGCTCTAAATTAAGGTCTCCCATTTTCTCATCATATCCCAAGGGGAGCAGTTTCTATGGGAGTAAAGGTACAAAGCATGTAGAACTCCTCAGACAGACTAAAGCACATAAATATCAATGACACGTTGGCTGTGATCCATGTCTTTAAATATCTTCATCATCTGTGGTCCTTAGGACTACTTCAGGTGATTACAGACCCCATACCACAGTAATACGGTAAGTAAACGAACAGGGGGGCACACCATACCCGCTTTGCACAGAACTCCTTAACCCTTCAAACATCTTATTTTCCATCAGAGCAAAATATAGTGGCAATCAAGCTGAGCAGGTCCCAGATAGACCCCCATGAATGGAAATTACATCAGGGGTCATTTAAGAATTGATCCAATTGTGGAGAGCACCTCTTGTAAATATGCTTGCCTCCTTTCAAAACAGACAAATGAACAAATACTACAGCAGGGCCTTCTAAGCAAGACTGGACAATAGATGCATGTTCATTTCAGTGGTCGAGAATATTCCTTTATGCATTTCCACTGATGTTTGTTTGTCTTTTTGGCTTTTCCCGGTTAGGGGTCGCCACAGTGGAACTCCGGTCCGCTAATGATTGGCAATCGATTTTTCTGGTGCCGAGTTGCCAGCCCGACACCCAACCTTCAGCGAAGGCACGCCCATTCATGCATGTCTTTCAGAGGCCACTCGACCGTGGGGAGGACATGCAGACTCCACACAGAAGGCACTCCAGCCGAGAATCGAACAGGAGAACCATCCAAGGTAATTCTGAAGATTCAGAAGGACTCTTTAAAAATCTTTATGGTGACCATTTTTGGCCTAGGCAACATTTGTTCTCCCTTCTTTTGGAAATGACTAAGAGCAATTTCCACAAGCTTCCTCACAGACTAGACCTACTCACCCAAGATGGGGGAGTTTAATACATCCTAGCCTCAAACAACTTCATCTAATTGCCTGGATGATTCTGTTTTGATGTCTTTAGGCACCTCTTTCACAAAGACACGTAGCAGGTACTGAAGAAGGCAGGAATCCCTGCTACTAGGAAATCTTAAATTGGCAAGTGAAAAAGATTTTCTTGTAAATTCCTAGATAATAGTTCACCATTAGGGATTATGTACCATTGGTTCTGAAATATTTATGATTACATTCCTCTGGCCTTTCTTATTCCTTTATCAAGGTACATCTTGTGGCCATTTCAACATGTCTGCCCAGGGATCCTCCCCTTTCTACTCTGATTTTGGTAAAACATGTTATGAAGAGAGTTTTGCATGTTAGACCTCCTAGAAAATAGATGCTGTCTTCCTGGGATATTCATTTTGTGCTGAAAAAATTGTGACCATCCAAACCAGCTCATTAGATGAACTTAAGATTTTTTTTATAAAGAAGACTGAGTTAACCACTGCAAGACATTTGCAAGAAGAATATCTGGGTTGCAGTCTCTCATAGTGGGTAAACACTGTCTGGTATTCCATAGAGATAGGGTCACATTAAGAACAACTCCCTTATTTATGCCTAAAGTTGTTTCAGAGTTTTCTTTAAATGAAGTCATCAATCTTCCAGTGTATTTTAAATTCTAGAACCAAGGAGAAAGCATCCTACACACTCTGGATGTGCATAGGTAGCTCAGGTACTAACTTGATAGAACCAAGTCCTTTAGAAAAGCAGGGTCTATATTAGATAATCAAACTTTCAAAAGTTTTCTACTGTCATATGGTCGACATCATATGATCGAACTTTTAAAAGTTCGAAAATCTAATAAGAAAAAATAAACTACACAAATAACCCACCTGAATGTTTTAAGCAGGGGGGCAAGCCCTCCCACCCCCCCCCCCCGCTCTTTAATTATACCAACTCCGAGATCGTACTACAGTGCGGAAAAGGGAAAACTTCCCATTCTGTGCTGTACAGAGATCTCCGTTAAAACATTCGAACTTTCAAAAATCCCATCATATGGTGTCAACCATATGACAGTCGAACTTTTGAAAGTTCGATCATCTAATACAGACCCAGAAAAGCAGATCAGCTGTTTATTTTTCATGATGCGGCAAAGAAGGGACAGCCCATTTCAGAATGGACTATTTCAAGATGGTTATCTTTAATGTGTTTTATTATACTCACCATGGTAAGTGTATTCCAGGCAGTATCGACTCGTTTTTCTAGAGCCTTGGTATCTACGATGGCATACTGGAAAGCAGTGGATTCTAGAAGTATTTTAAAGGCAGAGGCATGGTCCATTGTACATACTTTTGTAAAGCATTAGAAACTGGATTCCTTTTTCAGGTCCAGGACTGCTTTTGCTAGGACCATTCTGTGGCTGAAATCAGAGAAGACCAAAGCTGGCTTGTTAGATGCTTCTATTCTGAAGATTCCATTTTTGGTTAAGTGCAGATGACATTCTCACAGCCCTTAAGATGAAGGGCAAGAAAAGGATATCGGGGAGATATTTCATGAGGTAGCTTCTCAGTATACTAAAAGAATTCCCATCTACTAAAAAGCCAGTTTATAGGATGCAGGAGACAGTAATGCATCATTATATTCCTGTTCTTGTACCACTTTTCTTAGAAAGGGTAAACATCAAGAATGTAAAAGTTCTTAATGACCCATTCTTAGATCAATAGCATAGCATCTACTCACCCACTGCGAAGAAAATCTAGCACTGATTAGCTCAGTGGCAGGATGTCACCACAAACAGGTGGGTGCTTCAGACCGCTTCAGAAGGATGTTCAGTAGAATTTGGAAAGCTTACTATGTTCCCACATGAGCTATAGATAGCAGCTCATTAGCTAAACACACATTTGCACCAAGGGATAGCCTTACAGCTTTTTAAACAAACGGGAGGCAATATTGCTGCATGACTCTCTAGTGTAAGATCCAAAGATCTAACTACAGCTCAAATAGCTTTTAAGTATCTGCTTGGGCTCTGGGACAACTAGGTAGGGGAAGTTGGGCTTGAGTGGTTAACTCAGTCTCACCCATCTTGTGAGGGGGGGGGTGTTGTAGTCTAGTTGGCTGCCTACTACCACCTAGTGGAGACTTGAAGATGACAGAAATGGGCAGAATCAGGAATGTGGATTTGGTATTCACAATCAGGTGGATGGTAGCTGCCATTGCTGTGTCTGTCTGTCTGGGTATATGGGAACACAGGTACACATAAGCCTCTTGCAGTTATGCAAGTGCTCACATCAGCCGGTAAAGGGAGGTGTTAAGAAACAAAACAGAAAACACTCCCTTAGATTGTATCCAGCATGATACAGACTAATGATACTGTGTAGTTCCCTAACCAGTAGACAGTTAGGGTCCGTCTGAAGCACGGACAGGTCCAGTCTAGAGGAGTGAAGTCAGAGCACAGACCACTGGGACAAAGACACCCCTCTTGTGATGACTAGTAGAGAAAAAGATACAAACAGACGAGACAGGAGATCATTTCTGCCTACCTAAATAAACACCCCCTTCATCAACTGTCACTAAGTTCAAGTGGTATACCCCCTTGCACTGAGAATGAATGAACTTTTGTTTCATTGAAGAGACAGCTGATAACTGACAGGCAAGGAGGCAACAAAGAGAAAGTAAAGAAGGCAATACTTAAGGGAGGGTTCTGTAACAATAAATCAAAATATATGGGTTTTATTCACCTCATGAGTTTTCATTCCCTGCCAGTATCTTACTAGTTATATCTCAGTCCCTATGAAGTCCAGTGCAGGACTTGTGCCCTCCTTCCTAAAGTTAGTGGGTATGTGAGGCTCCCATGTAACATCAGCATTTCTAGGAGCTTTCTCCAGTTCTTCTCATGACTTTGCTGCCACAGTACCTTGGCCTGTGTAGTACTACATGCTCAGTGACCATTATTTTTTTTAAACTATGGAGTCACAGTATTGTTTAAGTACTTGTTTATTGTTATGGTAGGCTATAATCTACTGTCTATCGCAAATCTGTTTCTTTCACTTCTGGTAAAACTCTCATTTTTTCTAAAAGTAGAGCCCAGGAAGTTTAACAGGGTTCACAAAAAGAGTGGTAAAGTGATGAAGGCTAATAATGGGTGGACACTGAAAGGCTGCCAAAAAACTAAAATTAAATTTTACCTTTTCTACTTCAAATTTTGAGGAAGGTACTACATTAGAAATTACTTGCAAAAAACAGGACAGAAAAGATTCTTTACAGTCTTAGTGCTGCCAAAAGATATGTACCTATGTTGGTGACCCTGAGATCAAGTTGGATTTAGGTTTCTGTAGAAGATTAACCTAAATCCTCTTAGAATTTTCCTCAGGCTTGAGCTCTGGTCACCCAAGGCAATTCAGCTTCTTTCTTACTGCAGACTACTTTTAATTAGAAAAAAGTTTGCTAAACAGAGTGCTTTCATTTTGTTCATGAAACTGCATTAAAATGACAGTAACTGTATTATACTGTCACCGTACTGACAGAGAGAGAAGCAACTCTACTGCAGTACATGTAAAGGTTCAGAAGTACAAGAGGAACAGGGGGGAAAACTCCTCATATCTCCTATAGCAAGATGGAAGGATGTCAGTATAAGACAAATCCATTTTACTCTTTCTCAGGATTTTGATAAGAAAATGTTTCTTCACTGTCCTTGAGTACTCAAAATTCTTCTTCCCTATCCTTAAGTACTCCAACAGAAGATATTTTTGCATGGATACTAAGTTGTATGGGAAAATATTTTAGTTGGCCTGTAGGTAACCCCTCTTTACAAGAGGGAAAGGTATAGGGAAATTATGATGCTCCCAGGTGGCAAAGTAGGCAGTATCTCCACTCTACATTACTTTTAAAGACTATGTCGAAGAGAAATAGTTACCTGATTCCCATCTTCAGATAGAGAAGACACTGAGAGATTTTGTAACTTTTTCAGTAGACATAATTTATATAATTCACACAAAGTTGATCCTACACCTGTATCTTCAGTAACATTTAGCCGAAATGGTAGAAGTTGGAAAGCTATTTTACAGTTTTTCTCAGTGGGTAAGGATTCTAAGTTAGTAGGTAAATATACTTCACAGATTAACTCGTCTATCACCCTTGAGGTCAGAACTTTAAATTGTCTTCCTTATGCATTTCAGAGCACTTTCAAAAAAATCTGATTTACTTCTAACAGTTGTGTCACTCATTCAATAGAAAAGCAGTTGCTCCAGCAGGCATAATTGTAGTCCATATACTGGAATGCGCTTATGTTGCATGGATATGGCTCAGGAGATGTAACATCAGGAGTGGTCTTAAGAAGATTAGCCTGGCTTAGGACATAGTCTTATAGTGAACATATGACATCAAGGCTCCTGAATGTTTCTGCAGCTCAAGGATTTTGGTTTGGTAACCAGCTGATGATGATATAGTTAATTAAAAAATGAAAAACAAGCTTGTAGAAGTGTTTACATTTTTGTTCTGGGGCAATTTAAGTACCACTAACTTCTAATAGCTCTGTAGCCTAATGCTGTTTTCTTAGGGCCACCGCGGCTGGGGGTGTATCTCAAAAGTATCCCTTCATTAGGTGGATTCTCTCTGTCTTTCCAGGGAAGAAAGCTTTACAGTTACCAGGCTATAAACTCTTCTGGATTAGAGAGATAAGTGGTTGCAAAGAAGGATCAAACTGTGGTCAACTGGATTTTTTTTCTCAGTGATACGTAATCCTGACATTTTACATGACACGCTTATCAGTGTACATTCAGTGAACTGTGAGATGGAGCTCTCTCCCCTGTGTGGTGATGTGTTACTATTTTGCTGTCTACCATGCTGTCTGTATAGGTTAATGCATCTGTCATTGGTTTGCAGTTATCACCTGAAGCTATAATGTTGTGAATGATTCTATCATGTCCCCACACCCTTGCCTTGAGACAAACAGGTATTCCTCAATATTCCTCTCTTGCCCTGTGTTGGCTCCTCCAGCAGCTGGGCTGTTAATTAAACCCAAATTGTTTGAGTCATAATCTGAGTTACAGTGCTGATTTTTCAAAAATGTGTACCTCTTACTCCTCGGCCACAAAAATATTTTCTTAACAGGACAGTAATTTATAGAGATGCAATTCCTCAGGTTTTTGTTAGCAAAATAAGTTAACAAAAAGCAACCCATCTCTATTTTAGATGCCACAGGAAAGAACAAACAGCATCTAGACGTCTTTAAAATGATGGCTACCTTCCCCTAATCCTTTCTCTTCCACTTTGCCAGTAGAAGACAAGTTTCAAATTCATTTTCCCCCCTGGTTAACAGATAACCACAAACAAATGGATAAAACAGTTTATTAATGTTATGCCACAGAATTTATATAGAAACCATAAAACATAAGTGCGCACTTCATCCCATCTGGTTCATTTAGCACTTTAATTGACAATTGTTTTGTCAAAGAATACAGTCTAAAGAGTTTCTTCAAATGATACAGAACAAGGCAATTATTCCAGACTATAACCAGTTATAGCTTTATCAAATATGAACAATTTTGTGAATGCAAAGACTTTGAGCATGGTGACTCTGTACATTAATGTTACAAAGACTTTATGTGATTACACCAAATGTGGAAGATGCCTAGCTGCAAAATCCAGTGAGAGATTTTCCCAAAATGTATCTTATGTTCCAAATGACTCATCATTATTTTCAGTTTTCAGCTCTGCCATTTAGGTTGTCATCATCCTCAGTAATATTTATTTGTATTTGACTCCAGTATCTGCATATCTTGGAAAGCAAAAATACTACAGTTGTCCACTATTTGGATGACTGCTTGATGGTCAAAAAGGCAAGGGATCTCCTGCCAGAATGCATCAGTCAGATCATTCATAGCATCATAGGTAATAACTAAGCAGTTGGTCCAGAAGAACACTGGCATCCTAGGCACTGTAGTTTCCACTACATGCCCTCCCTATCCATATGGACAGAGAGGCAAGACCAGGTGTGAATTTACGTATCTCCATTTTCGCACTGAGATTATTATTTTGTTTTAGTTCACTTTTCGTCTCTCATCATCAGGGAATCCCAGTGTTGCTTCTTGATCACTGGGTCTACCTACCCCTCTCTAATGACAGTATCTGTTTGATGGTGGTCGTTTATGTGGTAGATGTAGAGAGTTTCTGTTTTAAAAAGAGTACAGTACCTCATTTCTTTGCATGTAGCGTTAGTCGATGATCCTGACACCATGAGTTTGTGAGGATCATGCCCTTTTGGGGGATGTGTGTGTCCTTTGGTAATTTGATGATGTCTCAAGTTTGTAGTCATTAGCAAACTATGTCAGCCACAGGCCCTTGATGTCAGCTTTGACATCAGCATAGTAGATGCCAAAGGTAACTGGTCCCAGCACGGAACCCTAGGGAATGCCACTGGTGACCAGTCTTTTACAGGAAAGTACATCATCAGCTCTGACTGAGTGGTTTCTGTCTGTAAGCTAGGTAGCTAGCCAGTGAGCTTCAACTGTGTCAGTTTTTCTACAATGCTAGTGTTTGGAATTGCACTGAAGGCATTAGCCAAATCCAGGTAGGAGCAGTCTCACTTTTATCCATTGCTTCTGTGATTGTCTCAAAAATTCCAGTAGGTTCAGTAGGCAGGATTTGTCTGTCTGTTCGTCCATCTGTCTCTCTCAAAATCAGGTTGGTTTGGATCAAAGGCCTGTAAACTCGTAACATCCTTAATTATGAGTTTCGCAAACGTTCCATCATTTTAAAAATTATAACTGGTAAAGCTAAATTGATCTGTAGTTTGTGGGGTCAATGGTAGAGTCACCACTGTGGAAAGGTTCCACAGCAGCTGTACTCCAAACCTCATGTTAATACCCAGTGGAGAGGCTTGGATTGAATTAATTTCTGAGGAAGTTGATAAGACAGTGTTTCATTCTAACAAGAAAATAATCCAGTGTGTTGTCTGAACCCATGGCACTAGTGTTCTTTATTTTGGAGAGAGCTTATATGATTTGTTCAGAAGTAATTATGGAAAGTGCAGGTTGGATGGCGTGAAGGAGAAGATTGGGGGGGGGGGTTGAGCTAAACTTGTCCACTAATGTAGTTGCAGTTTCTTTAAAGTCATTGTGAGTATGCATTCGGATGTAAGCCCTCTACAGGATCAAGTATTGTTTTTAGATTCCTAATATAGTTATATGGTTGTCCTTCAGTAGTGTAGCAGTGTTTAATTTCTGTTTTGGCTTGACAGTTTTGATATTTTGCCTTAGTTCTTTATTTACCCTTTTGAAATCAATTTTCCTATTGGGTGGTTTAAATTTTATTATTTAGGGATAAAAGTTTTTCCCAGTTGAAATTGATTTTGGGGTTCCACCATGGGGTGGGGGGCTTGTTTTTTAAACTTGGAGATGTATTTATGGCAGATGGAAACAGATGACTCAATGCAGAAATTTAGGAGAGCGTAAAAAGTAGTTGAATAAGTGGCTGTTTTAGCTCTGTGGTCCTCTTGGGAGGTAGAGCACTCAAAACTCATTTTTCCATTAGCCAGTGCTAGGAGTTGGCCTTTAGGAAGTCACTAAATACAGGAGGATTTGAGCACACAGGTGGCTGGTTCTTATGGAGAAAATTCAGCACAATAGTTTGATTTGACCAGTGATGAAGAACTGGGTGTAGGATATGTTGGGGCTATATTCATAAAGACCAAAGTGAGTAGATTTGAGACTCTCTTAGGGGGATAAATCTAGGTACCTCTGCGCCTGTTTGTTGCTTGTAGTGCATGTTTTCTAGTTTATGGCTTGGTAATTAAAATCTCCCAAAAATATTGTGTTAGATTCAACAGGTAGAGATTGCTGTTTGGTAAGGTAGGCATCATGAGCTGTGGGAGGACAGGGTGTTCTGCAGTTAGCAGTAATGTAATAGGTGGCAGATACTAGGATGTGTGGGAGTTTTAGGTTATCTTGTTTAATTATTCATGAGGTTATATACTGATACCCCTCCACCATTAGCATATCTAACCTCTAAATCCAGGTCTTGAGAGAGTGCTGTCATGGGTATGGAGCCACATTTTTGTAACTATGTAAATATGTATGTTTTCAAGGATTATGAAGGCTTTCAGGACATGCAACTTTTTATGTTCAGGCTTCTCTTGTTCCAGTCTCCAGTAAACTGCAACAAATCTTCTTTTACTTCCTCAACATCAGCAATGTTCCCAGGATCATTCATAGAGTCAACATTAAAGATGATCTTCCTTAAGGATTCTGACAACAACAAGCCACTGTAGCAGGACAGTTTGAGTGCCCTAGAATACATGCCTTCTTACATTCTTCTGGTTTCTCAAACAAGGTGACATATGAGGAAAACAAATTGACAACTCAAAAAACATTTGAAATCAGCATGTGCATTGCTCACTGAATCTGGTCACTTCCTTGGTTTGCTTTGCCTTTTTTTTTTCAGTTGAAGTAGTTTTTCGAATGTTGCTGTGATATGATTCAATGAGAAAAGGTGTTTTGTTTGTTAGTGGTGGTGACAGAAATGTTTTGTAAGTTAGAATCAAAATATGATGAAGGCAAAGTGAGTTGGAATGAGAGTGCCATAATGTACCATATTCTGTTAACAGAGAGCCTAAGAAAGTTTTGTGATTGAATGTTTTTGAACTAACTAGTAGATTGGAGGCTAAATATAATTGATAAACTTCACTACCTTGTTCTGAGTATATATGAAGAGGTTAAAGATGGCCATGTTTGACGGTGTAGCGTGTTTGCACAAACAGCAGGAAGCCACTGAACCAGTCAAACAGCAAATGTGCATAGTTTGAGCTAAGACAGCTTGAGACAGTGAAGCAGTTTGAGTAGATAATCAGTTGAGCTGATAAAGATGATAAAACAAAAAAAATGGAAGCTAAGGCTGTATGTAGATTTGGAAGGTATAGAAGACAACCATATGGCAATATATGAAAAACAAGATGGTAGCATGGACTAAGACTGAGTGTATCACAGGTGAGAATGCCCTTATTGAAGAGACAAGTCCAGTACAGCAAACAAAGGCCAGTTTTGAAAGAATTTTGTTGCTGTCACAAAAAGAGCAGATTATGTGAATGTTTTGGCAACCAGGAGAAAAACGGACTGTGGAGAGGACACCTGTGTTGTTGAACATGACTATTTTGGGGTGACATTAAAAAACTTTTTTTGTTTTTTTAATATGACTTGTAAATATAAATACAGAAAACTGATGTGTCATTTTCAGCTATTTTGAAGGTTTTGCTTCAGATGATAAGTGTTGGCTTTCGATAGTCTGAAGGAAGCCATTGGGAAGTAAGGGAATGGCATGTGAGAGTACTCCAAACAAAAATGGAACGAGGTGGTAAGGAGACTGTTAAGCCAGGAGAAATGGAAATTTCAAGGGAAGAGGATGACCTGGAGAAAATGTTGAATTTAGGTGGTAAGTGAAGTTTATATGTGAGAGAAGTCCCAGGAACAGGTTAGTCAGATAGACTGCAAAGTTGTAAATGATGGTGTGAATTAGTTATCTATAAGGTGTGTTGTCTATTTAGTGTTTGAGTATAAGAAAATGTTCTAGGATAAACCTGACTTAAAATATCTGATGCTGACTTCACTGAGAAGGCTGTAAGTGGTCCACATTTGGAGTGTGCCTTTATTTTTAGCTATGTTATTTAATATACATTATTAAAAGATAAGGGATATTAGGGTTAGTAAGACACTGACATGTTTTAAAGAACATTTGAAGATACATAATTAACATACTTAGGAATGTTTGTTGTAAATTAAAATGCCTAAATAAATTTAATTTGTAAGTTTTAAACATGGTGAAATATTGTTTATATGAATAGACAAAGTTCCATGAAATAAAGTTGAGATCTTTTGTGTTTCTTTTTACTTTGGACATTACCTTGCACTTATTAGGGTACATGTTTAATGTGTCAATGTTATACTTTTGAATTAGTTTTTTCATACTGTTTTCAAACTTTGACACATGACTTTGTCTCAGTTTAAGTACATTTGCTATAAATCTAGTTACTGTTGCCAAATATATATGGATCCCCTTCAAAACATCAAATGGTCATAACATCTAAGCTCAGAACATTGAGACATAGCATCTGAAACCCATGACATCTAAAACTCATAACATTGCATCACAACTTCAAAACCTCCATATCACATGTAACATCCCCTCCAGCTAAAACAGCATGAAAGTAGTAAACACACATTGTACTACGTTTCTGCAGGGGGACAAGCCCCCTTGCACTTCTCATGTGGGGGGCTCCACCCCCCAAATTAAATATACCAACTTCGAGATCGCGCTTCAATCGGGAAAAAAATAATTTTCTAACCCCACTGTAGTGCAATCTCGGAGTTGGTATATTTAATTTATGGGGGGGGGGGCACATGGGGGATGCAGGGGACTTGCCCCCTGCAGAAACGTAATACAAAGTGTGTTTACTACTTTGGTGTTGTTTTAGGTGGAGGGGATGTTATTTACATGTGATTTGTAGTTTTGCAGTTGTGATGCAAAAGTTTCAGTGTTATGAAATTCGATGTGATGAGTTTTAGACGTTATGGGTTTTAGATGTTATGGTCTCAATGTTTTGAGCTTTGTTGTTATAAACTTTAGATGTTTTAAAGGGGATCCATATCTATCTATATATGTATATATGTATATGTATGTATATATATATATATATATATATATAAAATGTGTGTGTGTGTGTGTGTATATATATATATACATGGATCTACTATTACTAGATGATCCATGCCAATGTCGACATGGTTGAAGTTGACAAAAACACATAAGATACATTAGTGCTCATGATCCAAGGCTAATCTTCAGAATGTACAAAAGGAAAAAAGTGTTTTTTTGCAGGGGGGCAAGCCCCCCTCCACCCCTTTCTGATTTTATATACTAACTCAGAGATTGCACAATTCCCAGGGAAAAGGCATGTCCTCATACCCCAGAGACTGTTGCTCTCACACATCTGTTGACCATCTGTATATGTCAGCCAGTCTGTCAACAGTGCAAAGGTCATTGTAACTCAAAATAGATCTGTGCTGGGTGAACTACTTATCTGTTTATCTATCTATCTGTATATATATATATATATATATATATATATATATATATATATATATATATTTTTTTTTTCATATGAAAAGATTGTGTTTTTCCATTTTATGTTAACTGCTGCTCTTGCACATTTTTAATGTGTAATGCTGACATTTACCAGTATTCTGTTGTAAGTTAAAGCTAGATAATGGTAGAGTGAGGGATAGGTAAGTGGGCATTTGCTGCGGAAAGTAGGTGAAATTGTTAAGGAACGCAAATAAGATGGTCATTTGTAGTGCGATTAAAGATTTTTTTGCATTGAATAAGTGTTTACTTCTGGTAGTTTAGAATTTAGGATCATTTTGGGGGATTTAACTGGTTAATTGGCATCATATTTAACATCAGGGACTCAAGTTCATTTGAATTATTTCACTTAATCCTGCTTGGCTTTTTGTTTGCATCTTCTGAGTTGCATCCAGGCAGTTTCTGCACTTGTGGGTGGGAATCCATTGCTTTCATTTCAGAGCCCTACATTTTTGCCTCACCATGGCCCCCTAGGTGTCCACCAAGTCCGCAGCAGTAGTCACAGCCCATCTGCAACTAAGAGGGCTCTGAGTGTTCCCACACTTTGAAAATTGACTCCTCACTGATGAATGCAAAGAGCCTCTCATAGCAACCAGAGATTACTTGAGAAAACAAAATCCAACACAAGGATACACAAACCAGTAATAAAATCCACCTTGTTGTGGTAAGGTGGTGATCTGTGGCTCTGGTTCTTCTTACTGGAGCAAGGTAGATTTTATTATAACCAGAGTTTACTTGCTACAGCTGTTCCTATTTTTCTGTATAATTGTCAACTGCAAATAAAATTGCATCTTCAGCCTACTCAACAGGATTCAGTCTCACATCAATATCCTGGAGATGAGAGCAGCTATCCTCATGTTGCATGAGCTTCCGAACCTCCTCCCTCTGGGACTGGTATTAATACAGTCAAAGAATGGTTAAGAAGTGCAGTACATAAAACAAGCAAGGAGGAATCAGATCTTACCCCTTGTGTAGAGATGCCATGAGGGTATGGCAATGGCACATTAGCTTCACGCCACTTTCTAATTGCAACACACATTCCAGGGAAAGCCAACTGCTTTTTTTACTGTCTGGAAAGCCTTTCTTGGACTTACAGAATCTCAGGTTGACCACATATTTTCTCTAATTCCATTAATGGCCAGAAAGACCATGCCTTATTGCATTTTATCAGCATCTCAAAAAGAATCCACTCATAAGGTCTATAAAAGTAAATGGAAGTGTTTTCCTTAAGGGCTAACAAGCAAGGTATAGATGTTCATCATTCCCACTGCCTTGCTCTCATATGGGCTCAGTGCCTGCAAAAATCCCACACTGGTAGGTTTCCAGAACTCAGATTCCCCTCACTGACTCTCCATCCAGTAGGCTGGACACAGATAATCTCAGACAAGTTGGTGCTGCGAATAATTCAGTTAAGATGCTTTTAACAGTGGACAGAAAATCCTCCTCCCTTCAGGGACCCTGCACCCACCAGACCTGGTACATCTGTTCTCTCCAGTGCTCCTTCACAAATTGCAGATGGGATTATGGAGCTAGTTCCTGCACTGCAAAAAGGAAAAGGATTTTACTCTGTAAATTTTTTGGTATCTGAAAAGCAGCTATTATGGAAAGCAGTGTTAGATTTGTCGTACTGAATTACCTTTCTGAAAATACCCAAATTCAAAACACTTACTACAGACAGTCCTACCTCTTCTGGACCACTGTTTCATGGTGACTTTACATCTGAAGGATGCTTATCATATTCCATTTGCTTCCAACTGTGAGATGAACCTATAAAAGTCCCATCTCACACCTTCGCAAGGAATTGTCTTCCTGGGTCGATGATGGACACAGGAGAATGTCTGACCTTTCTACCAGAAGACAAAGTCCTGACTGTTTAGAACATTTTCTGGGTTTTCTCTCTTCAAGAAACTGCTGTCACAAGAGATTTTTTCAAAATGCTAGTCCTCGTGGCATCAGTAATCATTATAACACCACTGGCCAGACTCCACATGAAAAAGATTCATTAGTACTTAAAAATATTGGACACAGCACTTGCTTCCCTTGGAGTTCCAGGTACCAGTGCTGGATTTTGTGAAATGAAAGTTACAGTGGCAGAGGGATCAAATCTTTCTCAATCCACAGCTGCCCTTCTCCCTCCAAACCCCAGTTTGAGATCCCCTTTGAAAGGAAATTCCTCCTCCATGGGATCTCTCAACTCTGTTCTTCAAAAATCGATCTTGTCTCCTTTTGAACCTGCCTTTCAATCTGATTTGAGGTCCATCACTTGGAAGACAGTTTGAATTATTGCTCTGACATCTGCAAGGAGAGTCTCTGAGCTGCAGACTGTCATGGTGGGCCAACCTTATCTGATTTTCCACACAGACAGGGTTGTTTTACACACTAATCCTTCTTTCCTGACAAAGGTTGTTTCTAAATTTACCCTGAATCAAGCCATCAATCTCTCAGTTTTCTTTCCAGAGCCTAAAAACAGAGGAGAAAAGATTCTGCATGCAATGGATGTACACAGGCAGCTAAGGTACTACCTTGACAGAACTAACCCTCTCAAGAAAGTCTAACAGCTGATGTGATGTCAGTCCCACCTTTATTCTCACTAATGAGTCGAAGAGATTCATCGGATCTGTCTTGGCCTTTTACAAAAGCTTGACGCCTTCAGCAAAGTTCGTGGGTCTTCTCCCTTACCCGTAATGCAACTCACTAACTTCCCCAGATCTCGTTTGCCACTCTGTGAGAGACGTGGTTCCTAAGCAGCCTGTGGGCAAAGTGCTTTCTTTTATTATTTAAATCACTTAAATTTAAACCTTTTGTATTATTAGTTAGTTTAATATAGTTTTTTACCTTTTGTATATCCTTACCCAATTTTTTCGTTGTAGAGAGCTAGGGTTAATTCCTTTTGTTTCCCCTTAACATCCGTTTAAGTTAGAGGAAGTTTACTTACGTCCATTTAAGTTAGAGGACTTTATTCCTCTCTTTCTTCTTCCCTTCATCTCCTTTATCATCCGTTTGAGTTAGAAGATGATTTCTGTTTAAATAAAAAAAAAAATGTATTTCTTGCTATCTTTTGAAGCCTTTCTGTCCGTTTGATTTAGAGGACGTTTTGTGGCATAAGTGTCTCTCTGAATGTGTGTGTTAATTGGTAAATATGTCTCAGAAGCCAGAAGGGAAACCTCTTGGTTTCAAGAAATGTGAACAGTGTGGAAGAAGATGCCCCTAAGTGATTCACACACTTTAATTGTGTATTGTTTGGGGCCTCTTCAAGAGTATTGCTCTGTATGCCATGGCTTTAACCAAAGGGCTCTGATGGAGCACAAAAATAAACTTATTCTAAAGGAACTGCTGAAAACTCCTTTCTCTGAGGCTATTTCTACTAAGTCCTCCAAATCTGATGAATGAGCAGAATCTGACAAACCACTACAATGTTCCTCTTTGGCGCCAAAGCAAAAATCTCCTAGACTGTCTGCTCCAACAGAACTCTTGGCGCAGACAGTTGTCACTGGATCCAGGAGTTTGTTGAAGCAGCTGGACCTCTTGGCTCCAACCTCTTTGGCTCCCACTGAATTTAGATATCAGAGTCATTCTCCTTCATTGGAAGCAATACCTTCTCAGCTCCCATCTTCTTCTCTGGCAAAGTCAAGGTCTCCAACCCTTTCTACTCGGTCTACCAGGACTTTGTCCGACGACGATGTGGATAGGGTAGTGTGGAGGATGCTAAAGACACCGGCTTGGTCAGGTTGTTATTGGATCCGAACCCAAAGGAATTGGATCAGACACAGTCCTCCCCTTTGGTGCTTGTTCCTCCTCCGATCCATCCCTTGGTTTCGGAGCCAGAAGATTCCGATGTCCAACTTGTGTCCTTTTTGGATCCAGGACCCATAGGTTCCTCGGATCCGATGTCTTCTCTGGGCATTTCTGCCCATTTGGGGCAAGAGACCTCTAAGAGCTGACACTCTCTGATCGGGTCTGTGGTGCCTGTTCAGATCTCTCCGGATCTGACCCTGCCTCTGGGGCTGCAGTGCGGGTGGGTTCAGCTCCTACCTCTGCCTCTGAGATTCTGTCTCCTGCACTGGCGATTTCTTTGGCCCCGACAACCCAGTTGTCAGATCTGGAGTGTTCTTCATAGTAGGAACAGACTGCTTTTGAGGTCATGAGGAGGATTTTGACTGCATCCCAGTCTAAGATGCAGCCTGTCTTGGATCTTCCTCCAAGTTCTGTGCAGGTGTCTTTGTCTTCTCACATACCCTCTCCATAGGACCACAGAGACCCCAGACCTTATAGGGTACACCCCACCCTTCTTAAATTTCCCCAGACTGCTCCATTGAGGAGGTCCCTTGGAAGAGGACCTGCAAGAGGAAGCATTTTGACTCCTCAGAGGAGTCAATCACATCTGATACTGACCTTGATGAGGCAGAAGGGTCTCCACGGTCACCTCCTGAAGATGTCTCTTTTGGAGATGTCCTAGAAATTTTAAACCAGAGAAGTGACTGGCAGTCCACATCCCCTTCAGCTGAGGAGTCAGTATTCCTGAAGGCTTTTGGGTCTCACTCCCTCAACCTCTTGGGTGAACCCTCCTTCCGATGAGCTTATTGAGTTAATCTCTCTGAAGGCTGGGGAGATCCCAGATGCCATAGAACCAACTCCTAGGAGGCCAAATACGCACATTACTGCCTCCAAGGACGAGCCATTCTTAACTAAAGTTGTAGCAGTTGATGCCATGGTCGTGGCAGCGACCACTAAAAAGGAAATTGTCTGAGACCATTTCCTCTATCCGTCCACCGAATAAGTATTCCAGGACCATGGATAGGTATGGGATGTGCATCTTTTCGTCAGCGACCTTTGTCTTACAGTCACTGAACTACTTGACCTACTTTACCAGATTACAGAGGGATTTGTTGAAGGAACTTTCAGACTCCCACCAAGGAGCTGTAGCTGAAGTGGTGGCACTGCTCAGTTCGCCACCCTCAATTCAGTCGTAAACTCTTCCATGAGACTCATATCTTATGCAGCAGATGGTAGAAGTAAGGCTGCAGCAGGCCTGGATGCACCTTTGTGATTTTGTGGAGCCTTTCAAGTCTTCCTTCATTAATGTCCCTTTTGATGACTCTTCTCTTTTTGGGCCTAAAGTAAAAGAAATGCTTACCAGGTGTGAACAAGAAGGCAAGACCTTGTCTGCCATTGGAGTATGTTTTTTCACACCTGTCAGACCCTTTCCCAAAGGTCAGAGAGGTAGTGGGAAGATGTGGTTCAGAAAATCACAAAGGTCTTTCCAGGACACACAGGGTGAAAGTTCCCCTAGGGGCAAGGGGCGGGGGGACAGTAATGGAAGATGCCACCCTCGTGGCAGGGGAGGCCCGCAGAATCAGGACTCCAGAGAATCTTTCTTTGGTTGGCCTTTTCAGTGCTCCTGAAGGGGGTGCCTGATTGGAGGTAGTCGGGAGGGGGGGGGGCAATTGTCTTTGCACTGTGAAACCTGGCAAAAAATAAACGACAGATTGGGTGCAGGACATAATATCCAGGGGATATATTATTTCCCTGTTTTTCCCACTCCCGCAAAAAAATAATCAGTTCCAGATGTGCCACCCAGTCAGAAGGAACAAGCAGCATTAGAAATTCAAAAGTTGCTAAGAAAAAGTCAACCAAGAAGTCCTCACAGACCAGAGAGGATCCGGAACTTATTCAAGATTCTTTTTAGTTCCAAAGAAAACAGGGGACTGGAGACCCATCTTGGATCTCAGCAATCTAAGCAAGTCTGTGAAATAGACCAAGTTCTGGATGGTGACACTGGAGTCGATGCTTCCATTCCTGGAAAAATACAACTGAATGTGCTCTATAGACATTCAGGATGCGTACAACAAATGGAGCGGCGATCCAGAAAGCACTTGGACTTCCAGCTCTGAGTCAGCCACTTCCAGTTTTGAGCTCTGCTCTTTGGCCTCACTGCAGCACCCAGAGTATTCACCAAATGCATGTCAGTAGTGGCGGCTCACCTGAGGCACTAAGGATTCTGGATATTTCTGTATCTGGACGACTAGCTCATAAGAGCCCCAACCAGGCATCTTCTGCTACAAGCCAGAGACTGTACTCTACAACTCTGTTCCTCCCTAGGTATTACCATAAATTACGAAAAATCTGCATTAAAGCCATTTCAGAACGTTTTGCTCTAGAGCCATGTCTGAACTTCGTCTTCATAGGAGCAGAGATAAACACAACTGCAATTATAAAGCTCCCACATGTTTTCTAATCACCTCTGATTAAGTCCTATAATTGTCTTGCAACATTTGATATGCCCTACTAATTATCCCTTTTTAAACAGCAGCTTCTCTTCTAGATTCCAATAAAACTCTACTAGAGCAGGTCTTTCACTTAGCATTCCCCTATGCCTTTCTCTTTGCCTATACTCTGATATCAGTCTCTGAGAGAAAAGGCAGTCTCAAGCCTGCAGTCCAAATATCTTCTTGACCTCTTCCCATTTTGTTACCTTTCTTTCTCTAGTTATTTGCTCCCAATACCTTGGTTCCTTTGCTAGTTTGTATCCAGTAAAATCTAGCCCCTTCTTTCCTTTTCTCTATTCCTAATTGCAGTCATCCCTATCAGCAGAATCCCCTTTCTCCATCCCTGTGTTGGCTTAGTCCTTAGCATACTTTCTGCTCCTGTATTAGTATAATAATCTTTAAGGCTGTTGTTATTTTCCTTAACTATGTGCATTGAAAATCCCACTTTCTTCTTATTTCTAGAATCCCCTCCCCTCTTCATCATCATTCGTTTCCCCTTTGAATTTTAGCTTTTTGTTTCTGTTATGTGTACGTGTCTTAACTGTGTAGCTGAAAAATATCCCTTCAAGTAAGGTAATTTTAAACTGCCTTGTTCCATTGGAAAAGATCAACTTATCCCAGTTGACCCTTGTCCTGTTCCCTTCCCAGATAAAATATTTCAACTCTTTAATAATTACTGTCCACAGCATCTCCTCTGGTTGATAAAAATATGCCTGATCTGTATGTAAAACTGCTTATGTCTTTCTATCCATGTCCATAAACGAGAGCTTCCAGTTTTCTCAATTTTTGTATTAACTTTTGTTTAGTCTCTTCCTACATATCCTTAGCTGCCACAACAAAATATTTTATCTGATGATGTTAATCTTCTTTCTATTCATCACTGATGGGTTCAGTTCCAAGCCCTCAGGACAGAGTCAGCCTAATACCAAACTCGCGCCAGCCAAAAACTCTCGAGCTAAGCTTCTACCCATAGTTCCCTTCTCCCTGTTACCTCAGATCTCATTTTCCGCGTAGCCGTAAAGCCGAGTTTCAGCCGAGCTCTCAGCTAAGTGAAAACTTTTGATATCTCTCAGGATATTAGTATTTTTTTTCCTTTCTCTTGTTGTTAATATTGGTAATTCTATAACTTTATAGCTATATTTTGACCTTTCACTCCTATTTCTACCCATTTGGTAACCTTTTTAAGTACCATTGGTGGTACAGCCTATTCTCCCTACCCTTGTGGTATTTCTTGAATACCATCGTTGGTGTTTCTTCTGTTTTCCCTTTTAGCTGGTGTGTTTTTGACATCTATTTCTTATAGTGTGCGTTAGACATTTTAGACTTAGATATAGTAGAGTTTGAATTTTTTCCTTTGGTCTTCTATCTAGTCTGTTGTGTGTGAGTTTCATGATGTCTGATAAAAAGGGCACACTGGGGTTTAAACATTGTACTTCATGTAAGGATAAACTACCTAATAGTGATTCCCATGATGATTGTGTTTATTATTTGGGGTGCCTCATCTTTTGATGCAACCCCCCCTGTGTGATTTGTCAAAGTTTCAGTCAGCGCACTTTGAACAAGCTCAAAAACAAGTTGATTCTGAAGGGCCTACTTAAGTCACCCTTTTCAGAGGCCCTTTCTGGGACAGAGGTCTCATCCCCTCCAATCAAAGATAAGAAAAGGTCCCACTCAGGTCCCTCTTCACCAACGGGTGACCAGGGCAAGTCTGTAAAGCCTAAAGTGCCTACGCTATCTTCGGAGCATAAGTCTGCCTCTTTTGCACAGACCTTTTCCGCTCCAGCTATGGCTGTTCCTGTGTCGCCACCAGCTTCGGCTCTGATACTGTCTCCAGCACTGACCATCAACCTTACAACGACTACTACGACTTCGGCACCCGATGCCGCTTCTGCACAGTGCACTCCTTCGATGCCTATCTCTGCAATTACAACTGAACCTTCCATGTCGGCTCCAAGTGCCCCTTCGGCACCGAGCCCTTTTACAGTTCCGATAACTAACATTTTGACTCAACTGCTTCCGTTCTCCACACTTGAGACATCGATGCAGGTAGATTCCACACCATGAACCCGATACTCTCCATCTACACACCCATTTCTAGGACAGGTGTACAGTCCATTCCTAGAACGGCTTGACTCCCCATTGGGAGTATCCACAAGATCCTTTCTAAACTTGATGTGGTGCATCTTGTGGACCAGCTGTTGATGACCAGGGGGATACCCACCCCTTCTAGGACCCATCCTCCTGCAGGATTTGGGTTCACTTCTCCACGGACTCCATCCTACTCTCCTCCTTTGACCATACCGGTTCCAAACCATCTGCTCTGACATCCTTTTCAGAAACCCCCGTCTCAGCACCTGTAGTGGACCTCACTGGGTCTCCGGCACTGTCCCTTTGGCCTTCAGTCCCTGCTGAACCGGGCCTTCCTCACCCCCATGATTGGGCTGCAGGCTGTACAGTTTGTGGCACAGTTCCGAGTGTTTCTACGGATCCGCCCTCGGTGCCGGGAGTCCTGTCTGCACCAATCCTACTTGAGGCTCCATCCTCAGGAGCAGGTTCGACGGAGCGGGGTGTGACCCCAGTTCTGAGATTATCCTTCTTGGTTCTGGGCTCCCATCCCTCTTCAGGCGGACCTGCTTTCCGAGCTATGGAGAGTTCACTTGCTTCTGGAAGCATTCCACCATTGGAACCCCAGACCTCCTTTCCCCCTGAGCTACAGCTGTTAGAAGCCACCTCCCCTGGACACCAGGTAGGAAAGCTGCAGGACCGTCCATTGCAGGGTGCCCCCTCTACCGAGTCCTCCTCAGAAGCCCCCACTGAGGAGCCCCCACGTAAGAAATCGTGCAAGAGGAAGCACGTAGACTCCCCTGAAGAGTCTCTAACAGAGGACATGGATTTCGGTGATGGTGAAAGGTCCCCATGGTCACCCCCTGATGATGTCTCCTTTGGAGACATCCTTGAAATGTTGAAACAGAGGGGTGATTGGAAGCCCACTAACCCTCTTCCGAGGAGTCCGTGTTTCTGCAGGCTTTCCATGCCTGGCCATCTACCTCTTGGGTGACCCTGCCTGCAGAAGAGCTAGTACAACTCGTGGTGCAGTGCTCCTGGAAGAACTCTGATTCTGTTGAGTCGATCCCTCAGAGACCTGACAAGATACTTTCTCCCCCTGAGGAAAACCCACATTGGTCCAGAGGTTTACCAGTCGATGCTATGGTGGTGGGGGCAGCCATGAAAAAGGATCTCGTCGAAGAGAGTCATACTGTTCACCCTCCCAACAGAGAGTCCTGGGCCGTGGACAGATTAGGGAGGTGAGTCTTTGCTTCAGCGACCTTTGTCATACGGTCCCTGAATTACTTGGCACATTTTATGAGGCTCCAAAGAGACTTGGTTTCAGAACTCTCTGGAATACTCGCAGGACAGGCGTCTGATGGGAGAAAGTTGCCTCGCACCTCACAACCCTGGAATCAATGTCCAATTCGTCCATGAGGTTGCTCTCACATGCAACCTAAGGGGTGGCTAGAGCTGCAGGTTCAGGCATAGTTATGAGACACCATGCCTGGATGCGCTTCTGTGACTTCACGGACCCTTTCAAGTCTTCCTTCCTGAATGCTCCCATCGAAGCATCTTCCCGTTTTGGTCTCATGGTGAAGGACACCCTGGTCAGGTGTGAGCAGGACAGTAAGACCTTGTCTTCCGTAGGTCTACATTTTTCCAACCCTCAATGTTCCTTTTCCAGGAACCAGAGGAGCGGCAAAATGTGGCACAAAAAATATTAGGGACCTTTCCATGCCATACGTGGTGATGACACCCCCAGGGGCAGAGGGGGTAACAATTTCAGATGATACCCCTCCCGAGCAGAGGGGGTCGACATTGTCAAGAACTCAGGGATTCTTTCTCTGGGCAGCCTTATCAGCGCTCCCGAAGAGTGGCCCGATTGCTTTCCTCTGGAAGCAGTCGGGGGTCTTTTCTCTCTGCACCAAGTTGCCTGGCATTCAATAACCACCGAGCGCTGGCTGCAGAAGATCATAACCAGAGGTTACACATTCCCCTCATCACTTATCCAAAACTTCAGATGTTCCACCCAGTCAAAGGGAAGAATCGGCTGCAGAAATAAATAGGCTGTGTCAAAAAAAGAGTAATCCAGTTAGTCCCACCAGACCAATGCGGATCCCGATTTTACTCAGGATACTTTTTGGTGCCAAAAAAGACAGGGGACTGGAGACCCATTCTGGATCTCAGCAGTGTGAACAAGTCAGTTACCCAGACGAAATTCCATATTGTCATGGTTCAGTCCATTCTCCCTTTTCTAAGGGAAGGCAATTGGATGTGCTCGATAGATCTCCGGGACGCGTATTACCACATCAAAATTGACATATGCTCCAGGAGTCTACTTCGCTTCTGGCTAGGAGCCCAATCATAAACAGTTTTGTGTGCTGCCGTTCAAACTCTCTGCAGCCCCCAGAGTGTTCACAAAATGCATGGCAGTGGTTACAGCTCACTTGAGGCTGCAAGAATACCTGGTGTTTCTGTACTTGGACAATTGGCTCCTTACTGCCCCCACCAAGGATATTTTGGTAACAGCCCTGCAATACACTCTTTCCCTGGTGAAACTTTTGGGGATAACTATAAACTGGGAGAAGTCCAACCTTGTCCCAGTCCAGAACTTAGAATTCATTGGAGCAGTCTTTGACATCCGTTTTTGTCTGGTGTCGCTCCCAGCTCACAGACTTCAGAGATTGAGGCTCCAGCTCGAGGTGATACTCTGTCAAAACAAAGTCTCACTGAGAGAGGTTCTTCAGGTTTTAGGATCCATGGCAGCTTCCATACTAATAGTGCCTCTTGTGAAACTGCATATGCAAATGCTTCAATGCCTTGTACTTTCTCAGTGGTTTCCGAATTACCACCCTCTATGCTTTCAAATTCAGATAACTAATTCTTGCAAGCAGGACCTTCTTTGGTGGATGAGGCCAGACACAGAACTTTGGAGTCATCCATTCCAGCCCCCCAACCCAAAGCCATTGTGACCACGGATGCTTCCCTGATAGGGTGGGGGGGCCACTTTCAGGGAAAAACAGTCCAAGGCACATGCTTCACATTGGAGGCCAACCTGCCATCAGCATTCTAGAGCTGAGAGCAGTGCTGTTAGTGTTGCAAGCATTCCAACCTGTTCTCCTTTCTGGAACAATTGCAGTTCAGTCAAACAACATTTCAGTAGTCTGGTATATCAATAGGCAAGGAGGAACCAAGTCCTATCCCCTGTGTCGAGAGACCATGAGAATTTGGCAGTGGGAGATAGCTTCCAACCGCTTTCTGATAGCAACGCATATCCCGGGGATCTCCAACGTGATGCAGACAAGTTGAGCAGATGTATTCTCCTGCCTCACAAGTGGTCCCTCAATCCCGATGTAGCGGCAGAAGTTGTCAGCCATTGGGGCCAGCCTTGCTGCAACCTATTCGCCTCCCCATCAAACAACAAATATACAGCAGCTATTTTGCCCTATTCCCCCACAGGGGGGAGTCCCTGAGGGGCCCTCTGGTTCACGATTGGCCCACAGGACTGCTATATGCCTATCCCCCCATTTCTCTGTTACCCCAATTCATAAAGAAAGCTATTCGGTTGAAATGCAAAGTGATTCTCATAGCCTCATTTTGGCCTCGACAAGTCTTATTCCCCTTCCTTCGGCCTCATCTGTTAGTTGACCATGGATTCTGGACCCTCTTCTAGACCTGATTTCCCACCCCCAAGGGTTGAGTCTCCTGAACCTATCCAGTCTCAGGCTGACAGCTTGGTTTCTCCACTTCTTTTAATTGGCATGCAGGATGACCTTACTTCACCTATTCGTGACATTATTCTGGCCTCTCATAAACCATCCACCAGAAGACTGTATTTAGACAAATGGCAAAGGTTCTCTATTTAGTTAAAGAAAAATGTTCTAGATCAGTACTCGGCTCCAATCACAGAGGTTTTACAATACCTATCTAAATTCTTCAAAGATGGAGCCGCAGTTTCTACCATATGAGTACATCTAGTGGCTGTCTCCAACTATCATAATGGGTTGGATAATTCTCCCGTCATCTTGCTTCAGTTATGCAAAACTTTTCTAAAAGGGGTCTCTCACATTAGGCCTCCAATCAGACAAACCTATATTGCCATGGAACCTCATGTTAGTTCTTCAGTCTTTAACTCAACCCCCTTTTGAGCCTGCAGTGAAGTGTGACCTGAAATTCTTATTGTGGAAATCCCATTTCCTGGTAGCCATCATGTCAGCCAGATGAATTTCTGTGCTTCAGGCATTATGCACCAAAAGGCCCTATCTAATCTTCCACAAGGACAGCGTATCACTCCAGACAAATCCATCTTTCCTCCCCAAAGTTGTTTCGGACTTCTCCATCAATCAGACCATTGATTTGCCAGTATTTTTCCCAGAGTTTTTCTAATAGGGGAGAATACTGTCTTCATTCCTTGGATATGCACAGACAACTGAGATTTTTATTTAGACAGGACTAAAGTGATGCGTAAAACTGACCAACTTTTCATTTCCTTCTCTGGGCGTAGAATGGGAAATTCTGTCTCCAAGTTCACTTTATCAAAATGGTTAAGGGACTGCATACACTACATTTATTCTCTTGCAAAAAAAAAAAAAACCCTATGCCACAGAATGTTAAAGCTCATTCTACTAGATCTATGGCAACGTCTGTAGCCTTCCATTTTAGAGCTTCTATGGATGATATCTGTGCAGCAGCTATTTGGGCTAAACACCACACTTTTATCAATCATTACAAGTTGGATGTGGTCTCCAGAGGGAGAGCTGCCTTCGGTTCAATGGTGCTCAGGAACATTCTTCCATAAGGGCCGGCCAAGGAACACAAGGTAGCTGGGGATTCTGTCCCATCAGTGATGAATGGAAAGAAGATTAACAACATCAGATAAAGAAGTTATGTCTTACCATAACGTTCCATCTGTGTTGTTGATCTTCTTTCACTCATCACTTCCCACCCTCCTTCCCCCGCCAAAGTCTCCTGGGGGATACTTTGGGTCCAAGTGGTGAGTTAGGGCTTTGTGCAGAAATGGCCTCTGCTTTACTACTACAAGATGGGCAAACTTGATCTGAGATAACAGGGAGAAGGGTACTATGAGTAGAAGCTTAGCTCGAGAGTTTTTGGCTGGCGCAAGCTTGGTATTACCCCAACTCTGTTCCGAGGGCTCGGAACCGAACCCATAAGTGATGAGTGAAAGAAGATCAACAACCCATACTCTTAAATATTTTATTGTGTCCCCATACATATGGGTATTGCTGAACCAGTTCATGTGTGGGTACATAGTTTACAGCTATAGCCTTTGCTTTTGTCTGCATTGATTTTATATCCTGAAAAAATTGAAACTGTCTCAGAATGTTCAACAACACTGAGATTGCCCTTTTCTGCTTTCATCAGTTGCATAATACTATCATCTGCAAGTAAAACCAACTTTTCATGATTACCATACCAGTTATGTCCTTGAACTTCTGACTACTTTATTTCCTTTACCAATGGCTCTAAATATAATGCAAATAACAAAGGGGAAAGAGGACATCTCCTGCCTGGTTCCTCTCTTCAGATGCAACTTGTCAGAGAAGAACACTCCCACTTGAATGTTTTGCCTCTGAGCCTTCACATACCATCCTAATTAACCTTATTTTATCAGGTAATGCAAATGCTTCCATTATGCAAGTCATAAAATCCCAGCTTACTTTTGTCAAATGCTTTCTATGCATCAAGACCCACAAAGAACTTCAGTATGTTCTTACATTCTGCTCCTTTCTGGATCATTATTGTTCTATTAATTTAAAATGTTTGCTTCCCCTCCTCAAAACCACATTGATGGATATCTATCAATTGTGGCAACACCTTTGCCATTCTTTTAGCCATTATAGATGTAAACATTTTAAAATTGTGGTTTAAAATTGAAATGGGATTATATGAAGCTTGGTTTGATGGGTCTTTACCATCTTTAGGTATTATATCCAGCACAGCTTTCTTGCAGGATGCTGGTGCTTCCCCTCATAGGTTCAGAGGTTGGTACTAGGCTATCAGCCCTAGGGCCTATACAAGCCTAGCCATAACAATTCCCTGACCATTTCTTCCCACACTATTTACTTCCCCGGACCCGTCTAGCAGGGCGACTAACGTGATCCCCGGGGTGAATTTCCTTTCTCCCATCCAATCATCAAGGTTCCTTTTGAAGAGGGCCAAAGAGACACTCTGCTTGACATGTATGGGCAATCTATTCCAGAGTCTGGGGAGTCTCTGGGTCAGGAACCTATCCCTCCAGAATGTTTTGTTTTCAAGTACTGCTAAGCAAAACCTTCTAGATCTGTACCACTTTTTTCCCCTCTTAGCTTCCAAAGGACTACCATGTATTCCAGGAGACTTTCCTGCAGATTGATTACATGTCACCATTTTCCTCACCTTCTCCTATCTTAACTGTTAATTAATAACACCAAAACCTCAAATTGTCTACTCTTGACATACTTAAGTCTTCCATAAATATTTCCATCTGTATTTTGAAATTCATTTGCTTCATACTGATTTTCATAAAATTTCCAAACTATCTCTAATACCTCTACAGGATCTTTGGTTATTTTTCTTGTTATAGGCTCCCTAAGTTTGGCAACAGCCCTTTCTAGTTCCTGTTGCTAGAGTCATTGTGCTGAGAGTTTTTGTGCTCAGGAGTGTTTTTTTTTATCAAAAACAGTTGCTTAACAGCAGTCTTTCCAAAGTCATGCTTGTTATTCAGATACTCCCTTATTGTCTGTAGCAGTGCACAGTTGCACCTGTTTTTGTTCAGTGAGATTCCCCCTGTTCTGCAGTACTTTAACCTTTGTCAGCCCTTCTAAATAATTCTTGTTATTTCATAACCTTATTTCTTTTATTTTCACCCTATTTTTAAACTCCAGTTTCATTTTATTCCATTCACTGGCTATAACTTCTGAAGAAAATTCCTGTCTTCCCTAATAGTTGTCTAATAATTTCCACTATCCATTCCTTAAATTCCTCTCATTTAGCAGATAGGTGGGGAAGCTCCAGAGTCTCATTTTGACTTCATTACTCTACATTTTTATCTTGTTTGTTATAGGCGCATGATCTGAAATAGTTCTTGTGTGTGTTGAAGGTTTTGATTAAACGTACATGTTCTTGTGAAATATAATTTCTGTCTAGTCTAGCCCAGTTATTGTACCTTGGGGAATAATATGTAAATGTTTTCCAAGTTCCTTTTGCTAAATTCACATCTTCCATACCAAATGTTTTCATAAATTTCTTCAGAAATCTACCCTCTTTTGTTATATTGTCCCTTCAAGGTCCCCCAAATACTTCCTTGCTGTTGCAAATCAAGTTCTACTCCCCACCTGTAAGTAATATTGCCTTCTGAAAGCTGATTGTTTCTCCCCAAAATTTCTTAAGCTCCATAATAGTAATTTTGGTGGAATATAAATACAGGCCAGTGTAATCCTCCTCTGTCACCAGTAGCCCCTTACTACCACAAAACTACCATTACTATTTTTGATTTTCTTCTCCTATCACTACCGGAGCTCCTTTACCAATTAGTATAATTAGTCCCTTTTCCTTTGTCCCTGATATTCTGCTGAATATCCATCTTGAAATCCTTTCATCTGATGTTGTCCTTTTCATTCTTTCTCAACATATGGGTCTTGATCCAATCCTTGGATCTGACTCGGCCACTTATTTCAGACTTAGGATTCAGTTGTCAAGCTCTTCCCTGTACCCACAATGCTCTGCTCTCCCGAAAGCCCCAGATCTCATTTGTCACTTTTGTGAATAGAGGCAGGTTTCCAAAGCTAGGCACCATTGAACTCATTCCAAAGAGGTGCAACAAGTGTTTTGCACCCCCCTCCAACAGACCACACAGGAGTAAAGGGATCCCAGCAGATGCTATGATGGTGGCAGCAGCCACCAAGAAGGAGCTAGCAGAGCAGAGCTCTACTGTTCATCAGGATAACTTGGAGTCTACAGCGTTGGACAGGTTTAGAAAGTGAGTTTTCACCTTGGCAACTTTTGCCCTGAGGTCATTTTATTGCCTGGCACATTTGATTTGACTTCAGATTTGACCAAGGAATTTTCAAATATTGTCTGAGTCAATGTCTGCTAAGGACTTCAAGAGAACATCCTCTCAACTGACCAGCCTTTTGTCCTTATCCAATGTTTCATTGAGGTTGATACTCTCACACAGCTGAAGGCACCTCATGAGCTGTCAGTTCCAGCATTGATATAAAAGACATGCCTAGGTGCGGCTTTGCAACTTCATGGAACCTTTTAAAATGTCTTTTATTAATGCCCCCTTTGATTACACATCCCTGTTTGGGCCATCAGTTAGAGACACTGACCCACAGTGAGATAGATGGAAATACTTTGTTTGCTGTAGGAGTCAAGGTTTCTACACCTCAATGAACCTTTTCTAAGAATCAGAGAGGTGGCAAGAGAATGTGCTTCTGCAAATCTCAGGATCCATTCCAAGATCCATGAGGTGACAATTCCTGCAGAGGAGGAAATTTCAATGACAAACATTGCCCTAGAGGCAGCAAAGGTTCACAAAATCAGGGCTTTTGAGGTTCCTTCTCAGACAGGCCTTTTCAGCACTCTGGAGGTAGGCTGGGTCGATTGTCTTTGCACCCAGACACCTGGGCAAATATAACACAAGATACTTGGGTGCTAAACATAATATCCAGGGGTTATTATGTGCCATTTTCCCTTCTTCCTCCTCCCAAAAGGAAGAAACATCTTGGCATTCCACCCAGTCAGAGGAAGGCAGCAGCTCAAGAAATCCAAAAGCTGCTAGACAAAATTGTCATCCAAAAGGTCCCTCCAGACCAGATAAGATTTGGAACTTATTCACACTTTTTTTTTTAGTGCCAAAGAAAAGAGGGGACCTGAGTCCTGCTTTGGGTCTAAGCAAATTAATTCAGTTTGTAAAGAAAGCAAAGTTCCAAATGGTCACGATCCAGTCCATTCTGCCATTTCTTTGCAAGGATGATTGGATGCATTCTATAGATCTTCAGGATGTGTGCTATCATATCAAAACTGACAGGTGATCCAGAAGATATCTTCACTTTCAGCTGGGAGACGGTCATTATCAATTCAGAGCCCTGCTCTATGGACTCACTGCAGCCCCCAGGGTGTTTACAAGTGCATGGCAGTGCTGGCAGCTCACTTGAGACTCAAAGAATTCCAGGTGTTTCCATATCTAGATAACTGGCTCCTTACTGCTCCCTCCACTTCTACATGCCAGGGACTATTTGTTCCAGATTTACAACTCTTTGGGCAAAACTATAAATTGTGCCAAGTCGAATATTAACCCATGCATACAGAGTCTGGAGTTCATCAGCACTCTTCTAGAGACTATGAAACAAATAGTATCCTTACCTCAGCATCATATCCCTACAATAAGGATGCAAGTTCACTTTCTCTTTACTCACTTCCCCTGTGCACAATATTATTTTAGCTTCTCACAAAGAATCAGCCTAAAAGGTATACAAAAGCAAATGGAAAAGAGTCTCTTTTTAGCCTTTGACTAAAGACATTGATCCTTTTTCTGCCCCAGTTTCTATGATTCTGCAATTCTTGACAATGCTGTTTGAGGAAGGAGCTAGTTTTTCTACAATCAAACTCAATCTGGCAGCTATTTCCAATTTTCATACATACAACAGGCATGTTTCTCTAGCTTATTCTAAACTATGCAAAGCTTTCATGAAAGGAATTTTTCTTTTAAGGCCTCCAATTAAAGATCCATCTTCACCTTGGGACCTAACACTGGTGCTACAAGGCCTAACTCAGAAACCCTTTGAGCCTTCAGCTAAATCCACTCTGAAGTTTCTATTATGGAAAACAATTTTCTTGATAGCCATTACTTCTGCAAAGAGAATATCTGAAACACAGGCTCTTTCTTCCAAATCTCCATACGTTATTTTTCATAAGAACAGGGTCTCCTAAAGAATAACCCTACCTTTTTAACCTAATGTGGTCTCTGATAATAACATTAACCAATCCATTCATTTGCCAGACTTCTTTCCAAATTTTATCAGCAAAGGATAATACATGCTACAGCTCCTGGATGTACACAGACAGTTGCATTTTTATCTTCACAGGACAAAACAATTCTGAAAGTCAGACCAACTTTTTGTTTCCTCTTCCTCAAAAAGACTGCATTATCCATTATCCAAAGTCACGCTAGCTAAGTGAATAA
This sequence comes from Protopterus annectens, assembly GCF_019279795.1. NCBI lineage: Eukaryota > Metazoa > Chordata > Ceratodontiformes > Protopteridae > Protopterus > Protopterus annectens. Next base: position 1,749,523,537 of record NC_056728.1, on the reverse strand, counting down.
TAGATTGTATTTTCTGGATATTCTCTCAAAAAGGCTTAATATTATGGAAGCCTCCCAAGGCTCATTCAACCAGATCCATGGCCACATCATCTGCTTTTTGGTCCAGGACATCTATTGACGACATTTGTGCTGCAGCTACATGGTCCAATGCTCATACCTTTGTTTCCCATTGCAAATTGGATGTTATCTGTAGAAATAGAGCCTCCATCAGTTCAGCGGTGCTCTGGAATAGCCTTCTATGAGGGCCACCCAAGAGCAACGTAGCTGGAGAATCTGTTCTATACATTGAGTAGTAATGAGGAGAACAACATCAGATTTAAAAGGTGTGTTCTTACCATAACTAGGCATCTGTGTTGCCTGTTTTCATCCTTCCTCAACTTCCCTCCCATTCAACCCCATCCAAAAATTCCTGGAAAGACCTATTGGACTGTATTGGAACCTACAGTTCCAAGTTTGAACCCTGTCTTTCTTCTTCATCTCCTGTTTCTGTTTCTACTATGGGGATTGGGCAGAAAACTCGATCTGAGACTTTTGGGATACAGCAGAGCATTATTGATATAGGGAGTAGCTCAAGAGCTGGATCCTAAGTCTGAAATAAGTGTCTGAATCAGATCCGAGGATCAGATCCAGACCCATACATTGAGGAAGAATAAAAATAGACAACAAAGGTGCTTAGTTATGGTAAGAACATAACTTTTAATTAAATTAAATTAATTAAAATTTTATTTTTTTTTAATTTTAATTTGATTTAAAATTTTTAATTTAATTTTAATTGTAGATTCATAAGATGGTGGCTCCTGCGCAGCAGTGGCCTCTTCGGCTCCCGTTGTTTGTTTTTTTTGTGGCTGTTTTTCCATAGTTCCCCGTAGTTGGATCATTTTTCTGGGTTGCTGGCTGTCAAGATTAGAGAGGATATGCCGTGGTGTCGGTCGATCAGTCGATCGGTGGATAGGTTGGACGGTGAATTGTTGGATTTGGTCAGGTGGCTTGGAATAGTTGCAGTGTCAGAATGGTTGGCCTGGTCATGGCTATTCGAGCCTGTGTGAGGAGAGTCAAGCTGGGAGGAGTGGATGGTGGAAATAGAGCGCTGAATGTTGTTGGAGAGTGTGGTGATGGATCAGAATGGCTTGTGGAAGTGGAACTGGACCATTGCTGGCGAAGACGAGGTTGGCGTAGGAGAGGATGGTGGATGGTGGCTGTCATCGTGGAGACTGTGGTAGTTGGCTTGGATGAGGCCGGATAGTGGAGACCCGACTCTCAGCTTGGATGTTTGATCCGTCTTAGTTCTGTTGGATCGGTGGAATTGGATTGGTCATGTCGGTGTGGAGATGTAGTTTTGGTTGTTGGGACTTTGTGTTATGTGTGTGTATGTTTATGTGCGTTATGTGTTTGTGTTTTTGTTGAAAATAGTCTGTGCTGTGTATAAATGAGCTAGAAGGAATGTAATTTTGTTCAGCTGTTCACTTTTTGGTTGTACGGTCTGAATGACAATAAAGTTTTGCTTTGCTTTAATTATCAAATTCACTTGCTCACTTCTTTCCAAATGTGTCTCCTGCAGCATTATTTGCTCTGTGCTTTTCTTAATATAACTCACTGCTCTTACCATTTGTCTATACCTGTGATGCCATTCACATTCCAAAATAATATGTTTAGTGTAGCTATTACGATAAGAAGTTATTATTCCCACCTATTACATGTGGCTGTTTTTTAAATGTCTATTTTGTGTTGCATCCAGTAATGTTTGGCAGGCTGCTCTCTTATACAGTTCTTTGTTGTAATCTCTGTTTGAACCAATGTCACATTTTACAAGAATTGTTTATTTTAATAAAACCCCTTAAAAGAAAATAAAAAAAATCCCCAGAACACCCCTATAACCTATTAACATAAAACAAATGCACAAAACTATGCACATCTTTAATGAAATTTAACCTTCCTGATAGGAACAGTTGTCCCAAATCAATAGCTGCACACACAGGCATAACTTAACTTAACAGTATGGATTTGATGTTGTCCTTTTCATTCATCCTCACTGATGGGTCTTGGATCTGATACAGCTGCTTTTCCTGACTTAGGCTCCAAGTCTCAAGCTCCTACCTTTTCCCCATAATGCGCTACCCATTCTCTAACTCGCCAGATCTCGTTTACCACATTTTGCATTCAGACGTGGTTACAGACCCTCAAGACTACCAGAGTTTGAGATGTTTCTTTACTAAAATCTTCTAAGAATCTCTTTATAGATTTTGATATATTTGTATCTCTTATCATATTAATGTTTTTTTCTAATTTTCCCCTTCCTTTAGCTCTCGAGAGGTGTTGAGGACCTTATTTCTCTTCTACCCTTTCATGTCATTGACATTTCTCCATTTTCTGTTAAAAAAGTTGCTATCTTATTACTGCTATTATTGTTTATATTGTGGTTATTGTTGCAGTTATTGCTGTATTTCTCCTTTAGGTTCTGACCCGTTATGCCTGACAAATCTACGGGATTTAAACAGTGCACTTCTTGTGGGTATAAGATCCCTAATTTTGATGCCCACAAGAAGTGCATCTGTTGCCTAGTACTAAGGAATTCAGATTCTGACTGCTCCAGTGTGTGCAGCCTTTAACCTTTGGGCCTTGGCCAACCGCCAAAAGAAATTAATCTTGAAAGATTTTCTACCTGCATCTTCTGCCTCAGGGGCTCAAACCCCCTCAAAGCATGCTAGCTCAAAGAGATCTCTCTGCCTCTTCTAAGGACTCTTCAGAGCCAAGTCAGAAATAATCCAGGCCCTCGGATCCGGCTACCCTGGATCTGAGTGGAACCAAGAAACCATTGAATCCTAAATACTCTATGGATCAGTCAGCTGTGAATCTGTGTGGCAAAACGTCTTCTTTGGATCCTACTTCTTCAGCTCTGAGCAGATCCAGGACTATCTTGGATCCTAGGGCTTTGGATCAGGAACTCATTCTAGTCTTGTGTTCTCCTACCACAGGGACAGCCTCCTTGGATCTGTTGTATCCTATGATATGGACTCTGCTACCTGCTTTTCAAGTAGAACCAGTCTCACCAGCTTTTCCAGTAAAGGTTTTCTAGTCAGCAACCAAATCCAGACATACTTCCTTGGCATCCTCCTCCAGATCTTCCTGAAGTCTCACTGCAGCCAATATGAAAAGGATGATGTGGAAGTTCCTCAGGGTGTAGATCCAGACGGGGGTCCTTCCATCTCTGTCTCATCTAAGAACTGTGAGTGCTCCATCTCCTGCTTTTCTGACTCTTTTTCAAATCTGTCCCTTGATTTTGGAAACCCAAGACCCTGGTTTCTTGAGAGAGAGCTGAGGTCAGATCCAAGGAAGCTTCCTTTCTCTACACTGATCATGTTGCGCTTGCCTTTGGTTCCAACTTTGTTGGATCCTTCGCTTCCCCTCGGAGCTCTGGACCTTGACAGCTTGGATTCGGTTCTGGCGAAAGGGCTCAGATCCGAAGTTGGCTCTGCTCTCTCTCCTTTGGAATCTCCGGCTGTGAGGGAGAGGGAGAGTGAGGGGGTTTCCTCAGGCTCATTAGCCTTCCAGGTTGCAGAAAGAGCTTTCTCCATGATTAGAGAACCAACTCCTCACCTCTAGGGAAAGCTCCACCTCTCATCAGGTCTGAGCAGCAAGCCCATCATGCCTGCCATAGGTCAGCCTGCCCCAAGGAGCCTCCAGACCACTTCACCCAAGGAAGTCCCCCTTCTTTTGATACCTGTCCAGAGTACACCATGGAGGAGGTCCCTCTGAAGAAGTGTAAAAGAAGGCACATAGACTCCCCCATGGAGTCTCTCACACAGGACATTGACATTGATGAGGGAGAAGGATCCCCCGATTGCCACCCGACAAAGTCTCCTTTCAGAGATATCGTGGAACTCCTTTGGCAGAAAGGTGGCTGGTCCTCCCAACCTCCTCTTTCTGAGGAATTTATGTTCCCGGAGGACTTCGGGGTGGGCCCATCTACAAACTGGGTGTCTCCCCAATGGATGCTTTGATAGATTGTGTCCCGCCAGACCTGGAAGGAACCGGGCATGGTCAAGCCTATCCCCAAACTCCCTGATAAGATTTTCACCCCACCTTCTGATCACCTCCATTGGATCAACATTATCCCGGTAGATGCTATTGTTGTTGCAGCACCCACAAAGAAGGAACTAACTGAACAGAGCTTCACTGTCCAGCCGACGAACAAGGAGTCTTGGGCGATGGACAGACACGGAAAGTGCATTTGCACCTCAGCTACTTTTGCTCTGAGGTTTTTGAACAATTTGGCGCATTTCGCCCATTTGCATAGAGATTTGGTCAAGCAGCTAACTGATTCTGTTGCGGAGACCATGTCGGAGGAGGATTTGAAGAAAGTTTCTCCCCAGCTGGCCACTCTCTCCTCCCTTGCAAATTCTTCAATGAGGTTGATTTCACACACTGCAGAAGGCACCTTGCTGGCAGCCAGCACAGGCATAGCCATTAGGTGACAGACCTGGATGCAGCTTTTCATTTTGCATAGCCCTTCAAGGCATCATTTATTAATGCCCCCTTTTGACAGTTCATCTTTATTTGGACTGTCAGTGAAAGAAGCACTAACCCATAGTGAACAGGAAGGAAAGACCTTGTCTGCCATGGGGATCAAGATTTCTACCCCTCAGTGAACCTTTTCAAGGAAGGGGAAGAAAACTTGGTTCAGAAAGTCTCAAGGATATTTCCAGGACTCACATGAGGACAACTCCTCAGAGGCAGAGGAGGAGGTTTCAATGGTAGATGCCATCCTAGAGGCAGAGGGAGTCTGCAAAATCAGGGTTTTAGGGAGCCTTTTCCTGACAGACCCTATCAGTGCTCCTGAAGCACTGCCCAACTGTTCTATTCTGGAAGCAATTGGGGGCCATCTATCCTTGCACCTAGATGCCTGGACAAACATACCAAACAACCCCTGGGTGCTAAACATTATATCCAGAGGCTATTACATTCCCTTTTCCCTTTGTCCTCCAGGTCCCAGGAGCAAAATCCCCGATGTACCACTCAGAGGGAGTAGACTACTCAAGAAGTGTAGAAACATCTAAAAAGAATCATCATCCAAGAGGTCCCAACCAAACAAACAGGATTCGGAACTTATTCTCTCTTTTTAGTGCTAAAGAAAACAGGGGACCTGAGACTTAACTCTAGACCTCAGAAATCTGAATCAGTTCATATAGAAGACAAAGTTCTGAATGGTTACGGTCCAGTCCATTCTGCCATTTTTGTGCAAGGATGATCAGATGCTCTCAGTGGATCGTCAGGACATGTACTATGACATCAAAATAGACAGGCACTCCAGAAGACACCTGTGCTTTCGGCTGGGAGCCAGTCATTAACAGTTCAGAGCACCGCCCTTTGGTCTTAGTATAGCCCCCTGGGTGTTTACCAAATGTCTGTCAGTGGTAGCAGCTCATTGGAGGCTAAAGGATTCCAGGTGTTTCCCTATCTAAATGATTGGCTCCCCACTGCACCAACAAAGCATATACTGCTTCAGTCCAGGAGCTCTCTAGTAAAGATCTTCAAACATCTGGGAATCACGATAAATCTAGAAAAATCAAACTTGATCCCTGTACAAACTCTAGAATTCATAGGAGCACAGTTGAACACAATTGCACAAGTGACTTTCTTACCAAGGCATCGCATAGTGTCTCTAGGAAAACAGGTTCAGGAGTTATTGGATATGCCTTCCCCGCCAGCAAAATTAATACTGCAGGCTCTAGGTTTGGCTGGAGACTTGTGTAATATAATGCTTCTTAACTGGTTTTGACTGTTTTGTGTGCTTGCCTACAGTATCCTTTCCCTAGTTATTTATAGAAGCTGCAACTGCACATATTCCATTTACTAAAGCAGTGTTTTAAATTGCAAGACACAGAAATGCTTGTTCTCTGTTGGCAATGGGCAAGCTTCTTCGGCTTCTAGTGATCAGTGCTGTATTCTGTATTACTTAATATTACAGTCCTGCATAAGTGTGTGTTGCATTATCCTCAAATGTGTTCTAACCAGTCATTGCCTACTGCACTGTTATTTTGAGAAATGATACCTGCATAAGTATGTTTTACTATTACTATTATATGATTTCTGCCTGTTATCTAATCCACTACAAGCTTTGAGGTCAGCAGTCCATACATTACGGTCTGCTGAACTTCTCTCTGTCTCGCACACTGACTCCACAGACACCACAGGTCCCCTTACAGCCTCTCTATGTTCCTTTGTACCTCTCCTAACAACACATATCCACACTCAGTCAGCTCACCCTCACTACTCTTACTTTACTGCTCACTGAGGTATTGTGCACTTTGTAATAACTAGTCATATTCCTAACATCACTTGTCATCTCTTTTACAGTACACTTGTTCTGCCTGTATCATGACAGCTTGCCCCCCCCCAGCAACTGCAACATTGGCAAATAGAATCACTGCAATGCTCCGGTTTCTCCCTACACTTATTGCAATACAAGATTAACACCTTTTAATAAGGATACCCATCAGACAAGTCTGCATAGGTGACTGGATGTTTACAGTTCTTGTTATTTGCAGATTTGGTCCTTAATAGTTATGTTTCAAACAGTGACTGATTGTTTACATTTCTTTTTATAACATATTTGTTACTTTTACCAGTTATTTTTTAAACATTGCTTTGGCTGGTGTGCACACTTGCAAGGGCTCCCCAGCCCAGGCAACTAGATCTTCCTCTCTTGCCACTAGGTGGTACAACTAACAATATACTTGCTGTATCTTGTCTCAACTAAATCTGCCTTCCCATTAGAATTCCTGTAAAGTAAGGCTAGTACCATTTACTTAGTGTATTTTGTCCCCAGACAGATTTGCATTCCTTTGTTTTACTTACATACCAGGGCCATAAAAGTAGTGTTTCTGCAACTGTCTGCTTACAGTCCTACATTTCTGCCTTTATCACTTCCTTGCTTTCACTTATCTTATAGTTCCAAGGCTTCCACTTCTCATACTGATTGTTTTTCTTTGCACTCTTCTGTGAGGGGGGCCAGCCTGCTCAGTTCACCCTCACTACGCTTGGCCTCAATCCACTCCCCTACCCTAGCCCCATTCCCACCCACCCCTGCATTATCTAGACTTATACCAACACTAATCACTCCCCTAACTTCTCCCAATCAAAAATCAGCCTCCATCCACCAGTCACACCTCAATTAATCAATACACTATTTGTAACACTCCTCCCTCTCCTCACACAACTTAATTGCAGCTGTCCTTAATCACTCTACTCCCACCACACTACGCCAACACCCCTCCTTCCCTATATCTTCATCACACCATCCAGCTAACCTACACTTAAAAAAGAATACACACAGTGCTCTTTCTCCTGCCCACACTCTGTACCCTACTGCTGTCTGCATGCTCTCTAACATGCTACAGTCACCTACAGATACAACATGGCCATAGCCCCACACTATATTATACTAATACCGTCCACTTTTCACTCTCCTACCTTGCCACCTCCTCCCAACTCTGCAATCACACACCTATTGCATACTTCCACATCAAACATGTTCTTGTCAGTAATACCAATTACCACTTCAGCGAACACCTTCACGCACTCCAAATTGTCACACAAACACGCATGTATATTATCACAGATTCACCATAGTGGTGATATACACCCCAATCCCGGGCCACATACTGTACAACATACCATCATAGCTACCATTCCACCCCTTCCTCACATTAAAACTACAGACCTTCTTATTCTTAACATGAACCTTAGAAGCCTAGTTAACAAAATCACAGACATCCATGCAGTCATTGCATAATACTCAACAGACATTCTTATAACAACAGAAACTTGGTTAAAACCCCATATAAGACACCCAGACATACTCCCACAAGGTTATAGCGTACACAGGTTAGGCAGGATCAGGAAGAAGAGTGGCGGAGTTGCAATCTTCTACAAAGATAATCAAAGCATAGACTACCTACCCGTCAAATACCCTTATGATAACAACTTTGAAGTTCTAGTAACATGGCTCAGAATCAACCCAAAGAAAAATATTATCATAATAGCCACTTACATACTTCCCAATAATACTCCCACTGCCATTGAGGAACTCGTAGCTTGGACAGCCTCAACCTACACCCATGAAACCATTAATCTGAAGTAGTTAACTTCATTTGGTCATCAACCTGTGGGTATCAGATCCGACCTGGATCTGAGCCGGCAGCTTTCCAAGCTAGAGATCCGAGCTTCAAGCTCCTCCCCTTACCCATAATGCCCTGACACTTCCTTCCAATCCCCAGATCTCGTTTGCTGCGGCTTTATCAAGCATGGGTTTCTCGAGCTCCTAGCTTTAGGCAATCTGTAAGTAGGAAAGTTTATAAAAATCCTTTTAGTTTTTGTGTGTATGAGCAGTTAACTCCTTAGTTTAAACCCCTCTACCATTCCTCTTAGTTTAAAGCCTAGTACCCCCCCCTTTTTTCCCCTTAGGTGTTTGTGTGAGGCACGTGTGTGTGGTATAATGGCCGTGGCCTCTAAGGCCATTTTTTCTAAGTGCACTGAGTGTGGTCATAAGATTTCCCCAGCAGATGGCCACACTCAGTGCGTCCTATGCCTGGGGGTATCACACCTGTCTTCGGGCTGCCAAGTTTGTGCAGCTTTTAACCCCCGTGCCCTGAGGGATAGGAGGAATAAGCTGATTCTGGCGGGTCTTCTACCCTCGGAGTCGGCTTCCTCCTCCTCTCCCTCAAAGGCTACAGCAGCGGCTGCTTAGCCTGTTGTTCCCTCTCCCCTGGCAGGGACTCAACCTCCCATTTCTTCTCAGGGAGAGAGGGACTCCAGGAAGGAGAAGGAGGAGAGGAGAGAGAGAGAGATAGGCATAGGAGCCACAAGCGGCAGGCCGACTCTATCCCCTCGGCCCTGCCTGCCAAGCTGCTCTCCTCACCTCAGAAGATTTCTTGACCTTTCTCTCAGAGCACACTTTCCTCTCGAGTCCGAGCGTTTCGGCTCCGACGTCGATCCCTGCACCGGATCCGAGGGTGTTAACCACAGAGCCCAGAGAGATTGGTTCACCCTCGGCTTTCGACATGGTGGAGAGTGTTCTCTCAAGAGGTTTGAGACCCCCTGATCTTTCTTCAGATCCAGCCGCCACTCCCTTGCAGCTGGACTTGTCTTCCATCATCCAGTCCCAGTGACAGCCTGCATTGAAACCCCAGCCCGGGAACACGACCCTGTTAGTGAGCCCTCCTCGGACAGTCCCACCGAGGAGGTCCCTCACAAACGTAAGTGTAAGAGGAGGCACTTGGACTCCCCTGAGTCCCTCACAAAAGACACCGATTTGGAAGAAGGGGAAGGTTCCCCTAGGTCACCCCCCCATGACATCTCATTTGGAGACATTATGGAAATGCTTCGCCTGAAAAGGGGGTGATCAGCCCAAAAGCCTTCCTCGGATGAGTCGGTGTTTCTGGAGGCGTTCAACGCAGGCCCGTCTACCTCTTGGGTGTCCCTTCCGGCCGACCTCCTGGTTGATCTCATCGCTACCAGAGCGTGGAAGGAACCGGACACTGTAGAGCCGATCCCCAGGAGGCCAGACAGGATTCTCAGTCCCCCCGTGGTGGAGAAAGGGTTCCCTGGTAGATGCCATGGTGGTGGCGGCAGGATAGTTCCTTGATCAATCCCCCTGATAAGGAGTCTCAGACTATGGATCGTATCGGGAAGCAGATGTTTGCTTCAGCTACCTTTTCTATAAGGGCACTGAATTACTTGGCCCATGCAATTAGACTTCAGCAGGATCTGGTGAAAGAATATGCTGAGTTTCCCCCTGAGTCCATGGCGGCCGAGGACAAACAGACCTTCTCGACTCGCATGGCCACTCTCAAATCTGTTTCGAACACATCTATGCAGCTACTTTCCCATGCCACGAAATGAGCCGCTAGAGCCAGCGGGTCTGGTATCGCCTTAAGGCGTCACGCCTGGCTTTGTGACTTTGCGGAATCTTTCAAGGCATCCTTCGTGAATGCACCCTTCGGTTCTACTCTGGGAAGACACATTGGTTCAGAGCGTAAAAGACGGGAAGACGCTGTCTGCCGTCGGAGTCCGCTTCTCGGCTCCTCAAAAGTCCTTTTCTAGGAACCAGAGAGGACAAAAGAAGATGTGGTTCCGGAAGTCTCAGCAGTCCCATTACGATCCGGACCCTTCGTCCTTCAGAGGCAGAGGGGGACAAGGTGGATGCCGGCCCAGAGGCAGAGGGGGGGGCGAAAAATTATGGGTCGCAGGAACCCTTTTCTGATCGACACATGCAGCAGCACTGAGGGGTTGCCCGACTGCTCCTCTCTGGATGCAGTCGGGGGGCGTTTTTCGAAGCACTTGGCCCAATAGGAGTCCATAACATCAGAATGCTGGGTTCTTCGAATAATATCCAGAGGTTATTCTATCCCTTTCATAAATCTGCCTCCTCAGTCGAGGCGTCTCCCCGATGTCCCACCCAGTCAGAGAGAGGCTGCAGCTTTAGAGGTAAAAAAGCTGCTAGAAAAAAGAGTCATCCAGCACGTCCCCCCAGGACATTCCGGATTAGGCAATTACTCCAGGGTCTTTTTGGTGCCAAAGAAGACGGGGGACTTAAGGCCGATCCTCGACCTTTCAACAATGAACCTCTTCATTGCCAAGGAAAAATTCCAGACGATCACGCTACAGTCCCTTCTGCCCCTGCTGCAGGAGAAGGACTGGATGTGCTCCATAGTCCTCAAGGATCCGTACTATCACATTCTCATGGACAGGAGTTCCAGGAGGTTTCTCCACTTTTGGCTAGGGTCCAGTCATTACCAGTTCAGGGTCCTACCCTTCGGTCTCACCACAGCCCCCAGGGTGTTCACCAAGATCATGGCAGTTGTAGCGGCCCACCTGAAGCTTCACGGAATACAGGTTTTTCCTTACCTAGACGACCGCCCCCACCAGGCATCTACTCTGCTTAGCCAGGGATTGTTTCCTACTTCTAGTGTCCCATTTGGGGATCACCATAAACTTGAAGACGTCATCCCTCCAACCAGTTCAAGTCTTGGAATTCATAGGGGCCAGGATAGACACACTTCAGACCAAGGCCTTCTTGACATCAGACAGACTTTGCAGTTTGACCTTACATGTTTTAGCCCTTCTCCAGTCACCAGCCCTGTCAGCAGAGTTAGTCCTGAGAGCTCCAGGTTCCATGGCAGCGGCAATGAACCTCACGCCCTTAGCCTGCTTGCACATGAGGATTCTCCAGTGGACATTACAGGTTCAATGGTCCATCCTTCACCATCCGTTGGACTTGCCGATTCCTCTCAGCAGAGTATGCAGTAATTCTCTCTTGTGGTGGCTCCACTCCCGAGAGCTTCGGGAAGGACAACCGTTTGTTATGCAGCAACCCCAAGCCATGGTGACCACGGACGCTTCTCGCCTTGGATGGGGGGGGGGCATTACGAGGGCAGAACTGTTCAAGGTACGTGGACTCAGACAGAGACCATTCTGCATATCAGTGTTCTGGAGATGACAGCGGTGCTTCTAGCATTGCAAGCCCTTCATGCCTTTCTCCCTCCAGAGACTATTGAGATTCAGTCAGACAGCATGTCTGTGGTCTGGTACATCAACAAACAGGGGGGGACCAGGTCTTACCCTCTGTCGAGAAGCCATGAGAGTTTGGGATTGGGCGATATCCGCCAACCCTTTTCTGTTAGCAATGCACATTCCGGGTCTGTCCAACATCCTAGCGACAAACTGAGTCAAACCATCCTCTCGCCTTACGAGTGGTCTCTGAATCCCTTAGTAGCGAAACAGATCTTTCGCAAGTGGGGTCAGCCTTGCTGCGATCTGTTCGCGTCTCCTTCCAATGCGAAGTGCAGCAAGTTTTTCGCTTTAATTCCCCCTCCGGGGGAGAGCCCCAGAGACGCACTAGTTCATGCTTGGCTACCTGGTCTTCTGTATGCATATCCTCCTCTGCCACTGATGATAAAATTCTTACACAAAGCTCGTCGGTTGGGGAACAAGATTATCCTCATAGCCCCATTCTGGCCTCGTCAAACCTGGTTCCCGTGCCTGTAGTCTCATCTTGTAGCTCCTCTCTGGATCTTGGATCCCATCCCGGATCTAATGTCTCATCTTTCGGGATTGAAGCCCCCAAACCTGGTTGATCTCAAGCTCTCAGCGTGGTTGATCCAGTTCCATTAGTTGCTAGGACTCCCGGTATCTCGTCTGCAGTTAGATCTATCCTGGTAGCGGCGCATAAGCCATCTACCAGGAAGGTTTACAATAGTAAATGGAAGCGGTTTACTATTTGGGCGTCTCATAGGAAATTGGACCCTTTCACTGCTCCCATACCAGCAGTGCTCGATTTTCTATCACATATTTTTCAGCAAGGGGCCAGTTCCTCTACTGTAAAGGTTCAAATGGCTGCCATCTCGCATTTTCACATTGGAGATAATCTCAGTCCCCTCGCTTCCACCAAGATTTGTAAGGCCTTTCTGAAAGGGACGTTTCTCTTGAGGCCCCCTGTTAGGAACCCTGTCCCTCCTTGGGATCTAACCTTGGTCCTTCAAGCTCTAACTGGACCTCCTTTTGAACCTGCAGCCTCCGTTGATTTGAAATTCTTGTTCTGGAAAACTGCCTTTTTGGTAGCCATTACTTCAGTTAAAAGAGTGTCAGAGCTTCAAGCTCTCTGTATTAAAGCCCCATATCTGGTTTCCCATAAGGGACAGGGTCTCTCTCAGGACTAACCCGTCTTTCCTACCTAAAGTGGCCTCCGAGACGAACATCAATCAGTCCATTAATCTTCCAGTTTTCTTCCCTAACTATCAGAACAAAGGGGAGTACAAACTTCATTTGTTAGATGTTCACAGGCAGTTACGGTTTTATTTACACAGAACAGCGGCCTTCCGCAAATCTGATCAGCTATTTGTCTCTTTTGCTAAACCCTTCTTGGGTAAGCCTGTATCGAAGGTGACTTTGGCCAGATGGATTTCAAAATGCATTTTGTTCATATATAAACTATCTGGCCTGCCAGAACCTACTGGGGTTCACGCTCACTCTACCCATTCTATGGCTACATCAGCTGCATTCTGGTCAAGAATTCCCTTGGATGACATTTGTTCTGCGGCTACTTGGGCATCCTCTCATACCTTTATCTCTCACTATAAATTTGATTTAGTGTCTAGAGGAAGGGCGACTTTTGGCTCTGCAGTGCTCCAGAATATCCTTCCTTGAGGACCTCCCAAGTTTTTGGTAGCTGGGGACTCTGTCCCACAGGTTGATGACCAGATGAAGTTAACTACTTCAGATAAAGAAGTTATGTACTCACCATAACGTTCTATCTGAGTAGGTAACTTCATTTGTCAGCAACCGACCCTGTCTCCTTCCCCGTAACCTGGTTCTTTGGTTTCCTGATCACTAGGATGGTTTATCCAGGTCATTTGTTAATCCTTGTGTTAGGACTCTCCAGGTTGTTGATTTGTCATGGTGAGATTATGTAGATGGGCAAACGCAATCTGGGGATTGGAAGGAGGTGGCAGGGCATTACGGGTAAGGGGGAGGAGCTTGGAGCTCGGATCTCTAGCTTGGAAAGCTGCCGGCTCGGATCCAGGTTGGATCCGATACCCACAGGTTGCTGACAAATGAAGTTACCTACTCAGATGGAACATTATGGTGAGTACATAACTTCTTTTTACAGGCGACTTCAACTTAGACTGGAACACTTGCACTGGTGATAACCCCCTCTACCTTCACAAATCTACATGGTATCTCCCAAACAATCTAGTTTCCCACTTAAATAGATCAACATAGCAAAGGGAGTCTATTTTAGACTGGTCACTTAGCAGTACCACCCACAGCTATCTCTCTGGATGCCTTCCAAATAATTTAAGTGACCATAGACCTACCTACTTAATCCGTCGTCAGCTCAACCCACCGAGAACCATAGTTTACAAAGTCATACAAAATACCAAAAATGTCTCCAATGAAGCATTCATAGACATGCTCAATAAATGCAACTGGACACCACTCCATCATCTGCAACTTGACCAGGCCGTAGCATACTTCAGTGACACATTTCTAACTGTTCTAAATAGCTTAGCACCAACTCATACATGCATTAAAAATAAGAGATTGCCCCGGATATCAAAAGAAACCATTAGACTTCAAAAACTAAGGGATAAAACCTGGTATCAGTACCAGAAACAAAAGACAATAAAACTGCTAGATGCTGAATCTAGCTTTATTTGTATGCTTGTTGTTTGTTTATTTCCTGAATTCCAGGATCCCTAGTGATATCTGCATTGCTTACTATACTTATTTCCTTGTTTCACTTGAAAGAAAGTTTACTGTTTCTCGTTTTTGCATTTAAGTTACCTGTAACACATTGCATTTAAGTTACCTGGCACTTGCTCACTAAAGCAATTATATAAGTCAGCTCTAAAAAATTAAAAGCACTACACCCTCACAAACTCCCCTTGTGTACCTTGTTCCCCATTGGCCCTTTTTTTCAATTATAAAGGAATTTCCAATACTATTCTAGCATGTCCAAAGGTCAGTTGTCAATCTCCTCTCCGGTCCAGCTGGTGAATCTGGGAATCTTGAGGCAATGTTGCAACTGCCTCATGTACACAGACAACCCTCTCCTCCTCCCAACAAATTCCAACACATGTGAGAGATGCAACCATATAGCCAAACTGGAGGCTAAGCTCTCTCAACTCAGTACTGGCGTAACCAGTCAGGAGGAGAAGGAAACCACACTCACTACAATTCCAGTCTCACATAGACCTACCACGACAGCAAACCAAACACATAAACACACAAAAAGGCTCTAAATAAAAATCTGCCTAAGCAGCAGAGACCTCCAAAGCAGACACCCAAGCAACCGCTACCCCAAAACAAAACACGTGCAACACATAGCTCACAAAGCCAGTGTGCCGAACAGTTACAGCCCTTAAGGCTAAACAACACACCTGATACACTTGTAATAGGTGACTCTATCGTCAGGCACACTGACGTCCCGCTCACCAGGCTGAACAAGGAGAAGGTCACGGTGAGCTGCCTGTCAGGCGCTAGGATCCACCACATAACACAAGCACTCAGGTCCGCCACATAACACAAGCACTCAGGTCACTCCAAGGCAAGTACAAATATGACTCAGTCATTGTCCATGCTGGTGTGAATGACCTGACCTGGACTACATGAAAAGAGATATAGAGGAGTTCTCTGAGCATGTAGCCCAGGCCGGTAGGACCCTGACCTTGAGTAGCATCTTACCCTCACCAAGAATGATGCCACAATATGAAGACAAGATGATCAATTTCATCAATTGGCTTAAGTGTTGGTGTCATTCAAAGGGGATCCAATGCCTGTCAGCCTGGGGTGACATGCTCGACAAGCCACGGTGCTTCACTAGGGACGGCTTGCACCTGTCATCCCTGGGCTTTCGGATATTGGCAAAGGCTCTTGCTACCCCCATAGTGCCCTTTTTAGGCAAGGCTCAAAAGACAAACCCACCTCCATAGGTATCACAAGGGATAAAAAACTAAGAGTAATGCTACTCAACGCCAGAAGTCTAAACCTCAAGATGCATGCACTCGAAACTCTCCTTAGCATGGAGAACATCGATATCTGTGCAGTAACAGAAACCTGGTTCAAGGCTCCTGAGAGCACCCCAGCACTACCAGGTTATACCTCATACCAAGCTTTTCACCCCCAAAACTTGGACCGAACCACAAAAGGTCATAGATACCCACACCTCCAGGTTGGTGGCACAGCATGAAGCATCAGAGACTATCCATGTGCAACTAACTGTGGGTAAAACTGCCTTCCAGTTTATAGCCTGCTACAGACCACCCTCCCAAACACAGGAACCCCACTTGGCCTTCCTGAGAATACTGGAAAATATGAAGATCTCTCCAAAGACCATTATATTCTTCAACTAAACATAGACTGGGAGCATTACTCTAGCTCCAATACCCTAGCCCAAAGGTTCCTAGAATTTATAAACTCAAATGCTATGGAACAACTTGTTACCACAAAACATACTGGACCTGATCGTCACCAACATGGGGACACTATGCTCCAGACCAGAAGTGTATCTCTCACTGATAAGATCAGACCATAAACTAATCTCACTGGATATTCACATCCTGCCTGCCCAGAAAACCACAGTGAAAAACTTCTCTAAAGCAAATTTCACACACCTCAAAACTGAGGCTAAATCCTTCAAAGCCCGGCCTGTGGAAAATACGCCCAGACCGAATCCTTTATAAATTCTATGAACACCTTCAGGAATGCATGGATCAGCAATCCCAAATAAAACAAGACCCAATCCTCCAAAGGCAGACGTCCTGTCTGGTGGACCCCAGCCATAAACAAACTATACAATAGAAGGAGGAAGCTACTACATGATAGAGCAAAATCCCAAAAAGGGAAGGCATCTCTGATCAGTATTAGCAAAAAACTACGGGCACTCATAAAATCGTCTAAGGCCAGCTTCGAGAGAAAAATTGCACAGGACACTAAGGATAATCACAAGGCTTTCTTTAGTTATTGAAAAACTCATCAGCTTAAATATTAACCCATACATCACAAGATGGGTTGCAAACTGGCTGAGTGACAGAACCCACAGGGTCAGAGTTGCTGGCGCCATGTCAGACTCAAAGCCTGTCACTAGTGGTGTCCCACAGGGCTCAGTCCTAGGCCCACTCTTGTTTGGCATCTACTTCTCCGAAGTACAAGCAAACACAGGAGGGTTATGGCTGACAAAGTTTGCAGATGACTGCAAACTGCCATAGTAGAAAACACATCTGACACAGATATCCTTCGAAGGGTCTCACAGAAGCGGATAACTGGTGCCAGAGCCATGGCCTAAAGTTAAATGCCAAAAATGCATAGTCATACCCTTCGGGAAAACAAGGTTACCCTTGCTACCAAATAGGTGGCAATCCACTGAGCACAGAAGAAGTTATCAGGGACCTGGGGACCCAGGTTGATAGTAGTCTGTCATTCGACACCCATGTAGCTAAAGTAGTTAGGAAGACCTTCTACATTGCCCACCTTATCATGAAGGGATTCTCATCTAGATCAAGGGAGGTCATTGTCTTCCTCTACTCATCACTCATCAGACCAATGATTGAGTACAATGCCCCATTCGGAATGTATCTGACCCGACACTTGCAGCAGCTGGAGAGGCCACAAAAGTTCCTCACCAAAAGGATAAAGGGTCTCAAAAATCTGTCCTATGCTGCCCGACTGAAAGAACTCCAGCTCTATTCAGTCGCTTACCGCTTGCTCATAGGTGACCTTTGCCTAACATACAAGGCCATGTCAAACCCAGATTTGATGAATATGCTTCACCTCAAAAATCTAGATCCATCAGAGCCACAAGGGGAGACTTAAACCTCGACCAAGCTATTAATAGGATGTGCTGGAGGGATAGATTCATCACCCAAAGACTCCCTATGCTGTGGAACAAAATCCCGGTATATGTGAGGCAGAGCACCTCGCTGGCCTTGTTCAAGAGAAATCTTGACCAATGGATGGGAGATCGCAGATATACCCCAGGGATTACCTCAGTGTCACTGCTCGACAGAGGCACAGCAAAATAATGGGTATAGTTCCCCATACTAAAGGGGTGGCGTAAGCCACAAAACTATGGGCTAGGCTTGTAAATGCCCTTGGGCAGATAGCCTAGTATGAACCTATGAACCTATGTTAGGAACCTGGGTGGGAATTCCCAGATATGCTCAGAATTAGTCCAAAATGACAAAAAATACACCGAGCCCACAGACATTGCCAACATCCTAGCTGACAGGTTCGGTGCAAACTTCTTCCCACCAAAAGGGCAAATATCTATCCCAACAGAGTGCTGCCCCCCTGACATCTCAGATGCTCAGGTAAGAGCCTCCAAAGCAAAAACACAGCATCAATGGGACCATATGGTGTCTACATGAACTCCAAGAAGAGCTAAACCCAAACATAAAACTACTGTTCAATCTTAGCCTTACTACAGGATATGTACCCAAAGAGTGGCGTGCAGCAACAGTGGTCCCTCTCCACAAAGGTGGTGCCTCAATGGATCCTGGAAACTATCGCCCCATAAGCCTGACTAGCTTGGTCTGCAAAGCTATGGAAAGGATCATCATGGACCTCATAAATAAAGATATTGGGGACCTACAGACACTGGATCCTACCCAGTTTGGCTTTGTTAAGGGCAGATCCTGCCTCTTAAACCTGGTCGATTTCTTTGAAACAGTCACCAAGGCCATTGACGAGGGAAGGTGGTCCACACAGCCTACCTGGACCTGATACAATACCCCACTCGGGCATTATAGATAAGCTCACCAGCTTAAATATAAACCCTATGTCACTAGATGGGTTGCAAACTGGCTCAAGGACAGAACCCACATGGTTAGAATTGCTGGAGCCATGTCAGACTCCAAACCAGTTACAAGTGGCGTCCCACAAGGCTCAGTCCTGGGACCTCTCTTGTTCGGTATATATTTCTCGGTACAGGCCAACACGGAAGGACTGTGGCTGACCAAGTTCGCAGATGACTGCAAACTGGGCCATAATCAGCTCTCCAGCCGACACAAGCATCCTCCAAAAGGGCCTCATAGAAACAGACAACTGGTGCCAGAGCCATGGCCTCAAGCTAGCCAAAAAGTGTATAGTCATCCCCTTTGGCAAAACAAAGTGCCACAAATTACCACATAGGTGGTAATCCATTAAGTACAGAAGAAGTCGTTAGGGCCTGGGGACCCAAGTTGATAGCAATCTCTCATTTGACAACCACGTGGCCAAAGTGGTTAGAAAAACATTTTATATAGCCCACCTAATCATGAAGGGATTCACATCTAGATCAGGAGGTCATCGCACCTCGCATTTCTTTACTCATCCCTCATCAGGCCCATAATTGAGTACAATGCCCTTTTGGGATGTACCTTACCAGACACCTGCAGCAACTGGAAAGACCCCAAAAGTACCTCACCAAGAGGATCAAAGGGCTCAAACAGATGCCATATGCTGCCCAGTTAAAGAAACTCCAGCTCTACTCAGTGGCATACCGCCTGCTCAGAGGCGATCTGTGCCTGGCGTATAAAGCCATGTCCAACCCGAATTAATGGACATGCTGCACCTCAGAAAATCCAAATCCCATCGAGAGACTTGAACCTCAGCACTGAAATAAATAGGACATGCTGGAGGGACAGATTCATAACCCAGAGGCTCCCTTCACTCTGGAATAAAATCCCAGTCCAGGTTAGGCAGAGTCCCACATTGACTCTCTTCAAGAGGAATCTTGATGAGTGGATGGGAGATCGTAGGTTTACCCCGGCTATCACTTCTGTGTCACTGTTAGACAGAGGCACAGTATACTAACCTCAAAAAAAGGCATAGCAAAATTAATTTAAAATGGGTGGCGAAAGCCAAACACACTCTGGCTAGGCTTATAAATGCCCTAGGGCAGATAGCCTAGTATGAACCTATGAACCAGCAGCTCCACAATAAAAAAAAAAAAACATATAATGCAACTATGCAAAACAGATATGAAAACAATCCCAACAAGTTCTGGCAAGCAGTTAATTCACTCCTCCACCCAGGTAAAGCTACAACCCCAGAACCAACAACCAATAACCAAAGCGTGAGTATTGCCTCACAAATCAACATCTACTTTATAAACACCATCCTCTCCTTAGTTACAGGGAACAATTCCACCCCTCCATCTCTTCCACCTACTGTGGAAACTAACAACAGCTCTTTTGACCTCAAACCTGTCCCAACTAACACCATAAGAACATTGCTGAAAAAACTGAAACCTTCTTCCTTAGCAGCTGACCAGCTCCTCAATGAGTACCTCAAACTTTCAGCTGATGCCATAGCTGTATCTCCATTCTGGTAAATAGGTGTGTAGCAGAACAGTATGTCCCAAAATTATGGAAAATTTCCTATATCACCCTCTACATAAAGGAGGAACATCAACAGAATTAAACAGTTACAGACCCATAGGCATCCTTTCCCCCTGTATCAAAATACTGGAAAAATGTAGCACCACACAATTACTACAATACCTGTTATCTCACAACCTTATCTCTCCCTCCCAACATGGTATTAGACCAAAACACAGCACCACCACAGCCCTAATTAATTTCTCTAACACCATCAACCAACTGAGAAATTCAAACCAGCAAGTAGCATCAATCTTCTTAGACATGTCAAAAGCATTCAACACTGTCTCCCATCAGAAACTACTTATTACTCTTGCCTCACTAAACCTATCAAAGACTTCCCTCTCCTTGTTTCTAAGCTATCTTTCTGACAGACAGCAAGCAGTACGATGGAAATCAGAACTCTCACCACTTCTGCCTGACTCTGTTGGCATCCCCCAAGGGTCCATACTAGGACCCCTTCTTTTCATCATCTTCTCTAATGATCTAGCCTCATCCACAACACATGCTAAAGTAGTTCAGTATGTGGACGATTCATCTTTAATCTGCTCAGCCGATACCTTACCAGACCTCCAAATAGTATCCCAACAAACTTTTAATGATATAGAAAAATAGCAAGCAATCACCACTGACCACCCCTGCTTTCGCCTTTCTCTCAGCAAACAACACAGTCATCCAACCAGTTGAGCATACAAA
Organism: Protopterus annectens; assembly: GCF_019279795.1. Lineage (NCBI taxonomy): Eukaryota > Metazoa > Chordata > Ceratodontiformes > Protopteridae > Protopterus > Protopterus annectens. Next base: position 1,749,502,925 of record NC_056728.1, on the reverse strand, counting down.
ACTCCTTGGCGTGACAATCAACAACAAACTCAGATTTGACCAATACATAGCCATCACAATTAAGAACGTTCATATCAAACTTGGCTCACTGTACAGAAGCAAGCCATTCCTCACTGACAATACCAGACTAGACATTTCCAGAACCGTCCTCCTCTCATTGCTCCTATATGCTTTCTCCCTGTTTACCAGCTTAAAAAAAATCAGACTTAACCAAATTGGAAACTCGCTACAACAAAATAGCCCATTTCGCAGCCAACCTTCCCCACCAAACCACCATTGTATTGCTCTACATAAATTAAATTGGCTCGAGTTACCTAACCTTCATCATCTCTACCAACTTAAATTCACACACAATATTATCTTCCATCCTGACAGTTGCCTATCTCTCAAGGAACTTGTTCTCTACTGATGCCCACAAAGTCTAACAGAAACATTCTCACAGTAAACAAAGCTAACACTCACAGTAAAGCCCTATTCTGAAATCAAAAAATCAAATTGTGGAACTCTCTACCCCACCCTCCAAAACATACTCAAATCTACCAGTTTTAAACAACCACTGTTTGAACATCTATCCAAAAACTGGCATTGCTCCTCTGCCAAACCTGACTGACAAGATGTCGATAACTCTCTCAACACACTGTCCACTCCTTACCTCATTTTCTCCCTCTCCTCAGTGTTTATTAGTATTCAAAAATAAATATATATATAAAGGAAATCTCATTTGTTCATAACTATTATTTAATATGTACACACCACTAACTTTATTTTTTCTCACAGTTTTCTTCACTGGAATGCTTGTGTTTTTCTTTTTGAACCTGTATCTACTAGAAAACTGTATTGAATACTACTTTGTATAGACTAACTAGATGATGTGTATTCTGCATCTTACTGTATGTATACTGTTGTACTATCTAATTATTGTATATTGCTTATATTTCTGTGGATCTTTTCTCTCCAGGCCTCTGCTGTAAATGGTCTTCTGGCCCAGTCAGATTTTCCCAGTAAACACATATAAATAAATAAATAAAATTCTAATTCCATTAGCAAGGTTCTTTGAGAGTATTCCAATGAGTAATAGGAGTGACTATGGATACTTCCAAATGTGAGTGGAGGGGCATTACTGAGGGAAGATGATTCAAGGCATGTGGTCATGCATTGAGACCAATCTTGCATGTCAGTGTCCTAGAGATGAGAGCAGCCCTTCTAATGTTGCAAGCTTTTCAGGGCATCCTCCCTCTTGGGACGATTGCATTTCATACAGACATGTCAGTTGTCTTTTGCATCAACAAACAAGTAGGAACCACTGGAAATGTAAAACAGACAAGTAGAAACCTGTTCATACCCGTTGTGTAGGGAGGCCATGAGAGTTTGTGAATGGGTGATATCTTCAAACCACTTTTTAGTTGTAGCGCACATTCCATTGAAAACCAACATCCTAGCAGACAGGTTCAGCAGATCTATTCTGACTCATCATGAGTGGTCCCTCAATCAGTCAGTAGCAAACAAGATTTTCAACAGTCGGGGTCAGCCTTGTTGCGACCTGTTTGCCTCTCCCTAGAACTTCAAGTGCAGCAAGTATTTTGCTGTGATCCCCCCAATGGGGAGTCACCAAGGGATGCTGTAGTCCACAATTGGCTCCAGGGTCTCCTTTATGCTTACCCTCTTCTTCCTCTGATCCCAGAATTTCTACAGAAAGCCAGCAGGTTAAAGAGCTCAGTAATCCTCATTGTTCCCTTCTGGCCTCATCAGGTATGGTTCCCCTTTCTTTGGTCTCATCTGAAGTATCCGCCTTGAATACTAGATCCCAGACAGGATTTCCTATCCCACCCTTCAACCAGTCAGCTCCCCAGTCTCCACACACTAAAGTTGACAGCATGGTTTCTCCACTTCCAGTAAATATAAGAAAGCCCAGGCTTGCCCCTTCGATATGTAATATAATTCTGGCCTCTCAGAGGACTTCCACAAAAAAAGGTCTACAACAGTTAAGTGGAAAAGATTTTCTATCTGGGCTTCTAAAGAGAATATTAACCATTTTTCAGCTCCCACTTGAGCTATTCTCCTTTTCTTTAATAATCTTTTTCAAGAAGGTGCCAATTTGTCCACCATTAAGCTTCAACTGGCTGCCATATCCAGTTTTCATGCGGGGAAGAGATCTTCCTCTCTTTTCTCTTCCAGATTATGCAAAGCATTTTTGAAGGGCAGTTTTCTTTTCACCCACTGATTAAAGACCCTTCTCCTCCTTGGGATCTCAGATTAGTGCTGCACAGACTTACCCAGAAGCCAGTTGAACCAGCAGATAGTTGTGACTTGAAATTTCTCTCCTGGAAAACAATTTTCCTGGTAGCAATTACTTCTGCTAAGAGAGTTTTGGAGCTTCAAGCACTGTCAGTGAAACCTCTTTACATAATTTTTCATAAAGACATGGTATCATTAAAGATGAACCCCTCTTTTTTATGCCTGAGGTAGCTACGGAATCCAATATCAATTCACTTATCAGCTTTCTTCAATTTTTCAAACAAAGGAGAATATACCTTGAACCTTCTAAATGTTCACAAGGAATTAAGTTTTTATCTCCACAGTTCAAAAAAGTGTAGGAAATTTGATCAGCTATTTGTTTCTTTCTCAGCAAACCATTCAGGTCATGCAGTTTCTAAGATTACCTTAGCCAAATGGATTTTGGATTCTGTTGCCTTCATTTATTCACAAAAAGTTATTTCTTTACCTCAACTACCCATGGCTCATTCCACCAGAGCTATGGCTACATTATCTGCCTTCTGTTCCAGGATTTCAGTTGATGAGATTTGTGCTGCAGCCACCTGGTCTAAGGCTCACACCTTTGTCTCTCATTATAAGTTGGATATTATTTCTAGGAGCAGGGCATCCTTTGGCTCAACCATGCTCCAGCACATCCTTCCTTGAGGGCTGCCCAGGAGTTATGTCACTGGAGACTCTGACCCATCAGTGAGAAAGAATGAAAAGGACAACATCAGATTTCAACGTTATGTACTTACCATAACTATCTGTATTGTCCATTTTCATTCTTCCTCATGTCCCTCCCAGCCATCCCTCGGCCTTGTGTCTTCGAGAAGTTCTTGGAGAATATTCAGAACCATTAGATTCTGGGTTTGAGCCTTGATTTTCTTCTATTTTGCCTTGTGCCTTCGAGAAGTTCTTGGAGGAAATTCAGAACCCTTAGGTTCTGGCTCTGAGCCTCGATTTTCTTCTATTTTCTATTCTATTATTAGAACCTGTTGTACTATAGGGCAACAAACTTAATCTGGGGGGTTAGAGAAGGGGTAGTGCATTACAGGAAGATGAAGGAGCTTAAGACTCGGAGACTAAGTCTGGAAAAACAGCCGAATAGGATCCGAGACCCATCATTGAGGAAGAATGACAACACGGATACTTAGTTATGGTAAGTACATAACTTTTAATTAACTATGCTAAGATGCAAGTTATAGCCTGTGCGCCTACTTACTTACTTGATTTATTTTCTTTCCCTTCTCAATTGATAGATAGCCTATATGCCTTGAGAAAACATTAACCTCTAGCTTTAAAAATGTGTTCACATTTTTATTGCTTCCCCCTTTAGTCAGCTTGTCTCCATGAAAACACAAGCACAAGATGTACAGCTCTGTAAACCTCTCAATTTACACTGAACATTTATTTGTCTAAGGAAAACTTTTCAATCTGATGTTGTAATTTCGTTTTATTCTTGAACTGATTAGTTTGTATCTCAGACTTGGATCTGACTCCGCTGCTTCTACCAAATCATTGGATCCTAGAACTTTCAAGCTCCTCACTTTACCCGTAATGCTCTGCCAATGTAACATAGCCCAGATCATGTTTGCCGCCATTAAGTATCAGACGCGGATTCCTAACTCTCGAGTGTTTTTTGAGTGGTCTTTGCATTTTTTTCCCATTTTGCTGGTAGTTGTGAGTTAATTAATTTTTATCTATTGCCTTTCTTCTTCCTCCGTCCCATAATTTAGTATTTTTAGATAACTCTTCTTTTCCCCTTTTGTCAGTTACCATTGTTGGTATTTCTTTCGGTACCATTGTTGGTATCCCTTTCTAATCTTCTGAGTACACCAAATACCATTGTTGGTAGTTTTTCTTTTCTCTTCTTTTTTCTCCTCTAAAAATAGAAAAAAAAATTGTTTTTATAAATATTTATTTATAGCCTTTTCTTGGGTGATATTTCCTAGTGGATTGTTTGTGTTTAGCTGCATGCTGTTGGTAAGTTCTGCTTTGGTTTTAACATGTCAGACAAACCCTCTGGGTTTAAAAAGTATGTTTCCTGTGTACACAAGCTTCCAAACTCTGATGCCCACAGCTAATGTGTGCATTTTCTGAGTCCGGCACATGTTGATGTTGACTGTGTCATTTGCTCTGGGTTTAATTTTAGGTCCATGAGAAAACACAGGAACAAATTAGTTCTTCAGGGTCTCTTGCCATCTACATCTTCCTCTTATGTGGCTGGGGCTCAAACCCCCTTCTAAAAAGTCATAGAAAACTAAGGTTCATAATCTAACTAAGGAAAAGGAGTCCCAGAAAAGGTCTTCAGATTCATCCCCAGCATCGATTTCGGCTCCTTCAGTGGAGCCCCCCGCTAAGTTCACAGAAAGTCGCATCCATCAGACTTAGATCCCACAACTCAAAAACAAGGTCTCTTCAGATCATACCCCATAACTTTTATCTGATTTGATTCTATCCAGGCTTCCTTCTCCCTTCTTTGGGGATTTGCCTGAAAGGCATTCTAGGCCTCCTTCCACTACATCTTCTTTCAGAAACAGGCATGGACAGGATGATGAGGAAGTTCTCACAGCATAGATACAAATGGGGGTTCTCCCAGCTCCGACCGCTTCCAGACCTGGGAGCTGACATCTGTCCACTTCTCCTATGATATCTTCTTCTCTGATCCATCCTTCCGGTTTGGAGCCATTGGATCTGAGATCCCTGGGGGTACCTACTTCACATCTGAAGACTGTTTACTGTTCAACTCTCGGAGCCAAAGGATCGTTGCCAGAGCTGTGGGTTTACCTTGGCACTGGATAGCTCAGGTCTGACTCCCTCCTTGGGCGGAGCACTGGTAGGGTTGCAGGAGCTGACGATTTGAGAGATTCCAGCTTCAGAGACATTGATTTCTGTTTCTCCTAGGCATTCTGCTTTTGTGGTTGTGGAGAGGGTCTTCTCCATGGCTAGAGAAGAGGCATCTCTGGCCCCTCTTGAATCAGGCAACCCTGCCTCATACTGTTCTTTGCTGTGAACCTAGATCATCTCTTCCACTTGGGACAGCCAAACCTAAGTGAGCCTCCAGCCAGTCTGTCAGAACATTGTTGTCACTTCCGACACATCCCCAGAACACTCCACTGAGGAAGTACCTGAAAAAAAAGATGTGTAAAAGGGAGACGTTTAGATTCCTCCCAGAAAAGTCTCACAAAGGACACTGATTTTGATGAGGGGGAGTGGGCCCATGTCCTGGAGCTCTTGAAAGAAAAATGTGTCTGGTCTTCAGACACCCTGTCCCAGGAGGAATTGGTGTTCCTGGAGGCTTTTGGGTCTGGCCCATCTACATTTTGAGTGACCCCCCCCCCCAGCCGATGAGCTCATTGACTTAGTCTCTTGACAGGAGTGGAAGGAGTTGGATACTGTTGAGCAAATACCAAAAAGACCAGATAAATGTTTTGTCCCCTCCCCCCAAAGATTGTGCACACTGGAGCAAGAGAGTACCAGTTAATGCCATGGTTGTGGCTGCAGCTACAAATAAGGAACTGGCGGAACAGATTTCTTCTCTCCACTCCCCAATAGGCAGTCTAGGGCATTGGACAGATTTGGGAAGCATGTTTATGCTTCAGCAACCTTTGCCCTTAGGTCTCTGAATTACTTGGCACATTTTATCAGACTGTGAAGAGGTTAGATCAAGGAGCTTACCAAATCTCTTTCTAGGTCCAGGTCTTCCGAGGATGAAAACAGATTCTCTTCACAGTTGGCTACCCTCCAATCTATCTGAAATGCATCCATGAGGTTGATCTCCCATGCTACAGAAGGTACCTCATGGGTGGGTTCAGGCATAGCCAGCAGGAGACATGCTTGGATGAGATTATGTGATTTTATTGAACCATTTAAGCCTTTGTTTGTCACTGCGCCTTTTAACGGATTTTCTTTGTTTGGTCCAAAAGTTAAGGACACATTCTCCAGGTGTGAACAAGAGGGAAATACCCTGTCTGTCATGGGTGTATGTTTTTCTACCTCTCAAACACCCTTCTTTAGGAATTAATTAGGTGGTAGAAAGATGTGGTTTAATAAATCCCAGGGTCCTTTCCAGGATTCACGTGGAGATAGTTCTCCCAGGGGCAGAAGGGGGAACTTGAATGGAAAACACCATCCTCACAGCAGAACCAGGGCTTTAGGGATTCTTTCTCAGATAAGCCCTATCAGTGCTCCTGAATGGAGGCCCAACTGTCCTCCTGTGGAGGCAATCTGGGGTCATTTATACCTGCATCAGAGAGCCTGAATAACTATCACAAAAGATTTTTGGGTGCAAAGGATTATATTCAGAGGTTATATCCTACCATTTTCCCTAACCACTTCCACACTTTTGAAGAAAATCCCCAGTCACAGGGAAGCAGCTTCTCCAGAGATAAAAAAGCAGGTAGGCAAGAGTGTCATCCAAGAGGTTCCCCCAGACCAGAGAAGGTCAGGAACTTACTCAAGATTCTTTCCTCGTGCCAGAAAAGACAGGGGACTGGAGACACGTTCTGGATCTAAGTAAGTTAAACCGGCTTGTTCAGTAAATGAAGATCTGATGTTGTTAATCTTCGTTCATTCCTTACTGATGGGTTATCGGTTCCATTCTCGGAACCGAGTCGGCCATATATCAAGCTCGTATCAGCCAAAAATTCTTGAGCCAAGGTCCTACCCAGAATGCTCTGCTCCCTGTTACCTCAGATCTCATTTGCCACTTTGCTGTACAGCTGTGTCAAGCCACTCTCTCTCAGCTAAGTGAATAATTTTTGAAAGTTTATATATTGTTACTACTTTAAAAGTTTTTCAGTCAGTTACTTTTATTATTCTCCTACCCTATCGTACTTTTAAAACTCACTCCCTTTAGTCATTTTCCATTTATTACCCTTTTTCTTACCTTTGAGGTAATTCTTCATTACCATCGTTGGTAATCCTTCCTTCCTTATCTCTCTTCTTCCCCTTATGGGTAGCCTTTCTTATTCTTGGTACTGTTGTTCTTCTCCACATCATTATGTCGGACAAGAAAAGTAGTGTTGGTTTTAAACAGTGTAAGGATTGCGGCCATAAGTTACCGCTTTCCGATGGCCATGGCTTGTGTCTATTGTTTGAATGTCTCTCACCTTACTGTGGATCCCCCGTGTGGGATTTGTAGAAATTTTTCTACCAGGACTATTAACGAGAGAAAGAACAAGTTAATCCTGAAAGGTCTCCTCAAATCTCCTTTCTGTGAGGCTATCTCTGGGTCAGAAGGCTCACCCCCTCCTGCTAAACCCCGTAAGAGGCGTTCTTCCTCTTCCTCATCGAGGTTGCTCACTTCATCTCCCTCTGGAGATCACAGGGAGTCAAATCAACACGGCACTGCCCCAATTGATTCTTGCTCCAGCCATGTCTTCCTTATCGACACAGGCACCGGAGTTCCTAGTGCAGACATTTATGGCTCCGACAGTTCTGCCGCAACTCATACCGGCACTGTCCCTGCAGGTACAGTCTCCTTTGGCACCATTGGTACAATCCCCTTTGGCACCATTGGTACAACCCCCTTCGGCCCAGAGTCTGACGATACTGTCCTCCATGGTGCAGACACTTTTGGCACCGACATTGTTACCGGTGCAGACACCTTCCTCGGTTGCACCTTACCCATCGGTGCTGACACTTGCCTTTACGGTGCAGACATCTTTGACTTTTATGGTGCTGTCTTTGTTGGCACAGAAATACTTCGACATAATTGTCCTCAGTGCAGACATCCTCAGTTCTGGGCTTTGCACCACTTGAATTAGCAAGGACCAAGTACTCTCCTTCTTTGGATCCGTTCTTTGGTAGCCAATTTAGCCCTTTTCTAGAAAGGCCAGAATCGCCTTCAGGTTTCTCTATGAGGTCAACCAGGAGCCTGTCTGAACAAGATGTGTTGCGGCTTGTTGACCAGTTGCTTGTGGCCAGGGGTCTATCTCAAGCGTCTAAACCTACGTTCACTCTTTCAGGTGAACGTATTTCTCCTCAAACTCCAACCTACACTCTTCCTTTGACTTCCGCCCAAATATCGAAACCCATTCCTCTAACAGCTTTGCTCCCTCCGACCCCAATCATGGATCTCACTTTGGAGCCGGAGTCGTCCTTGTGGCCCTCTTTGCACTGGGCATGGGGCTCTTCTCAGGCTAGTGGCTGTGCCGTGGGGGAGGGCATTCTTGGTTCCACGCCGATCTTTTTCTATGGCATCTTCCATGAAACCTCCCTCTCTCACGCTTCACAGTCCTCTTGAGACTCCTGGTGTGGGGGTCGGCTCATCTGAGCAGGGAATGACTTCGGTTTTGAGGTTGTCTTGCTCGGTTCCAGGCTCCCATCCCTTTTTAGGCAGGCCGGCCTTCCAGGCCATGGAGAGGGAGCTTTCCTCCCCTGGCAAACCCCACATGTCAGAGTCCTCTTCCCCCCTCTGTGCCGCAACTCTCACAAGCCATATTGCCCTCAGGTTTCTCCCCTTCAGGAAACCCCCTATTTGCAGTCTTCCCTAGAACCTCCCACTGAGGAAGTACCTCACAAGGCTTTGTGCGAGAGAAAGCACATGGACTCCACTGAGGAGTCTTTGACTGAAGATACGGATTTTGGTGATGGGGAAGGGTCCCTACAGTCACCCTCTCGTGAGGTTTCCTTTGGTGACATCCTTGAGCTCCTAAGACAGAGAGGTGACTGGAAGTCCTCTAATCCTTCCTCAGAGGAATCTGTATTCCTGCAGGCCTTTTGTGCCCAGCCGCCTACCTCCTGGGTTACCCCGCCGGCCGATGAGCTTGTCCAGCATGCATGGAAGGCTCCTGATACCCTAGAAGCTATACTGTGGAGGCCTGACACGATCTTATCTCCCCCACCTGTGCATCCCCATTGGTCGAGGTCTTCCAGTAGATGCCATGGTGGTGGTGGCTGCAACCAAGAAAGACTTGGCAGAAGAGAGCCAAACTGTCCATCCACCCAACAAGGAGTCTTGGGTGATAGACAGATTCGGGAAGCGTGTGTTTGATTCACCGACCTTCGCTGTAATGTCTTTGAACTATTTGGCACACTTTATGAGGCTCCAGAGGGATCTTATCAACCAACTCTCTGAAACCTTGGCAGGAGCTGTTTCTGATGAGGTCCAAGACAATGTAGCTTCTCAGATACCCACCCTAGAATCCATATCCAGTTCTTCCATGCATCTTACTTCACACGCAATGGAAGGACTGGCTAGAGTGGCAGGCGCAGGTATAGTTACCAGATGACATGCCTGTATGTACCTTTATGACTTTATGGACTCCTTTAAGGCCTCCTTTCTGAATGCCCCCATCAAGGCCACTTCTTTGTTTTGCCCTAAAGTTAAAGATACACTGCCAAGGTTTGAACAAGATGACCAGACCCTATCTGCCATTGGTGTGAGACACTCCACTCCTCGACGATTCTATTCCAGAAATCAGAGGAGCGAGAAGATGTGGCACAGGAAATCACAGGGCTCTTTCCATGACGCACGTGCCGAGTTCTCCCCTAGAGGCAGAAGGGGAAACTCCAATGGAAGACGCCCCTTTCAGGGCAGAGGAGGTCCGCGGAACCGGGGTTCCAGAGATTCTTTCTCTAGCCAGACCCTATCAGCGCTTCTGAAGTGTTGCCCGACTGCTCACCTCTGGAAGCGGTCGAGGGTCATTTTTCCTTGTACCCCACTGCCTGGTGAAACATAACCATTGACTCTTGGGTACAACGGATAATATCCAGAGGCTATTACATCCCCTTCCATCTTTGTCCAACCTCATCCAGAGAATTACCTGAGGTTCCACCCAGTCAAAGGGAAGCAGCAGCACACGAAATTCAAAAGCTGCTACAAAAAAGTCATCCAAATGGTCCCCCCAGACCAGATAGGATCTGTTTTTTTCTCAAGGTTTTTTTTAGTGCCGAAAAGGACAGGAGACTGGAGACCAATTCTGGATCTCAGCACACTGAACAAATTTGTAAAAACAGAGAAATTCCGGATGGTCATGGTTCAGTCTGTCCTTCCTCTTTTGGAGGAAGACGATTGGATGTGATGTGTAGATCTTCAAGATGCGTATTACCACATAAAAATGGACAAACACTCAAGATACCTCTGCTTCCACATAGGAGCCAGTCACTTCCCATTTCGAGCACTGCCCTTTGGTCTCTCTACAGCCCCCAGAGTGTTCACCAAATGCATTGCAGTAGTTATCGCCCACCTGCAACTTCAAGGATTCCAGGCATTCCCATATCTAGATGACTGGCTCCTCAGTGCCCCCCACCAAGTGTCTACTGGAAGAAGCCCTACACTACACTCTCCTCACAGCACAACACCTGGGAATCACTATAAACTGGGAGAAGTCCAATGCGACCCTAGCACAATCTTTAGAATTCATCGGGGTACTGTTGGACACAAGAAATTGCACAGCATCTCTCCCGGACCACAGACTTCAAAGAATAAGGCATCAGGTTCACCCGCTGCTCTGTCACCACAAATCTTCTGCTCGGTCCATACTCCAACTCTTGGGGTCAATAGCAGTCTCGATCACCATTGTTCCTCTAGCCAGATTCCACATGAGACTCCTTCAGTGGTAACTTCTCACTCAGTTGTACCCTCTACAACATTCTTTGTCCTTTCAGATAAGTGTAACTCAGAGATGCAAGCAAGATTTACACTGGTGGACGTCTCGAAATCCCCAACAATCATCTCGCCCCTTCAGCCCCCATCAGCCAAAAGCCATAGTGACCACGGACACCTCCCTGATGGGGGGGGGCTATGTCAGGGAAACACAGTCCAATGCACCTGGTCGGTGACAGAGGCCCTTTTGCATATCAGTGTCCTGGACCTGAGGGCAGTGTTACTAGCATTGCAAGCATTCCATTCTATCCTTCCATCAGGGACAATTGCGATCCAATCAGACAGCATGACAGTGGTCTGGTATATCAACAAGCAAGGGAGCATCAGATATTATCCATTATGCCGAGAGGCCTTAAGAATATGGCAATGGGCGATAGCTTCCAACTGCTTTCTAGTTGCAATGCACATTCCCGGGAGCTGCAACATGATAGCGGGCATGTTGAGCAGGTGCATCCTACAACCTCAAAAGTGATCCCTCAACCCTGTGATACCGGCAACAATTTTCAACCACTGGGGCCAGCCTTGCTGTGACCTATTCACCTCCGCAACCAACTTCAAGTGCAGCAAATATTTTGCCGTGATCCCCCCTCGGGGGCAGTCACCGAGAGGCGCTCTAGTCCACGCTTGGCCCTTGGGTCTACTTTATGCTTATCCTCCTCTCTCCCTCATCTCCCAATTTCTGAAGAAAGCACGGCAGTTGAAAAGCAAAGTGATCCTCCTTGCTCCATAGTGGCCTCGACAAGTCTGGTTTCCCTTCCTCTGGCCTCACCTGCTAGATCGACCGTGGATCTTCAGTCCATCTCCAACATTGATCTCCCATCCGCAGGGTCTGACTCACCCCAGTCTAACAACCCTGAAACTGGCAGCTTGGTTTCTCCACTTCCAATGCTTGCCAGGCAGGAAAACCTCTCGTCCCCGGTGCGCAATATTCTTATTGCATCTCATAAATCATCCACCAGACTAATCCATCTCAAAAAATGGAAGATGTTTTCTCTATGGGCAGCGAATAAACAATCAGACCCTTTGTCAGCCCCAGTTTCAGAGGTTTTGGATTACTTATCACATTTCCACTCTGGGGTGTCTGCCTCTACTATTTGTGTGCATTTAGCTGCCGTTTCAGATTTCCATATTGGTTTTCAGGATTCTTCACTCATGTCACATAGACGCTGTAAAACTTTCTTGAAGGGGGTTCTTCACCTAAAACCTTGCTTTAGAGAACCAGTACAACCTTGGGATTTGGCCTTGGTCCTGCAAGCCCAAACAGCTCCCTTTTGAACCTGCGTCATCATGTGATTTAAAATATCTCTCATGGAAAACTTTGTTTCTGATTGCAATCACATCGGCCAGATGCTTATCAGAACTTCAAGCCTTATGCATCAAACGTCCCTTACCCTATCCTTATGGAAAAAATAAGATATCACTGAGACTTAATTCTTCCGTTTTACCAAAAGTGGTGTCAGAGCGATCTATCAACCAGTCTATTGACCTACCAGTATTTTTTCCTAATCATTCTAATAAGGCAGAGTATTGCCTGCACTCCCTGGATGTTCATAGGCAAATAGGATTCTACCTGGACAGAACTAAATCTTCCCGTAAATCAGACCAACTTTTTCTGGCCTTTTCTTGCCCAAGACTAGGTCATCCTGTCTCAAAAGTTACATTGGCATCATGGTTGAGAAATTGCATTACCTTTACCTACAACAAGAACAATATCACCTTGCCTCACAGAGTGAAAGCACATCCTACAAGGTCTATGGCAACTTCAGCAGCTTTCCATGCTAAGGCTTCTCTCAGTGATATTTGCTCAGCTGTGACTTGGGCCCAAATTTCATACCTTTATTCTTTATTACAAATTGGATTTGGCCTCCAGAGGTAGAGCTTCTTTTGGCTCCATGGTGCTCAGGAATGTCCTTCCATGAGGGCCACTCAGGGATACAGGTAGCTGGGGACTCTGTCCCATCAGTAAGGAATAAACAAAGATTAACAACATCAGATAAAGAAGTTATGTCTTACCATAACGTTCCATGTGTATTGTTGATCTTCATTCATTCATTACTCCCTGTGAAGATTGGGTGAAGATAGGTGAAGGCTTCCATCCTAGCCAGATGAAATTTTGGAGATAATTCTGTCATCTGTAAATATTAATGTAAACCACAGGCATGTTGTCTTAAATGGTAAAAATAGTGTTAAATGTGGAACTGCAAAAATGTAACAACAGTGCACTCTGCTGACCAAGTAAAGCATGTTGTGACCCTTTGAAGTAAACACTGCTCCGGATGGACTAGATGAAGGAATTCTTGCTATTGTTTTAAGGCCAGAGTTAATGGCCAGAATTTGCATGCATAAATGTCCTTTATTGCTCTGGTTTCTGCCCAGAGGTGAAGAATGTAAATGTAGTTTCTGTTAGCCTGGGAACCCATGGAAGTGTGAAGAATGATGTAATGTGAACCAGGAATGTGATTTTAAAAACAGAGAGAATCAGGGAGGATTAAGCATTTTTGTCTTGACCATCCAACTCAGCACTGCCTTTGCTGTATATGTAAGTTTATTTTAGATTTGTGTTTTCTCTTAGAAATAGCTAGAAGCTAGAAAAATTAGACTGTTTTTCTGTGATGTCAGAACTGTACTACTGAATTATTTTAAGTATCTCTCTGTGATCTCTGAACTCTTTGTTAAAATTCTGGGCTACATTTCGCCTCTCCTACAAAAAGAAGGCCCATCTTTTAGTTGGTTCTTTTTTAGCCAGACTCATCTATGTTTTCTCAGTTTACCTTTTTCCTCCTGCATGAGCTATTTTCAATTCTTTTGGAACTGCCTGCTGAATCCTATCCGGAGGGGAATAGTTTTTTCATCACCTAATAAAGGCGGTTGTGGATTAAAGCACCCTGTCCTTTTCCTGCACATCCTTTTTCTACACAAACTACTAACTTTTATTAAAGCCACCCCACCTTCCTTTATTGGACAAATATTACTAGCATCTTCACCCTCTTTTTGGCAAGCATGCCTCCATGGGAAGAAACAACATCCTGCGCCCAATCTAGAACTGCAAGGGGTTCGCAATGTTGTACTAAAATACAGAATGCATGAACTGGACACGGACCTACCCTCCAGAAACTGGTATTCACAAATTCTATCTGCATTCCATTCTATCGATGCCTTCTCTCAGTACCCAGCATTCAGGAAACATGGCATCCTACAGCACAAGTTATTCCTCATAAATGTCCCACATTGGCATGATTTTTTTTGGCGATGCTCGCTAAACTCATTAGCTTTACGGGGAGCATCTAAATTTGGAGACATTTCCAATCGTCTCTGCTTCAGAGGATGTAATGACATTGAAACAGCGGGACACATTTTCTTTACATGTACCCGAATCAAGGGTTTTTGACCTTTGTTTAAAAAAACTTTTCATGTCCCAGCTTTATTTCCCATTACTTTAGAAAAATGTTTATACAGGAATTACAATATGTTTTGGACCCCATTCGTGATGAGAGCAGATTTTGTTTTGATTTCTACGTTATATTTATTATGGTTAGCTAGATGTAAAGAATTGCATACTCCTTCTTTTCATTGTTCTATTGTTGCATTGTGTGCTCTTTTGAAGGAATGGCTGATTAGGTGGGGCTTTCAAGATGTTATCATTTAATGTTTATATACAACATAATACTGTATGATGCTTTTTTGTTTATGCATTTGTCTTTTATGTAACTGTATTTCTACTTATTTTAATAAACACGTATTATTCTGAACTCTTGACTAGCACTGTGTAGTAAAAAGTATTGTCTTGTGTTCTTATTATTTATTATTAAATGTTTTAAAACCTTTCAACTGTGGCTGTTTTGCGTAGAGATAAGTTAAGCTCTAAGAGTACATTGCATGTATATAGTGATCCTGTACCAACTCACTCTAATAAGCCTTGACTGTTAGTTATACTACCAATTGGATAATATTGCACAGTAATAATTGGACTCCTTTTTAAGGACCTTTGAGTAGCTGATAAATATTAGTGGCAGCTGGTACTACCATATAGTCTGGGAAAAAGGGGCACAGCTGGAGAACCTGTGCCAGCCTTCCCAAGGAGTGTCTGTGTGGTTGTATAAACTCTTCTCAAAGTGTGTGTGTGTGTGTGTGTGTGTGTGTGTGTGTGTCTCAGCTACTTTGGCAGGGACACGAAGCACTGGTTGGACAGAGAGGGTGCTGGAGGTCTTGCCCACTAGGATGAGGTCTGGACCCTATAGCTGTGCCAGTGGGGAGTCTTATTGGGGACTTGGAGAGCAAGGGAGCGACCAGCCCCGGACTGACTTTGATCTCTATGTGCTCTTAGGGGAAATTGCTCTTTACTGTATGTATTTGTTATCCTTTCCTCCTGTATGAGATGCCCCTCACTGGTGTTAGTGGTGAGGATTGAGGCTCCTTGATTGCTGGGCCAGGGCACGGGTGTCACACTCCCCACCCTCCATCCCCCTTTGAAGGTTCTTGGTTGATCTCATGTACTCCTTTATCGTAGGTCTGTTATGACCAGAGGTAGCCCCTACTTTTGTCTATCAACTTGCAAACTCGATTTGAGGTAACAAGGAGCAGAGCATTCTGGGTAGGACCTTGGCTTGAGAGTTTTTGGCTGACGTGAGCTTGATATATGGCCGGCTCGGTGCCGAGGACTGAACCGATAACCCATCAGTAATGAATGAACAAAGATCAACAACACAGATTGAACGTTATGGCAAGACCTAACTTCTTTTTTTCAATGGTCAGGGTTCACTCCATTTTGCCTCTGTTGCAGAAAGACGATTGGATGTGTTTGATAGACTTCAGGTTGTGTACTATCACATCAAAATGAGCAGGCACTCCAGGAGATACTCAGACTTCTGGCTGGGAGCCAGTCACTACTCATTCGGAGCCCTGCCCTTTGGTCTCATCACAGCCCCCAGATTGTTCACCAAATACATGGCAGGGGTAACAGCTCACTTGACAATGCTGGGATTCCAGGCATTTTCATATCGAGATAACTGGCTCCTTACTGCCCCAACCAGTCATCGACTACTACAGGCAAGTGACTACTTGGTCCAGTCATGTTCTCCTCTAAGAATAACAGTCAGTTACAAGTCTCAACTCACCCCGACACAGAGTCTGGAGTTCCTAGGTGTTCATTTGGACACAGTCAGTCAGGTAGCCTCTCTTCCCTCCAGTCAATTAAACACACTGCAGTCCCAAGTCAAGAAAGTGATCCAAAATTCATCTCTTTCAACCTGTTTGATATTACAGGCATCATGTTCCATAGCAGCAGCTATCACCCTTGTTCTGTTGACCAGATTCTATATGAGAATACTTCAATGGACTCTGAATGGTCCATTCTACATCATCCATTATCCATGCCAGTCAAGATCACTCAAGCATGCAGAAGATATCTTCTTTGATGGATTCATTCAAACCAGCTCCACGAAGGCCATTCTTTTGTTCTTCCCCTTCCCTAGGCCAAGGTGACCACAGACACCTCCCAGCTTGGGTGTGGGGCAGTACTCGGGAAGGATAGTCCAAGGTACGTGAGCCCTTAAAGAGGTCAAGATGCTTATCAGTGTCCTGAAGATGAGGGCTGCCCTTCTTCCATTGCAGGCCTTTGAAGACATTCTCTCATCTGGGACACTTACGATACAGATGGGCAATATGTTGGAAGTCTGGTATACATCAACAAACAATGGGGAGCCAGATCTTACCCTCTTTGTCAAGAAGCTGTGAGGTTATGGGAATGGGCGATCTCTTCCATTTGCTTTCTAATAGCAATGCACATTGGGGAAAACCAGCATGATTGCAGACAAACTAAGCAGGTCCATTCTGATGCTTTTTGAGTAGTTTCTCAACGTCAGTGTGGCAGAGAGAATTTTCAATCAGTAGAGCCAGCCATGCTGCAATCTATTTGCCTCTCTCCTCAACAGATGCAGAAGGTTCTTTGCTGTGTGCCCTGCATTGTGGAGTCACCAAGAGATGCTGTAGTTCACAATTGGGCCACTGGTCACCTGTATGCATTTCCACCCTTGCCACTAATTTCCAAGTTTCTATAGAAAGCACTTCATTTGAAGAGCACAATTTCATTGCACCTTTTTAGTATTGTCAGATTTTGTTCCCATTCCTCTGGTCTCATCATCTACATCAACTCCGGATTCTGGATCCAACTCCAGACTTCATGTCTCACCTGACAGGCATGACTCATCTGGACATTACAGGCCTCAATTTGACTGCATGGTTTCTCCATTTTCACTGATTGCTAGACAGCCCAGGGCGTCTTCCCCTGTCTTTCACGTTTTGTTGTCTTCCCATAAGGCCTCTACTAGAAAGACTTACAAGAGTAAATGGAAGAGATTTGTCTTCTGGCTACTTAGCAAAGATCTGGACCCTTTTTCAGCATGTGTGCCAGTGATCCTTGAGTTTTTAACTTCATTCTTTAATGAAAGAGCTAGTTTAACTATTAGAGTCCATTTGGCTACCATCTGTAATTTCTACATTAGCAAAAATAACTCTACATTAGCCTTTTTTAAGTTATGCAAGGTGTTTCTCAAGGGAGCCTTTTTTGCTTAGACCTCCGTTAAATGATCCTATTTCTCCTTGTGATTTAAATATAAAGCTTCAGTCCTTAACACAATCTCTGTTTGAACCTTCAGCCAAAGCAGACCTAAATTTTTTATCTTGGAAAACCATTTTTCTAGTGGCTATTGCTTCATCTAGAAGAGTATCTGAATTGGCTCTGTCTTCAAAACCTCCTTATCTAATTTCTCATAGACAAGGTGTCCTTTAGAACTAACCCTTCATTTTTGCCTAAGGTAGCTTCTGAGTCCAATATTTACCAGGTCATTAAATATCTTTAAAACCAAATCCCATATAACTAAACAAACCTTCCTTGAACTCTGAAATAAAGCAAAAAAACTAGTAAAATTAGACAAAATGACAACATACAGAATAAACATCATAATAACCCTCAAATATTCTGGGAAGCACTTAATATATTGCATCCTGAAAAAACAACCACTCCCACCCCACAACTCCATAAAACTAGGCACTTAATTTAATACTTACTTCACAAAATCAATTCAACAACTTGCAATGACCCAGACCAGCCCCAACCACACCCCTCCTACCCCAAACCACAACAGTTTACACCCTCCCAAAGCAGCATCCAGTTTACACTAAACCCAGTCTCCACTAACACCATAAAAAAACACTAAAACTTAAACCCACTACCTTAGCTGCTGACAATATCCCTGCTGACTTCCTGCATATTGCAGCAGTAGCAAACACATACCCTGTATCCATACTTATAAACAGGTCATTATCTGAAGCTTTTGTCCTCACTATCTGGAAAATCTCCCACATCCTACCCTTACACAAAGGAGGTAATTCCACCGAACTAACAAACTATCGCCCAATTGCAATTCTATCCCCTCTCTCAAAAATTCTGAAAAGGGTCATACACACCCAAGTTATGGACTATCTCCTTACACACAAGCTCCTATCTAATACCCAACATGGTTTTCACCCCTCTCACAGCACCACCACAGCCCTACTGTTCTTTACTAACACAGTTAACCAGCATAGAAACAATGGTCAGTTTGTATCAGCCATATTCATGGACCTGTCCAAGGCCTTTGACATGGTCAACCACTCCAAACTCATCTATGTCCTCTCCTCCCTTAGCCTCAGTCACTTCACTATCACCTGGTTCCAAAGTTACCTAGCAGAATGTCAACAAGCTGTCTGCCGGCAGCAAGATCTTTCACCCCTTTGCCCTGTCACTTTAGGGGTCCCCAAGGCTCAATCCTTGATCCTCTTCTTTTTTTCCAACTAACTCCACTCGGCTACACCCCAAGCCTCAGTGGTTCAGTACGCTGATGACACTACCCTGATTTGCTCAGATTCCTCCCTCAAAGACCTCCATACCATTCCTCAAGATTCCTTCTTTTCCACTGAATCCTGGATCACTAGCTCCCACCTTATCCTAAATCCCAACAAAACAAAGCTTGTTTTCTTTACCCAACCAGATACACTTCCCCATCCACAACCGGTTAGTATCCTCTCTAAAAATAAAACCATTATCACCCCAACAAACCATACCAAATTACTAGGAGTGGAAATTGACAATAACCTGAACTTTGATGTTCACATTGCCCAGTCCATTAAAAAAAGTTCACAAAGAACTAGGTCTCCTATATAGAAGCAACAGATTTCTGACAAATAACACAAAAGCCACCATTGCTAGAACCTACCTTCTCTGAGCTCTCCTGTACACCTCCCCAATCTTAACCAACCTCCACAAGACAGATCTAGCCAAACTCGAAACCTGTTACAATAAAATCTCCAAGTTTTCCACTAATGCCTTATACAAGTGACATCACTGCTCAACACTTAAGCAGCTCAAGTGGCTTGAACTACCTCAACATCTTCTCTTTAATCAACTTACCTTCGCCCACAAAATACTCTATCAGAAAAAAACCCTGTACTCAGATATCATTCAGCCATATTCCTTCTCAAGACCCCTTCGCTCCAGCAACAAACTACTTCTACACACCACCAAAGCTAACAGTTCAGCAGGTGAATCACTTTTTTCCAACTACATCTCCAAACACTAAGTAATTTACCTAACTTATTAGTAACTAACTCCTCAATACTTCAATTAAAAAAACTTCTAAAAACGCACCTTGCTAACACCTGGCTCTGCACCTGCAACTCCCCTGGATAATCTGTTCCTCCTTTTCACTCTATTATCATTACTCTTACTCTACTGGCATACTCTACCACTAATGGTAGTTTCACTTTAACTGTATATACTCATTTGGATACATCCACTAAATGTAAACAACCATTTTTATGTAAATTACTGTTGCTCTACTTATTTTGTCTGAAGCCACTGTTTTGTAGATATTTGTATCTCACTTCACTGTATTTGTTTCTCTATTGTATGGGTTTGTTAATCTTGGAGCTTTTTTCCCCAGGCCTTCTCTGAAAAAGGACCTGTGTCCAGTTGGACTTTCCCAGTAAACAAATGTAAAATAAATTAATTAATTTCCCAGTTTTCTTTCCAATTTTCAAACAAAGGGGAGTATGTTACACCTGTTGGACATACATAGACAAATTCATTTCTACCTTCATAGAACCAAGGTTTTAAGAATTAATTTGTTTCCTTTTCTTCTACCAAGTTAGACAATACAGTATCTAAAGTTTCATTGGCCATATGATTGACTCATTGTATAACTTTTGTCTTTGTTAAATTGGGATTATCTTTACCAAAACCCCCTAAGGCCATTCCACAAGATCTGTGGTGGTTTCTTCAGCTTTTTGGTCCGGAGAATCTTTAGATGATATTTGTGCAGCTGCAACTTGCGCTAATCCCCACACTTTCATTGTTACAAGATGGATTTGATTTCTAGGAGCAGAATGTCCTTTGGCTCAGCAACACTCTGGAATATCCTTCCATAAGGACCTCCCAAGGTTGCAGTAGCTGGGGACTCGGTCCCATCAGTTGAGGAACAAATGAAAATGGCAACATCAGATAAAAAAGTTATGTACTCACCATAATGTTTCATCAATGTTGTCTATTTTCATTCTTCCTCAACTCCTGGCCCACCTACCCCTCCTTTTTGCTTCTGGAGGGATCTAAGACTTGTTCAGGAACCTCTGTTCCTTATTTGAGCTCCACCTTCTGTTTTCTTTTCTACCTGTGATATTTTCTGTAATAGGTTGTCCTTTCATATCTAGCGACAGCAAACTCTATCTGAGGTACATTAGGTTGGAGGGGCATTATGGGTAAAGGCAGGAGCACAAGAGTTCTTGGATCCAATAATCTAGTAGACGGTGCCAAGTCAGATCTGAGTCTCTGATCCAAACCCATCAGTTGAGGAAAAATGAAAATGGTGAGTACATATCATTTTTTTACATTCATTGTCCTCTTATTTACTTGCTTACACAAAAAAATTGTTATTCGATTAAGCCAAAGGCCTTAATACAGACATTAGCTTTTACAAAAGTATGAGAGAATATATCAACTGTACTTGGGTTATAATCTGTGCACTTTTACACCCCATTCCCCACCTAACCAACTCGGATTACAGCATATTAACTTAAACATGCTTTTGTTCAACCTTTCTTCTCTTTTTACATTGTAATGTCTACATTTCATAAAACTAGAAAAGATGAAACAATGGCACTTGTTTACTTTAGCATCTTTATTACATGCAACAGTAACTGTGAAAATATTTTACTATATAACATACAATTTCTATTGTGAAATGTCCCATACAAATACTGTTAGGAACAAAAATTGTTTTACTTAACAGTTGCTTTTCTTTTTTTCCTCCTTCCCTTCAGTGTCCTTCCAAGTATTTATGACATGAAGTGGGGCATAGAATCATAGGAGGTTACTAGGCTAATGGCCATGGGGCCCTTACAAGCCTAGCCAAGAGTTTATCCCCAAAAATAAACCTCAGTCAGCACCTGTCGCCCCTGTCAGTGAGGGACAGAGATGGAACCCCTGGGACGAATTTGTGTTTGCCATCCACTCATCAAGGTTGCACTTGAAGAGGGTCAGCGAAGTGCTTTGTTCGACGTGTATGAGAAGTCTATTCCAGAGACGAGGCAGCTTCTCTGAGACACACCTGGCTTTCCAGCAGGTTTTGTTAGTGTCACATATTAGGTTCAGGCCTTTTGAGCGGGTAGTGCTTGAGGTGTTAGACTTATGGATATGGAGCATCTGTAGTAGGGCAGGGTCTGAGATTGCCTTGTATGCGAGACACAGATCACCCCTGAGCAATCTGTATGACACCAAGTAGAGTGATAGTGATCTGAGCCTGTCTGCATAGGACAGGTGTTGGAGGCCATGGATTCTCTTTGTGAGGTATTTCCATGGCCTTTCCAGTTGGTGCAGATGCTTGGAGAGGTACATCCCAAATGGGGCGTTGTACTCAATTATTGGTCTAATGAGGGAGGAGTATAGAGAGGTAATAACCTCCATTTTCCTAGATGCAATCCCTTTACTTATGAGATGAACCAAGTAAAGGCTTTTCTGACCACTGCCGCTACATGATGGTCAAATGTGAGGTTATCAACCTGAGTGCCCAGGTCTTTCACCACAGTTTGTGTGCTTAAGCGGTTGCTGTTGATGTGGTAATCAGTAGGAATCGTGTTTTTGCCGAATGGTATGATGATACTTTTTTTGCATTTAGCTTGAGGCCATGATGTTGGCACCAATCATTAGTTGCTGTCAGACCCTGTTGGTAGTATGTTAACATCATTTGGGGAGTCAATGACAGCATCCAAATTACAGTCGTCAGCAAACTTGGTCAGCCACAGGCCTTTTGCTTTTGCCTGTACCTCCGAGAAATAGTTTCAGGCAATTTTTGCTTCTGGTCCTCCTTCGTTCTTCCTACTTGGCATTAAAGGCATGAGTAACTGACTTTCTGTGACAGGGGTTAGGCTTCCCCTGATGGGAGGAGCTTAGCTAATCCTCTTTCACAGAGAGTGATAGGGGATTCTACGTTCAAGAAAGCTGCCAGTGTGAGTTTTTTGCCGACACAGAACCCATGCGATACTGAGGTAGTGTGAAATTCGAATATCTACTGTTACAGGTAAATTTTCTGCTCCTGTTCCAGCAATTCTACTATTCCTCTTGAATTTGTATGAGGCTTGCTTTAATTATTGTATAATGAAAGTGCAGTTGACATCCATTTCTAATTTCAGCAGTGGTTTTCACCACTGTTTTGTTGCAATTCCTGAGCTATGAAAGGCATTTTCAAACACCCCAATCCTCCTTGACATCTAAACTTGTGCTGGAGTATTTCCCTATAGGCCCTTTGAGCTAGCTTCTTTCACAAACCTAAACGCTTGTCTTGGAAGACACTGTTTTTGTACGCATCACATCGTCAGCTAGAAGAATTTCAGATTTAAAAGTTTTGTCTTCTACTCCTCCATATCTGTTTTTTTTCACAAGGACAGCATATCTCTAAGAACAAATCCATCATCATAGTTCTGTGTGTTAGTATTAATAGGTTTTAAGGGGGGTATTGGGATGTGTTTGTTTTTTGTTTGCGGTCTTTCAATAAAACAAAATGTTTTGTAAGATGTGACATAGGCTCAAATGGATATGACCAAAAGCAACTTTATAAAAGTTCAACCTGCCAAACAGTGTAAGCATCTAACACAAAATCTGGAACTAGACATTTAACAAACAAGCTGTTATACATAAAAGGTGGTAATAATAATTTTCTAATACAGTGATGTTTTATGTAATGTCTTTAAATGTCAGTAGTCTCACAGATAATTACAAAAAAAGAGCAGTGAACTTGTTAAAACATGTAGAGTGCAAATAGCAATGCTACAGGAGACACTTGGAAAGAACTGAACATGTAAATTTGGTAAAGGAAGGTTTTCAGGATGGTTATTCAGGGGAATACCTGGGACAAAGGACAAGAGCAATACTTAATATTAATTGCAAGAGCAGCTCCAATACTGA
Organism: Protopterus annectens; assembly: GCF_019279795.1. Taxonomy (NCBI): domain Eukaryota; kingdom Metazoa; phylum Chordata; order Ceratodontiformes; family Protopteridae; genus Protopterus; species Protopterus annectens. Next base: position 1,749,479,568 of record NC_056728.1, on the reverse strand, counting down.
TAGAAGATAAAAAAAAATATTAACAGTAGATTTGTAGTACTAAGGGGCTATTGGCAAAGGAGGTGGATTACATTAGTATGTATTTATATTCCACTTAAACTGTTGTAATGGAGCTTAAGAAAATTTTGAGAGAAATAATCAGCTTCCAGCAAGGAATATTAGTTATAGGTGGGGAATGGAATTTGATTTGCAGCAGTGAAGATGTGTCTGGGAGGGCAGAAGGGAAAGTATAACAAAGGAGGGTAGACTTTTGAAGAAATTTATGAAACTATTTGTCATGGAAGATGTGACTTCAGTACTAGGAGTTCAGAGTGAATTTACGTATTATTCCTCAAGATACAAAAACTGGGCTAGGCTGGACAGAATTTACATTTCACAGGAACATGTGCATTTCATAGGTAGGTGCTAGGCTATCTGCCCGAAGGCATTTATCAGCCTAGCCGGAATTGTGTTGGCTTTCGCCGCCCCCTTAGATTAGTTCCCTGTGCCTCTGTCCAGCAGAGCCATTGAAGTGATCCCCGGGGTAAACTTTCTATTTCCCATCAACTCGTCAAGGTTTTTCTTTAAGAGTGTTAGCGAGGAGCTCTGCCTAATGTAGATTGGAATCTTGTTCCACAGCATGGGAAGTATCTGGGACAGGAATCTATCCCTCCAGCACGTCCTACTTATTGTTGTGGTGAGGTTTAGATCCCTAGAGCGTGTGGCTTGAGGGGATATGGTTTTCTTTAGGTGGAGCATGTCCATCAATTCTGGGTTGGACATGGCCTTGTATGTCAGGCATAGATCACCGCTGAGTAGGCGGTATGCAACTGAGTACAGCTGGAGTTTCTTCAGTTGAGCTGCATAGGGCATCTATTTGAGGCCAGTGATCCTCTTGGTGAGGTACTTCTGTGGTCTTTCCAGCTGTTGCAGGTGTCTTGTAAGGTACATCCCAAATGGGGAGTTGTACTCTGATGGGTTTGATGAGTGATGCGTAGAGGGACACAATGACCTCTTTTGATCTGGATGCAAACCCTTTTGTAATTAGGTGGGCCACATAGAAGGATTTTCTAACCACTTTGGCAATATTATTATCAAAGGAGAGATTACTATCTACTTGGGTCGCCAGATCCCTTATTACGTTTTCCATATTTAGGGGGCTACCACCTATGTGGTAGTTTGTGGATACTTTGTTTTGTCCAAAGGGGATGACTATGCACTTTTTGGCATTTAGCTTGAGGCCATGGTTTTGACACCAGGTATCTGTCTCAGTGAGACCCTTTTGGAGGATGTCTGTGTCAGCTGGTGAGTCAATTATAGCCCCTAGTTTGCAGTCATCTGCGAACTTGGCAGCCATAGACCTCCTGTGCTTGCCTGTACCTCTGAGAAGTATATGCTGAACAGGAGGGGTCCTAGGACTGAGCCCTGGGGAACACCACGTGTAACCTGTTTAGAGTCAGACCTAGTTCCTACAACTCTTACCATGTGGGTTCTGTCCCTGAGCCAGTTGTCAACCCATCTCGTGACATAGGGGTTTATGTTCAGGCAGGTGAGCTTGTCTATAATACTAGAATGGGGAATGATGTTGAAGGCCTTTGCGAGGTCTAGGTAGGCTGTGTGGACCACCTTTTCCTCATCTATAGCCTTGGTAATTGTCTCAAAGAAGTCCACCAGGTTTAGGAGGCATGATCTTCCCTTAACAATGCCAAACTGGGTAGGGTCCAGTGTTTGGAGGTTCCCAGTGTCTCTGTTAATGAGATCCATGATGATGCGCTCCATAGCCTTGCAGACCAAGCTAGTCAGGCTTATAGGGCGATAGTTCCTGGGGTCTGTTGTGGCTCCACCTTTGTGGAGCGGAATAACCGTTGCTATGTGACACTGTATGGGCACATAAGCTGTGGAGAGGCTGAGTTTGAACAGTGTGTTTAGGTGAGGGGTTAGTTCATCTTTGAGCTCATGTAGGATGCAGCCTGGGAATACCGTCCAGTCCCACTGATGCTGTGTTTTTGGCTTTGTAGAGGGCTGTTTTAACCTGAGTGTCTGTGATTTCAGGGGCACTACATTCTTCTGGTATGGTTATGGGCCCTTTTGGGGGTGAGAGAGAGGTGAAGTTTGCACTGAACCTGTCTGCCAGGATGTTGGCGATATCGGTCGGTTCAGTGTATTTTGTGCCATTCTGCACTAACTCTGAGCAGATCTGAGAATTGCCACTTAGATTCTTGACATAGCTAAAGAATGCTTTGTGGTTATGTTTGGAGTCCTTGGCAATTTTTCTTTCAAGCTAGCCTTGGATGATTTTATGAGGGATCGTAGTTTCTTGCTGATACTGATCAGGGATGACTTACCTTCTTGGGATTTTACTCTTTTCTGTACTAGTTTCCTCCTCCTATTGTATAGCTTGTTTATGGCAGGGGTCCATCAGACTGGTTTCCTTTTCTTGGAGGAGTGAGTCTTGGTTTTGGTTGGGATAGCACAATCCATGCATTCTTGTAGGTGCCCATAGAGTGCATTAGTAAAGGATTTTGCAGCTTGGGCAGCATTATCCTTTAGCATGGGGGCTTTGAAACTTTCCACCTCGGTCTTAAGTAAAGTGAAGTTTGCTTTTGAAAAGTTTTTCACGGTGGTTTCTTTGACCAGGGGTGGGGGCGGAATTTGGATATCCAGAGTGATTAGTTTATGGTCAGATCTAACCAGCGAGGGGTTGACCTCCGGTGTGGAACACCGGTCGCCCATGTTGGTGATGACCAGGTCCAATATGTTGTCATCTCTGGTGGGGGTGTTGACCAGTTGATTCAGGGCATTTGAGTTTATAAATTCTAGGAAATGTTGGGCAAGGGAGTTAGTACTTGAGTAGTTCTCCCAGTTAATGTTTGGGTAATTGAAATCACCCAATGTTAGGGTGTTTGGTAGGACCTTTATGTTTCCCAGTGTTTCCAGAAATGTGGAAGTCTTGATACACACCCAGTAACTATTTCAGATCATGTGCCAATAATAACTAAAATAAAAACATAGGGTAATGAAATAAAAATGAGAGACTGGTGCTTTCCCACTTGTCTGTTTAAAAGAGAGGAATTTAAGGAATGGGTAGTGGAAATTATTCAGGAGCAATTAGAGAAGACATAAATTTCTTTTGAAACTATAGCTAGGGAGTGGGATAAAATTAAAATGGAGTTTAAAAATAGGGTGGAAATAAAAGAAAGGGAGATATGGTTAAGAAGTAACCAGAATTATTTAGAAGGACTGACAAATGTAAAATATTGCAGAATAGGAGGAATCTTATAGAGCAAGAAGAGGTACAACTGCAGAATGCAAAACAGAAAATAAAGGATTACCTCAATAATGTGCATGAGTTTATACAGATTGCTATTAAGCAACTGTTTTTTGATAATAACTCTAGAAAACCAAAACTTTTAGCACAATGACTCAGGTAACAGAAAGTAGAAAGGGCTGTCACCATGCTTAGGGAATCTGTAACAAGGAAGGTAACAAGAGATCCTGTAGAGGTATTAGAAATAATTTGGAAATACTATGAAAGTCTGTATAAAGCAGAGAAATGTGGAAATCAAGAGAAGGTACAAATGGAAATGTTTATGAAAGAATTAAATATGCCAAGGTTAGAGGTAGATGAGGCTCCATTACTAACAGTTAGGATAGGAGGAAATGAGAAAAAATGGTGATATATAACCAATTTACAGGAAAGTACCCAGGGAATAGATGGTATTCCTGTGGAAGTTTGGAAGCTAGGAGGGAAAAAACTGATAACACTCTGGAAGCTTTTGTTTAACAGTATTTTAAGAGGAGGAAAAGTACCAACATCCTGGAAGAAAGTGGAGGTAGTTACAATACCTAAATAGGGTAAAGATCCATCAGATCCAGCTTCGTACAGGCTCATTTCAATACTAAACCATTATTATAAAGTGCTATGTCTATAATGGCTAAAAGAATGGCAAAAGTGATGCCAAAATTCATAGATATGGATCAATGTGGTTTTGTGGAGGGGAGGCAAACATTTGACAACATTAACAGAACATTGATGGTCCTGAGGGAAGCAGAATGTAGGAAAATACCACTGTTGTTGGTGGGTCTTGATGCAGAGAATGCATTTGACAGAGTAAGCTGGGACTTTATGGAAGCATTTGCATTCCCTGATAAAATTATAAGGTTGAGTAGGAGCATATATGAGGGATCGGATGTGAAAATTAAAGTGGGTGGGGAACATATGCTTGCAGACGAAAAGCGCTTCATTGAATAAATTCTACTGTCCTGTAACTGCCGGAGTTGTTTTTGTTTTTTCTTCACTGCTTGGATCCGTTTCAGTTTCCTGGTTTGTGTTGGTTATTCTTGTGAGTTTTATGGCATCCGGATCGCTCAGCAGTCACGATTTCTCACCTAATGCTGTCCCAGCATTATTTAGGAGCTGCAATAGTGCCTTACCGGCACCAGCTATTTCTCCTACGGCAGCCCAGGACAGTTTGTTCAATTCATTATTTAATAGAATGGACTCGCTTTGTGCGAGACTAGATAAACTTGACACTCAGCAACAAGAAATGAAAAACCTCATTTTGCCTTCGTTAAGTAATCCTAAAACCATTTCAGCTAAACATACGCCAGGGGGCGTTGAACAACCTCGAGAGACCAACGTTCTACTTTCTTTAACAAACGGACGTGATGATTTTGAGGTCCGTGATGCAACTAGTGGTTTGCCTTCTACCAACAATGGTATACCTCCCTTAACTACTTTCGATCCTCCCCAACGGCTTGGAACGAGTATCATCACCAACTGTGGGGAACATTTAGCACCAGGAGAGTGCTTACTAGGTCCAGCTGTACATAGCGATATTCAGTGCCATTCAGCTTCATTGCAGCATAATGAAAACGCCAATGTTCAGCAGCACAATGAAAACGCTAATCAAAACGCTAATGTTCAGTCTTTTTGTAACTTCTTAAACGGAGCTCCAGCCTTAGGAAACTGGTTAACAGAAGATTTTGTGTTTACAAGACACGGGGATGGTACTGCTGACATGATGTCCACTAATCATGTTGACCATCAAGAGGTAAATAATAATTTACTATCAGATAAACTCAAACTATTTGATAGGTTACTTCTTAAACTTAAAAAGTTAAAATTAGAAATTTCGTATTTTAAGGAATGTATTGCATGCAAGGTGATACCAAAAGGCCTGAGACATTTCCAATACCCAACAGGCCTAGCCCCTAATTCCGACTTCCACAAGGATTTGCTTAATTTGTTCGACCAGCAAGGGTTCGATTTACTAAATTTAATGATTAAACATTATTCAATTTGGGTGGTGCAGCTTACTTCAGAAATAACAGAGCTGGACAATTTTATTAAAGCACATGAGGAATTTTCTAGGTACAAATATGATTACAGCAGATGCTTTAGTAGCATCGATCAGTACCTAAACAAATTGAAACAAAACAAAGTTAAAAAACCTAGAGCGTGACCTTAAGGCTTACGAACAAGGGGTGGCGTACCCTTCCCCTGCACCTTCGCAAGTCTGGCAATTTAATACCATGAACGACAATTGTCCTACAGGTCCGGTTCCTAGAGTAACTTCCAACAATAATATTGGTGACTTGGATACCTTTGGGGACACACAACCCGAACAAGTTGTCAAGAGAAGCGAGAGGTTGCAAAACCGGAGGCTACAATCCAGTAACAACATCACCTCTTCGCATACTGGCCAACAGCAGGTTTTTTACCATGCCAGTCACCAAGGGGCCATCCCAAAGAAAAGGAACAATTATCAGTCACTAAACAAGGGGTACCAACAGAAACGCAACCAACAGAGACTATAACTACCAGCTCTGTCAGCAACATTGTCCTTTCCCCTAACTTCGAGACAGGACTTGTGAATGCTGACAGTGACACATCTTGCGTTTACACTTTTATGAACTCGCTTCCTATTCCAGCTATAAGTCCAGTAAATGTTTCAGATAGTAGCCACTATGCACTTACTGACCAGGATGTGAGACCAGTTATCTCTACAAATCAAATAGGAGATTTTAACATCTACAATTTTTCCTCGGTCCCTGTATCGAATGAACTAGCAGTTTTTTATCTAAAGGACACACATATGTCCCTCAACAAAAGTTGGATTTAGTAGGGACTATTATTGATATTAAATTGTTTACCCGCAAGTTAAATTTTAACTTGCTGCTTGATCACAATACTGACAGTAATAATACACATGGTAATTCTATGAGGGTCCCTAGTCTGTATAACCCTCCGTTACATCCTTTAATCCAATGTTTTGAAAACATGTGTGAACTTGATTTGAGGGATAGGAAGTTACACTCATTAAATGTAGGAATTAACGAAATGTGTAAGGAAGAAATGTTGTTGCTTGAATTTGTGAAGCTACATTGCTTGCGCATTTGCAAACCAGACAAAGGCGGGGGAGTTGTAGTATTCGATAAAGTTGATTATTTTGATAGAATGCTTGATTTACTTTCTAATGAGGCATATTCTGTAAGTTCTAGGTCCGAAGTTAGTAATGCTTATCGTAACATTAAAAACAACTTAGACGAAATGTTTTTTGAAGGTAGACTAGACCAAGAGCAACATAAATATCTTACTACCTTATTTCCGAGATTCCCTTGTCTCTTTGGGATACCAAAGATTCACAAGGATCTCTCAAACCCCCCCATGCGGCCATTAGTTGATGGAAGGGGCTCTCCAACTTACCCATGTGCCAAACTGGTTGATACTATTTTACAGAAATACCTGCAGGATGAAGAACAAATCTGCAAAGACTCATGGTCCTTTCTAGCAAAAGTAGGGGAGTTTACATTTAACAACAATTACAACTTCTTGACAATAGATGTCAAGGACTTGTATACTTGTATCCCCCTACAGACCGCAACTGAGTGGGTGGCCTTCTTTCTTAACAATAAAGGTGCCCCACCTGATGAAATCTCACTGGTACTTGAACTTTTAGACATGATATTATTTAACAACTATTTCATGCTTGGTGAGAATTTTTATCTCCAAAAAACAGGGGTGGCCATGGGGTCACCTTGCGGGGCCAGTTTGGCCAACATTGTAATGGCTTACTGGGAAAAGGAGAAAGTATTGAATAATCAAACCCTTATGTCTAAGATCAAGTACTACACCCGTTACTTGGACGACATCTTCATATTATTAGAGGGTAGTGAAGATGATAGTAAATATATTTTGGATTTGTTTAACACGTCTACTGACTTTCTGTCTTTTACATCTAACTTTAGTGTCGATGCCATTGCATATTTGGACATTTGGTTAGCAAAAAAAGAGGAGTTGAATAGTTATGTTGCCACCATATATAGGAAGCCCACATACTCCAACTCCTTCCTCCATTTCAGTAGTTGCCATCCTAACTATCAAAAAAGTCAGTAGTTAAGGGGCAACTTGTTAGAGCAGCCCGGATGGTGAGTCTTGAGGATGACTTCCTGGATGAATGTAAAACACTTACGAATATGTTCCTCCATAGAGGGTACCCACCTAACTTACTTGAAAGTTTAGTAAAGGAGGTTACCAATAAGAGACGTAACGGCTTTTACCAACCCATTCTTAAAATCGTTCCACACCATGAGATTTGTAATATCACAGAACCCTTGCAAGTTGAACGTCGAGAATTAGACACTTGTTTTAACAATAGACTAATCCTGACATACTGTATTAACAGCCATTTTATTATGGATATCATCATCAAAAATTGGAACATTTTTCGTTCCAATAGTGTAGTATTGGGTAAGGTGGGTGACAAGCCAGGAGTTACTTTTAGGAGAGGAAAAAACCTGAAAGCACTGTTAGAACAACCTGATGGCAAGCTTACACGAACGCCGGGTATGTTCAAATGTCAAAATTGCAATCAGTGCAGACATATTTATGAATCTAACAGATTCACAATTAACAATATCAGTTTTGATATACACTGTAGATGTACCTGTAACTCTAGGATGGTAGTTTACTTAGCCCAATGCCAAAAATGTGCAGGATTTTATGTTGGCAAGACAGAGCGTAGATTTAAAGAGCGTATTTATGAACACCAATACGCCATTAGTAAAGGCAAATTAGAAAACGCACTTGCCAAACACATCACCCAGCACATTGATCACTATTTTAGATTCATGGTGATAGATCAGATAATCGAGAATAAGAGGGGGGCCCCTATACATTTATTTTTGGAAGCATCAGAATTACGTTGGCAAATCAGATTAAATGCATATGTGACACCAGGATTGAATGACAGCTGCTCTATTAGCAGCCTTTTAAAACTTAATAATCTGTCCAGATAATTCATCCAAGAGTTCACTTTGTCTGCATTTATGTTTTAATACCATTGCATGTATGACAATATCAAAACATTTCCTATTAGTAATGTGTACTTATTTTTAGTATTTTTAGTACTGTTAATATTTGTTTAGCTTAGTATGGTTAGAGTATTAGGATTTTAACTTTTGTATTTCTATTTAGTTGCTTTTAGTGAATTAATCACAGATTTTAACTTAACAAGGAGCTTGATCAACTTCAATTTTAAATTTTAAACCTCAAATAGGTTGCTTATATGTGATTGGTCACTAGCGTATTACTAATGAGCCTAGTACTATATAAGTTCTTTAGTTACAAGTGTTTAATGTCTGAAGAAGTCTGCATATGCTTGCAGACGAAAAGCGCTTCATTGAATAAATTCTACTGTCCTGTAACTGCCAGAGTTGTTTTTGGTTTTTCTTCACTGCTTGGATCCGTTTCAGTTTCCGAGCTTGTCTATAATACCAGAATGGGGAATGATGTTAAAAGGCCTTTGCGAGGTCTAGGTAGGCTGTGTGGACCACCTTTCCCTCATCTATAGCCTTGGTAATTGTCTCAAAGAAGTCCACCAGGTTTAGGAGGCATGGTCTTCCCTTAACAATGCCAAACTGGGTAGGGTCCAGTGTTTGGAGGTTCCCAGTGTCTCTGTTAATGAGATCCATGATGATGCGCTCCATAGCCTTGCAGACCAAGCTAGTCAGGCTTATAGGGCGATAGTTCCTGAGGTCTGTTGTGGCTCCACCTTTGTGGAGCGGAATAACCGTTGCTGTGCGACACTGTATGGGCACATAAGCTGTGGAGAGGCTGAGTTTGAACAGTGTGTTTAGGTGAGGGGTTAGTTCATCTTTGAGCTTGTGTAGGATGCAGCCTGGGAATACCGTCCATTCCCACTGATGCTGTGTTTTTGGCTTTGGAGAGGGCTGTTTTAACCTGAGTGTCTGTGATTTCAGGGGCACTACATTCTTCTGGTATGGTTATGGGCCCTTTTGGGGGTGAGAGAGAGGTGAAGTTTGCACTGAACCTGTCTGCCAGGATGTTGGCGATATCGGTCGGTTCAGTGTATTTTGTGCCATTCTGCACTAACTCTGAGCAGATCTGAGAATTGCCACTTAGATTCTTGACATAGCTAAAGAATGCTTTGTGGTTATGTTTGGAGTCCTTGGCAATTTTTCTTTCGAAGCTAGCCTTGGATGATTTTATGAGGGATCGTAGTTTCTTGCTGATACTGATCAGGGATGACTTACCTTCTTGGGATTTTACTCTTTTCTGTACTAGTTTCCTCCTTCTATTGTATAGCTTGTTTATGGCAGGGGTCCACCAGACTGGTTTCCTTTTCTTGGAGGAGTGAGTCTTGGTTTTGGTTGGGATAGCACAATCCATGCATTCTTGTAGGTGCCCATAGAGTGCATTAGTAAAGGATTTTGCAGCTTGGGCAGCGTTATCCTTTAGCATGGGGGCTTTGAAACTTTCCACCTCGGTCTTAAGTAACGTGAAGTTTGCTTTTGAAAAGTTTTTCACGGTGGTTTCTTTGACCAGGGGTGGGGGCGGAATGTGGATATCCAGAGTGATTAGTTTATGGTCAGATCTAACCAGCGAGGGGTTGACCTCCTGTGTGGAACACCGGTCGCCCATGTTGGTGATGACCAGGTCCAATATGTTGTCACCTCTGGTGGGGGTGTTGACCAGTTGATTCAGGGCATTTGAGTTTATAAATTCTAGGAAATGTTGGGCAAGGGAGTTAGTACTTGAGTAGTTCTCCCAGTTAATGTTTGGGTAATTGAAATCACCCAATATTAGGGTGTTTGGTAGGACCTTTATGTTTCCCAGTGTTTCCAGAAATGTGGAGGTCTTGATACACACCCAGTAACTATTTCAGATCATGTGCCAATAATAACTAAAATAAAAACATAGGGTAATGAAATAAAAATGAGAGACTGGTGCTTTCCCACTTGTCTGTTTAAAAGAGAGGCATTTAAGGAATGGGTAGTGGAAATTATTCAGGAGCAATTAGAGAAGACAGAAATTTCTTTTGAAACTTTAGCTAGGGAATGGGATAAAATTAAAATGGAGTTTAAAAATAGGGTGGAAATAAAAGAAAGGGAGATATGGTTAAGAAGTAACCAGAATTATTTAGAAGGACTGACAAATGTAAAATATTGCAGAATAGGAGGAATCTCATAGAACAAGAAGAGGTACAATGGCAGAATGCAAAACAGAAAATAAAGGATTACCTCAATAATGTGCATGAGTTTATAAAGATTGCTATTAAGCAACTGTTTTTTGATAACTCTAGAAAACAAAAACTTTTAGCACAATGACTCGGGTAACAGAAAGTAGAAAGGGCTGTCACCATGCTTAGGGAATCTGTAACAAGGAAGGTAACGAGATCCTGTAGAGGTATTAGAAATAATTTGGAAATACTATGAAAGTCTGTATAAAGCAGAGAAATGTAGAAATCAAGAGAAGGTACAAATGGAAATGTTTATGAAAGAATTAAACATGCCAAGGTTAGAGGTAGATGAGGCTCCATTACTAACAGTTAGGATAGGAGGACATGAGATAAAATGGTGATATATAACCAATTTACAGGAAAGTACCCAGGGAATAGATGGTATTCCTGTGGAAGTTTGGAAGCTAGGAGGGAAAAAACTGATAACACTCTGGAAGCTTTTGTTTAACAGTATTTTAAGAGGAGGAAAAGTACCAACATCCTGGAAGAAAGTGGAGGTAGTTACAATACCTAAATAGGGTAAAGATCCATCAGATCCAGCTTCATACAGGCTCATTTCAATACTAAACCATTATTATAAAGTGCTATGTCTATAATGGCTAAAAGAATGGCAAAAGTGATGCCAAAATTCATAGATATGGATCAATGTGGTTTTGTGGAGGGGAGGCAAACATTTGACAACATTAACAGAACATTGATGGTCCTGAGGGAAGCAGAATGTAGGAAAATACCACTGTTGTTGGTGGGTCTTGATGCAGAGAATGCATTTGATAGAGTAAGCTGGGACTTTATGGAAGCATTTGCATTCCCTGATAAAATTATAAGGTTGAGTAGGGGCATATATGAGGGATCGGATGTGAAAATTAAAGTGGGTGGGGAACCTCTCTGATAATATCTGCTTGAGCAGAGGAACCAGGCAGGGGTGTCCTCTTTCCCCTTTGTTATTTGCTTTATATTAGAACCATTGGCAAAGAAAACAAAGGACTCAGAAATTCAAGGATATCATTTTTATGGGACCCTATTTGTAGATGATATTATTTTATACCTAACAAAAACAGAAAAGTACATGACAGTGTGTTGGAACATTTTGGAATGGTTTCAAATCTTTTCGGGATACAAAATGAATGACCCTTAAACAAAGGCAATTGCGATAAACTATGTGTCTGCACTCGAATTGCGTGAGCAATATCCGTATTTATGGGGACATGATAAAATGAAGTGTTTAGGAGTATGGATTAAAAATTATTCCTGTGTGGCAGCTAAGGATATGTGGGAGGAGACTAAACCAAAAATAAGACAAAAACTGAGAAATTGGAAGTTCTGCTATATGGATAGTAAGTTACAAGCAGTTAAAATGTTTTTAGTCTCTTTTGTTTTATACACAGGTCAGGCATATTGTTATTGATTAGAGGAAAAGTAGTGGATACCAATTAATAAAGAGATGAAGGATTTTATCTGGGAAGGGAAGATTCCAAGAGTCAAGTGGGATAAGCTGGTACTTCCAATAGAACAAGGTAGATTGGGATTACCCGATTTCAAGGGATATTTCAGAGCTACACAGTTAAGGCTGCTATACATAGAGCAAGTAGGAACTTATAATTCAAAGTGGAAAGGGATGATGGTGAAACAGGGAGGAAGCTCAAGAAACAAAGAGAGACTGGGATTTTGGCTGCAGATCTTTAAGGAGAATAACCGTAATCATACAGAATATTATATTTATAAACTAGCAGAAAGTTTTCTAAGAACTAAGCCAATACAGGAATGGAGAAAGGAGGTTCTGCTGATAGGGATGATTGCAATTATTAATACAGTCAGTAGGTAAGAGGGGGCTGTAATTTACCGGAGAAAACTGGCAAAAGAACCAAGGTATTGGGAGCAGATAACTAGAGAGGCAAAGTTAATAGAATGGGAAGACACCAAGAATTTATTTGGACTGCAGGTTAGAGATTGCCATTCCTATCAAGGATTGGTATCGGAGTATATGCAAAGAGAAAGAAATGGGGAGGGGGTTCTAATCGGAAGACCGTCACTGGTAGAGTTTTTAGTAGAATCTAGACCAGAAGCTGCCAGTGAAAAAGGAGTAATTAGTAGAGCATATAAAATATTGCATGATAACTGTAAGAATCAGTCAGAGGAGGTTAGAAAGGATTGGGAATAGAGATTGGATAAGCAATTCACAAAGAAACAATGAGGGTATATATGTATGTCTCCCATATGTGCAACACAATCTAGAAGTTTTAGGAGTTTTGCTTGGAAATGTTTACACAGGTATTTTTATAACCCAAATAGACTCCAAAGAATTTTTCCTCCGATAGACAGCAAATGTTGGAGGTCTGATGTGGAAGAAAGATAATTGAGAACATATTTTCTGGGAGTGTAATGAGTTGGCAGACTTCAAAGATTCCTTGTAGACTGCTCTGCCAGAGATACTGGGTAAGGAAATTGATGTAACTAGAGAAATGATTTTTCTGAGGTATGATACAGAATCGGAACTGGTAAGGCCTTGCTGAGTCTAATTATGGTGGCTGCCATAAAAGCAATTACTAGAAAATGGAAATCAAAGTCAAGTCTAAACCAACTGTACTAGAAGTAGTGGACATAGTAACAAGAGATAAAACAACTGGAATTGGGATCTTTAAAAAGGGATAGGAGCAACTTACATAGGTAAAAGTGGAACTTATGGGAAATGCATACAGGGGAGGAATGAGGTTTAAAAGAAAGCAGGACTTGAATGAGGTATGTAATGTTTGACTGACAATGATTGGGTAGACTGTAAGTGGTATATAATGTTTACAGCTAGGATTGTGTCAGTATGATTTTGATGTAAAATGCTTGCAGCTGGGATTATGTCACTATGGTTTGTTTTCATTTATATAAATGTATGATTGCCTCTGTCATACGTGATAATTTAATAAAGATGTTTCTTGTTTAAATAGAAAAAAGAGAATACAGGAATTGAATAACTTATGTAATGTTCATTAGACTATATGATATATAACAAATGCATGTGATGTATAATGTTTGGAAATGTGAACTTGTTAATATGGTTTGATTACTTTTATATAAATATGTTTGCCTGTGTCACAAGTGATAATTCAATAAAGATGTTAAAAAAAAAAAAGAACAAATCCATCCTTTGATTCCGAAGTAGCTTCACAGACAAATCTAAATCAGCCCATTCATCTGCTTATATTCTTCCATAATAACTCCAGCTAGGGGAGAGTATATTCTGCATACACTGGATTACATAGACAGCTATGATTTTACCTTCAAAGAACCAAAACAGTAAGGAAAGATCTTCGATTGTTCATAGCATTTGCTCCCAAAAGACTAGGCTGGAATGTCTCCAAAATAACTGTCCGATGGCTTTCAGATTGCTTATCTTTTGTATACTGCTAGAAAAATAAAACCTTGACATTTATTTATTTTACATTTGTTGACTGGGATAGTCCGACTGGATACATGTCCATTTTCAGCGGAGGCCCGGCGAGAAAAGCTCCAACATACATACAGAAAAAGTATTGCATATAACATGAAAAGCACTATTTACCAACTTAATATGACAAGCAAGTTATACAGTCCAACAAATTGTAGAATTAGATGAGGCTATAAACAAACAGAATTCTGACTCAGCTAAGGTTGCAAAGAAATATTTTTAAGACATAACTTAAAAGCAAGGAGCTAACCAGGACTAGAGCAAGGACATCTAAAGCTAGAGCTCATTCCACAAGATCTGTTACGTTTCTGCAGCCTTTTGCAAAAATACATCTATATATGAAGTTTGTGCAGCAGCTACATACCCTATGTTGCACACTTTTGCAAGCACTACAGTCTAGATCTTATTTCTAGATCTAGAGCCACCTTTGGAGCTAATGTTCTTAGAGGTATCCTGTTATGGTGCTACCTGGTAATTTAGGTAGATTGGGGTTTTGTCCCAGTAATCTGATCAGATGGACAAGATGAAACAGAAAATGAAATTTATGCACTTGGCATAACAATGGATCCTTTTCATCCTAATCCATCTGATGCCACATCCTTCACCACTTCACCTTTCCAAACTGTCACCTTTCTGGTGGGACCCGACAGACCATGTTGAAGCTGTGTTGCCTCTTCCCTGTTCATATCTGCATGACGTGGTCTTACTGCACAATTAGTACTTAGCCAGGAAACTTGACCTAAAGTCAGAGAGAGCTAAGGGGAATATTGGAATAATAAATCTGACACTCAGCCAGTGAGCCAGTTCCTTTAATGCAAATTACTTAAAAAGCTGCTGTAGCACCTTCCAGGAGTTCAAAAAAAAAACATTAAAAAAAAGCTATTAAATACTCTATACAATTACCATCAATTAAAAAAATCATCCAATCATGTAAATTATCACAATAAAGACTTCCATTTGCATTCCACATTCAGTCCAGCAGGTGTCAGTGTACCATATTTTAAAATAAACAGTTTCCTTTAAACAGTAATTTATTTTTTAAACGAAGACTGTTGTACGCTGTAACTTGCTCTAAAATGCAGCCTTTTAAACCACCAACTACCTAACCATGAACTGAATTAAAATGGACTGCTAGGGTCTTTCACGTTTATTATTTCTAATATCTGTCAAGTATTCCTGCAGTCTTATGCTAAAAGTTCTTTTACTTTCCCCAATGTAAAAAAAAATTGCAGTGTCACTTTAACACATAAAGTACACCTTCCATATTACAAGAATATTCAGCTACAAGATTATATTTAAACCCAATGATATTCTTAAAAAATAGCACTAAATACTGACATATCCAACAACCCCCACATGGGTAAGTCCCATAAGTATCTATATTCCTATTATGTCTACATTCAGGTAAAGAAAATTTACTGTATACAACCATATCCTTTATAGTTTGCCCTCTGTTTAAGGATATAAAAGGTCTTGTGCACAAAATCTAGGAAAAATCCCTGCTTTTAAGAAGAAAACCTCAATAACATTTAATAATATTAAGTATCTCATCAGTAAGAACATTAAATAATGTAACAAAATAAAAATTTCTACATTCTATGGAAGTATAATTAATCGCTTTAGCAATATTGTTTTGATGTGGATCTCGTGGGGTGAAGACTTTTGAGGACACCAGCACTAGCCAAATGTTTGTCGGAGCAGACCCAGAGGGTTTTGGAACAGACTAGACCTGTCCTTTCACCATCGATTCCTCCTCCTACCCAACTTGGGGCCTTAGAGCCAGAATGCATGGAGCTGATCGTAGTGGAACTGTCGGAGCTGAAACCTGTTCCAGGATCTTCGGCCCTAACTACTGCTTCGACTTCCTTGTTGCCGTCTGAGCTCGAGGAGTCTAGGAGCCAACATTCTCTGGTCAAGTCTGGGGAGGACAGTCAGATCTGAACTTGTTTCTCGGGGCTTCAACACGGGTGAGCTCAGCTCCTACATCGGTCTTGGAGCCAACCCCTTTGGTGCCGGGGATGCCTTCTAGCTCTTTGGAGCTGGGAACTTCCTTGGAACATAGGCGGGGGACCTTCAAGGCGATAAGGAGAGCGCTGTCCACTCGGGTAGCTCCACTCTCAGATCCAGTCATTCCTCCCCTAAAGGCACCGGTGTCCATCTTGGCATAATTGCATCCACACAGACACAGAGACCCACAGCCTCAGGACACCCCATTGGGTGATTCCCTGTCTTCTGAAACCTCTCCAGAATATCCCTCTGAAGAGATCCTTCTCAAGAGATTATGTAAGAGGAAGCATCTGGACTCCCCAGAGGAGTCCGTCACAGCTGACACAGACCAAGGTAAATCAGAAAGGTCCCCATGGTCACCCTCTGAGGATATCTCCTTTGCAGACATCCTAGAAATACTTAAGCAGAGAGGTGGCTGAAAGCCCATCAGCCATTCTGAGGAGTTTGTCTACCTGAAGGCCTTTGGTTCTCACCCTTCTGCCACTTGGGTGTCTCCGCCTTTCGACAAACTCATGGACCTAGTTTGTTGAAAGGAGTGGGAGACTCCAGACTCAGTGGAACCTGTCCCTCGGAGGTGAAATAAATTCATTACATCCCCTGAGGATAAAACTTTCCTTACGAAAGGTGTCCCAGTAGATGCTATGGTGGTGGTCGTGGTGGCCATCAAGAAGGAACTGTCAAAGATGTCCTCTTATGTCCATCCCCCAAACAAAGAGTGTCATATGATGGACAGATACGGAAAGCGTACTTTCTCTTCAGTGACCTTTACACTCAGGCCCCTGAATTATCTCATACATTTTGCCAGGTTACAGAGAGCTCTCCTGAGGCAGCTAGGAGATGCTGTCCAAGGTTCATTAGCCGCGGGGGTATCAGTTTCCTCCCAGCTCTCCACCTTGAATTCAGTGGTAAACTCCTGCATGAGATTCATTTCCTATGCAACTGATGTAACTCTGCGGAGCCCTTTAAGTCTTCCTTTGTTAATGCCCCCTTCGATGGCTCATCCTTATTCGGGCCTAAAATCAAAGACACACTAACCAGGTGTGAACAGGAAGGAAAACCTCTCTCTGCTGTAGGAGTCCATTTTTCCCTACCTTCTAGACCTTATCCAAAAGGTTAAAAGGGAGGAAAAATGTGGTTTTGAAAATCCCAGAGAGTTTTTCAAGACACACGTGGTGATCCTTCCCTCAGGGCAGAGGGGGAAGCAATAATGGAAGATGCCAGCCACATGGCAGAGGGGGGTCCGGAAAACCAGGGTGACAGGGAATCCGTCCTTGGCAAGCCCTTTCAAGCACTCCTGAAAGGAGACCCACCTATCCATCTCTGGAGGCAGTCGGGGGTCGCTTATCTTTGTACCCAGAAGCCTGGCTAAAAATCACAAAAGACAAATGGGTACAAAGCATCATATCCTAGGGGTTACTCCATACCCTTTTCCTTTCCTGCTCCACACATCAGAAACATTCTGGACATTCTACCTAGTCACAGGAAACAGGTAACACTAGAAATACAGAGGTTGCTAGAAAAGAGTCATCCAAATAGTCCCCACAGACCAGATAGGATCCATAACTTACTCAAGGCTTTTTTAGTTCCGAATAAAACAGGGGACTGGAGACCCATCTTGGATCTCAGCAAGCTGAACAAGGCAGTAAAAAAGTCAAAGTTCTGGATGGTAACATGGCAGTCAGTTCTCCTTGGATGTGCTCTACAGATCTCCAGGATGCTTACTACCACATAAAAATGGACAGGTGATCCAGGAGTCATTTGCACTTTCAGCTGGGAGCTAGTCACTGCCAGTTTCGAGCTCTTCCCTTTGGTCTCACTACAGCCACCAGAGTGTTCACCAGATGTATGGCAGTAGTTACGGCTCACCTGAGATATTTAGGATTCCAAGTGTTTCCGTACCTAGATGACTGGCTCCTAACCGCCAGCACCGAGTATCTACTAATAAAAGCAAGAAACACCACATTGAAACTCTGCTCCCTCTTATGGATCACAATAAAACTATGAAAAATCTGCCTTATTGCCATCTCAGCATATTGTTTTTATAGGAGCAGATCTAGACACCACAAAAATGAAGGTAAAGTTTCCCCCAAAAATAGTTCATGTCCTACGACATCAGGTCTTAATCCTTCTATTCAAGAAGAAGATTCAAGCAAGAAAGTTCTAAAAGTGCTAGGTACTATGGCAGCAGCAATAAATGTAATCCCATTAGCGGGGATACATATGAGAATTCTTCAGTGGTTGCTATTCTCTCAGTGGTCAATACAGGAACTACCCATGTCTCACCAAATTATAATTATGGACTCCTGCAAGAAAGACCTGCGTTGGTGGCTTCACTCCACTCAAGTAACTTTAGGTCGACCCTCTGTTCTTCCACAGCCTACAGCCACAGTGACAACGGATGCTTCACAGATAGGGTGGGGGTGGGGGTGCATTATCAGGGAAGGATGGTGGCAGGATCACGAGGCCCACTTGCATATCAATGTCCTAGAGATGAGAGCGGTGCTTTTAGAATTGCAGGCATTCCAAGATTGTCCTCTGCTAGGAACAATTGCAATACAAACGGACACTATGTTGGTCATGTGGTATATAAACAAACAAGAGAGAACTAGATCTTACCCCGTCTGCCAGGAGACCCTGAGAGTATGGCAGTGGGTGACCTCCTCCCAATGCTTTCTGGTAGCAATGCACATCCTGGGAAATCCAACATGTTAACAGACAAACTCAGCAGGGCAATTCTGATGCCTCATGAGTGGTCACTAAAACAAGGCATAACGGAAATGATTTTCTGAAAATGGGGCCAGCCTTGCTGCGACCTTTTTGCCATGTCCATGAATGCCAAATGCAGCAGCTACTTTGCCCTAATCCCCCCTCCAGGGGAGCTTCCAACGGATGCACTTGTACATGATTGGCCCTTGTGTCTCCTCTATGCCTTCCCTCCCTTCCCATTGATACCCAAATTTCTTCAGAAAGCCAGCATATCGGGAAGGACCTTAATACTTGTTGCCCCTTACTGGCCTTGGATTCTGGACCCAGTTCTGGACCTACTGACCCATCCATCGGGAATGCTCCATCCATCTCTTCAAACCCTCAAGTTGACAGCCTGGCTGCTCCGATTCCAAGCATAGCCAGGCTACCTGACCTTCCACCTTCAGTGTAGCATATCCTGATTTCTTCTCATAAAGCTTCTACGAGAAAATTATATGTCAGCAAATGGAAAATATTTTCCTCCTGGGCTTGGAAAATCATACCGACCCTTTCTCTGCACCTATATCTTCCATACTGGAGTTCTTAGCAAAGCTATTTCATGACGGGACAGCTGCAGCTACTATTCAAGCTCAATTAGCAGCAATCTTTAATTTCCATTTAGGAGAAGTGGGGCCGAATGTTATGTCCCACAGACTGTGCAAAGCCTTCTTGAGAGGTACCATTTTGTTAAGATCCCCCATTAAGCCACCTCTACCCCCACAGAACTTGAATTTTGTTTTATCCCATATGATTCTTCCCCACTTTGAGCCTGCATCATCCTGTGACCTGAAGTTCTTAACTTGGAAGACGATCTTCTTAATAGCTATCACTTCAGCTAGGAGAGTTTCAGAGCTACAAGCATTGTCTATCCAACCCCCATATATGCTGCTCCACAAGGACAGAGTCTCACTTCATACAAATCCGTCCTTTCTACCAAAAGTATGCTCAGAATCTAACTTAAACCAATCCATAGACATAGTCACAAAAACTAAGGTTTCAAGCAAGGCTCACAGGAATAATAAATAATCCTTAGGAAAACTGAGAAATCCTTTATTCTGTTGAACAGGTAAGCGCTTTTGCGGTTCAAATCCGCTTCATCAGACCATATTGTCCCATGATCGGTCCTTCATTCACCCAAAAATGGAAAAAGTTAAACAGCCTTTGCTATCGCAGCAGTCTAGCATGTTGCCTCAGCCTCAGGTGGGTGACTCTGCTGTGGCCATTATTTGTACATCAGACCACTCATCTTTTAACCTGGATCACTGTTGTGTAGCACCTAAAACCACAGTGGACCAGGGAGTAACCACATCCTCTGTGGCTATCTGGGTCCCTTCAGTGGGTAAGGGGGAGTCTCTCTTGTCAATTCCGGGAGAGAGAACAGGAACAACTTCTCTGTTTTGTCAGAATGTTGTGCCCATACCTAGGGAAGCTGCTGCCACCAGTTAACACTGTTGGTCCCAGTTTTTCTATCAAAAAGTAACAGAAAACTGTTTTCTATTTTGTCCTGAAATTCCCATAGGTAGGAGTAGTTTACTGGGTCTGGCTCAGGGTTTAATTGAGACTATTGATCTTTCTTATAAAGTAGTCTCTGGTAAAAGAAAGAGGGAAGCCTCCTTTTCTGAAGAGATTCTGGACAGGAGGATGTAGGGCCAGACATTGGGTTTTCTCATTAGATTTCTGATTCCAGCTGAGAGGAGAGCTCAGTTTCTGACTCTCCCTGTGGGGGTTCTTTTTCTCTGAAATTGCTTCTAGAATGGGCTGATGTTTTCAGTGTAAGAACACTGAGGTTTCTCAGACCCTCAGAAAATATTATGAGCTGTTAGAGGAATTTCCAGAACCTGCACGTTTTCCTCTAGTTGTATTAGTTTTGGAGGATGTATGTTTTACTGCCTGCAATTTTCCTGACAAGTCAGCCATCTGCCCCTAAAAGGCAGATATGATATATAAAGTTCCTCAGTCTTTTAAGTTTTTATATACTTTTCCCAAACCTGATTCAGCAGATATAGCTTTAGCTAGTCCTCCAGCTGCTTAATACTTAATTCCAATCCTACTCTCTCTAATAAGGAAGGGAAGGTTATCGATAAGTATGGGGGGGTATATGCTTCTGCAACTTTAATTTTTTTAGAATTTTGAATTGACTGGCTCAAATGTTGAGGTTTGTTCTAATTGTGAAAGTATGAAGAATGGTTTATCTGCAGTTTCTTCTTGTGAGGAAAAATCTGCTTTAAATCATTTTATTTCTTCTTTGGCTCCAGTCACTACTCATTGCATATAGTGTGTGTATGTTGTTGTTACTACTTCCAGGGCTATGGCTACTGGTACTGTTTTGAGGAGGTTTGCATTTTCTCACAACTTCCCAGGTGATGTTAAAAATGAGATTATAAATTCTCCTTTGGATAGAGATTTAGTTTTGTCCTCCCTGCTGTAGAGTTGAATGCCAAAGAGCTCATCCCAAAGGGACCAGAAGAAAGGTCCATCACACAGCTGCAAGTATCAGTTGGAGTATTGTTACAAAAGCTGTAAGTTCAGAGTGTGGGTCACAGTCTAACCCTCCAGCAGATAAGTCCATTTCTGAAATGGACTTCCTCAACAAGCAAGCATGTGAGCATGTACCAGATGTCCATGCCATCAGAGTAGTAGCCTGAATGACTACTGTCCCCATCTCCCGCCCTTTGAGGTACATTTCAGATTGCCTTCTTCACCCATCTCTTGGCTAATCAGATAAAACTGTAAGCAGATAATCCTGATCTCACCGAGTGGTTTCTTGAGTCACCTAGTCAAGGGTTGTGGCAGTTGATACAAAGATCACCCTTCCTAGGGCTTCCTCTAAGCCCTACAAGGCCATCTGTCTCCTGTTTGGTGGATTGGGTCATCCTGTGTCAGGTCTTATTGCATAAGGCCTGCATATCAAGCAGATGCTTCATGTCTGGCAGAAGCTTGCATCATGAGTATGGGATTGCACATTTAGGGAATACAGCCTGATACCAGCTCTGAACTCACTGAAGGCCTTTCTCTCCTGAACACCACTTTTGTTGATATTCTACCCTCATGAGCTCCATTTCACCTGACAACTGGCACACATCATTTGCACATTTGCCCATAGTTTCCCTCTCTGTTTGTCTCTCTTTCTCATTCTGTTGAGGTGTCTGGGGAGCTAGATACCATTACCTATGAGATGAGCACGGACAATGAGTACTTCTCCCACTCAGATAAAAACTTTTTTTTTGATGGGACTTTGAGGCTCATGCGGTCTAGTATGATCTGGCCTAATGTTCTTTTCCCTTTCCCATTGAAATGCCTGTGTATTTGGGAAAGAAGCCAGAGTAGTCTTGGATTATCCCATCTGCATCTCTGGGGCAAGCAGTCTGTCTTGAAAGCTTGTAGGTACCTTGATTCTGTTTTGTCAACCCCAAGAGGGCAAATGAAGCCTCTAACCAAATGTAATGAGTCCCTTCCCAAGCATCCTTGAGCCAACATCTCTCTCTCTCTCTCTATATATATATATATATATATATATATATATGTATGTTCAGACCAACATAAGTCCAGAGATCACAGCAGTTTATGACCCTGCCACCAGACAGAGTCGGAAGCTTTGGGCAGGTGTAATGAGAGAGTATCCTTCTCTGCCACACTGGAGCTGAGAGACTTCAGCTATTCTTTTCACCTGGCCAAGTTCCAATCCTCCTTTGTGAATCAAGGTCTGGAAAAGATTAAAGGCCTTTCTGAGTCTTGACTCAAGGAAGATCTCATTCATACCATTTGTATGAGTTGCCCCAATTCTCTGTGGTTAGATGAGTGAAGTTCTCAGAGGTAAGGGTCTATGGGAGTTGATATTGACTTCCCCTGTCCATGAGAGACATGGGCACCACCCCAGGAGTGAATTTGCATTTACCCATCCATTCATGTGGGTTGCATTTGAAGAGGGGCTAGGATTTGCTCTGTTTCACATGAATCAGAAGCTTAGTTCAGAGAAGTGGTAGTCTCTGGGAGATGTATCTACCTCTCCAGGATGACCGGTTTGTGTCAGAGTCTAGGTTAAGATCCCCGGAGTGAGTGACCCTCCTGCAGTTTGATTTACGAACGTGTAACATTTCCGTCAAGGCCGTGTGAGAGATCGCCCTATAAGCCAGGCACAGGTCACCCCTTAGCAACCTGTAGGAGACAAAATACAGTAACAATGCTTTCAGTCTTAGGACTTTTGTGTACCCTGTAATTTCTTGGTGAGACACCTCTGTGGTCTCTCCAGTTGTTGCAAGTGTGTGGTGAGGTACATACAAAAGAGAGCATTGTACTCAGTTATTGGTCTGATGAGCTTCTTGTATAATAGAATTGTAACATCCTTAGTTCTAGATGCGATGACTTTACTTATAAGATGTGCCACATAGAAGGATTTCCTTACTACTGTGGATGCATGGTGGTCAAAGTTCAGATTGTTATTAACCTGAGTACCTAGATCATGTACCACTTGGTCTACACTTAGTGGGGTGCTGTCTATAATGTACTTATCAGGGATGTCAGCTTTCTCAAAGGAAATAATAATGCATTTTTTTCATTTAGCTTTAATCCTTGGCTTTGGCACCAATGATTTGTCTGTGTTAACCCTGTCTGCAGCATATTAACATCATTAGGGGGCTCAATGATTTTGCTCCCACTTTGCAGTCGTCAGCGAACGTAGTCAGCCATAGGTCATCCAAGTTTGCCTGGACCTGTGAGAAATAAATTCCAAACAGTAAGGGACTCAACACAGAACCCTGTGGTATGCCACTGGTGACTGGTCTTTTGTTAGAGGTGAGGTCACTTATTTTGACAGTATGCATCCTGTTGGTGAGCCAGTTGGCTACCCATCCAGTAATGTGGGAGTTAATTCCCAATTAGGAGAGTTTCTGTATAATACCTGAGTTGGAAATTATATCAAATGCCTTGGCTAGGTCAAGATAGAGGCAGTATGCACTGTCTTAATCTCATCCTGGGCCCTGGTGGCTTTCTTGAAGAAGTCAACCATGTTTAACAGGCATGATCTACCTTTAACAAGTCCAAACTGGGTTGGTTCCAGAGTTTGGAGATTACCTTTGTCTTTGTTAATAAGGTCCATAAGGATTCTTTCTATGGCCTTGCAGATGAGTCTAGTCAAGCTTATGGGTCTGTAACTCCCATGGTCAGTTGATGGTCCCCCTCTGTGCAGAGGGATTACAGTTGCTGTCCTCCATTTCACTGGAGCATAGCCAGTCTGCAGGCTGTGGTTATACAGGTATCCAAGTGGATCTGCTAGGTCATGCTTTAAGTTGTTTAATAGACAACCTGAGATGTTTTCTGGTCCCATTGATGCTGTGTTTTTGACCTTGGAGAGCACCAAGATGACCTGCTGTCTTGAGATAATATGCTGAGGAATGGTGGCAGTTATACCTTGGGGATGACTGGTGGGGACGGGGGGTGAAGTTTGCTCCAAATCTGCCAGCTAGCAAGTTGGCTATTACTTCTTGTTGAGTATGGGTGGTACCATCCCCAACCAATTCAGCACATAGCTGGGTATTTCCTTTTAGATTTCGGACATAGTTAAAGAATGCCTTGTGATTATCCTTAGCTAGGGATGCTATATTTGTTTTGGAGGACTTGACAAGATCTTTGATTTGTTTGTTTAAACTAGAGAGGGATTTCTTCCTCTGCTGAGCCAGTTCCCTCTTGTTCTTGGACATTGGTTTCTTTCTGTTGTTGTATAGCCTGTTTATACTAGGGATCCACTGGGGTGGCTTGTTTTTTTGGCAAGACCTGGTGTTAATCTGGTTTAGATACAGCTGATTTTACACAACAGCTAAAGTGGTTATACAGGGCATTGGTGTACACTTCTGAGTAGGAGTATGTCATCTGTATTCAAGGAGGCTTTGAAACTTCGTATACCATAACTTAGTAGGAGGTAATTTGTCTTTGAAAAGTTCATAAACATTTTTGAGCTTGATGGTCTTATAATTACATTGAACAAGACTGATTTATGGTCGGATGTTAACAGGGAGGACATCACATGGAGGGGTGCAGTGCTCACCCATGTTAGTGACTAATATGTCCAGGACATTTTAGCCTCTTGTGGGTGTGCTGACTAGCTGTTTCAGAACATTTGCATTGACAAAGTCCAAGAACCTCTGAGCTATCATGTTTGTGGTCATGTACATTTCCCAGTCGATGGTAGGATAATTAAAATCACCCATGAATATGTTGTTGGGCTGTATGGGAAGTGACTGCAGTAAGTCCAGGTATGCTTTTCCTGTTTCATGGTGGGGGACCTTTAGCTAATTATGATGTGGTAGGTGGCTTTGCCTGTAGTTAATTGGACATGGAGCAGCTCAAGAGAGTCATACTGTTTGACCAGTGTCAAGGTATACTTAGCCTTAATGAAGATGGGTATTAAGCCTCCTTTGATTCTTTCATGCCCATTTTGTGATCTGAACGTATGGAAGGCATTATAGCCGTGAATGGCTGAGGTGCTTTCCGCTCCTTTGAACCATGTCTCAGTGTGGCACAGATGTCAGCATCTTCCAAAGTGAGGAGTGCTTCCAGGGAGTGCAGTTTTTTGTTTCAATGCCTAGCATTAAGCAGCAGTATGTTGAGTTTATCTAGAGAGGATTTTGATATGTTGGGAGGTTGGTTATTTTGACACTGCCCAAAAAAGGCTCAGTAGGGGTAGCTAATGCCTTCACCATTATCCGAAAGCATAAAGGAGACAGATGCAGACCATCTCTGGCAAAGCAGCATGGCCTGTCAACCATGTCTTCCCAGGCTGACAGATACTGGATCCCCTTGGACTGACACCAGAAGCTAAGCCAATTGTTAATGTCAATAATTTTTTGTTTGTATTGTGGCATCATCCTTGTAGAAGGTAGAATGCTGCTTTAAGGCTAGGTTTATACCTGCCTGTGACACATCTGAGAGCTCAGCCATGTCTCTCTTTATAATAGTCCAGTGAGGTACATCTCAAGTCATTCGCCCTCACATGGACTATGTAGGAATCATACCAGCACTTGTGGTTGAATGACTTGAGTGACTTGACGTATCTTGGCACCTGACAGGCAGCTGATCGTAGCCCGCTCCTTATCCAGCCTGGTGAGGTGAACATCTGTGTGTCCCACAGTGAAGTCACCTGTGACCAATACATTAGACCTTATGGGCTTATTTGTTGAGATGTGTGTGTGTGTGTGTGTGTGTGTGTGTGTGTGTGTGTGTGTGTGTGTGTGTGTGTGTGTGTGTGTGTGTGTGTGTGTGTCTTGACACCCTGACATTTGATTTGTCCTTATGTGAGAGTCTTGCTTCCAATTTCATAGTGTAACTACACCTCTCACATAAAGTATTTGTTTGTTTCAGGAGTAAGTAGTTGTCGCTATACATGAGATAATTGCTACATTGCCTCCGGATGCCCATGTCCATCAGGCCGGCCTGAGAGGTGATGGGAAACTGCCTGTCCAAGATAGCAGGCTCTTACTGTATGTTTTATTAGGGAAGGGAATGAGTTAATTTGATAGGACTGTGCTGGTAGCACCAGGACTGCAAGAGGGACCTATACTTTGTGTAGGCTGAAGTTGATCGATAAGGCAACACTGCTCAGTGCGCAACGGAGTTATTCCTAGAGCAACAAAAGAGCTTGGAAGGGTTTCACTGACAGCTGTTTAGGGAAAAAAAATGAGCTTCTATGTTTTTGTGTCTATAGAGGGCACTTCTAACCGCCGCTGTGCCAACAGCAACACTACACAAATGCGAGGCTTAAATACGAGCAAAGAGAAACCAGTTTTAAACTAGCTACCAATCAGGAAACCATACAGTAAGCCTTCCACCAGCAATCCCCAACTCTGACAAGTTTGATCAGCACCTGTCTGCCTGAAGGGTGCAGAAAAACACCTTCCTAATATAGAATGGCTGGTTTGGAGCCCAAGTGTAACACGGCCACACAGATTATCTACATCAGCCCTACAACTAACAGATACAGTGTAATACAGTGCAATTAACTACTTAAAGTAGCAGGAGACAGTACCGTTTTTTTTGTAACTACTAAAGTACAGTCACAGTATGTAAGAGAAGTGCAAAAAAATACGTAGAGCCCTTTTGTGCTCTTCCCAACTAAGATAAACCAGGTAAACACCTACTGACACTAGATGAATAATCCCAGTCCTCCTAATGTAAAAAAAAACAGTAAAGGAGTGTCCAGAGTGAAATGCAGTCACAAACAAACTTAAAAGATACAAAATGCTACCACAAACAGACTTAGATATGGATACTGCAGGGTATTTTAAACAGCTTATAAAAGTGTGATTATTCAGTAAAAGTACTTTGTATAAATGAGCCAAGAGCCACTCAATTGTACAGAATTTATAAAGGCACTAAAAACAAGATAATCTGATTAATAATCCTCCAGCCAATAAAACTACGTGCAGAAATCTCAAGTGTGTCCCCAACCTAACAGACCAGGCTACCTCCCTGTGCACTAGATGGAAAAATCCACTGACCTCATGATGTAAAAAAAAGTGCTTGCTAGAGTGTAAAAATACATTACTTTATCCAACAGCTAGTTGGATAATGAATTCAGATCAAGTAAATCAGTAGAACAGACAATGAGAGGCAATATGCACTTTTTCAATATAACTACAAGGAAAGGCAAGTAAATAATTCAAGATATCAATAGCAGTGTAGAAAGGGAGGAGCTAATTAAGCTCAATTTACAGTAGGGGTGGGCAGCTTAAAATCTCCAGGTTTAAAAAGCAGAGGATGATTGGGAAAAACTAGCATGGAATCACCCGCAGTGCCTTTAGTTTATGCAAGCTTGAAATCTTTTCAGAGAAAGACAAAGGCCCAGCAATTCAGTATGTATTTAAGTATCACTCAAGAAACAATATAACCACTGAAAAAATGTGTGAAATGATCAGCCTTGATTTTATTTATTTGGCATTTTTTACTGGGGAAGTCTGACTAGACAGGAATCCTATTTTCAGCAGAGGCCTGAGGAGAAATCTCCAACATACATAGTTCAATTAATAAACATACCTCTTAGAGTAAGAAATCTGGACAGAGCCATGAAAAAGTGGTACAAATAAGGACTTTTTAAATATTGCTCTTACAAGCTTATAAAGTTGATAGAATAACAGGTTTTGCATTAGCATGAATTTTCTGAAGGGTATGAAGTCTAAAACTCAAATGTCTGTCATTATTTTCTAACTTCAGTTTTTAATGATTTGCCAGTAATTTGCCAGAAAGCCACAATTTTATGAAAAAGGGACAAAAATATAAGGCAAAAATCTGGACATTCTGTGAAAATCTGTACAGTTGAGAGGTAATCACTACATAATATCACATGAAGTGCAGTAACAAATAGTAGAATTTACATACAGATAAAGTCAGATCAGAAAATCATACACTTAATATTAAACAGCAATTACAGGATATTGAACACCTAGTAAAGTACAATTAATAGTGATGACCAATAGTAAAGATGTTAAGCATTTTAAATAAGGGCAAAAGACTAAGGGAAAGGAAAGAGATTTTGCAGCTGGGGGAGATTAGGAAATGGTGTTAAAGTAGAAAGCTATCAGAGAAGTAACTTGTACTTTGGCTAATAAGAAAAGGGAGGAAAGGAAGGGGAAAAGAAGAGCAAGGGAAAGAGAAGAAAGAAGGGAGAAGAAAGGGAGAAAGGGAAATAGTAACGAGTTGTGTCAGCCTGGTGTAAGACATGTGCCGAGCCAGGAGTTAAGGAGAAATTTCTTTAGAGATTGTTTTAGTATGTGACTACATGGTATTGCTCTAATATCTATAGGAGTACGGTTCCAGACTTTGGCTACTGAGTAGAAATATAGATAATTTAAGTGTCTGTCTCTCACACAGAACAAAAACACCAGGTCAAGCAGATTTCTTAAAACAGAAAAAAAAAAAATGAGCAGGTAAAACAGAGCCAGCACATCAGACTGATTTGAAATTATTGACATGGAAAACAGTTCTGCTGAGATGGGTGTCTGATTTGCAGACTTTAATAGTAAGCCAACCTTTTCTCATATTTGTTAGAGACAGTGTAACTCTGCGAACTAATCCATCCTTTATGCCAAAACTCATCTCAGAATTTACTTTGAACAAGTACATTAATTTCCCTGTGTTCTAGCCTGAACTTAAAAACAGGGAAAAAAGAATCCTGCATACTCTGGATGTCCACAGACAGCTCAGATTCTGTGTTGATGGAAAAAAATACTTTAGAGCTTCAGACCATCTTTTCATATCTTTTGATTGAAAGAAAAAAAAGATAACCAGTGTTAAAACAATTAACGTCAAAATGGTTATTCTATTCTATTCATTTTGTTACACCCACCATGGTATGTTCCTACCTCATAGGACTAAAGCTAAATCTACCAGAGCTTTGGTTAGTTGTGAGGCATTTTGAAAAGTGTTTGATTCTTGATCTGATCCAAAAGCAACTACATGGCCATCTGTACATACTTTCAGCAAACATTACAAGATTAACTCTCATTCCAGGAACAAAATTAGATTTACTGGATCAGTTCACCAGGCTCTTCTGGATTCTGACCCTCAGTTCTCCTCCCAGACTATGTAGGGCTTTGGCAGTCATCCCATACAGCTATATACTACTGCAACAATGATCTAATAATGAAAGTAGAAGAGTTGTGTAAGTAAACTTACCATAACAGTAGATGTTCAAAAGTATTGCTATTGCAGTACTGCAACCCTCTCTCCACCCACTTATCTTGTTTCTTTTTTTTTTTTTCTGGATACATTTTTGGTCAAGGTATGGTCCCTTCCTCATCTCACTTTTTTCCTAGCATATAAATATCTAGTTTGTCAACCTGGCCAGGTTGCTTGTATGTCTTGGCTTTTTTTTTAGAGTGTCAAGAAAGCTTTAAATACATACATACATACATACATACAAATATTTCAAGCAAGGGCATAAATGCCTTTCTAGCTTGCCAATGTACCAAAACACTTGTTCCCATAATAAGTGTCCAGGCTGTTCTTAAAAATATCTAAACTAGTGCTTGCTTTATTATAATTTGGTAGTCTGTTCCATGCATCAGCTACTCTGTCAGAGAACCAAATAGTACCCTTCTTCTTTCTATAGAATCTTCTACACACGTTGTTTGATGATTCTCTAGTACTTTTTGATAACCCCAAACATTCCCAGAGGTAGTTGTCCCTAAATGTTCTATATACCTGAATAAGATATCCTCTTAGATATCTGTAAGAGACACTGTACAAGTTCAGATATTTTAGTCTTTCATAATAACTTAGATTTTCACATCCATGGATGTCCTTGGTATATTTCTACTGTACTCTTTCCAATTTAATCAAGCTTGCCTTCTTATAGCGTTTCCATATTGTTATTCCATACTCAAGTTTGGGTCTAATGTAACTAACAAAAAATAACTTCATTATTTTTAATTTCTTAGACTTTATAAATCTTTTTATACAACCTATAGTTCAATAACTATCATTAACCAATTAGTTGGTATGATTAGAAAAACTCATAGCTGAATCTACCCATATACCCAGGTCCTTAAATGAGTCTACAGTTTCAATCACTGTGTGCTGTATTAAATATTCACTTTTCAGTTTATGTCTCCCAAATCTCATATGCTTAGTTTTTGATGTATTTATCAGCATATTATTCTCCTGTTCCCAAATGGTCAATTTAGTCAAGTTATTTTGCAGACATGCCTTATCTGTAACACGTGTAGTCAGTTTACCCAATTTCAGGTCATCTGCTTATAGACAGTAGAACACCTCAGATGAAAATGTTAGGTCTGAAATGTACAATCTAAACAAGTAAGGGCATAAGACAGAGCCCTGTAGGGCACCCTGACTGTAACCAAGGAATTTACCTGTCCAGTTGCTGTATGATACTTGCCATGTCCTATTTGTAAGTCATGCAGCTATCCATCTTTTCAAGAGTACATCAATACCTAGTTGTACTAATTTATTGATCAGTGTTTGTATATGACCCTGTCAAATGCTGAAGTTAAGTCTATATAAATTGCATCACAGCACAATTTTTCATTCATAGCTGTTATTGTATTGTTATGGAACATCATGTTACGGGTGGTAATCGCTCTATTTTCCACAATATGGTTTCTAGTCCCAACCTAACCAGTTCTGACAACTTATTCAATATTACCTTCTCCATTAATTTTCCACAACATGAAAGTAGACTTAAGAGTCTATATGATTCTGGGTTTGTCCTACTCCCCTTTCCCTTAAAGATAGGTTTAATAAGAGCATGTCTCCAATCTTGAGGAATTTCCCCATATTTATATGACCTAGTGAATAATAGATATATAATGGTAGTGTAAGTTCTTGCTGAAGTGTTCTCAGGTCATTGTTACTAATTCCGTCTCCTCCCTGCACTTTGGATCCAGTTTGTGCAGTTCTTTTTCGATATAATTTAATTCTAGTATCTGGGCTTAACTGGATGTCACTAGGACAACTTATCACACCTTTTGTGGAGCCAGACTGCTTTGCATAAGGTTTTGTAAATATACCTACACTGTATTGTGTCTGAGAATAAAGTTTATCAGTTTGTGTGTCTTTACTTCTTCCACATCTTATGTATCTATAAAAAAGTTTCCTATCATGCTCAATATCTTTATATAAATTTTCTTCAAAATTTTCTTGATCTTGTCTCGCACTATGTTTAATCTGTTTGTCTAGCTTGTTTATTTCAGTTTTCAAAGTTGTAGTTCGACCTCTCTTCCATTTCTTATATTTTTTATCTCTAACCTTAATCCGATATCTTGCTGTTATGGAAATATATCCCCTTGATGTTGTATGCCTAGATCCTGATGTTAAAACATTTTTTTGACTTTTTGCACTCAAATAATTTCTCTTTCAAAACTTTCCACTTTCATCTGCAGCTTTTCCACTGAACACCTCACTCCAGTTAGTTTTACATAGTGACTGTTTTGTTTCCATATAATCTGTAATTAACTTTCTGTGCATTGGTTTAGATTTCAGTTTGGCAGAATTATCTGGCGACAAATTAACCTTAATAACCCCATGATCACTGCACATCAATGGTGGTAAAACATGGCTTGAAGTTACAGTCATTTCTTTGGGAACACAAACAATATATCTAGTATGTTCCGGCCCCTGGTAGGTTTTTTTTTACAATCTGAAGCAATTGTTCCTGAAATATTCTGTTAATAATTTCCCTACTAATGTTGTTGAATCAATATTATTCCAGTCTGTTTCTAGTAAATTTAAGTCTCCAACTAATATTATTTTTCCCTCCTGTGTTTCGTGTAAGAAATGTATGAATTCCTCTAGGTTATCTACACTTGACTTTGATGGTCTATACACTCCAACAATTGTTATATGTTCCAGGGTTGTCTTTATTGTCATCACTGAACATGTAATAATCTTATAGCTATTAAAACAAATACAGGCACCAATGGAGGTGAAATAAACAAATCAAAGTACTTGTAATGGAAATGACAGCTGAATTTATTCAGTACATAAACGCACACACCACATGGCGTTTTCATCCACCGGACTTCATCAGATGTATCAAAATTTATCCAAGCTGTAGCTAACCTATTTATACCCCTTCCCCCCTTTAGTTAATTAACCAATTACTAATTTATTCGAAAAAATGTAATAAGCATAAACTCTTCTGTGTTCATTAATTAATACATACACTGACTTTAAAATGTTCTATTTGGTACATAAATATATAAAAACTTTCTACTTAAAACCTATATGAACACTCATGCAAATTTATAAATATGCACAAAAGTAATGCATAAAATGAAGCTCATACATTTAAAATAAATACATTTAAAATGCTCATACTTACTCCTTAATATTTAAAAACAATAACAATTAAAAGGAGTGTCCTATAGGAAAATTTTGTAGAAAACATGTATTTGTTAATATGCTTACCCATAAAAATAATTTAACAAAATGTTAATATTTGAAATCTTGTAGTGTAAACAACAAAGTGAAAGAAATACTTTCAGTTTAGTTTATACAATAAACTCTATAACTTAGCTGCCCTCATCCTTAAGATGGGGACAATAGAAATGTTCTCATTAAGACCTGGGAGTCTGTTGGCTTCAAGCAATAACTGCCAATAAAGTTCCCTAACTTCTATCCTATTCTCCCAAGGTCCCCCCCTAATGTCCTGATGCACCATTTCTATTGCAAAAAAAAAAAAAAACATTTTGCTCCAACACATCTCATGGTATGTTTATATATTGCATTATTGCCATCTTTTATCCTAATGGCATTCAAGTGTTCGTATATTCTTCTTTTTAGTTTGCGTGTGGTCTTTCCAACCTAAAATGCACCACATATTTTACATAGGGCTAGGTATATCAAACCTTCACTGTTACAGTTGGAAAAGCTACCACTCCTAATAGTATAATGCTTGTCTGGAATGTATATCGAATCCTGCCTCAAAATATATGAACATTGAGCACATGTTCCACACTTATAAGTGTCTAACTTTTTTCCAGTAGGCCTTTTGTAATTTTTCTCCAACAGTTCCTTAAGGTTTTTACCTTTTTTATACGTAAATTGTAATAGGTTTTTAAATAAATTCTCCAATTCTCAGTAACGGCTAAACCTGTCCCTGTCCCAATGTTGTGTAATGATATTTCCAATCATGGGGGTTTTCCGATTGTAATACAAAACATAATTCCCCCCAAATGTGGTCCCTATCTTACGCTCCTCCTGCACCTCAACTTGTTCACATCCCAAAATTGGGGCAAATCTAGAGGTTCTAGCATTTTTAACATCCACCATCACTTCCTCCACCATTGATGCAGGATATTTCCTAGCTAAAAACATATCCCTCAACCTCTGACTTTCCTGTTCAAAGTCCACCTCCTTAGATGTCATCCTGCTACTACGGATGAATTGCCCTTTAACAATACTTCTTTTCTCTTTATATGGGTGTGAACTACTAAAGTATAAATAAGAATTAGAG
The DNA here is from genome assembly GCF_019279795.1 of Protopterus annectens. Taxonomy (NCBI): domain Eukaryota; kingdom Metazoa; phylum Chordata; order Ceratodontiformes; family Protopteridae; genus Protopterus; species Protopterus annectens. The sequence continues at coordinate 1,749,445,895 of NC_056728.1, read as the reverse complement.
AAGGTATCCTTCCTGTATACTCTTGAGGTGTATTGTTGTAAATGTTTATCCTTCTTAATAGAAACATCTAGAAAATGTATCTCCTCCCTAGAAATATGGTGGGTAAATTTTAAGAATTCAGTAGTCCTGTTTAGATATTGTATAAAATCCATTAACTTAGCCTCCCCTCCCTTCCAAAAAATACATATATCATCTAGGTAGCGTTTATAGTATACCCAATGTTATGTATATTCTGATTCAAGCACAAATTTCTCTTCCCACATCATAAGTACTATATTTGCATATGTAGGGGCACAACATGCCCCCATAGCAACCCCTTGTGTCTGCTTGAAAAATTCACCCTCAAAGAATAAGACATTTTGTTGCAAGACCAAATCCGTTAGCTCAGTGTATACCAAAAAATTGTTGTGGTCCAAATTGCCATACTTATTAATGGCCTCCTGAAACCATTCAAAACCTATGGAATAAGGAATTACATTAAAAAGATCCTGTATATCCAATGTAACAAATATCATGGAATCAGAGTACATATTATCCTTAATATTTCTTAAAAAATCCCAGGAATCTTTCAAGATTTCATTAAAAGTTACCCATATGTTCTTTAATTTGGTATCTAAAAATTTAGCCACAGGATACGTTTTGGAACCATTTGCGGCTACTATTGGTCTCATTGGGGGATCTTCCACATTCTTATGCACCTTTGGTATCCCAAATATGGCAGGGATTCTAGGTTTTTCCACACTAAGGTACTTATAGGTATCATGGTTAATTAAGTTATCATCCAACATTTCTTTCAAGGCAAAATCTATTTTGCGATAAGCTACATTAATTTCATTCCTTGATACCCTAACATACCTAGTGGTGTCATTTAACATACTCATCATTTTACTAGAGTATAAAATACTATCCATCAGTACTACCCCACCCCCTTATCAGGTTGCATCACCCTAATATAGCAATTTTCCTGTAATGATCTAAGAAGTTCCATCTCTTCCTTCATGAGATTTGGTTTACCTTTCCACTTTTCCCTAAAGTCTTCTCTAATCTCCTTTTCTATCTGTCTTTCAAGATTTTTTAACTGGGGATGCATGGGTGGGTTGATGGTACTGCGTTTTCTAACTTCCGTATTACCTCTAGTGTTTTGTTGTCCATGAAACAGGATTTCCAGATTTTTCTTTCTCAAAAAAATTCTTAAATCTATCAGACTGTCCACCATATTACCCCTACTAGAGGGAATAAACTTAATGCCTTTTGAGAACAGCGTAAAGTGCTGCATATTGATCTCCAACTACTAAATGCTAAAATCCTGGAATATGTGACGTGATCCCTGAACAGTAATATCCCCTAAGTTTTCCATAGTTTCATGTTCCCTTTCACCACTACTTTCCTTTATTATTTCCTGACGCTTGGGGAACCCCTGGGAAAATACCATACAGGTGATTTGTGTCTCAGTCTATCTGATCTCCTAAGTTCCGGGTAGTCCACCGTCCTTTCCATATTTGGTTCCACATCTACATTGTTGTCATAATTCTCCTGCCTATATGTAGGGTCCCAAACATTATGTGTCCCATAATGTTTATACAAGGGACCTCTGTTAGTTTCAAAATTCTTAGTATAATTCCTAGAACCAAAATTGTCTTTCTTAGGAAAGGGATATGCTTTCCTCTGGTGATATTCCCTCAGGTCCCTGTCAATTTTTCCACATTTCCTTTTAAAAATAACCTGACATTTATCTTCCACTTGTCTGATTAAGTAATATTTTCTTTTTTCGTTTTCAATACTAAACATTAAGTCAGTAGTCACAATTTTGTTTAAGCATTGTATTTGTTCATACAACATTTGCATGTTTCTCTCATTCTCCTTAATGAGAGCTCTCATTACCTCAAACCCACTACGGTCAAATATTCTTAATAATTCCTCGTGGAAGGTAGACCCTTCCACTACATTGTTGAGGTATTTAAACATCCGCAACCCCTTCGGGACAATACCCCTAACAATAGAATCCTTGAGGTAATTATTATCTATACCTAAAGCTTTATGTCTAAAAATTAAATCCGACAGTTTTTTAACATTAGCCCGATAAGAAATATCGGAATCAGTCACTTTCCCATCCAAAGGAAAGGTGGAATTTACAGTACCTTTGTAGTTGGACAACAAGTTGTGTGAAACTAGCCATGAGGCCAATGCAACTGTATTGGTCCAATCTTCCTGCCCATTGTTATTGGCATGGTGATTAACTGCTGATGCTCACATTCCACTTCCACTGGACTGCATCATTAAAACCTCATGTCCGATTCAAAGATGGCTGCCATTCTGTGAACACTGCATATCTACAGCTCTTCAGTTATCCTGAGGAAAAACCTACCCTGAAGTTATAATACAAGGTTTATATCAATAATTTTCGGTTAAAAATAATCTACTACATTCAAGTATCGCTTGAGAGGGGCATAACCTTAGAGAAATCGAAGAATTCAACAGGATTAGAACTGATTGTTTGACTGACTCTGAAGAGAGTGTTAAACAAAGGATTCGTCTGATCAACAAACTTGATTTATATACCTAAACTACAGTCTGTTCTGTTTTATAATGTCAAAAGGAGATAAAAACATGGACATAACAATAACAAAAACCAAACTGTCAGCACTGCAATCTCCAGAGAAAGATTTAACTTCAAAAAGACAGAAGGTGACAAAACAGCAGGAATCTTTTAAAGCTGGAATTAGACAAACCGGACCAACTAGCAAACATGGAAGATATAAAAACAGCGTTGTCGCCCATCCAAGAAGCTTTGAAAGAGCTAACTAGTCAGATACAATCTTTTGGTACTACTTGTACTCAAATTCTTGAAAGAATGGATAGATCTGAAGCAAGAATATCTGAGAATGAAGACAAAATAACAATGCTTGCTAAAAAAACTGATATTCATGATCTGGACATTCATTCTATGCAAGCTAAAATTCTGGACTTGGAGGCTAGATCCAGGAGGAATAATATAATTATCAGAGGGCTACCGGAAATAATTCAATATAATGATTTAATTCCATCCATTACTCAAATATTTACTACGTTGTTTAATGACCCTGACATGGCTAAACAAATAACAATAGAGAGAGCGCATAGAGCTTTGAAAGAATCACAGGCTTCAAATATACCAAGACCAGTGTATGTAAAAATTCTTAACTATCAAGATGTGAATAAAATAATTTTAACTGTAAAAAAAAATGGAGGTTTTATCATGTGGAACAATAATAAAGTGTCCATGGCTCAGGATTTGCCACTGCAAATTAGACAGGCTAGACAAGCTTTGTCTGCTTACTGTAAGTTTCTTATTGAAAAAAAGATAACATTTCAAATGAAATACATTAATACTTTAACTTTTACAGTCGATGGTGCCAAACATTCGGTTTCTACAAAAAAAGAAGCTAAATCTACCTTTTTGAGAGTTTTTAAGTCTCTGCCTGCCTCTGAATCTTAATATGGCTTTCTGATCCGGTTTAAACAACGTCTGAGGTGGGCTTCCTTTTTTGCTGTAGTTCGAGGCTTCATATTCCTTTGTCTGAATTTTGCTGGCTTACCAGGCCTCCTGAACATCAGATAAGGGTTCGTGTATAGATCCTGATCCTTCACGAAGAATTTCCGAATTTTTATGGCTTTCACGAGCTGTTTCTTCCCACGAGGTAACAGGAAATGCTTCTCTTGTCCTTGAGGGTCCGTTGTTGCTGTGGCACATCCGGAGGTCCGTTTGCTTAATGGTTCCCCCGTCGTGAAGCTGAGGAAATACTGCTGCTACTCCTGAGGGTGCGCTTTTGCTGTGGCGCATCTGGATGTCCGTTCGCGTAATGGCTCCCCCGTCGTGAAGCTGAGGAAATACTACTGTTGCTCATGAGGGTGCGTTTTTGCTGTGGCGCATCCGGATGTCCGTTTGCTAAATGGATCCCCCGTCGCGAATCCGATGGCAGTGTTTCCAGATTGGGAAAGAGGATATCTTGGTGGAAGGAAGAAATTAAAAGTATTTGGACTATAATGCCAAGTTTGTGACTTTTATAGTACTAGATTATGTTATTAGGTTATAATGTATCCTGATTTTGTGCAGAGGGAAAATATGAGGTAATCCATATATAATATCTGATGAGGTTTGTTTTGGTTTGTTGGGATGGTACATACTTTACATAGCATATATTCTTTTAAGTAAAATGTTTAGGAAATGTGAACAGATACAGTTAATGATCTTAGTGGTAAATATTGTGTCATGTAAAAGGGAATATATATAGTATATTCAGTTAAGACAGATTAGAGTGTTTTAATATAATGTAAATTATAATGGGTCTTGTATATAAATATGACTCTATTTAGTTGGTGGGAGGGTTAATGGTGAGGTATTTAGTAGTTACTATTGGTATAACACTGTTAGTTTTCCCTTAGAAGGAGGGGTTTCAAGGCATTAATATACATATGACTGTTAATATATAGTTTGGTTTATTGATTTGAACGTAGATATGGGTTATAGACAATGTATGACTTACATATAATGACCAAGTGGTCGGTTACTCAATTTTCTGTGGTTTTTCTCTTTAGTGACAGTATATTCTGTGGAATATTTATAAGTGAATAATTTTATTATTTAGTACTAATAGTGTCTCATTATTGAAGGTTAATAACCTTTTAGATATATTTTTTTTGGAACTATTTTCTTTTTTTTTCTTTTTTATGAGACACAACTGTTTATTAATATTAAGTAAACATTTCAGATTATTGGGGAGGGAATGTATTGGACACAAGAGCTGTAGATGGTTAGCAGTGTTTTTTTAGGGAATGTTTTGGTTAGACTTTGTAGATTTAATTGTACAAGTTATAGGTTTTTTGCATGTTATAGACAGTATATACTTTAAGGTTAAGAATGTATATTTTGAAGAGTCATTTAATCGGGGAATTTTTAATCATGCAAACAGCCTATGTATGTCCTGGTCCAGGGGTATAGTGGTTAGGCACTGGGATGGGACGGGATATTTAGAATGCTTCAAAACAATACAGATTATGCACAAATATTGGATTTTATTACAGTTTTTCAAAATTAATGTACATTTTAACAAAATAAGGTTTTTAGTATGTGGATAATAGATTCATGGAACACAAAAGGACTCCAGAACATGAAAAAGAGGAAATTATTTCTTCACTTATTTTTGCAGGCTAAGGCTTATTTTATTTTACTTCAAGAAACTCACTTAACCAATGATCAATGGACAGTTATTAAGGGTAAGAAATGGATTAGAGAGGTAGTAGCTTCAGAAGGGCAGACTAATAGTGCGGGTGTAGCCATAATTATAAAAAACCAGTATCAAGGTAATATTTTAGACTCCAAAATAGACAGAGGGAAGATGGTGTTACGTTATTCTGTCGTCCACACCTTTCGATAAACCGGTTTTACTTCTCAATATATATGCGCCATGTACAAATCAGCAGCTTTTTATAGCATCACTTTACCCTATTTTGAATCAATATAACAATTGTTATATAATTATAGGAGGGGATTGGAATACGTACCAAGATCCTAAAAAGGATAAATCAAGTTCATATAAGTTTTATAATAAGCAAGCTGTAATAGCTTTAAGTGAAGTGAACTTAAAGTTGATTTTAAACTATATGATCCCTTTAAATATGAAAATAATAAATATAACACTAATAATTTCACATTTTACTCAAGTTGTCATAAGATGTGGTCTAGGATAGATTTTTTCTTAATTTCTGAGATATTGATTGATGCAGATCCTTATGTACACATAGAAGCTAGATACTTATCGGATCATTCTAAAATAACATTAAATTTTAATAAAGACATGAGTAATAGTCTAAGACACAGGGGGTTTAATTGGTCTTTAAATCCAAATTTATTGAATAAGGATGTTGTTCAGGAAATTCAAGCGATTCTTAATCTTCTATTAGTTAATTTCTCTAAACAGAAACATACACCTGATATTGAGTGGGTGACAACTAAAACACAAGTAAGGGGGATTTTTATTCAAAAAGCTACCTTTTATAAAAAAGCACAGAGTAGAGAGATACAAAGATTGGAAACGGAAATCAAGGCTTTAGATCAAGATTTAATTAGAGACTATAATAAACAAACTGAAACAGAACTATTCAAACATCAAAAGGAGCTTTTTATGTTACAAAATAGTAGGTTGTCATTTCATGAACATAAATTAATGGTAAAGTATGCTAATCATATTCAAACCCCATCAAAAGCTCTAGCCCGTATTATTAATCAAGTGAAAACACCTTCTCAAATTCCTGAAATACAGTTTAATAATAAAAGATATACAACATCCAAAGATATTATGAATACCTTTGAAATAATATTTTCTCAAATTTATGGAGAGCATCGTGGCGTACCTACAAACAAGTCTAATATGGAGTTTCTACACAAAATTATTTTTCCAAAAATAGCTGAAAAATATCAATTAGATTTAATTAAACCAATTTCCTTTGAGGAGGTAATTGACACAATTAAAAAGTTGAAATCTCATAAAGCACCAGGACCAGATGGTCTGACTATGGAGTTCTATAAAACCTTTTGTGACAAATTTGGTAAAATACTCGCGTATGTATTTAATTATATAATCAATAATAAAGTTAATGATCCTCATTTTCATGCATCTAGAACAATTCTTATACCTAAAGAAAATGCAGACTCTCTAAATCCGGATAATTATAGGCCTATTTCACTTTTAAATATAGATATGAAAATTTTGACCTCCATTTTAGCTAATAGGCTGAGGAAGGGTTTAGTTTCAATAATATCTAATGAACAGGCTGGATTTATAAATAATAGACAAACTACTGATAATACTTTAACGCTTCACACATTAATTTCTTACGCCAATTATAGGAATTTTAATATGTATGCTCTTATAATTGATGCACAAAAAGCATTTGACAGAGTTAATTTAAAATTTTTGTTTGATATTTTACCATATTTTGATATACCTCAAGAGTTTATTTCAACATTACAAAAATTATATGATAAACCTTATACAACTTTATATATTAATAAAATTTTTTCCAAAAGAATACAAATTAAAAACGGAACTCGTCAAGGCTGTCCATTATCTCCAATTTTATTCAATTTATATTTAGAACCTCTATTCCTATATTTTAAACAAAATACATATTATAATGCACCAGTGATCTATGGTACTAAAATATCTATGGCTGCTTTTGCGGATGACCTTAATATTTATTGTATGACACCTATCTCAGATACCGAGAAAATTTTGAAGGCGGTGGAGGAATTTGCGGAAATATCCAATTACAAAATAAATCTTAAGAAAAGTAATTTATTCCCTTTAAGAACTCCAAAACCCTTTTCGCTTTTACCATTGGTAGGACATATAAAATCTGAAGAGAAAATAAAATACTTGGGTATTATCTTTTCTACAGATGATAGAGATTTTCAGGTTAATAATGTTCAAGTAACTTGGGATCATATATTGTCTGACTTAAAAAGATGGAATAATTTAAAGTTACCAACAATGGCAAAGGTCTCAATTATTAAAATGAATGTATTCCCTAGAATATTATATATTTTCCAAGCTAGTCAAGTATTAATTAATAAGAATTTCTTTAAAAAGATTCATACAGAATTGGCTAAATTTGTATGGGAGCCAAGGAAAACCAGAATATCTTACGATAAAATGATGACTCCGAAGAATAAAGGTGGGCTTGATTTACCTAATTTTGAAGTTTATTACTTAATAATAAATGCTAATAGGATTTTGAGAATTGCTAACTTTGACACAGCTAGCGGTAAATGGGTACCAAATTGGTTGGTTCTGAATTATAAACATGCTGTAAGTTTGAACATTAACCCTAAGGCATTACCCTTTTTAAAAAAAGACAATCTGAAATTATATCCCTTAATGGAGCATATTAGATTATACATATCATTGATACAAACTTTTTTTCATTCATTAAATCTTTTGCAACATATGATGACTTTTCAACCCTTCCACAAGAACCCATATTTGAAAATCAATAATCAACTGATAAATCTTAATAAATTTCCACTTATTGTCAATTTAACTTTAATTGATATGTACCCTTATCTTGGTTTCTCAATACACGATATCTTGAAAGAGATGAACCTTCCTAAATCTTATTTAATTATACTTAGACAAATAAAGTATCTATCTATAAGTTTTTTTAGTGAGATTAGAATTAAGGAAGAAAATTTAACCATGTGTTCTAATTTATGGCAAACCCTTATACAAGATTCCAAATATATAAGTTCTACATATAAATTGGTAAAAGACTTAAAATACCAAAATCAAATATTGTTATCAAAATATTGGAGGGAAAAAATACCATTGATAGAAGATAATAAAATATTAAAAGCAATTAATTTAACTATAAAATCAATATCTCTTCAGAAGTTATTATTTACCCAATTAATGATTCTTAATAATGCTTACTTTACTCGTCTTAGCTTGCATAAATTCAATTCTAAAATTACTAAATGTCCATACTGTAAAGATCAAGTGGCTGACCTTTTACACATGTTCTGGAGCTGTAAATGCATATACAAACTTTGGAATTCCCTAAAAATTCAGTTACAAAAGATGGGTTATCAACACTGTACACTTTCCTGGGAATTTATGATCCTACATATTCGTCCGAACAATTTGGATAAATCCCAAATAATTATACTGATAAATATTTTCTTGTTAATGAAACTTTATATAGCTACAAATTGGTTGAACCCATCCCAAACTTCATGGGATAACTTTAAAGGATTAGCGATGAAACATATTTTAGCTCACAAATTGTTAATTAAGGATCATAGGAAAAACATAAATAATCCGAAAATATGGGAAAAAATTTTTAATATTCTGTTGGTTTGAGATTCTAATCCACTTTAACCCCTGGACATGTAAGTGCATATCTGTGTTTAGCATCAATTATCTGTTTAGATTGATCTTGTTTATTTGATGGAAGCATTCATGTATATAGTGTATATATTTTGTAGTAGCATTTAGGCTTTGTTTTATTTTCTTGGGTTTGTTTATGTAATATTGTTAGTTTATTCAGAAAAATAATAAAGATTGATTATGGGAAAAAAAAAAAAAAAAAAAAAAAAACCTCATGTCCATTCGGACCCGCGATCCTGTTTGAATATCCCATATTAGTATTGCCAGTTTTAGGAACCGCTCCATTCGCATTTTCTGCCTCAGTCCTGATACCACGCTGAGGTTTGCCAGTTTTTGATGTCGTCACTTCCTTCCCAGCACAGTCGCGTGGTCTGGACTGTGCTTCAGCGTCCTGGTTGCAGGCTGGAGTAGGCAAACTACCCAAAAAAGTATTTGAACTATCCAAACCATGTTCCTCAATGGCATTGTTCCCACAACCATGTCCAATTCCAAAGACATGCATCTGGAGCATTTCTCCCCGGGCCTCCGCTGAAAACAGGCTCTGTGGAACCTAGTCGGACATTCCCGGTCAACAAATGTTAAATAAAAATTGGCAGACATCAGGGAAATGAGTTGAGTGAGCTGCCCTTCCACCCGTGACAGCTTTTCATTGATGTCCGTTGCTGTCTGCGCTTCCACACCTTGGAAGCTATTCTCCACCTCCAGTACCTCCATATCACTAGTAACCAAGCCAAAAAATGAGGTAAAGTGCCAAAAAAAAAAGAAGAAACAACTTTTAAAACAAATACAGGCACCAATGGAGGTGAAATAAACAAATCAAAGTACTTGTAATGGAAACGACAGTTGAATTTATTCGGTACATAAACGCACACACCACACGGTGTTTTCATCCACCGGACTTCATCAGCTGTATCAAAATTTATCTGAGCTGTAGCTAACCTATTTATACCCCTTCCCCCCTGTAGTTAATTAGCCAATTACTAATTTATTCGAAAAATGTAATAAGCATAAACTCTTCTGTGTTCAATACACTGACTTTAAAATGTACTATTTGGTACATAACAAATATATAAAAACTTTCTACTTAAAACCTATATGAACAATCATACAAATTTATAAATATGCACAAAAAATAATGTATAAAATGAAGCTCATACATTTAATATAAATACATTTAAAATGCTCATACTTACTCCTCAGTATTTATTCACCTCCATTGGTGCCTGTATTTGTTTTAAAAGTTGTTTCTCGTTTTTTTCGGGCATTTTACCTCATTTTTTGGCTTGGAATCTTATAGCTGTCTTTAATCCCTATCATAACACCTCCACCTGATTTATTTGTTAGAATGCCTGTTACAGTAAAAACATTTATATCCTGACAGAATTGGTTTCCAGTCATTGTTCTTTAACGATGTTTCACAAAATATAACAAGATCAGTCTTGTGGGAACATAGCAAATTTTCCAGTAAAAGCATTTTATTAATACTCCTAGCATTAACAAGCATCAGAGAGGCATGAAATGTTTCTATGAACTGTTAAATTTTCAACCTGGCAAAAATCCTGTCTAGTGTTTGTCAAATATTGCATAATATCTGCTGCAAAAATTTTCTTCCCTGATCTTGACAAATGCACACCATCCTGTGTAAACACGTGTGCCCAAAACAAGGCTTGGATGCTCAATACATTTCCATTTCTTAAAACAGGACATTTGTTTCCATGTAGGTGTTTATCCAAAAAATCTTTTCATTCACAGTGACCTGACTATCCTTTTCATAGGTGATATGAAAAATATGTCCTAATACCAGTACAAACTATACTGTCTAAGAGGATCCCCTTCAAAACATCGAATGATCATAACATCTAAGCTCAAAACATTAAGACCATAACATCTAAAACTCATAACATTGAATTTCATAACATTGAAACTTTGCATCACAACTTCAAAACCTACAAATCACATGTAAATAACATTCCCTCCACCTAAAACAACACCAAAGTAGTAAACACACTTTGTACTACGTTTCTGCAGGGGGGGCTATACCCCCCATGTGGGGGACTTTGCCCCCACACACCCCTGTAAATTAAATATACCAACTCCGAGATCGCACTACAGTAATTACTTGGTTACTTTGGTTGTGGATTACTGTTTTTATCTGTTATTTGACATTTTTTTAGTAAATCAAATTCATTTATTGATATTACAGTTAGTAATTCTTTCTAATTTGCAGAGTAATTTGGACTTATCCAATCTCAGATTGTTTTAGATATTGATACTTTTATATATGTTTCTGTATCAGGAAAGTTTAATTTTCCATGTTTCCATGGTCTGATATAATGTATTAAAGCTAGTCTGTTTCTTTTTGGGAAACTAAAAAAATTTTATTAGGCATGACTTTATTTCTTTAAGTATATTAGTTTCTGGTAACTGTAACAGTTGTATTGCCAAGGCTATATATAGTATCTTGGGCAGTTAAACCATTTTTATTAACTGTAGTCTTTCTTCAAATGTTAATATTATTTTGTTCCATTTTTCCTCAGAGATTTTAATTGTATTGATGATGATATTGTAGTTTTCTGAGACTAATTCATTATTATCCTTGCATAACTCAATTCGTAGATATTTTAAGGTAGATTCTTGTTTCCCTATAATGTGATCCCCCTTAGTCTGCTGTTCTTTTTTTTTTTATTTAAAAATAAAATTTTGATTTTGATTTATTGAAATGGAGTTTTGTTACGAATTGAATCTGCCAATATTTCAATAGCCAGAGCAAATAGAATCGGTGACATGGGACATCCTAGTTTAGTGCCTTTGGTTATATGTATAGATTCAGAGGTAAAAGTCATAGTGCCTTTTGTTATATGTATAGATTCAGAGGTAAAAGGACCTAACTTCACATATGCTAAATTATTTGTGTGTGTGTGTGTGTGTGTGTGTATATATATATATATATATATATATATATATATATATATATATATATATATATATTCTTTAGGAGATGAACAAATGATGTAGGAAATTCAAATAGCATTAGGATTTTGAATAAATAGTCCTAATTTAGGGAATCAAATGTTTTCTCAGTATCTAAGCCAATTATGAGTGTTTCTTTATTTTCTTTATTAACATAATCTATAAGAGAAATTATCCTTTTAATATTGCCATGTGTTTGTCTATGATATATAAATCCAGTTTGATCATTATTTGTTATTTTGGATAGTGGTATTTTCATTCTGTTAGTTAATATTGTGATAAATAATCTTATCGTCATTTAATAATGATATAGGTCTATATGAGGTACAGAGGTTTGGTGATTTGTTGTCCTTTAGGATTGCTGTGATTAAGGAACATCTCCAGGAGGGTAGTATTAAAGCTTGTGACTGAATTTCTAATAGAGCTTTATGGAAGAGGGATAGTATCTTTGAAGAAAAAAGTTTATATATTTCCATAATTATGCCATCTATACCTGGAGCTTTATTATTTTTACCCACTTTTATTGTATCTGTAATTTCTTTGTATGATATGGGTGCTTGCAAATCTGGTTTTAATTTTTCTGGTATTTTTTTTTTATATTAGAACATTTTTCATCCAGATTTAATTGATCAATATGTATATTTTCTTTTTTGAAATGTCCCATATAGTGATTTCTGTAGGCATCAAGAATGTCACCTATATCCGAGACATTTTTCCTTTTCTTTTCATGGAAGATACTTTTAATGTTATTAGCTTTTGATAGTATTTTGATTGTTGTGGATAAATTTTATAGATATTTGGAAGAAGTGGCCAAGGTATTAATTTTTAGTTTTTCTAAAGCTAAACTAGTTTTATGTGTTAGAATTTTGTTGTATTTATTCTTTAATACATCTGCTTTCTTTTTCATCTCCAAATGATTTTGATTTTTTTCAGCTTTTGCTTACAAAAGTTTGGATTGCAGATCTAATAATTCAGAATCTCATTCTCTGATTTTTTTTTATACCAAGTTAGGGTTTTACCATATATGTAAGCTTTTAATGAGTCCCAATATCATTATTTTATCTCTGTGGTATAATTAATATCTAAGAAGAACTGTAATTCAGATAATAACCAGGGTTTGAACTCTTTAATTTTAGTTATATATGCTGGAATTCTGGAGTTAAAGATAAATGGTTTGTACCCATTTTGAAGTTTTAGTATCAATGGACTGTGGTCTCAAAAGGGGCAGGGAGTGATTGAGAAATTAATGATTTTAGAGTGTAAGTCATGGGCAGCAAATATTTTATTTATTCTAGGTTGGGTACCAAATCTGTGATCTTGATGGGAAAGCAACATTTATCTTCTTGTAATTTGAAAGTGTCTATAAGATGAAATGATTCTACCCGCTTGTTTAAAGCTTTTGATACAGCAGATGTAAGCAGTGGTCTTTTATTTGTAGTTTCAGAAATATCAAATATACAGTTAAAATCTCCTCCTAATATTAAGTTTTGCCTTTATAATTATTGGAAATGAAATCCAAGTGTTTTTTAACAGTTCCTGTTCCATTGCCTGGGAAAGAGTATAGATTGGCTAGGGTCCATATTCTGTTGTTATATTTAGCTATTACTAATGCAGTAAGGCCTTCTTTATCTTCATACTTATAAATGATTTCTGGGTTAATCACATTTGTTTTCCATAAAATTGTTACCCCTTTTGTCTTTGTCTTATAAGTGGATTGCGCCAATAGCATACATTCCTTAGGATTCCATTTCTAATTGTCATTTGTTTTGAAATGGGTTTCTTGAAGGAAGACAATGTGTGCTTTGTTCTGTTTTAAGTATTTCAGATTTGATCTCTTGCTAGGATTGTTTAAGCCATTTGTATATAAAGATAATAAAGTTAAATCCATCTCAGGTTATTTAGACTATATATTTTTTGTTTTATTGTGACTATTAAACACTTTCCTCTGATAACTATAAAGTATATGTTTGAGCTTTTAAAGGAAATTATCAGTTTTATACTTTGTTTACCAATAAAGTAATATTTTGATCAGGCATACTAAAAATGTTTTTGTGAAATAAATTTAAATTAATAAATGTTAAAAAAACTAAGATCTGCACTAGCCATGGAATGAAAATCATTCCTAATCTGATGAATAAACCTAAATCCATCAGTTTATCACCTATACCTTGACAATCCAGAACATCTGAGCTCCATAAATTGAATTATCATATGGAGAATATTTGTATTAGGAATAAGCAATATTTAGATTATTTTGAACAGATATAGTACTATTGTAGATTAGACAGAATGCTAATACAATATAAATGTCTACTTATTGTATAAGCAATTAATATTTACATGAAAGACAGATGACAAGCAATTCAGTCATAGTAAAGTAGGATGTATCATATATAAAACCTGAGTAAAAGATTATAGCACACAGTTATTTAACATATTCACCCTTATTGATGAAGTCTTTCAAAACTTATTACTTAATATAAATAGATGGTAATATTTATACCTAATGTTTATAATGCAATGTATTTTACTGGATATATCAGAAGTTATATTTCATATTTGCCAGCATTTAAGTTGTGACACTTGTGCCCTGGCCCAGCAGTCAAGGAGCCTCAATCCTCACCACTAACACCAGTGAGGGGCGTCTCGTATAGGAGGAAAGGATAACAAATACACACAGCAGAGTGCAATTTCCCTTAAGAGCACACAGAGATCACAGTCATTCCGGGGCTGGTCGCTCTCTTGCTCCCCACTGGCACAGATATAGGGTCCAGATCTCAGCCTGGTGGGCAAGCTAAAACCTCCAGCACCCTCTCTGACCAACCAGTGCTTCGTGTCCCTGCCCAAGTAGCTGACACACACACACACACACATTCTGAGAAGAGTTTATAAAACCACACAGACACTCCTGGGGAAGGCTGGCACAGGTTCTCCAGCTGTGCCCCTTTTTTCCAGACTATAAGGTAGTATCAGCTGCCACCACCCACTGATATTTATCAGCTACACAAAGGCCCTTAAAAAGGTGTCCAATTATTACTGCACAATCTTATTATCCAACTGGTAAATATAACTAAACATTCCAGGCTTACTAGAGTGACTTGATACATGATCACTATATGCATGCAATGTACTCTGGAGCTTAAATTATCTCTACACAAAACAGCCACAGTTAACAGGGTTTAAAAATAGTTAATAAATAATTAAAAACACAAGACAATACTTTTTGCTACACAATACTAGTCAAGGGTTTAGAGATCACCGAGAAATACTTAAAATAATTCAGTAGTACAGTTCTGACATCACAGAAAAACAGTCATCTTTATAGTTTCTAGCTATTTCTAAGAGAAAACACAAGTCTAAGATAAACTTACATATAGAGCAAAGGCAGAGTGCTGATGAGTTGGATGGTCAAGAGAAAAATGCTTAATGCTCTGTGATTCTCTCTGTTTTTTAAATTACATTCCTGGTTCACATTACATCATTCTTCACACTTCCCTGGGTTCCCAGGCTACATTCTTTAGTAAGCTCACACCTGGTCAGGAAGCAAAGCCATAAAGGACATTCATGCATGCAAATTCTGGCCATTAACTCTGGCCTTAAAACAATAGCAAGAATTCCTTCACCTAGACAGGCTGGAGCCAACTTTAAAGAGTGCACTATTGTTGCATTTGTTTGCAGTTCCACATGTAACAGCATTTTTCTATTTAAGACAACAAGCCTGTGGCTTACATTAATATTTACAAATGACAGAATTATCTGGCTAGGCTGGCAGCCTTCACATAAGTAATCACTTTGTTTGTTGCTAACTTACTTAAAGCATCTTTTGTTTTATGTGAACATTGATGAAAGTTAGTGCATTTTAATTATCAGTGCATCCTTCTTCCCCCCATTTCCTACACATAAGGATGTTCATATCTATCATGTTTTATTATAAAATGAGTGAAATTATAGGTTAAAAACAACAAACACACTTATTGTGATTAATGATTGCAAGTTCCCTTACCATATTCATAAGTTGCCATTTTATAGCATATACTGAAATTTTTTTAGATTAAAATGGCAACATTCTATTTTGTATAATCAGCAAAGATTAGACTGAGTGGTTATTGTCAATTTAATACTATTTGTTCAGAATGTGATTGTTACATTCTCTGACATTCCTAGTTAAGGCTTCTGTTGTTTCCCTTGAACAACTTTGTCAGTTTGGTGTCATGTATAAAACATTAGTTACCTTGGTAACAGCTTAAGTATTATGTATTGGTCAAGATGGGTTACAAAACCACAATTCAAGTTAAAGCAATTATATGACTTGTTAAGCACATTTACTTATATGAGAAAATCATCATGGTTCCCCTTGATGTTCAATATAATGTATGTCATTTATGACAAGTTAAAACAGTAGTGTTGTTATACACAAGCCCATGTTATTAAACTGAGTGTCTATTGTTAATTTAATACTATTTGTTCAGAATATGATTGTTACATTCTGTGACATTTCAAGTTCAGGCTTCTATTGTTCCTCTTGAACAACTTTCAGTTTGATGTGTATAAAACATTAGTTACCTTGGTAACCGCTTAAGTGTTATATATGGTCAAGATGGGTTACAAAAACTGCAATTCAAGTTAAAGCAATTACATGACTTGTCATGCAGATTTAATTGTATAAGAAAATCATCATGCTTCCCCTTGATGTTCAGTGTAGTTTATCTCATTTATGACAAGTTAGACAGTGGTGTTATACACAAGCCCATGTTATTAAATCTTGTCTTTAATATTTAAATTCAGCAGACTGCTTCATCTTGTATGACGATTATATATTTGATGTCTAGATTTACTAAAATCATACATTACATAACTGTTGTGTCTATTTTTTTTTTTGGCTGTTGTTTAATTATTTGAGAGAGCGCAAGTTGTAATGCTTATTCGTATTATTAGCTCCTTCCAAGCATGTTTATATAGTCCATAGACTTTAAATTATGAGACCCTTCCAGTTTCTTATTTGTTATATTTCCATCCTTACATACACACATATCAGTACTTCAAGCACGAGCAACAATGCCCCACCAGTTTTGCCAGAACACCATTCACTATTTCATGTGGTGTGTTTCCAGGCTGTTCTTAAAATATTGAAACCAGTATTTGTCCTGTTCCATTTTACCAGCCTGTTCCATGCAGTGGCCACTCTGCCATTGAATCACTCAGCACACCTTCCATTCCCACAGATATTTCCACGAAGGAAATCTGATGACTCTCTAGCACTTCCCAGCAACCCCAAACACCCCTCGAATCAGCTATCTTCATATGCCCAACACCTCCCAGACCACTGCAAAGGGTACTGCACAAGACCAAGTGCTCTTAGTCTTTCACAATAACTCAAACTTCCATGCTTATGTAAGTCCTTAATGTGTTTGGACCAAAATACATTTTAAATATAAAATTGCACTTATTATTATTTTTTATCAAGAATCAACTTAATGAGCTAAACAAAGTGTTGGGAGACCATCAATATGTGTACATGTGGTTTAAAACGGCCCTTTTATTTTATTTATATATATATATATATATATATATATATATATATATATATATCTATATATTTTTTTTTTTTAACCAAAAACTTCATTGCTGCGAATCATCTTGGATGCTCCTCAGAGCCATTAAGCATTGTAGTTACACTGTCTCCATTACCATAGCAACCCGGGAGCGTCTGTTTCTGTTAGTGTGTCTGTGTACTGCATACCAGAGGCTTGCAATGCACCTTCACTTCACTGCACCTTCAGGCCCAACTTCCCTTCTTTCAGCAAGGTAGCAGCCAGGAAAAGAATGGAGAGCAAACAGATAAAAAAAAAAAAAAAACTCCCAACAAGCCGCCACAACAAGAGATAACACATTTTTCCAGCCTTCCCACCTCTCACTCAGCAGATGTATAAACAAATTATTCTCTGCCAAAATATCCCAAATCACAGTTTTTTCCACCTCCTTCCCCTGGATCCAGGCTAAAACACCAAATGTCTCTTCCTAATACACAAGCATCAGTAAACCTCGATCACAAGCCACAACCCACAGCTTCCCGGAGACGAAAACAGCAACATACAACAGCTGCCAGACACAGCTGCATCCACACACACCATGTCAGGCTTAATCAAACAGCACTTGAAGCTATGATATCTGCCATAATTAATATTAACTATGTTTAGACAGAATAATAATTACATTTGTACTAGCTGCCAGACACAGCTGCATCCACACACACCATATCAGGATTGATCAAACAGCACTCATAGCTGTAATACCTGCCATAATTGATATTAACTATGTTTAGACAGAATAATGATGACATTTGTACTAAGAGCTTGCTACTATTGTTTAACCAGGATACACATGACATTTCTAAATAATACTTTAACTGAAGAAGGCATTAGTTTCCATGACAGCATTTTTTTTCAAAACACTCTACTGTTACTGCTATTATGTATGATGTTAATTTGTTACATTTGAGTCTGAACTCTGATGAATGGTACCTTGTTGAATTAGTTAATTAATTACTTAAATTATTATAAGTAAAAACAATGAAAAATGAACAAGATAAGTATTCATTGAGTTCAAGTAGGGGAATAGAAATGTCTATGTTTGTATTATATGTTGCTTTGTTTGGCTTATATATAATGTAAATAGTAACCCATCTTGACCTACCTTTGTTTGTGAAGAATTATTGGATTCTGAATAAATCACTACTGTTTCTCAGTTGTTTAAGAAACCCTCCTTTAAAAATAAATAAATAAAAACAGATGACAAGTGATGTACCATATCAGTTGATACTTTGAGAGATTTAGTTGTAAGAGTTATTTTTTTTGGGACAGCAATCTTGGAATCAGTTCTTTTGTTTCTTTTTTTTTTTAGCATCAGTCCAAGGATTTGTTTCTTTTATTCTTTTAAGAGTAGGGGGCATCCATTCCATTTCTTCTGGGATAGATACTGTGTTGTTGTTTTTGATGAATATAGTAGCTTCTTCTAAGTCATTAAAGGTTCTCATCTCATTGGCAAAAAGTATTTTTGTCTTGGCTGGAAATGCCAGCTGTGCTTTAATGTTGTATTGTTTCAACAGTTTTATTATTGGGCCAGACTTTTTTCCTTTGTTCTAGTATTCTGGAAGAATAATCATTGTCAAACCTTATCAGGCTTTGACTGTATTTTAAGGGTGATTTTCTCCAAGCAAATTTTAATATTAGTTCCTTGTCCAGAAATGAAAGAAATTTTATAACTATGGATCTAGGTGGAGTATTTGTTGAGTTAGAAGCAGGTTTCCTCAGTGCTCTATGCACCCTTTCAATTCCAAATGAATGTCCCTCTTTCAAGTCTAAAAATTCAGGAATTCAAGTTGTTAAAAATGAAATAACGTCTTCTCCTTCAGCGTTTTTAGGCAGACCAAAGATCTTTATGTTGTTTTCCCTTTCCCTGTTTTCTAAGTCATCTATTTTGTTAAGCAGCCATGTATTCTGTTTAAGCAGAGATTCATTTTGGAATTCTTCCTCTGAGTCTCCTTTCAATGTCATTTAGAGAAGTCTTTATATTTGTTATTTTTGTATGGTGCTGCTGTAATAGTTCCTTAAAGAGTATCAGTCTGTTTTTGAGAATTTAATTTGAGGTTTTCCAAGTAATTTTTAAAACCATCCATTTTCAAAGATAGTTCCTGTAAGGTAGATGTCATCAATTGCTTTTTTCAAAGCAGCATCTGGATGAGAATTCCTTGAGTTATTCATATTCAATGACTCATATCTCCAAGTTACTTGACAGGAAGATTTTTGTACATCTCCGCCAGAATTGACATTTATGTAGTTTAGTAGTTTATCTGTAGATTTCTGACATTTTAAACGTATAAATAATAAAATTTTCCTATATTATTATACTAGTTTATGGAGCTCTCAGAATTCACTGCTCTCAGTTGGCCATCTAGGCTCTGCCCCTCTCTAATTTAATTTTGATGGGTGTAGCTTATTGATTACTAGCATAGTATATGAAGAGTTATATAAGATTTTAATTATATTTATGAAACTGTCTGGAAAGTTGAATTGTTGCAGAGTTGAGACTAAAATTCATGGTTTACTCTGTAGAAAGCCTTTGTGGCTTCTAATGCTATAAGGTAGAGGGGAAGTTTGTGTTTTGCAGTAAATTATATAGCTGCTTCTAGGGTAAGTGTATTGTCCCAAGTTTGTCTTCCCTTCATGACTCCTGATTGTTGTGAGGATATAATTGAATGGATGACTTGTTTAATTATATTGGCTAGAGTCATAGCTAGAATTTTGGCATCTACATTAATAAGTGAAATAGGTCTATAATTTGATGGATTCAATTTGTCAGTATTGTGTTTATGAATAAAGATGGTTTTGGAGTTGTTAAGATATAAATCAGTAAAGCCATGATTACAAATATGATCAAAGACTTTAAGAAGGACAGGGACAAGTTTCAATTTTTTATAAAAATTCTAAGTAAACCTGTCAGGACCTGGTGCTTTGTTACTTTTGAGTCTCTTTGTTGCTTCCATAATTTATTCAGTTTTTAGATGGGATTCAAGATTTTCAAACTGTTGCTTTCCAATTTTTGGGAATGTAACAGCATTAAAGAAGAAGTTATGAGACTGTGGCTCTATTTTCTTCTGTGGTCCATATATCATATATATTTTCAAAGATACGTACTATATCTTGATTATTTCATTATTATGCTTAATTTGTGAAATCGTAGGTGGGTCTTGTTGAGAGTTTGTGAGTCTAGCTAGTCTAGCTAATAACCTAGAGGGCTGATTAGTCTCTTTGGAGTAGTTGGCTAGGAGTTTCATTTCTCTGAATGAGAGGTTTTGAGCATGCAAATTATGCAAGTCTTTCTGTCGGTTGATGAGTTGGGCTTTAAGTTCAGGGTGGAAATTTTCTTGGAGCAATTTTTCAATTTGAAGGTTTTCTGATAGACAAATTATTATCATTCCCTGTCACCAGTGTGTTACACAACAAAACAATGTCCTCTTTGTCATGTATTCTCTTTCCTTTACAGTCATTAATCAGTTTCTTTTTCTTCCTTGTTATCTGTTGTGATCTTCTTCCTTTCTTTCTTTTTTTGTTTCCTTCTAAACAAACTTGATCTTCAGATTCCTGAATACTAGCATCCAGAATTCCATAGTTCTCAGGGGCATCATCTTGTTTCATAGGGGTTGAATGTTCCTTGTAGAAAACAGATGCATCATTTCCTAAATCTGTTCTGTTTGCTCTATGCCTGACATTATTTAATTCATCAGTCCAGTCATTAATATATGAAACAACAGTTCTCCAAGCCATGCCAATTGCACAAGTGCAATCATCATCAAGTCTAGATTTACTTCTAACAATGGTAAGCAAATCAGCCAACTTTTGACATGAGGAACACAGATCACCAGTGTTATCAGCTGTTCCCTTTAAATATGAATAGCATTTAGTACACTGTACAAGATACTTGTGCATTAGCAAAGTGTTAATTGCTTACTCGTTTAAGGAATCCATATTCAGCTTTAAATGAATAAAATATTCAAAAAGAAAAGAATAATCAAAATCAGTAACCACAGAATTCAAAGAGAACTTAAATCAACTTTTATGACAAAAAATTGTACCAGTAATATACAACTAAATAATAAAATACAGTAAAATTGTTCTGATCATATAAGTTCTACCAGCCAGACAAAAGTTGTAATTTCTGTACTACTTCACTATAGCTTGCAGTTGCACCTGTTAACAGTAAAGATAAATGAAACTTCTCTTACCAGTCAACTCCACAAAAAAATCATAAACCAAGACAGGATTGTTTAGATACAGTGGCTATGAAAGGTTTACACACCCCTGTTAAAATGCCAAGTTTTTGTAATATAAAAAAATGAGACCACAATAAATAATTTCAAAACGTTTCCCACCTTTAATGTGACCTATAACCAGTACAATTCAATTGAAAAACAAATCTGTTAGGGGGAAAAATATAAAAAATAAAAAATGTACAATAAGTTGGCTGCATAAGTGTGCACACCCTTAAAATAATACTTTGTTGAAGCACTTTTTGATTTAATTACAGCATTCAGTCTTCTTGGGCACACACCTGCCATCAATTAAAGACACTCTGATTAACCCCAAATAAAGTTCAGCTGCCCAAGTAGGATTTTCCTGACATTTACTCAGTTGCCTGCTACAGCAAAAGCCATGGTTTGCAGAGAGCTTACTAAGCATCAATGGGATCTCATTGTTGAACGGTATCAGTCAGGAGAAGGGTACAAAAAAATTTCCACAGCATTGGATATACCATGGAAAACAGTGAAGACAGTCATCAAAAAGTGGAGAAAATACAGGACAACAGTGACATTACAAAGAACTGGACATCCCTCCAAAATTGATGAAAAGACAAGATGAAAATTGGTCAGAGAGACTGCCAAGAGACCTACAGCAATGATGAAGGAGCTGCAGGAATTTCTAGCAAGTACTTGTTGTGTACTACATGTAACAACAATCTCCCGTATTCTCCATATGTCTGGGCTATGGGGTAGGGTTGCAAGTTGGAAGCCTTTTCTTACACAGAAAAACATCCAGGCCCAGCTTAAATTTGCAAAGCAATACATCAGGTCTCCCAAAAGCATGTGGGAAAATGTGTTATGGTGTGATGAGACCAAGGTTGAATGTTTTGGCCACAATTCCAAAAGGTACGTTTGGCACAAAAACAACACTTCACATTACCAAAAAAACACGATCCCCACAGTGAAGCATGGTGGTGGCAGTATCATGCTTTGGGGTTGCATTTCTTCAGCTGGAAATGGGCTTTAGTCAAGGTGGAGGGAATTATGAACAGTTCCAAATACCAGTCACTTTTGGCCCAAAACATTTAGGCATCTGGTAGAAAGATGAAGATGAAGAGGAATTTCACCTTTCAACATGGCAAAGAACCCAAGTGTACATCCAAATCAACAAAAGAACGGCTTCACCAGAAGAAAATTAAAGTTTTGGAATGGCCCATCCAGAGCCCAAACCTAAATCCAATAGAAAATCTGCAGGGTGACCTAAAGAGGGCTGTGCACAAGAGATGCCCTCGCAATATAACAAATTTGGAGCGCTTTTGCAATGAAGAGTTGGCAAATGTTGCCAAGTCAAGATGTGCCATGCTGATAGACTAGTACCCAAGAATACTGAATGCTGTAATTAAATCTAAAGGTGCTTCAACAAAGTATTTTTTTAAGAGTATGCACAGTTATGCAACCAGTTTATTGTATTTTTTTTATATATATATTTTTCCCCTAACAGATTTGTTTGTTTTTCAATTGAACTGTACAGGTTATAGGTCATATTAAAGGTGGGAAATGTTTTGAAATTATTTATTGTGGTCTCATTTTTTATATCACAAAAACCTGGCATTTTAACAGGGCTGTGTAAACTTTTTATATCCACTGTATGTTCAGGATTTTCCTCTTTGCAGTCTGTGTGAATTTATAGCTGTCTAGGCCCCTTGGGGTGGCTAGAGCTTGCCTGTCTAAAACCTATACCTTTCTAACAACCAGCAGTGAAACTGAATGTAAAACAACAAAATATGAATCAAAGTAAACCTTGTTAATAAGCAGTCCCTTCCTACCTACAAACAGTTAAAAACAGTGATAACAAATACAATATAAATTCAAATAAAACTTCTCTTACCAGTCAACTCCACAAAAAATCACAAACCAAGACAGGATTGTTTAGAAATGTTGGTGCCTGTATGTCTAGTTTTATAATACCATGCCCTCAGGATCCCTCAAATGTATGGTGATCATGGAAGGCACCCAAAAGTTCTTGTATACTGGCCGGACATCCATTTCTTGGTGGGAAACATCCCATATAGCTATATGCTACCGGAACAATGATATATTCACACATCTACTACTATGGTAAGTTTGCTTACACAACTGCATTTTCTTTCTGAAATGCGTGTATATACTCAGTAAGTTGCCAGAGTTATGCTGAGAGATGATTCAGTTATCAGGGACAATTTTACTAAAGTACTTTTCACCTGTGACATTGCCAAAAGGAGGACAGACTAGAGTTCGGGTGTTGCTGTCCTGGCTTATGGGAGAGTAGGGGGAAGATTTTATTTGGGATTTATTTCTTGGGAATGGACAGAAAGAACAGTTTAATATTTTAAAAGTAAGGGTGGATAGGAGTGTGGAAGAGACTGTGGCTAAAAGTCAGTTTCCCTTTTACATGGTGACACAGTGATGTTTAAGTTGGTGTGAAAGACAGATGAACTTAGATATGGCATTAACTTATTTTGTATTTTAGAAGTGTTAATATAAGGTAGTAACTGGCAGGGAATATTCTTGCCTTTGGATAAATACTTTGTTTGCCAGAGCTCTTTTTGCTTCTTTGGTGATGTGGTTTGAAAAGAATAGGAGCTTTTCAGTTGGGTAAAACCTTTGCAACCACATTGTCAATGTAGTTTCTGAAATATTATGGTAAGGTACTTGCACTGTTCAACCATGCTTATTGCTTGGTTAGTCAAAGTCATGATCAACAGGGGAAAGCATTTTTAAGTTTCTGTTGGGAGCCAATGAACATCATGGCATTTTTATTAATGCTAGGAGTAAATTTATTTTAGGTGAACAAAGTAAGGATGGATGTGATGTCCTTTCAAAGGGCAGGTTGGACTGAAGAGGAGGGGGATGATATAGCTCTCTACAAGATGATGTTGCCTGCATAAAGTTTTGCTGAAGGGATAGAAGTGGGAATGTCATTGATAAAAAGAGAAAATTGGACACTTGAGGGAGTCCAACCCAAAAGTAACCAGTCAGTTTGCAGTGCATCAGCTTGGACTGTAAAGGTTCTGTTAGTGTTGTAATTCCTTAAGTAATTTTTTTTTAAGACAAGTCACTGAATTACATATGCAAACAGATTTAAAATATATACAGGAAACTAATTACCAAAACAGAACTTCTGAAGTATAAAGCATTGGTGAGTTAATGTTTAAGGCTCCTGGTTTTCAGAACAGTCTTAACATTTATGGTACCATTAACCCAAGGCATGACAGGCCTCAAGAAGTATCTGATGTTTAATTTCTTTGAATTCAGACTGATTTTCAAAATTCACTGTGGTTTACTTAATCAAGCACAGAATAGACAAACCACTTTGTCAGTAAAGCAAACTTTCCATGCTTGAACAAAATACTGTGTTTTTATGATTAATCATGTATTGGTATTTTCCTGATGTGGTGCCTCAGTATGATGGTAGGAGCCTGAAGGTTACACCATCCAGTGTGGCTCACCCAAGGATTTTACACTGGAAATTTGTGTGAGTTGCTGTATAGTTAAGTTATGCCCCTTTGTTAAAAGCAGAATTTCTCATTCCATTTTCTTCTCAGTTGAGGTCTTCTTTTAGCAGTTCAAGTTCATTACACTTTTGATAGCTGGCTGTTCTACATCGACTTGTGTTTTGCCAGTTTTGCCCAGCTTTTAGAAGATGAGGACAAATGAATTTCTCATCTGTTGTAAAATTTTTTTTATATAAATGAATTCTTTGTAATATTCCTTGCTGGGACGTGTCCTTTTGGGGGAAAGGGTATTGCAGCAGTGGATGCTGTCTCACCTTTTGAAAACTTGTGACTTATTTTGAGTATCTTCTTTTGACATCACACTAGATTGTGTCCTTACAGATTCTAGTTTACTGAAGATATATTAAATATAAAGAGAAATCCAGAGTTAGTAACTTGGCCAAAATTTAATCAAGCATGGAGGGGCCCATATGCCAGTATGAGTGTAATACAATGAAGATATTACACTTCCCTCATTTCTACAATTTATTGTGCTGAAATATGCTTCTTACAGGTATCGAATATAGAACATAGAACAACGTCCCCAGAAAAGGGCCAAACAGCTGGCCAGCGTCAGAAACGTAGGAATCACTCAACGTTTCCATACAGTCAAACTTACCATTAAACACCTTGTGGCAAGTTCAGCAATATGTCAACATATAAAAATAAATCTTAGCTGTAATTAAAAACATTGGACCTCAAGTAAATGCAAGTCCAGAATAGTGATGAGTTGTCTGTTGCTCAGTGACACCTTGATGATTTTCTTCCTCTCCACGCAAGACCTGGCATTATTATTTTATATTTCTTTTTATTTAGACAGAATAGATGGGTTTTCCTCTGAGCAATCTGGCATTATTTTTTATTTAGGCAGAAAGATAAAAATAGGCAAAAGCAATGTCTTTCGTCTTTTCCCGGTTTGGGGTCGCCACAGCGCATCACCGGTCCGCTTATGATTGGCAGTGGATTTTTACGGTGCCGAGTTACCAGCCCAGCACCCAACCTTCAAACAAGGCACACCCATTCATGCACGCACCTACCTGCATGTCTTTAAACGTCACTCGACCACGGGGAGGACATGCAGACACCGTACAGAAGGCGTGCTAGCCGAGAATCGAACCGGAGAGCCTCTTGCTGTGAGGCGACAACACTAACCGCTGCACCACCATAATACAAGTACACAATTAGACAGGTAACCTGGAAAATAGGTAGGTAGGCAGGCAGATAGACAGGTAATTCTGTTTTTTAAATGGAGTTGCTACCCCCATTAATGCCCTTTCATCTAGTATTTTTTTTTAAGATTCAGAGTGGGAAAGGGTTGAGGTGGTCATTACCCACCTTACAAACTGAAATAATTGGGAAAAAAAACAGACAAATAATAAGGCTTGTTTCAAAATGACTGCTTGTTAGCTGCTGTCAGGAAACTGCCAACATAATATTCTGTTAGTAACAGAGAAAACTGATGGTGTCCAGTGTTCATTTTTGCTGAAATATTTGTCTAAAAAAAAAAAAAAAAAAAAAAAATATCAGTCATCACTGAGCATTCTTTCTTCCCACTTGCAGCACACCCACAAACAATAAATCCATACAAAACCATTATCAGCTTAAAGAAAGAAAAAATCATTCTTTGTCTTCTTTGGCATGTGTACACACAGTACATGATTTTTGCACACTATTCAACTGCACACTACTAGTTAACTATCATATTTTATTAGAATGTATTTGTTAAAAAAAAAAAAAAAGATTCAATGTATATTTCTAAGTTACAAAATGGGCATGTATCACTTTGCAGTGTATAGAATGATGACATGTAGCCCACATTTAGCCTTGCCCTTAAAAGTAATCTCATGAGTAAGATATACTGTTCTGCACACTCCAAAATGGTGCACTGCCTAACTGGTGCAAGTCAGTACTATGCTACTGTAGTGTATCAATTCTATATGTATGTATTTAATTTATAATAACATCTGTTCCTCTCTTAACGCATGTATACTGATGACAGTAAAGAATGGAGATAAATTAAATGACTGCTGAAGTTACATTTCTGTTTTCGTTTCTTTTTTTTCTGCAGACTGTTGGATTTACTGAAAGAATTCTGACTTGCACCTTTGCACTTTCTTTGCCACATAGATGGAAGACTGATGGCAACTGTTAGCTCAGTACGGATATGAGCTTGGTGATTTTAAAATGAAAACTCTTGTCAAAAACACCAAGAACTGGCTTTTATAGTCAAAATAAGAAATGCCTGCTTATTTTCTTAGCAGTACGTCTTAAAGTCCCTGTCTGCTCTGAAGGTCAACTTGCAGCTTTACATCTGAACAGACTTCATAATTTGGTCCATTTCTTGTTGGTTATACAATATGCAGTGTTTCAGAACTTTTGTCACTTTTTTTTTTTTTTTGCTGCAGAAACTGCAGCATGTGTTGGACCTTTTTTCTTGTAGAAAAGAGAGCAGCACAGGGAATAGTATAATTTAATTTGGCTTCATATCCGAGTGACATTTCATGGGTCAGATGAATGTCAAGCTGGACTAATCTTTTTGAGATTGTACTTTAAAACTGTGCCTGTGCCAGAATTATTTTCATGTTTTATGCACTTGAGTCAAAATGTTCCATTTTGCACTGAAGTTCACACTGCAAGGGGTATTTTTAAGTTGGATATGAAAACTGGTTCCCAACATTACTGCCAGTATTTGATTCTTGTGTTACTCCTTTGACAGACTGTATAAAATGAAATGAAAAAAATGCACATCTGCATATAATATTGCAATAGTGCAGATATTATAACACTAGTTTGGCTCAAGTCTACACGTTTGGTCCATCACAGCAGTATAATGTGTTTTACATCCTTCAGTTTGATTAATCTATTTTTTACTTTGTCAGAAAAGCCAGTGTATTATATTTTTTTCGTAAGTATTATAAAAGGGATATTACCTTGGAATGCATTTGAGAAACAAGGCAGTTATCTGTATCAGCTTGCCACTGCCAAGTGTTTAATGCATTCTTTACTCGGGGAAAATTTGAATGGGTTTATAAGGAATGTGCAATCTAGGCTCATAATTTTCTTATTTTCTGGCATTACTGCTTTCCTGACTAAGTATACCTGGCCTCTTTATAGAAAAAGGAGTCTGTGCTCCGAAAACACGTCCATCAAAGTATGATTTTAATAATATATAATTTTAAATTCTTGAGTCAGTCTTATGAGTGAGTAAGTATGTGTTATAAACTATTGTGAAACTGATATGAAAGTACCCAATGCACTGAATGCCAGTTTCATTTAGTTAAAGTGAAAAGACAGTGTCTTACAAGCCTTTTTGACTGTACACAGATGGTTGTTTTAGGATTTTTCTCCTGCTTGGACTTTTGCTGGCACAAACAGCTGTTTTCTTTCTTTACCAGCCTAATCTATAAGGAATTTCCATCTAGTATTTTGTTGCCCTTTGCACTGAACTCTTTTTCTGTCAAAATCCAATCCCATTACTCTTTACAAAAGGTCTTGTTTACTTTACTCTCCACAACGCACCTTTTTCTTTTGGATTCAGACGATGCATGTGTGTTTTTCCTATTACCCTAACATACTCATTCAAGCACAGATTGGATTTTCAAAAAGGAGCATGAAGGTGATGTATCTAATGCTTCTTTAAGGTACTTCTTTTTTCTCTGTACTCTAGAATTGCTGACTGAATATAAAAGTAGTTGTTTGCTATTTAAGGTCTGAATCTCTTTTTCTTTCTGTTTTTTCATGCTGCTCTGACACCAGTGTTTCAGTTGTTGATAGCAGATATGAACAGACTGTGTCAGCTTCTCAGCAAGTAGCAGCTCTGTAAGAAGTCAGTATTGTTTTCTCTGTCTGTCACATAAAACATCTGTTACCAAATCTGAAAAAGTGAAATGGCCACAGTATTATTATACAGTCACAGCAGGATTACCCCGTCACCACTATATTATCTTGAACAGGCTTTCAGAACACATTGTCCACATCTGAAAAGATTCAGTGAGCTGTGCCTGTTTAGGCAACCTTGTATGTTGCATGCCCAGTCTCCAAAGCATCCTTCAGTCATGACTTCTTCTCAACTTTTCTGCCATTCAGAAAGGCACTTGCCTGCCTCCTGTTTTTGCATCTGTATGTGAATCTGGTGTTAGGCTTTGTAAAGTTTTTATTTTTTTAAGTTTGCTTTCAATAATGTGCCTTTCTTTGGTTTACCATATGCCTCAAAACTGCTGCTATTGTCTTTGCTGAATTTAATAACTGTAAAAGAACATATTTCTAGGTTACCTGCATCACATTTGCAGTAACCCTGGCTCTAGCAGTACTTCCTGGAAACAGATTACACAGTTCATACATTACTGTGATTCTTTGTACCTACACTGTGACAGAAAACCCCATAAACTCATTATGTGCACATTGAACCTATTCTTTGAACATTTATCTTGGATGATTTAGTACATAACCTCTTAGCAGTGTAATAGGAGTAAGCTACAAGTCTTTCTGATTGATGGTCATTTTACATGGTTTACTTCAGTCCTTTGCCATGTCTGATGCCCTTTAGCTAGTGCACATGCTTTGAAAATAGGACAAGTAAAGAGGACACCTGTCACTAATAACTTTGTTGGTTCACTTACCTGTAAAATAAGTAGCATACATCAAATTTCAGAACGTTTTATGCCTGAAACTTGAACCACATTTTGAACCCTCTGCCAACAGATCTGTTAGACCAGTCCAAAGTGTTTAATGCTAATCAGATTATTTTCATCTTTGGGAAGGGTTACTGTAACAGCAAATCATAACATTGGAGTTTATCCATCTTTTGAGCAGTGTTGGTTCAACCATCTTTCTAAAGCAGATTTCCTTCCTTTTGAAGGCAAACACTGATCTCCTGTGTGTAAGGTACTGATGTTGGTGATACAAGATTCCCATACAAAATAATCATTGGTATGTTTTTGCTGTTGTTGATATTCTTCATCAGATCACTGTTGCAGTAGAATAAAACAATAGGGGACATATCCTGCCAAGGATCAGACAACCATCTTTATACAAAAGCTTTTGGGCTCCTTCCTCTGCACCATACATCTGAGGAAGCATGAGTATTTCCCAGAATAAAAGCAAACATATGGGTGTGAAAAACCCAGAACTTTCTTGCAGTTGAAGATTTCAGTTAGATGTCTTCTCTGCATCTTCAATTATTTGGCAGTAGGCTTCACTGTTGAACTTTTGGGCAAATTAGTACCCCTTTGGGGTGTTTGCTTCCTTTTTTGAGAAAAAAAGTTGCAATATCTTATGTCAAAGAGAAAAGTGAAGTGTGTGTATGTTAGACAGATTCCTTACATAGAAGTCCACTTACCTTTTTTGAATGGGGGAGGATCACAGGGTTAATGCCTATGGCATTTGTTGATGTTTGCCCTATTGATCACTGCTGCAGTAGCTGTAGCCATATCTTGCTAAAGATATAACAGCTGGCCAGCTTACAAAGCCTAAGGACACCTTTCATGCACCCAAACCATTAATCAGCTCAAGCAGAACTGAAGAAAAAAAGTGGTGTAGACAACCAAGCCCTTCAGAGCTTTCATATCACAAAAGAGTGCTCCTCTTCCAGGCTTTTGAGGACTGGCAGTCAGCTAAAGCTGTTCCATTGACAAGTAAGAATTCTAAAAATAAGTGTTGCAGAAGAATAGAATTTTCTCCCCTAAATCTATCAAGGCCTTTGGGGAGAAAACCTTACTCTTTTTAATTTTATGACAGAAAGTGAACTTTTTCTGAGAAATTGATAATGTTAAGTTGGAATGAAGTGCTTTTATAGACTTGCAATGTGATTTTTTGTAACTTTTAAAGAGGACCATTACTCTTTACTTTTCTGGAAAAAAGTTGTTAAAAGTAATTTAAAACTACTTTTTTTTGGTAAAAGTTGTGCTATTTTACTTTTTGGGGCTGGGTAAGTATTTAAAATGCTTTTCACTGTTTTTTTGTGGAAAAGTGACTTTTTTAATACTTACCTGTTTCCTAGACTGCTGCGGCCAGGATTTTTTTGGAATAAGACATCTTTTTCACCTGTAACATGGAACAGCGTACCAGTTCCTTGGTGGTTCTTTCTTCCATCCACAAAAAGAAAAAAAAAATACCAAGCAGCCTTCGCCACTAAAGCAGGCTATTAAAGTGCCTTAGCCAAAGGTGGGTGACTCTGCTGTGCCCATTTCTGGTTCTTCAGACCATTCATCTTTTTCCTACAGCTACCATGGACCAGGGGTTAAAAAAGTTCCCTGCGGCTGTTGGAATCCCATTAGTGGTTAAGAGAGAACCAGTCTTGGAAAAAGGAGCAGGTAGTACCTCTCCACCTAGCCAGACTGGAAAGGATGCCTCTTAGGAACAGTTTGGTGGTCAAAAGTAGGTCTGCTTTTTCAGAAATTCCTGTTAAAAAAGGCAACAAGTTAGACATGTGTCTTCTCCTGTCTCCTTTACTTTGGGAAAGGAGAGATTTATTTGGCTTTTCTCAGGGTTTAGTTCAAGCTCATGACCCTTCTTGTTCCGATGTTTCTAGTGAAAGAAAAAAAAGGTTTAATTTTCTGAGGAGGTTCAAGATTTTGACACACAAACAGATTGTGAAGGGACAATTTCTGATTTTTCTTGTTGTGTTTGTACTTCTGAGTAAAATGTGACTTCTAATAGTCCCTTGGAAGACTTTTCTTTTTTCTGAAACAATTTCAGGAATGAATAAGTTGTTTCAGTGAGAGCTCCCTTGCTGAGATTTTTGTCTGAGTTGACAAACCCAAGAATAGATCTCAGTATAGATATAATTTTTCTTGTGGAAGAAATGATGTTTGAACTGATATGTCCACAAGACACCCCAGGAAAACAATCCTTGACAACTGAGAATACTAAAAATAAATGTTGCAGAAAAATACACTTCTTCCTCCCCCAGTCTCTCAAGAGCTTTCCCATCCTTGTCAACTGGGAAGGATTAGCATTAACCAGATGTCTAGCAGCAGCTGGGTGTACCAGAGAAGTCACTGCTGGGTCTGATTTGGGGATAGAATAGAAAAAACGTGTAAGACTGTGAAACTTAATAAGCTAGCTCCTTTCTTCGGCAGCAGTATGGCTGTATGGCAAGTTACAGGCTGTAATAAATACATCCTCCAATGCTGGAAAAATAGGAGCAGCAGGAGTAGATTCAGCAAATTCCAGCTGCAGTATTTCTCAGCAGACAGTAGAATATCATCATGTTTCTCAGGATTCATGCCATCTATGATTCTATTGATTCCTCTAGCATGAAGAGTAAATTTTGATCATGGTACCTAAAACCAGTATGGTCCCAGCATCAACATCCACTGACTTTCTAGATTCTAGTTTTGGGATTTGTGACAGGAGAAATTCTTTGGTGGAGAGACCTAATTTTCCCTTCCAACTCCAGCACAGTCTATAACAACAGATGCCTTAGACTTTATTTGGGAAACCGTGTCTGTGGGGATAGAAGTGCAGTGTCTCTGGAACAAAAAATGCAGATCAAAACACATAGTCATAAAAGAAATGTAGACAGTCATACATGCTCTGAACTCGCAATCATCTTTTTTTCCCAGTACCATTATGAATGGTCACTGACAACAACACAGTGATGGAGTACATAAACAAATGGGGGGGACCCTCTGTGCAGAGTAGCCAGGGTGGTCTGGGATATAGTTTTTTCAGCTCAGTCTCAGTCTACAGGGATTCTACATCTCATCAGGGTGCAATTTTATGGCAGATAAACTGCTGAGCAGGACCAGTACAGACCCTCAGGAATGGAAACCAAATCAGGGGTTCTTTCAGGAATTGATTCAGCTATGGAGAACACATCAGATAGTTCTTTTTGCCTCCAGTCATAACAATCAGTTGGCAAAATTCTGCTGTAGAGTCCCATGCAAAGAAGCTTGGAAAACAGATGCCTTTTCTTTTCCTCATACAGGGATGTTTCTGTCTGCTTTTTCACCCTTTCCACTATTGGCCAGTGTCACTCCAAATATTCAAAAAGATTCTCCAATGATCATTGTGGTGAACCCCCCCCCCCCCCCGGGTCCAGGCAACAATGGTTCTCTCTTTTTTGCGGGGAAATGGCTAAGGGCAATTACCACAAACTTCCTCACAGAATGGTCCTACTCCCACAAGACAAGGGGTGCTTGATACATCCCAGTTCCAAACAATTACAATTAACTGCCTAGATGACAGTCTTAATACCTTTTAGGCACCTGTTTTATGAGGACATGCAACAGGTATTAAAGGAGGCAAGAATCATGCTACTAGAAAATCATGTATTGATACATGGAAAAGATTTTCTAGTTGGTGTTAAGACAAGAACCAGGACCCATTTGAAGCTATTGTTTATCTGAGTTTTCATTATTTCTGTGAGTTGTTGTCCTCTGGCCTTGTACTTCTCCATCATGAAACACCTGTCATCCATTTCAGCATTTCTGTCCATGTATCTCCATTTTTCAATGCATTCATATGTAAATATGTTTTTAAAAGGGATGTTGCATACCAACCCTCATAGAAAACAGGTGGCTCCTCTTTGTGATTTTAATTTTGTCAGAAAAATTAACTCTTCTTCCATTTGAACCAGCTTAACAGGCTGACTTGAGGTTTAAAACATGGAAAACAGTTTTGCTCATTGCTCTGACTTCTGAAAGAAGAATGTCTGAGTAGCAAGCTCTTATGGTGAGTCGAGCTTCTCTCGTTTTCCACAATGATAGGGTTTCCTTAAAAACTATTGATTCCCTTTATTCCCAAAGTAGTATCTAAGTTTACTTCCAGCCGTACTATCCATCTCTCTGTCTTCTTCCAAGAACCAGAAAATGAGAGAGAAAGGATATTGCATGCTTTGGATGTCCACAGACAACTCTTGTTATTATCTTGGTAGAACTAAAGTATTCAGGAACTCTGATCAGTTGTCCATTTCTTGTGAAGGTAAGAAGAAAGAACAACCAGTATCACAGTAGACTACTTCCAAATGGTTGACTTGTGCTATTGCCTTTTGTTATATCCACCATAACAAGGCAATTATAGGCAGGGT
Organism: Protopterus annectens; assembly: GCF_019279795.1. Taxonomy (NCBI): domain Eukaryota; kingdom Metazoa; phylum Chordata; order Ceratodontiformes; family Protopteridae; genus Protopterus; species Protopterus annectens. Next base: position 1,749,411,641 of record NC_056728.1, on the reverse strand, counting down.
CAAGGCACATTCTGCTAGGGCCTTGGCTTCATCTGTTGACTTCATGGAAAGGGTTGGATTCTAGAAATATTCTAGAAGCAGCAACTTGGTCCTCTACACATATGTTTATAAAACACTGCAAGATAAAATCCTTCTCCAAGTCCAGGACAGGGTTTGCTAGGACCATTCCCCAGGGGCTCATATTTTCCTCTTCCCAGTCAGTTTACCCATATAGCTAAGGCTATTGCAGCAGTAGTTTATATGCCAAACATAATACATCTTTGTTAGATAACTTAATATAACAGTAGATGTTCAAATGATCACTACTGCAGTAGCTGCTACCTCCCCATCCCCCTTATTTTTGTATGTTTTTGTTTCCATAGTGAGAACCTTTATTTGTAGTTTCCTACTATTGACCTTTTCAGGGCTGTAGCTTCCCTCTCTTAGCTGGCATTAAAGCTCTGATGGGCTTGGTGCCCAAATCACTTATTTTTCTTTGGCTCTGCTCAAACTAGTTAATGGTTTGCATGTGTGAAATGTGTCTTTAAGCTTTAGAAGCTCACCAGTTATTATATCCTTAGCAGGAAATAACCCATACAGCTAAGCCAGTGCAATCTGCTTTACCGACAAGGCCTACAATTCCTTCCCTCTGTAAGTGCACATTTTTACACATCCACACTGAAGGCTACCACCAGGCAGTGGCTGCGTGAGTATAGCACCTGCCCCTAGGGCCATGCGTTTGCAGTGCCATCCTTCCACTGAGGGATTTTGGCATTGTGCTGCTACCTCTACCCCAACCATCCTCCCCTGCAAGCTTTGTCATGTCCCAGACTCACTAACTGAACTTGGTTCTCCTGGGCTATAATCACACTTGTATCTCTCTGTGCCACTGGAGGTGGCTAATGTGTATGTTTAGGTCTTTTCTGAATGATTTTAAAGAAAAATTGGTATTTTGATGATGATCTAGTTCAAAGGCATGATTTCCCCCACCAAAATCAGTTACAAGCTATGCTTGTGGTAGTTTGGTTATTCCAAAAGGTAACTGCATGCACGTTTTGTTTTGGACCTGAACAGGGCATTGACTTATTTTGTTTCAGCAGTACCATGTAAATTGTTCATTGCCTTCTCCTGTAAGGCTCTTCTTTAGCATTCACTTTTGAGGTAATTATAGTGGAGAAGAATACACATTTTCATAATTTCTGCAGGTAACTTATAAGTATACATAAGGTAAATGACATAGTATTACAGGTTTGACATGCATGTTTCCAAAAATTAAAAGTAGAAGAACATAGTGATACATGTTGGCATTCCATACAGATATTTAAAAAAAACGCAGTCTTGTAACTACATGTCTTGGATCTAAATGTGGGCAAATATTAAGCAATAGGTTGTAACAGTATTGTTAGTTTGAGGAAATGATGAGTAAGGTGTAGATTATGGAATTTTTTTTATTTTTTTTTATTTAACATTTGTTTACCAGAAAAATCCGACTTGGAATGAAGCCAACTTTCAGTGGAGGCCCAGGGAGAATAGCTCCAGATGCATGTCTTTGTTATGTGGGAGGAAATAGGAGCACCCAGAGGAAACCCTCACGGACGCAAGGAAGACATGCAAACTCCACACAGAAGGCACCCCAGCTGAGAATCGAACTAGAAAACCTCTTGCTGTGAGGTGACAGTCCAACCGCTGCACCACTGTGCCGTCCATATCATATCATATATATAAGCATGGACTAAGCATTAAACACTGACTTGCCTAGAAAACAGTATGTGCAAATCATAGTAGCACTTGTGGAAAGCGAACTTGTATGTGAGACTTGAACATAAAAGAATTGATGTAAGCAGTGAATGAGTTGGATTTCACTAGTGGTGTGGAAGATGTAAAGAAGCTTGTATGGCGTGAGAGAACATAAGGGGATGTGCTGGGGAAACTGAAAATGGTCTGGGTTGCAGTGACAGACTGAATTAGTTAAGAGTTGCTGTTGAAGGCTATTTATAATGGTGATTTGAGTGGTGGCTAGCCTGAAGTCAAGAGGTAATTAATTTCATTTCTTAGGTGCAGATTAAGAGAAGACAGAGGACCAGAAGGGTTTTGGAATTTACATGGGTGTAGAAGAAGAGTTTCAAGAGCTGGAGGAATATAGAATGGGTTTGGATTTGGGAGACTGATTTCTGATGATTTGATCTTATAAAAGACTATTAATTAGCCAGTAACTATCAGGTTTGAACCCCTTTAGCAGAAGATAGAGCCACAATCTGAGCCTGCTGGCCCAAAGTGGCAGAAGTCTTAGTGTTCTTTCCATGCTGACAGATGACCCATCCACATATTTTCAGTACCAGCTTTATCCATTTCAGAATTGTGAGACAACTAAACCTAGACCAGTAGACAACAGGCGTAAGAAAGAAGACAATCCTGGATGGAGATAGCAGTCCATTGTTTTTTTTTTTGTAGATTTGTGAAGCAGCAGTGGAATAAAGTGGGTGATCTTAATGTAAGGAAGGAAAGACTACAGTACAGTCAGTGGTGAGATTTTTTTAAGGCAAGTTTAGGTAAATCTGCAAGCCTTTGGAGACATTTATATTGAATGGAACATTTTGGTACCTAAATGTTTTGAGCTTTTTAACTTAGTGAAGTATTCTCTGTCTGGCCCATGCATGGTACTGTCTGTCAAGGCTAATGGGCATGTGCACTCTAGTAATCCCAATTTCTTCTTGCCACATCAGTTGAGATACCCCCTCTCTGTTTTACACTGTCAGTAAATTCCGGGTGTTTCTCAAACATAAGTCTGACTAGGGAGTGCACATGAACTACTCTACCTTTACTGTCCGTGTTTTTGCTACTGTTTTGTATACCTTACTTTTCATCTTCTTTGGCATTCTTCTCACACACACTTTCTGACACACTATGCCAGTTTGCTGCAGTCCCTTTTACCTCCTCATTCAGACTTCCCTTTTCCTCGACCACCTGTCCTAGATACTTGCAGCTGTTAACCTATTCCATTATTATCCATTCTATCGCAGTTTAAGTCTTCTTCTGATTTCCCCATGTGCTGCATTAATAACTGAATCAGCTGTACTTGATTTCACTTCATGTACCTTCAGTTCTGCATTCCATTACTCTGTCATGTGCTGAAGTTCCTTTTCAGTCTGCTTGTAATGCCATATCATCTGTTTACATGCAGCTTTGTTGATTTGTCCCCTGCAGTCTGTTTGCTATATTAGTCCATCTCCAGCATGAACAGCATTGTGCTCAGAGCTGAACTCTTATGTACTCCTCACTCCCACTGGGAAAACTTCTTTGAGTCTGAATACTGCTTATACGTAGGTCATTGGGTCCTTGTACATAGCCTGCATTAATTCTACAAATGTTTCTGTGACTTAGAACTATTGCAGGACTGCCCAGATTAGCTTTCTTGGGACCTTGTCATATATCTCCAAGTCTAGGAATGCCCAGTTGAACTCTCCTAATTTGTAGCTTCTTCTCCTGTATCTGTCTCACTTGTGTGACATGGTGGGCATAATGTTTAAGGTCTTCACCTCTCAAGCTGTTAAAAATATGTATACATTTGTATATAGCATGTATTTTAGTGTCCTTAAATTGTTCACTATTTCATCTAAAATTTAGCCTAAAATGGTGTGGAGGAAATTAATATTTCCGTGCACAGTGGATTTGTATTAATTCCATCTTTCTTTTATAGCATGAGTCCTTTGTTTAAGAGTTTTATTTAGGGAATAAAATTCAGGTATTTCATGCTCTAAGAAGTATATCTTAGTATGCCTGTTTATGCTGGTGTCTTGCCTTGGATTCTGAATGAAGCATTTCCGTAGACTGGAATGTATGCCCCATATAGCAGTGGATGCAGAGATCCCAAAACAGTTGAAAGAATCTTAGGTCAAATAGCATTGAAGATGTAGTTTGTCTGTTCTTGGCTTTGCTTATTGCAATCCATTTGTCTACAAATACTTGAATTTAGGCAGTAGAACTACTGGGCTTTTCAGGTAAATATAGTTTATTGCATTTTGCAGTGCATTGCAAAAATTGGATAAAAAAATATAACTCACATAAGAAAAGAGTATGCACAGGTCCTCATATTCCATTAATAAAAAAACATGGCATACATTTGTACAATTCTGTGAACTGATAACCAGGCAGAACACTTAATCACAGGCTTGACATGAGCCATCTCTGAGAAATAAAAACGGGTTAGCATATGAATACACTTGTAGCATATATATCCTGGTAACCACAATGTTAAAGAAAGGTAGAAGAAAGCTCCTTCCCCTAGAAGATGTTTCCTGCTGTCCAAAAAATCCCTGTTTTTGTGAATGTATTAAGGTCTTTAAAATATAATTTATTTAATTACCACTTCTAGTCTTTTAGAATCGTCCATTTTTTGTCAAGAACATCCCAGTTTGTTTTCTTTTGCTGTCTATTTAGGCAAAAGATTTCACAGCAAAACCAAACTGATATATGTGCCTTCTGTTTACATGTATTCTGGAGCTGTGTGTGTTTATGCTTATATGAATATATATATATATATATATATATATATATATATATATATATATATATATGTGTGTGTGTGTGTGTGTGTGTGTGTGTATAAAATGTATTTATTAACAAGGAAAATCCAAGGAAAAACATCTCTGAGCCTGCATCCTTCTTTAGCTGCAAGACTATAAGGAGGTCTAGGTCATTATTTGGAAACCAGTAGTAAATATAACACCCTGAACATGAGTGCATGTTTCATTTCACAACTATATTGTCCTTTGAATTTTATAACCCCTTCGACAATTCACAGAAGGGGCATTGTATGTTAACTTTACCTTTTTATAACTTCAGCAATCAGAACTGTTGACATCATAGCTCTTGACTTCTTTACTAAAGAGGGGCAAAGACAAAATTAATGAGGGACAATGCCCAAAATCAGGAACACTGTTTAACAAATACTCTAATTTAGTTAAAAAGTTAATAGAGAAACAGGTTTTTAGATTGACATGCATTTTCTGAAGAATAAGAAGTATTAAAACTAACATCTGGCATTATTGACCGAGTGTAATACTCTGTGATTTACCAGACTATCAAAACTTTTAAGAGGGAAAGGGTGACAGCATGAGGCAAAATCAAGGACCGTCAAGAGGTGTAGTTCATAGCACCATGAAAATTGTCTCTTTCAAATCAGATTATTCAAGTGTACATGAAAATGTGCTTAAAATACTTAATTTGCTACTGTCTTCAATCAGGTTGATCAGAATTTGTGTTTTTTTAGTTCTTTTGTTAACTTTTAACACTAGTATAAAGAGCTCTGTGACACTGAAAAGCTGATCTGTAATATGCACATGAAAGCATAAAGTTCACAGATTGCAATCTTGCACCAGCATATGCCCCACACACCTGCAAGACTCTATTGAATTGTGCCTAATGTACAGTATTAACCTAAAAACAGCACACTGGGTGCAGGGAGGCCCACAGATGGTTCTCCTAGACAGGGTAATATATACAAACCCGCTTCCAGCTGCTGTACATAAACAGTACTGTAGAGCAGCATTTCTATTAAATCCAGTGATCCCCCAAGCACGTTGTCTATATGTAATTAAGCACTGTGCCTTTGTCTAGTGGAGCTCTACCCTAACAGTCTGTCCATCACATTTTGCAATTTCCTTGTGCCTCTCTACTTCCCATCACACCCCCCGCCCCCCAAACAACAAAAAAAAAAATCATTGGTTAATGTCCAGCCAATAAGGATGGTGCTTTTTACAGGGCTGTTTTAGTTGCCAGCTGTTCTACATTGGGGGGGGGGAAATAAATGTCAGAGTTAAATAACTTTTTTTTTGTTGTTTTATTCCAGCTTCATGAGAATGCTTTTTGGGATCATAAATATCAAGGGCTATGTATGTATGTGAGTACAGAGCTCAAATGATGAATCATTTCTTTGTGAACACAACACACAATAAGTTTACTTGTTATCACCTAATATAGGATTTCTCATATAACAGGTGCTTAAGTTTTTATGGATAATTTTTTTTTTTATGTATTTACTTATTAATTTTCCAGGGGAGACCCAAGGTGGTCTGGCTAGAGGAAATTTGGCCAGGGAACTTCCCTTACATTTCTCGATAAGTGCAGTGGGATTGCTTACATCCACCTCAGCCAGAAGAGAGCATGGCTTAACATCTCATCCAAAGGATAGCACACTCAGGAGTACAGCAGCCCCATTATGCTGTAGTGCAGTGTCGCTTTTGGAGAATTTGTCCAGCTAACTGGTGTGGGAGTAGAACCCACAGCCTTTTGATCTTCCAGCATCAAAGGCATGTGCTTTACCTGTTGAGCTACTGAGGCTGACCTTGTTCTCACTCCACATGAATGATTTGTTTGTGCTTGACTTACCATTTTTTCATGTTGCAAAAAGGACAACACAGCATTTTTGTGCTGCTGATCACTTTTTGTTTCCTGAGGTGAAGTGAATGTGAGGTGAGAATAACAAAGTAAGGCAGAGTGCAGGGATGCATCAGGGGTGTGTCCCCTTGCAGAACACTTTTCTTGTTTTTTCTTTTTGCTGCATTTGCCCATAATCCTTTACAGTCTTGACTACATATGTTATGAGCATGTGTGTATTTATGCTGAGGATTAGATGTGTAGTTATTTTGAGCAGAAGAATATCAGAGCTTACAAGCATTAAATATGTAAGCCTTCTTACACAGTAGTTCACAGTGAGAGAGTTTCCCTGAATACCAACCCTTGCTTCATGCCAGGGATGATTTATTTTATTTCCTTGAACCAGTGTTCTTATTTTCCAGTTTTCATGTGTACTAACAAATTGGTGAAGAACAGGTACACTTCATATGTTCAGAGACACTTGAGATATATCAGAAGAGCCCACTCTTTCAGAAAGACAGATCAGCTGTTTGTAAAGGGAAGGCAGGCCTAGTCATTGTCATGCATACCTTGTTTCCAAGTGACTGGCCCACTTTATTGCATTTTGCTTTAACAAGTGCAGTACCCTTCCAGGAACTGTTAAGAGTTAATGTCATTAGATCAGCAGAAAGATCTGCAACATGAGTCACAAATGTTTTTACTTCAGGACACATTAAAAGCTGCAACTTCAACCACTGTCCACACGTTCACAAAGCATTAAGAGCAAGAAGTACAGTCTAGGGGTGGGACAGATTTTGGCTTGACTGTATGGCATAGATCTGTTATTCAAAAATAGCATTGCTTATTGCAGGGCTAACTAAAAAGAAGTGTCACAGCAAGACACTCAAATGAAGTTGCAAGCAACACTAAAATTTCTCAGTGTAGCAGCATTTGCATATTAAGCACAGTCTTGCATTTTCATACCTGCAGCTACATTATATTATGATACATACGTAGACTAGACTAACTTTTTTGTTCAAGTTAAGTTCTTAGCCCATTGTTCAGAGGCATGTATGTATTTAAAAACCACAGCAAACTGGAACAGACAAAAAAGCAACCAGCCAGCAAAATCCACAGATTTATTACAGAATAAAACTCTGACGTCTCGGCTCTTCCCAAAGCCTTCAAGGAGTAAAATACATTCAGAAAAACTTGCCTCTTATACAAACAATTTTTCAATTATTCAATTAAAAAAATCAGATCAAATATTTCCAATTAAACTCTTCATTAAGACCACATGGATATAATGTATTGAATTTAAGAATAAATAAAGACTCTTTAGTCAACAATCTGCTATTTAAAACATTTTCATTAAACTTTGAGGTTTTAACTTTTTCTAAAACTGTGCCTTTTAACCCCCCACTATCACTATTATGAAAATGTTCAAAGTGGGTTGCAATAGAGCTCTCCTGTTTCTTATTTTTTATATCCCTAACATGTTCCAACAGTCTAATTTTAAAAGCTCTTTTCGTTTGTCCAATATAATACAAATCACAAGGACATTTAAGGATGTATGTATTTAGTCTCAGCCAGGAAAAATCAGTTTGGCATTATTGATTTTCTCTTGATGACATCCCTTTTGTGTCTAGATTCACAGGTCACGTGTACATTTTACTCTAAAGGTGATCCTCACTGTAACACTGCGGTTCTAACTATCCACAACCCAGAGGGATAGCCTTTGAATCCAGATGCAATATGTTATGGTGGCCCTCCCCTGAAGAAGATAATATAGATGTCTAAGATATGAAAATAGTAGATCTTCAAGGAGAGGTCACTATAACAGTAAAGCTACCTGCCCTCCAGCCCTCCTATACTTTTGGGGATAGGTATAAAGTTAGCCATTTTTTCTGTGCTTTCTGATGCTAATATTATTATATTGAATATTGTCCCTACTTTTATTTGTTAGCTGAGTAAGGTCGCTAGACCCAAATTTCCCTTTTCAGAGGTGGCCTGAGAGCAATGTCTGGTTATGTCAGTTGCTTAGAGTCACACAGCAGGCAGTTGGAGACTAAGGGTTTAGCGTGATATTTCTTTGTCTTTATATTTAGAGTTTTCTCTTCAATTTGTATATCAGAAGCATACCTCTCCCTACAAAAGTTATTCCAGCCTTGAAGAAATGAAAACCTTTTAGCAGGGCTTCTCTGCACTTGTATGAGTACTATCATAAGCACAAGACCAGTGTTGGTCTTCTCATGGATGTTGATTTTGGAAAATCTTGATGGACCAACTCAACAATAATACAAACCTAAACATAATGGCAGTCTGTCAGTAACTTCTGAAAGATCTACTGTTATGGTGAGTATCTCTCACAACTGTACGTTAGTCCTTGTGTAAGATGGGGGCAAGTCACTGCTAAAGTGAGAGAAATAGTGATTTTTCCATTCTGAAATATGTCCTTTAAGTTCTTTCAGAGCTGCTGTGCATTTACTGTAAGCTGCAGATGTAGGTAGTCAAACATGTATGAGTTTATAAGGGCGACAGTTATTCTGCTGTCAGTGTGTCAAAACATTAAGCACGGACCATTTTTTGTTTGTTTACTTTTTAACTGCTTTATGATTATTTGTTGATTTGTGTTTGAAGGCTGGGAGGGCACATGCTATTTGAGTTTTTTGTAGTTTATTTTTTGTCTTATCAGTATTTGTTTTGCATAATATGTTTGGATACCTCTTTAATGATTGTTCATGACATAACCAGTTGCAATGATTCTTTTCCAAGCAAAAGAAGTATTAACTTTTTAGAATTTATAAAGGAAAATATTTTAAGGGAAAAAGTCGCAAAATTTAGCGCAAAAGTTTTTAAACAAGAAATTGCAACATTCATTTCATCCCTCTACAGTTTTCTGTGTCCAAAACAGAAGTACGTTCAACCATGTGTCCATGGTATACAGAATGTCATCAATTACATTTACTATTACTGTAGTAGGTATATAATCAAAAGACATGAAAAGTTGGGTACTTATTTATTGCAGTATAACACAGCAGTATATTTAAATAAAAAATTGCATATTTTTATATTTTTCTTAAAAAGTATTGTGTTTTAAATGCTAGGTAATGGTGAAACATGTCTTAAAATGTGCTCTACATGCTTATTTATCTTTATTTCAGGCTACTTTCTTTTGCCTTGTATTACATTTCAAGTAAATTACTAGTATATTGTCTTATTTTTGTATCAATAAAATGTAAAACGTTTTGCTTAATTTGCTCCTTGTGTTTTTTCTTAATATTTCTTAGATGTGGCTTTTGTCTAGAAATAGAAACAAACTGCAAGTATATGCTTTAGGCACTTTACTTTTTGTGCTTTTGTTTTAATTGTTCTGCATAATGTTTGTGAGCTGAAAGCCACCTCATTAATTTATAGTTGACCGTTTTAAGAGATGAACCCATGGCATGAATATCACCAGTGAGAAATGTTAAAGCCTGAAGGAAAGACAAAACATGGATAAGACTGGTGTCTGCAGTCATAATTTCGTTCTTCAGGCTTTAGATGTAAATATCTTCTTTAAATAGCTGTGTTTTTGTTTTGATGGTTGTCTTAGTAATCAGGTAAGTCTAATTGACTTAGTTGCCAAAGTAGTAAACAAATACTCCAGGTATTGCAAACCATTCAATGAGGTATCACTGAAAATATTATACAGTGAGTGTTTTACCATTCATTGGAAGTGCATTCTGTTCCATTCAGGGAGTATAATGTATTGCATTCTGCCAGTTTAAGGTACACGAAAAGATAAATCCATGTTAGTGCTGAAAACAAAACTAAATCTGTTATTTTTGTCACCACTAAGCCACAGAACATATCTAAAACACCTCATAATAATCAGTCACTTCTACAGTTACATTTTCTATACCAATAAATGGTTGTCATTGCAGAGCACATTGCCTCTTTATGTCTATCCACAGATGGTTTGAGGAACTTGGACTCTCCCTAAACCTTAACAAACCTGAGGCCATGATCTTAAACACCACAGTGTCCTTTGCCGTTGTTTGCAGAACAGGGTTATTTTAGCACCGTAGGTGTTACACCTTCATGCTCTCTGACAGTTCAAGTACTTGAGGATATTCTTCATTTAGATCACTTACATTAGTTTTGGCTGCTGGGACTTAGCTGCAGGTGTTACTATACATCCAGCCCAACTTCTGCAGCTCAGAACCGTATCCCTCCAACTTGGCAGACATCTTCCACTTTAGATATCAAGATGTTCCCAGTATAAAGCCAGAATCTGCCTATGCCATCTTAGAATTTTCTTGAAACATTGTCAGGCCATGGAGTGGAATTACAGCAATCTCATGATGTACCCAAATTTCCAAATCAGGTATGCCCCATAAATGACACAGAAGGTGAGATTTATTTTACCACCTCTTGGCTGGATTCTCATTCCCAAATGTCAGGTGGGTCTTCTATTAATTGTTCACTGTTTCCCATGCTTTACCAGACCAGTGTTTCACCCTGTCCTTAATGTTACTGACAACTGTACACAGCCTATACCCAAGATCTGAACCCACAGTGTTTGGAGTCCTCTCTGCTAAAAGAGGGATCACACTCCTGTTAAGACGGAGGACTCGCAGGAAAATGAAGAGGAAGAACTGGACTATTCCTCTCAGTTGTCATCCCCTGGCTAAAATACAGATGTGAAGAACACCGTCCCCACTGAGTCATACACAGAGGAGATCTCATTTGGTAAAACCCTTACCGGCATGAAGAATTACATGAGATGGGAAGAGAGGGAGATATCCTAGGCAAAAAAAAAGTTGCTTTGATTTTTTGGGCCTGGATGCCAATCTATGGCCATTTCATCTGTTTTGGGAGCCCTAGAGGATGCTTTTGTAGTTCTTCTAGAACCCCCCCCCCCACACTGCTTCTAAGATACCTGACAGGTTTTATAGGGTACAAGAGTTGAACAAATATGTGTATAGTTTTCTGAGATTGCAAGAGTACTACAAAAATCTGAACAGTAACTCTGTAGTGGATTCAGCAATGGTGCCAATGGATCTAGAAAAAGGACGGTAATTTGTACCTGCTCCCCATGCACTCCCAAATGACAAGAAAAGTAAGCCTTTGGATAGTTTTGGGAAGAAAGTTTATATGGCTGCCACCCATGTTTTCAGGGCAGTCAGCTGTCAAACAAGCATGACTAGGTTTCACATTGCCCTCTTATACCAGCTAGGAGAAAAAAAAGGAAAGGCATCTGATGATGACCTGAGGCAAAACTAATAGACCTCACATCAACAGCTAGTCAAGTGGTGAAGCATTCAATTAAGTTTGGATATGATACTGTGGATGTAACATCCAGGTCAGCAGCCCTGGAGTCCATCATCAGGAGACATGCCTAGCTGTGGCTTCAACCCCTTCCATTCTCTGGCAGGGGCTGTAGCCACATGCCTAGCTTTGGCTTCAGCCCCTGGCAGAGAATGTCAAAGTGCAGCTCCTTAATGCCAGACTAGATATGAAATTTCTCTTCGGGGCTCCTACTGGTGAAGTATTTAAGAGAATGGAGGAAATGATTAAAGTATTACTGGGTGTTAAACTTTTTTTTTTCTTTCTGTTGCCACACTGTGCCAGGAACTGCCCAACAAAACAGGGCTTTTACTATCACAGGTAGGGAAATGTAAGCCAGCAAATATTAAAAAAGACACTTAAAAAAATTATAGGGAGAGAGCAAAGGAGAACTTTGGGGGCCCAGGAGCCTTCCACCAACAGGGAGTAACCATGACTACCTAGAATTTCTCCCTTCCTCCCTCTCCTCGCTCCAAAACTACATCCCAGCCCAACCAAAATCCTCAACAACACCAGTATGATTGCTGGAGGGCTGTTACAATGCCTCCTAGTTTGGGTGACTACAACAAAAGACAAATGGGTCTTCCAATCATTGCAAAAAGGTACAGGCACCGGTGGACAAAGATAGCCAACTTGAAAGGGATACCGTCAGTACTAAACTATTAAAACATCTAATCCAACCCATTGGTTGATTAATTGATATTCTCACTCCAACTGTCTAATCAATAAAAAGGTCTCTAGCTCTGGATATGAACTTTCCTACTGTCTCTGTTACTGGCTTGGTGGATATGGGTATCCTGAGGCAATGTGGAAATTGCCTCATGTTTATTGACAACCAGTTAATTCTGAAACTGCTATGGTATGTGAGAGATGTAGTTACGCAATATCACTGGAGGCAAAGTTCTCACATAAAAGTACTCCTAATGTCAATAAGGTTGTCAGTAGTACAAACATGCTGCACCATCACTCACAATTCAAAGCAGACATATCAACCCACATATGCTGAGGCACTTAAATGTAACCTTCCTAAACCACAAAAACCTCCTAGATGAAGTACACATAACAAATATCATCAGCAGCCCCAATTGCACTCTTTCAAAACAACACCCATAACACATAGAGCTACATCTCATGGAGCCTCTACCTCTATGCCCATAAGGCAAGCCACCACACAATCCAACATTCTAGTCATTGGAGATTCCATTGTGAGACACACTGATGTCCCTCTCACCAGGCTGAGTAAGGAGAAAGTCACGGTCAGTTGCTTATCAGGGACTAGAATCTGCCACATTATGGAGGTACTCATGTCATTGGACCACATTTACCAATATGACTCAGTCATAGTCCATGTGGGAGTAAATGACCCGAGACATACCTGCCTAGACTATATGAAGAGAGACATCATGGATCTCTTGGAATATGTATCTCAGTCTGGTATAACCCTAGCATTGAGCAGCATTTTACCTTCTCCAAGGATGATGCCACAATATGAACAAAAGATGATTGACTTTAATAATTGGCTTAGTTTCCGGTGTCATTCTAAGGTGGTGCATTATTTGTCAGCATTGAAGGAGACAGTCAACAGATCATGCTGTTTTGCCAGGGATGGTCTGCACCTCTCCCCTCTAAGCTTTCGAATATTAGCTAAAACATTGTCTTCCCAATAGTGCCTTTTTTAGGCAATGCCAAGCTGAATGTACTTCCAACATAGAAAATCAAAACCAAGAAAATCTAAAGGTATTACTGCTCAGTGCTAGGAGTCTAAACAAAAAACTCCATTCTCTAGAAGCTCTGTTTACCCTAGAGAATGCTGATGTCTGTGTGGTCACTGCGACATGGTTTAAAGCCACAGACAGCACACCAACAGTGCTAGGTTATAATGCCTTCCACACAGTTAGGCCAGCTACTTCACAGGCAGGGACTAAAGGTGGAAGTGCCTGTATTTACATGAAAGATAAATATACCTCAAGGCTGGTCAAACAGAACAATGCACTTGAGTTGCTCTATGTTCAAATCACCATGGGCAAAATCCAATACCACTTCCTTGCAAGCTAAAGGTCCCCCTGTATGACCCAGGAAACCCATACCATGTATTTATGCTTATTAGAAACACTAACCATCCAACCCAATACCATATTCATGGGTGAGTTTCATTAGCCCACTATTAACTGTGGCAATCCTATAAGACACCAGAATTACATGCAGAGAGATTCCTGGATTTCGTAAACGCATACTCCCTGGACCAGATAGTCAATACACCAACCAGGGGTACAACCATACTGGATCTGGTCCTCACCAATATGAGAGAGTGCTGTACACCCCTACTGTAATGCCTTCCCTGGTAATGTCAGACCACAAAAATGGTCTCCTTTGAAGTAAAAATAAAACCTGGACCCCTAATTAAACCTGGAATATTCAGGAACTATTCTAAGACTAACCTCCTGCTATTAAGTGAGAACCTGGCAAAATTTCAAGCCTCCATAAACGCTGAGAACACTGCTGCCTATGCAGAACTGTTCACAGAAACCCTGTACAAGCATGTTAATAGCTGCATAGAGGTAGCTTTACCCACCAGGAAGAAGTACGGAACTAACTCAGAAAAACAAACCACCCTGGTGGAATCACAAAATCATTAGGCTGTTTAACAGGAGGAAGAAAATCATGGCAAAAATTAGGAGCTGCAGCACCCAGCAGGTTAAAAGCACTCTCATCAAACTAAACAAACAACTCAAGAGGACAAATAAAGTCTACCAAAGCCAAATTTGAATAAATGGAGAAAACCCAGCAAACAAAGGCAAATCGAATAAGTGGAGAAAACCCAGCAAACAAAGCCAAATTTGAGGTAAGTTTGGCCTCCCAGTCCAAGGACAACCATAAAGCATTATTTAGCTATGTCCACAGCCTCAAAGGCAATACACAATTGTGTGCAGAGCTCATTGTAAATGGAGCCACCTATACTGAGCCAGAAGACATAGCAGACCTCCTGGCTGATAAATTCAGGTTCTTAATGCTGCTTCTGAGACCAAGAGCACAGAACCAATCATAGGATTATTACTCATTTGTTTATCTGAAGAAGTCTCTATGTGACAATAACGCTAATAAATACCCTTGGAGTGGATCGTGAGACTTGGTCTCTTTCTTTTGTGCATAATTCTTAGTTGGTGAGCTGTGGTTCTTCATTAACTGTATATCTTGCATGTCCAATGGTAATTGGCTGTATAATCCAAATCAAAGGCTCATTCTACTAAGGCAGTAGCTACCTCAATGGCTTTCTTTAGCCATGCACCTTTGACTGAACTCTGTTCAGCAGCTAATTGGTCAAATAGTCATAATTTTTTGAGTCATTACAAGCTTTGACATTCAGCCTAGGTGAAGGGCTACCATTCTTTGGAGCACTATCTCTCTTTGTACCACCAGGCTCAGTCTAGCTGGGGACTCTTTTACAAAGGTTGAGGTGGACATCAAAGACAACCGTGGATACGAAAGTTGTGTACTTACTGTAATGCTAGATCCATATAGGTTCATATGTTTATACTAGGCCAATGACCACCAGGGTCTTTATAAGCTTAGCCATGCAACCCAAACCAGTTTTTGTCCCCAAGTACCTTGAATGCCTGTATGGAAGGGTACATTAGAAAGGAGGTAGCTAAGGGTCATGTGGGGGGGAATGAAGTTGGGAATAAATTTACTTACTGTCCACCTCTGTCCATCAGAGACATGGAGGCCAGACCAGGGGATGAAATTGTGATTTCCCAGCCAACAATCAAGGTTTTGTTTGAATAAGGTCAGGAATGAACTCTGCTTCACTAGAATGGGAAGCTTATTCTCCATAGTGCAAGAATCCTTTGAGATGCATATCGGTCTCTCCAGCATGTTCTGTTTGTCACAGGCAAAGTTCAGGTCCTTGAATCTAGTGTTCCTGCTTCTATTTGTTTTGGAAATGTACAAGAGATCCACCACAGCTGGATCTGAGGATGCCTTACATGCCAGGCATAGATGGCCTCTCAGTAACCTGTAAGAGACTGAGTACACAGATAGGGCCTTAAGGTAGTCTGTGTAAGACAGGATATTCATACCCTGGATTATCCTTATGAGGAACTTTTGAGGTGTTCAAACTGTTGCAAGTGCCTGGTTTGGTACATGCAAATGAGGGCTTCTACTCAATGATGGGTCTGAGAATGGCTGAGTAGAGTGATACTATGACTTTCTTGAACCTGGATGCCATACCCTTGCTTATGAGTTGGGCGACACAGAGTGATTTTCTTACTGATCTAGCTATGTGTTGGCTGAAGGGCAAATTACTGTCTACATATGTTCCCAGATCCCTAATTACCTGGTCACCTCTTAAGGCTGTTTTAGCAATGGAGTAATTAACCAAGGTGGACAATTTCCCAAAGGGCACTAAAATGCATTTAATCGCATTGAATTTTAATCAGTAGCTTTGGCACCAGTCATTTGTTTTTGTTAGACCCTCTTGTAGGATGTCGATGTCGATGTCATGGAGGAATCTATGGCAGCTCCCAATTTACAGTTATCTGTGAACATGGTGAGCTAGAGGCCTTTGATGTTAGCCTTGACTTCTGAGAAGTAGATGCCAAATAGGAATGGGCCCAGCACAGAGCCCTGGGGACTCCACTGGTAAACAGTCTCCTGGTGAAGGTGGTCTCGCCAATCCTGGTTTCTTGTGTCCTATCTTTCAGACAGCCATCAATCTAGCAAGTTAGGTAGGGATTTATGCTTAGTTCTGAGAGTTTATCAGTAGTATCTGAGTGGGGTATTGTATTGAATGCCTTGGCCAGGTCAAGGTAGGCAGTGTACACCATGTTCTCCTCATCCATAGCCAAGATGACTCTCTTGAAGAAGTCTACCAGGTTGAGTAGGCAAGAACTTCATTTGCAGCCAAACTGGAATGAGTCCAATGTCTATAGTTTGCCAGTGTCCTTGTTCATCATTTTCTTGCTAATTTATTCCATGGCTTTGCATATCAGACTTGTCAGACTGATGGGTCTGTTGTTCCCGGGGTCAGTTGATGGTCCACCCTTATGAAGAGGTTTTTGTTGTTCGATTTGGCCATTTATATGTTTGTACAGAGTTTCTGTGAATAATTATGCATAAGTAGCTGTGTTCCCAAGATGTGGGGAGCCATTAATTTTGACAGACTAATGCTTAATAGGATGTAGTTTCCTTTAAAATAGTTTCTAACTGTGTCAGCTATAGTTGAGTTTTCCAGGCTGATTTTTATTTCAAAAGAAACGGCTTTGTGGTCCGACCTTACCAATGAGGACATGACACAGAAGAGGTTGCGGTACTTTCCCATGTTGATGAATACTAGGTCCAGTATGTTTGATCCTCTGGTTGGAATGGTTACTATCTGGTCCACTATGTTCATGTTGATAAAGTCCAGGAAATGTGCCTGTGAGTTAAAGGCAATGTACATTTCCCAATCTATAGAGGAGTAGTTAAATTCTCCCATGAACAGGGTATTTTGTTGAATGGTGTGCAACTCTAGTTAAGTCTAGGTAAGAGTTATGAGCATTGCAGGTCATAGAGGGTGATCTGTATCTGGCCAGGACATGGTAAGGAACCTTGTCTATGGAGACTTTGATGTGGATGACTCCAGGGCATTATCCTATTTAATCAATGTGTAGTATTTCTTGCTAACATTGATTGCGACTCCTCCACCATTAGTCACAGTTCGTGCTGTAGTTGGCCTAAATGTGTGGAAGGCACTGTAGCCTTGCACTGCCAGAGTACTTTCTGTAGCTTTAAACCAAGTTTTTGTAACAGGACAGATACCCACATTGTCCAGAGTGAGGAGAGCTTGTAGGTTGTGAAGTTTCTTGTTTAGGCTCCTAGCTTTCAGCACCAATTGATTTGATTTTTGTTTTTTTGTTTTTTTGCTATGTTGGCAGATCTGATGTTGTCATTTTCATTAATTTTTCAACTGATATCTCTCAGATTTAACTTGGATCTGACTAAGATGCTTCTATCAGCTCCTCAGATCCAAATGCTCAAACTCCTCTCTTTACACATAATACCCTGCCCGCCTAACATACCCCAGATCTCATTTGCTGCCACATCGCTACAGACACGGATCCTTTCACTCTAAAGCTATTGGTGAACTCAGTTAAAATACTGAGTTTTTACTAACATTTTTTCATTCTTAGTTATTCTTTATTGATTCCTTTCTGTCATCTTCCACCCTTTTTACATCAAATTTCCTTTGCAGTTATTACCAGTAATTTGGTACTTTTCTTTAGTACCACTGCTGGTACTTTGCTATCTTTATTCCATCTTTCTACCCCCTGTTTAGGATATTTCTGTTGGTAACTTTTTCCATTTCTTAGCTTTGTTAAAAAAAAAGTAAACACTATTAATTCTTTATTGTTTTTGCTTATTTTTTTTTCTGTAGCCTTGCTTTCTTAGTTAGGCCAGTATGGCCAGTAAACCTATTGGATTTAGAGTGTTCCATATGTGCTGGTTTCAATTCCAGGGAAATCACAGACAGGAGGAATAAACTTGTATTGAAAGGCCTTCTCCCTTCCACTTCTTTGTCTGCTTCAGGTGGGGCTCAAACCCCCTCAAAGAAGTCTGACTCAGCTCACAAACACAAAGATTCCCATAAGAGATCTCTGGATCCCACTTCCTCTTTGGTTTCTTCTTGGACCCACCTGCAAAACTATCAAAAAAGTTTGATCTGACCACTTTGGATCCCTCTTATCCAAAGTCGAAATTCCTTTGGATCCGATCATCTCTTACCCTACTGGATCCGATAACGTCTGTGTGCCCTTCACCATTCTTTGAGGTTTCTCCCAGTAAACATTCTACATCTCCATCCATGACCTCTTCTTTCAGGTCTTCCAGGAGTTTATCTGAGGTTGAAGTGGATAGGATGCAAATTCCTCAGAGCTCAGATCCAGATGGGGGTACTCCTGTCTCTGTCTCCCATTGGATCCATAAGTCTACCTGTCTACTTTCCCTTTGGTTTCTCCTTCTCTGATCCTACTTACTGTTTTGGAGTCCTTGGATCTGAGATCCCTGGGGGTGTCCTCTTCAGATCCAATGAAAGTTCGTTCTTCGACACCAGCCACTATCCTGAGCCATCCAGCTCTGGGCCTTTTGGAGCCAGAGGACTCTTGGAGCTGAAGCTTCAGCACTGAATCCTGGAGTCCAGAGTCGATTCCAAAATTATCAGAGCCCTCCCTGCCTCTCAGAGCCTGAGTGCTGGATAGCTTATTTCCGACTCCATCCTTGGGTGGAGTGCTTGTAGGGTTGTAGGGGCTGGTGGTTCAGGACATGTCGCCTCCACTGCCATCAACTTTAGTCTCCCCTAAGTGCTCTGCCTTCATGATTGTGGAAAGGATCTTCTCTTTGCCTAGAAAAAGGACATCTCTATCCTCATGGAGCAGACCTCTATACCTCCTTCAGTTCTTCATAGGTTCACAGGTAGGTACTAGGCTGTTGGCCCTAGGGCCTATATAAGACTAGCCAAAAATGTACCCTGGCTTTCACCACCCAAGAAAATTATTTTCCTGTGCCCCTGTCGCGCAGAGCCACAGAAGTGATCCCTGGGGTGAATTTCCTATTTCCCATCCAATTATCAAGATTTTTCTTGAAGAGTGCTAATGAGGAGCTCTGTTTGACATAGATAGGTAGTCTGTTCCAGAGTATGGGAAGTCTCTAGGACAGGAATCTATCCCTCCAGCATGTTCTGTTTATTGTGGTGACAAGGTTTAGGTCCCTAGAGCTTGTAGCTCGGAGGAATTGGGATTTCTTTAAGTGGAGCATGTCCAACAGCTCTAGGTTTGACATAGCTTTGTATGTTAGGCAGAGATCGCCTCTGAGTAGGCGATATGCGATGGAGTAAAGCTGGGGTTTTTTGAGACTGTCTGCGTAGGGCATCTGTTTGAGGTCAGTAATCCTCTTTGTGAGGTATTTCTCTCCTTTCCAGTTGCTGTAGATGTCTTGCGAGGCACATACCAAAAGGGGCATTGTACTCTATAATGGGTCTAATGAGTGATGAGTAGAGGGGAACAATGACCTCTTTTTTTCTGGATGAGAAACCGTTTGTGATGAGGTGAGCCACGTAGAAGGATTTCCTGACCACTGTGGCGATGTGGTTATCAAAGGAGAGACTACTGTCCACCTGTGTCCCAAGGTCTCATCACATTTTTGGTGTTAAGTAGACTACCAGCTATGTGGTAGTTCATGGGTACAGAGTTTTTATGAAAGGGGATGACAATGCACTTTTTGGCATTGAGCTTCAGGCCATGGCTTTGACACCAGGTATCTGTCTCAGTGAGGCCCTATTGTAGTATGTCCACATCGTTAGGAGTTTTGATTATGGCTCCTAGTTTGTAGTCATCTGCAAACTTTGTTAGCTAAAGACCTTCTGTGTTAGCCTGTGCTTCAGAGAAGTAGATACCAAACAGGAGAGGACCCAGGACTGAACCCTGTGGTACTCCACTTGTCACGGATCTGAAGTTGGATTTGGAGTCTGCTACTTTCATAGTGTGGGTTCTGTCTGTGAGTCAGTTGGCAACCCATCTTGTGACATAGGGATTTATACCTAGTTCAGTGAGCTTATCTATAATTCCAGAGTGGGGGATGGTCTCGAAAGCCTTGACGAGATCTAGATAAGCTGTGTGAACCACTTTACCCTCATCTATGGCTTTGGTGACTGCTTCAAAGAAGTCTGTCAGGTTTAGGAGACATGATCTGCCTTTTACAAATCCAAACTGGGTAGGGTCCAGAGTTTGGAGATTACCAATGTCCTTGTTTATGAGTTCTATGATGATACGTTCCATGGCCTTGCAGACCAGGCTCATCAGGCTAATGGGGCGGTAGTTCCCGGGGTCCGTCATGGCTCCCCCTTTGTGGAGTGGGATAACCATCGCGGTGCGCCATTCAGTGGGCACAAAGCCTGAGGTGAGGCTATGATTAAATATGGTACTTAGGTAGGGTACCAGTTCATTTGGCAGTTAGTGTAGAACGCAGCCTGGAATATTGTCAGGTCCCATGGATGCTGTGTTCTTGGCTTTGGAGAGTGTGTTTTGTACCTGTGCAGCTGTGATTACAGGAACTTTGCATTCTTCCAGTATAGAGATGGGCCGTCTAGGGGGTGAGCGGAGGGTAAAGTTAGCACTGAACCTATTTGCCAGGATGTTGGCAAAATCAGTTGGTTCTGTGTATTTAGTGCCATTGTGCTGTAACTCAGAGTGTTGCCATTGAGATTTTTGACATAGCTATAGAATGCTTTGTGGTTGTCTTTAGAGTCAGTGGCAATTTTGTTTTCGTAACTAGCTTTGGAGGATTTTATGAGGGATCTCAGCTTCTCACTGAGGTTGACCAGGGACTTCCTCCAGTCATGGGATTTTACTCTTTTTTTGCAACAGTTTCTTTCTTCTGTTGTAGTGTTTGTTTATGGCAGAGGACCACCAGATTGGCTTCCTTTTTTGGAGGAAAGCATCTTGGTTCTATTAGGGATAGCATGATCCATGCACTCATGTAAGTGCTTATAACGTGCATTTGTGTAGGATTCAGCAGTCGTACCTCTATTGTCCATCTGCATGGGTGTCATGAAGTTTGCCACTTCTGTCTTAAGAAGTGTGAAGTTGGCTTTGGAGAAGTTTTTTATGGTGGTTCCCCTAACTGGGGGTGGGGGTGGGGTGTGGATGTCTAGGGTGATTAGCTTGTGGTTGGATCTGACCAATGAGATATTTACCTCTGGTGTGGAATACCGGTTGCCCATGTTGGTAATGACCAGGTCTAGGATATTGCTGCCCCTGGTGGGAGTGTGAATAAGTTGATCCAAGGCATTGGAATTTATGAATTCCAGAAAACGTTGAGCAAAAGAGTTGGTACATGAGTAGTTTTTCCAGTTAATGGTGGGGTAGTTGAAATCGCCCATTATTAGGGTGTTGGGTTGTACCCTAATACTTTCCGGTGCATCAAGAAATGAGGAGTGGGAATCCTGGGGCATGGTGGGGGGGGTCTGTTGCAAGCTACAATTTGGACTGCGGTCTTGCCCAGAGTTAGTTGCACTTGGATAATTTCGGATGTATTATGCCGTGCAACTAGCCTGGAGTTGTGGATATCCTTAGTGAATATGGACAGGCCTCCACCTTTAGTGCTTTGTTCTGGGTTAGGTGGCTGTGAGGTTTGATCCTCAGTCTTCCATTCCAGTGGGATGGACAGACAATTCAAGTCTGTCACTCAGGACTCCCCCATCTCTTCTGATACCTCACCAGACCATCCCACTGATGAGGTCCATTGGAAGAGAACATGTACAAGGAGACATTTAGATTCCCCTCAGGAATTTCTCATTGAGGACACCAATTTTGATGAAGCGGAAGGGTTTCCCAGATCTCTACCTGAAGACATTTCATCTAAAGACATCCTAGAGCCCTTAAAACAAAAAGGTGGTTGGTTTTCCAATACCCCTTACCAAGCGGAGTCTGTGTTCCTGGTGGCTTCTGGTTCTGGCCCAGCTGTGTCTTGGGTGACCCCCCCCCCCCCAGCTGATGAAGTTATAAATCTTATTTCTCACCAGGCATGAAAGGAACCAGATACTGTGCAGTCCATTCCTAAGCATTCAGACAAAAGTTTAGTCCCTCTTAAGGACAGGACACTGAAGCATGGAGGTCCCAGCTGATGCCATGGTTGTGACAGCAGCCACAAAAAAAGAGCTTGCGGAGCTGAGCTCTTATGTCCATTCCCCCTAACAGGGAGTCCAGAGCCTTGTACTGATTCAGTAAATGTATGTATGCTTCAGCAACCTTTGCTCTGCAGTCATTGAATTATTTGGCACATTTTACAAGATTGCAAAGAAATTTGACTAAAGAACTCTCCAACTCTCTTTTCTGAGTCCATGTCTGCTGAAGACCAAAATAGCTTCTTCACAACTGGCCACCCTTCAATTGGTATCTAATGCATCCATGAGGCTGATCTGTGTGGCAGGAGGTATCTCACGGACAGTGAGTACAGGCATTGCCATTAGAAGACATGCCTGGATGCATATGTGTGACTTTGTGGGACCCTTTAGGTCTTCATTCATCAGTGCTCTGTTTAATGGATCTTCCTTATTTGACCATAAAGTTAGACATGTTCTCCAGTCATGAACAAGAGGGAAAGACCTTGTCTGCTGTAGGGATATGTTTTTCTACCCCTTAAAGACCCTTTTCCCTGGAATCAACAAGGAGGTAGAAAGATGTAGATCGAGAAATCCCAGGGTCCTTTCCAAGACTCGTGAGGAGATAGTTCTCCTAGAGGCAGAGGGAGGAACTCTAATGCAAGACACCACCCCTACGGCAGAGGTGGCCCGCAGAAACAATGTTTCCAGAATTCCTTCTCAGACAAACCCTGTCAGCACTACTGAGTGGCTTCCCCGACTGTTGCCCTCTGGTGGCAACTGGGGGCATTTGTCTGTGCACCAAAGACCCTGGCTATCTGGCTATCCATAAAAGTTTCTGGATGCAGAGAACTATATCCAGAGGTTATATCATGTCATTTTTCCAAATTTCCCCTACAAGAATGAAAAAAATCCCCAGTGTTCCACCCAATCAGAGGGAAGCAGCAGCCTTAGAAATGGAAAAGCTTCTAGAAAAGAGTCATCCAGAAATCCCCCCAGACCAGAGAGAATACGGGGCCTACTTAAGATTATTCTTAGTGCAAAAGACAACAGGGGACTTGAGACTCATCCTGGATCTCAGGAAATTACACCAGTGCATACAATATTCAAGGTTCCAGCTAGTCATGGTTCAGTCCATTCTGCTTCTACTGTGAAAGGATGATTGGATGTGCTCAATAGCTCTTCAGAATACATACTTTCACATCAAAATGAACAGGCTGTCCAGAAGATATCTGCCCTTTCCACTGGGAACCAGTCATTACCAGTTCAGAGCACTGCCCTTTGGTCTCACCACAGCCCCCAGTGTGTTCAACAAATGCATGGTGGTGGTAGCAGCTAACTTGAGACTGCTGGGATTCAGAGTGTTTCTGTACCTAGATGACTGGCTCCTAACTACCTCAAACTCCTACAGGCAAGCAGCTGCTTGCTCCAGTTTTGTCTGTATGAAGGCATCACAGTTAATTACAGCAAATCACAACTCACACCTACACAGTCTGGAGTTCATAGGTGCTCATCTAGACACAGTCATTCAGATAGCCTTTCTCCCTCCAGCTCGAATCCAGGCACTCAGATTGCAGATCAAGAAAGTAAATCTGAATTCTTCTCTTAAGTTCATAGGTGTGTACTAGGCTAATGGCCATGGAGCCTATATAGGCCTAGCCCAAGAAGATTCCCTGGCATCATGCCACCCAAAGTTAGTTCCCAGTGCCCCTGTCAAGCAAGGCCACTGAAATGATCCTCTGGTGAACTTCCTATTGCCCATCTACTCATCAAGATTACTCCTAAAGAGGGTAGTGAAGTGCTCTGCTTGACGTGAATGGGAAGTTTGTTCCAGAGTATGGGAAGTTTCTGGGTTAGGAACCTGTCCCTCCAGCATGTTCTTGTTTATTGTGGTAATGAGGTTTAGGTCCCTGGAGCATGTGGCATGGAGGGATTGGGATTTCTTTAGGTGTAGCATACCTAGCAGCTCTGAGTCAGACATGGCTTTGTAGGTCAAGCAGAGATTGCCTGTAAGTAGGTGATAAGAGACAGAGCATAGTTGGAGTTTTTTGAGTCTGTCCATATAGGGCATGTGTCTAAGACCTAAGATGCTCTTAGTGAGGTATTTTTGTGGCCTTTCCAGTTGTTGTAGGTGTCTAGTGAGGTATATACCAAAATGAGGCATTGTATTCTATAATAGGTCTAAAGAGGGATGAGTAGAAAGGGATTATGACCTCTTTCTTCCTGGATGAGAAACTTTTTGTAATGAGATGTGGCACATAGAATGACTTTCTGACTACAGTGACAATGTGGTTATCAAAGGAGAGGTTGCTGTCAACCTGTGTCCCCAGATCTCATCACACCTTCGATGTTTAGTGGACTATCGCCTATGTGGGTGTTCATGGGCACCAAATTTTTCCCAAAGGGGATGAAAGTGCACTTTTTGGCATTGAGCTTAAGGCCATGGTTCTGGCACCATTCATTGGTGTCACTGAGGCCTTTTTGTAGAATGCCTACATCAGTTGGAGAATCAGTAATGGCTCCCAGTTTGCAATCATCTGCGAACTTGGTCAGCCAGAGTCCCTTTGTGTGGCTTGAACTTCGAAGTAGATGCCAAACAGGAGAGGACCTAGGACTGATCCCTGTGGGACACCACTTGTAACTGGTTGGTAGTCAGATTTAGAATCCGCTACTTTCACAGTGTGGGTTCTATCAGTGAGCCAGTTGGCAACCCATCTTATGACACAGGGGTTTATGCCTAGTTTAGCAAGTCTATCTATGATTCCTGAGTGAGGGATGGTGTCAAAGGCCTTGGCAAGATCTAGGTAGGCTGTGTGAACTACCTTGCCCTCATCCACAGCTCTGGTGACAGACTCGAAGAAGTCTATCAGGTTAAGCAGGCATGATCTACCTTTCACAAACACAAACTGCATGGGGTCCAGAGTTTGGAGATTCCCTGTGTCCTTATTTATAAGGTCCATGATGATGCGCTCCATAGCCTTAGATATCAGACTCATCAGGCTAATGGGGCGGTAGTTCCCAAGGTCTGTAGACACTCCCCCTTTGTGGAGTGAGATGACCATAGCAGTACGCCATTCGGTAGGAACAAAACCTGTGATTGAACAGGGTACTCAGGTGTGGTGCCAGTTCACTTTGTAACTCATGTAGAACACAGCCAGGGATATTATCAGGTACAGTGGAAGCTGTATTCTTGGCTTTAGACAGTGCGTTTTTTACCTGTGTAGCCATGATAATAGGGACTTGGCATTCCTCAGGTATTGTGATAGACCCTTTAGGGGGTGAAAGTGGGGGTAAAGTTCACACTGAACCTGTCGGCCAATATGTTGGCAATATCAGTTGGTTCTGTATATGTATTGCCATTGTGCTGTAACTCAGATCAGATCTGAGTATTGCCATGTAGATTCTTGACATAACTATAGAATGCCTTGTGGTTGTCTTTAGAATCTGCAGCAATTTTGTTTTCTTCCAGCATGACTAATCTTACAAGCCTTGGGATTCATAGCAGCAGCTATAACCCTTGTCCCTTTAGCTAGGTTTCCCATGCAAATTCTGCAATGGACCCTGAGTACAGTGGTCCATTCTTCAGCAGCCTTTAACTTCCCCAGTCAAGATCACACATGCTTGCAAAAGATATCTTCTTTGGTGGCTTCTGTCACATGAAATTTACAAAAGTCATCCATTTGTTCTTCCTCTGCCCACAGCCACTGTGACCACGGATACCTCTCAACTGTGGTGGGAGGGCACTACTTTGGACGGACAGTCCATGGTATATAGTCCCCAGAAGAGGCAAAAATGCATATCAGGGTCCTGGAAATGAAAGCAATCCTCCTAGCATTGCAGGCCCTTCAAGATGCTCTCCCCTCTGGCATGATTGCTGTTCAGATGGACAACGTCAGTAGTCTGGTACATCAACAAGCAGGGAGGAACCAAAACTTATCCACTGTGTTGAGAAGAAATGAAAGTGTGGCAATGTGCAATCTTTTCCAGCCACTTTCAAATAGGAATACACATACTAGGGGAAGACAATGTGATTATCAACAAACTAAGCAGGTCCATTCCAGTACCTCACAAGTAGTCTCTCAATTTCAAAGTGATGAAGAGGATTTTCCATTGATGAGACCAGCCATGTTGTGATCTATTCACATCTCCCAACTACAAGTGCAGCAGGTTCTTTGCCCTGATTCCTCCAATGAGGAGTCAGTAAAAGATGCTCTGGTCCAAGATTAGCCCTCCGGTCTTCTTTGTGCTTACCCACCATTACTTCTCATCCTCAAATTACTACAGAAAGCATACCTGTTAAAGAGCACAGTTATCCTCATTGCTCCCTTTTGGCCTCGTCAGATTTGGTTCCTTTTCCTCTTTGCTTTCACCCTCTACATCTCCTCTGGATACTGGATCCTAATCCAGACCTCCTGTCTCACCTTACAAGTAGGACTCATCTGGACATAACAGGCCTGAAACTGACCACATGGTTTCTCTAGTTTCATTGATTGCTCAACAGTCCAGGATCTCCAGCCCAGTCTGTCATATTTTGTTATCTTCTCAAAAAGCTTCTACTAGAAAGATTTACATAAATGAAATGGAAGAGATTTGTGTTCTGGGCTCTTAACAGGATCTGGACCCCCTTTCTGCCCCTGTACCAGCTGTACTTGATTTTTTAGCTTCAATTTTCAATTAAGGGGCTATTTTTGTCCTATTAAGATCCAGTTGGCTGCCATTTCAAGTTTCCACCTAGGTGAAAATGATTTTGCCTTAGCTTCTTCTAAATTATGTAAAGCCTTTCTCAAAGGAGCTTTACTACTTAGACTTCCAGTCCAGTAAAGATCATACTCCTCCTTGGAATTTTAACTATTTTGCCTCAAGCTCTGACCCAAATTCCCTTTGAACCATTTGCCAGGTCCGATCCAACATTTTTGTTTTGGAAAAACATTTTAGACAAGTATCCAAACTTCAGGCTTTATCTTCCAAGCCTTTTTACTTGGCTTTCCACAAACACAAGGTGTCTTTGTGGACCAACCCATTTTTTTTTTTGCTTTAAGGTAGCTTCTGAGTCCAAAATTAACAAGGTCATTAACCTCCCAGTTTTCTTTCCAAATTTCTCAAATAAAGCAGAGTACATGTTCCATCTTTTGAATGTGCATAGACAACTTCATTTTTATCTCCATAGAACCAAAAATTTCTGGAAGACTGACCAGTTATTTGTATCCCTCTTAACTAACAAATTGACCAAGTCAGTTTCCAAAGTTACATTGGTCAAATGGTTAATCAGTTGTATCTCCTTTGTCTGTACTAAAAGAGGATTATCCTTGCCTAATGCCTCTCAGAGCTCATTCCATGAGGTCCATGGCAGTCTCCTCAGCCTTTTGGTTAAGGGCTTCCATAGATGACATTTGTGCAGCTGCCACTTGGACAAATGCTCTTAGTGTTATTGCTCATTACAAATTAGATTTCATTTCTAGGAAAAGAGATGCCTTCAGCTCCACAATACACAGGAATATCCTTCTGTGAGGACTACCCAAGGTTCATCTAGCTAGGGACTCTGTCCCATCAGTTGAGGAATGAATGAAAATGGCAACATCAGATAAAAAAGGTATGTACACCATGACATAACATCTGTGTTATCCATTTTCTTTCTTCCTCAACTACTTACCCTCCTAACCTCCTTCCCTTTGCTCCTGGATAGGCCTAAGATTTTTAGTTTGGGAGCTGTTGCTCCTTGTTTAGGCTCCAGCTCTTTTTTCCTTTTGCTATACCTTCTGGAATCCTATTAAGATATTCTATACTGACTTCTATGGACAGCAAACGTGATCTGAGGTATGTTAGGTGGGCAGGGCAATATGGGTAAATGAAGCAGCTTGAGAGTTTGGCTCTGAGGATCTGGTAGAAACAGCTGAGTCAGAGCCGAGACCAATCAGTTGAGGAAAAATGAAAATGGACAACACAGATGTAACATTATGGTGAGTTACATAACTTTTTTTGTAATTCTGACATTGCCTAAAAAGGCTGTAAGGGGTGGATAACGTTTTAACCAATACCAAAAAGTCCAGGGGGGGGGGGGACAGGTGCAGACCATTCTTAGCAAAACATCATGGTCAGTTAACCATATCCTCCCATGCTGATAGATGTCTAGAGTGACAACAGAAACTAAGCCTATTGCTAAAATTAATCATTTTCTGTTTATACTGTGGCATCATCCTTGGTAAAGATAGAATGTTGCTCAGTGCAAGGCACATACCTGTCTATGACACTTATTTAAAGAGATCCATGATGTCTTTTTTCATATAGTCCAGTGAGGTATGTCTCAGTTCATTTACACCCACTTGGACTATGACAGAATCATATTGATACCTTGAGTGCATGATATTGCAGATCCTAGCTCCAGATAGGCAACTAACCATTATCCTTTCCTTGTCCAGCCTGGTGAGAAGGGTATCTGTGTGTTGTACAATAGAATCCCATAAGAGAAGAGTATTAAGTAAAGTGTTTGCTTGTGTTATGGGCTTTGTTTTGGGGATCATTTGCTGTAAGCTTGTGTGTGGTGTTAGGTTTTGCTTTTGATGTGTGCTTTTAGTAGGATTGCGGAGTATAGCTGTTGCTGTTTGATGACTTTGGATGGTCATTAAGGTTTGGGAAGGTTTCTTTTAAGTGCCTCAGTGTAAGAAGGTCTATGTGTGTGGTGAGCGGTGTGTGTGCTCTTGACATCCTTGTTTGTGAGATTTTTGCCTCCAAGGAAGTTATGTATAGACATCTGTTGCATACTGTGTTAGTTTCTTAAAGAATTACGTGAGAGTCTGAGTACACAAGCCAATTGCTACATTGCCTCAGGATGCCCGTATCTAACCAGATGGCCACAGAGACATTAGGAAATTGCATATCCATGTTGAAAGGACATGTATTAGGGTTGGGCTATTATGGTTTAGGGACTTGGTTTTACAGGGGTCATTTGAGTGGCGTCAAGGGTTAAGACTATATGTTACATAGTGCTGTGATCTGGTATTAAAGCTGTTCAACACACTAACTAGCTGCCCTAAGCTTAGCTTCACTCAAAGTCTTTCTGTGTTACAGGTTAAAATCCTAAATACTAACTTTATAGGTACATTTTTGCAAACTAAGTATTTGCTGCTGTAAAGGCACTGCTAACTGCCAATGTGTGTGGTAAGCAGTACCACACAAATGCACCTAATTTATAGCAGTTAGAAAAAAGCCAAAAAATAAATACTGCCCAGTGTCCAATAAACTACTCTTGAGCCCCTGGAGTGCCTCCCAACTCAGCTAGACCTTCTGCCACAAGATGAATGATCCTGGAATTTCTTAATGTAAAAGTATAGCAAAAGCAGTTCTCGAGTACAGATTGCCACCAAACAACTAAATTCTTAAAAATCCCTCTGACTGATGAAACAATCTCACTTTAAGCCTCCCTGTGTGTTTCCCAACTTGGACAGACCAAGACTATCTTTTTACTCCTGCTAGAATTGCAGACAAGTCATCTTTATGTAAAAACACAATTAGTTGGCCAAAAGTGAAGCAGTATCAGAAATCTAACAACTAGCTACAATTAATTACAAGGTGATTCAAAGGCAGACAAGCCAGCAATGAGGAATACACACATACTTTAAGACAATTTCAAAGTTCACTAACAGTCTACTCTAAGGGGAGGGCCTTTCCAGATTTGTCTGTCAGTACCCAGTAAGATAAGCAGTGAAGATAAGACTGGGAGGATCTTCTAGGGCCAGGTTTACAGAAGTTGAGATTAGGAGGGGCTTCCAAGGCCAAATATACAGCTGGGGGTGGCAGGAATGGCCTTAGGTCAACTGGAATCCTAGGCAAAAGGGCTCCACGGTGCCCCCCACCACACTACCTGGTGCCCCCATCCTGGTCTACCTACACCAAATAAATACTGGAAAAGCTCCCCTACCAGAGCAGCGCCCTAGGCGGCTTCCTAGTTGGCCTATGCCTAAGGCCAGCTATGGGGGGAGGGTAGGTCAAACACCTTCAAATTTAAAAGCATAACAGGAATAACGGTAGGAAAAATTCAGAAGAGAGAGAGTAAAAATGCAATAAAATGATGGCCCACTCAGAAATTATTTAAACCCCTAGGAAAAGTACAGAAACCACTTGAAAATACTATACTATAAAGGACTGCATCTAGAAAAATACCTTCAGTTAATAACTTTAACTTCTGATACAGAACAAATACAAACAGGAAATCCACAAAACGGATTTAAATGGTAAGCTAAGTGCAGTATTTTAAATGTATTTCCCTAGATGCAAAATGTAGTCCAAATGGTTTGTTTTCAAGCTTCTAGCAGTCCCAAGAGTTAGATGGCTGACTACCTGTATAATGTAAAATACCATGGGGGGTACATTACCACAAGCTCTAATTACAACTCACACAAGTGGCCAAAGCTGGCTTTTTATTTTAAGTTTGAAAAGTTATTACACCACATAATTAAATGATTAATGCTAGTAATCCATTTAAGAGCTCAGAAAAATAACAATGGATACTGTTTAAAAAGTGACTAAAATAAGGAACTAGATGAGCAATGCTGATAATCCACTTAAGAGCTCAGAGAAATAACAATGGATATTGTAAAACCCAAATCAGTTTATAGCTAGGGTTGCCACCTGTCCCACTTTGAGAGGGACAGTCCCTCTTTGGGCAGTTGTGTCCTGACAAAAATATTAAAAAGGGCAAATGTCTTGAGATTGTAGGACATAATTATGTCCCATATTTTATGTAATAATTGCATAAAATAGTTATTTCTGTATCTAAAAAACCTAACTGTTGCAAGAAACATAATAAGCAACTAAATTGCTACAAGAATAAGCTTTTATTTAGGAAAAAAATTAAGTTCTATCCTTTGTACTGACCGTGGGTATGTGTCAGCCTGTAAAATCTGATGTGTGTCCCGAAAATGTCCCACTTTGGCCATGTGAAAAAGGTATCAACCCTATTTGTAGCTGTAACTTCAGATTCAGAAGACAGAGAGAGCAAAAAATGCAATAAAATGAGAGCCCACTCAGAAATGATTTAAGCACCTAGGTAGAGTACAGAAACCACTTGAAAATACTGTGCTATAAAACAATGCAGCTATAATATGCCTTCAATTAATAGCTTTAATTTCAGATGCAGAACAAATACAACAAGAACATACTAAGCCAATTTAAATGGTAAGAAAATGCAGTATTTAAATGTACTTCCCTGGATACAAAATGTAGTCTAAATGCTTTGTTGTCATGCTTCCAGCAGTCCCAAGACACTTGTATTGTCTTCTCCCATCTTTCTCAACATTCCCTCCCACTGTCCCCCTTCCAAATTGGCATGGTTTGGTTTTACAGCATCTTAAGGGCCTTCATGAAGTCTTCATATGCTGGACTTCATTAGGTATTAGCATAACAGTTTTTAGTTTCATTGCTTGTTTCAGAGAGGTCTGGTAATGGAGGGAAAAACTTGGTCTGAGGAGATGAGGTTGAGCAGGGCATATTGGGAGAGTAGTTTGAGCTTCAGAGCCAAAACTCTGAATTGCTAGTTTTGGATCAGATAAGTCATAGGTTGAGATAGACAGAAGAAGACAACAGAGATCTAGCCTTATGTTAAGTACATAACTTTATTTTTTCTAAATCTAAAGCAGACCTTGCAATAATTTCTATATCTCAAACTGCTTTTGCTTGGCAAATTGCTAAAGGTAATCCCATTCCCTCGGTCAAGAATGTAAAAACATTTGACAAATTCTGGGAAAATGTTTTTTTCCTCCACTTTAACACTTAGAATTTTAAACTCAGAGAGCAGCAGTCCTTAATACAACCGAGGAGACTCAATCAGCAAGTAATTCTGTAGTAGCTTTAAATGCAAATTTATTGTTTAAAATAGTAACGTTTTTCGCTGTCTCTCCACAAGGCAGCTTCTTCAGAAAAATAGATTACAAAATTTTGGCGCCACATCTAGCATTTAAAAACAGAAATAAAAGCGTGTCATCATGACATCACTAATTCATTCACAGTGTATGTTAAAGATGCACTAACATGTTCCTTAAAATAGTATGTTCAAGTGAGCGAACACCTTACCTAGCCAATAAAATTGACTTTAATAACAGTGAAATATACATATGTACTAATATAAAAGGCACCACATAAGGTAGTATTCTAAGTAACAGCACAGCTAAAAAAGAAATAACTGTTAAAAGTATATTGACTGGTTGATAACTAGATCAAAACCAAAAACAGATAATTCGTCAAGTAACAGTCAAAGTGAAAAACACTTGAGAACAGTAGAATGAACAATATGGTGTAAAAATTTTTACAACCGTGTTGTTAAGTACAAAAAATAATGGAATGGTCTAACATTGTGTGTTAGAATGATGGAGTGATCATGAGCAAATTGCCCCTCAAAAATCTAAAAAATAATATAAAGTAATAATAATAAGACTATTAAAAAATATATATATATATAAAAAGGGGGGTAATAATCAAAAAATTTGAAACTTATGTAAAATAATAATACTAATCTGTGGGAAGGGCTCTATTTGATGTAACTTCTCATTTTTAATAAATGATTTTTGAGGGGCAATTTGCTCATGATCACTCCATCATTCTAACACACAATGTTAGACCATTCCATTATTTTTTGTACTTAACAACACGGTTGTAAAAATTTTTACACCATATTGTTCATTCTACTGTTCTCAAGTGTTTTTCACTTTGACTGTTACTTGACGAATTATCTGTTTTTGGTTTTGATCTAGTTATCAACCAGTCAATATACTTTTAACAGTTATTTCTTTTTTAGCTGTGCTGTTACTTAGAATACTACCTTATGTGGTGCCTTTTATATTAGTACATATGTATATTTCACTGTTATTAAAGTCAATTTTATTGGCTAGGTAAGGTGTTCGCACACTTGAACATACTATTTTAAGGAACATGTTAGTGCATCTTTAACATACACTGTGAATGAATTAGTGATGTCATGATGACACGCTTTTATTTCTGTTTTTAAATGCTAGATGTGGCGCCAAAATTTTGTAATCTATTTTTCTGAAGAAGCTGCCTTGTGGAGAGACAGCGAAAAACGCTACTATTTTAAACAATAAATTTGCGTTTAAAGCTACTACAGAATTACTTGCTGATTGAGTCTCCTCGGTTGTATTAAGGACTGCTGCTCTCTGATTTTTCTTGTTTAGTTTCTTTGCCGGCTTTCCCCAGTTTGTCTTTCGTCTATGGCTACGGGGAGTATGAGCAGTCCTAATACACCTTTAATCTTCCAGTCGGAAGGCGTTCAACCAGAAGCCACTCTTCAGAACTCTAGTTCTGAAACAAACAGACTTCTCCTGATGCTTTCTCAAAAAATTGATGCACTAAACAACCGGATGGATGCTTACGAGAACAGCAATCCTACTAATACCTTTTTAAATAGCATTCCAGCTGGCCAGCGCCTTCAAAGCGGTCCATCTACCTTTAACATTTTGGAGCAGGGTGAACAAGTTGGCGCATCGGCACCGGCATCGTCCGTTTCAGAAGGCGGAGATACACATCCTTTGTCTGGAGAACAACTAAGAGCCAACGACAACAATAGGGAGCTTATTGGCGGTCCATCGATCTCCCAGTGGATTAACAATCTTGAAGCGTTCGCTTTTCCCGGGGTGACTGGTATGGAACGACCGGCTTCCAATGGTGAGTTTAACTCCTTCGATACCATCTTAAACAATTTAAAACAACTGGATGTCAAAATGGTTAAACTAAAAAAACTACAGCTGGAAGTCTCTTACTTCCAGCAATGCTTAACTGAGAATATAGTACCGAAAGGTCTCCGCTCGTCTTTTACTCCTTCAGGCTTGATTCAAGGGCCTGACTTTTTGTCTGACTTGGTTTCACTTTTTTCTAGACAAGGTGCACAGCTTTTGGAACTGTTAATCAAGCACTATTCACTTAATATTAACTTTTTGACAGATGAAATCAAACTGCTTGACAACAGTATTAAGATGGACATTAATTTTCTGCGGTTTAAAGTGGACTATGACCGGACTTTTATTAGTATTGAGGGGCTTATGGCTAAATTAAAGCAGAACAAAGTCAAAAAATTAAATAGGGACAGAGAAGCTTATAGTCATCAACGTGCATTCCCTAAGCTACAGTCTGCACCTATTACTGGAATTGACAGCCTTGACTTGTTTGACTCTGAGGTGGTCCCTTCTACTTCTGGTATCCAACCTGTTGATACGAATCAACATGTAGCCAACACTAAGAGGCTTGACAGGCAAAATGGAAGGTTTCCAAACAACAATACTAAATCTAGAAATAATAATTCCAGTTCCAACTTTGCCAACAACAACAATAATTTTTTAGGACAATTACCACAACGCCCATATCAGACGAGGAGCAGAACTCGGAACAACTAACTTCGACGCACAATAGTCTTGAGGGTGCCGACAGTGTGAGTCCGGGTCTACGTATACAATATAACTATAATGGTGACTTTAAAATATACAATTTTACGGACAACATGCTTCCATCAGAACTTATTGAAATCATGTCCCGAGGCAACACTTTTGTGCCTAGTTCTGGATGTGACATTACCAGAACCATCTTGGACTTAAAATGTTACATTAGGAAGTTGAATTTAGATTTACTATTCAACAATTGTATTGCCGTACCTAGAGTTGAGTTGAAAGTTCCGAGTACCTTTAACCCCCCATTACACCCGGGATTAAAGGTGTTCGAAAACATCTGTGAATTAGATATTAGAGATTTGTCCAACTCAAATAAAGTATCTAAGAGTTATTCACATTACAACATTACTATGGAACAGAGAAGGGCATTGTCTGATTTCAAACTTTTACCAGTCAGGGTAATTAAACCCGATAAAGGGGGCGGACTGGTAATTTTCAATAATAGCATGTATAATGAAAAAATGCTTTCTGTTTTGAACACACCAGCATATGGCCCTTCTTCTGTTAGCGAAATGAATGGTGTACATAGGAGAATTAGGGGCTATCTTAGGGATATGTACTTGGAAGGCAGAATTGATCTTGAATTGTATAACTTCTTAGACATAGTCTTCCCAAAAGTCCCTATGATGTTTGGCATCCCTAAGATACATAAGAACTTGGAGAACCCACCCATGAGGGCTTTAATAGACGGTAGATTTTCCATGACATACAACAGCTCTAAATTGATAGATCACATTCTGTTGAAATACCTAAATAAAATTCCCTCTATATGTAAAGATTCATGGACCTTCCTGAGTAGTATTGATAGTATAGGATACAACCCCGAATACAACTTTCTCACAATAGATGTGGTTGACTTATACACATCAATACCGCATCAGGAAGCTACTGAGTGGGTTGGTCTTAAACTAAAAGATCTGGGTGCGACAAACAACGAAATCAGTATAGCCACAGAACTACTTGACATTGTTCTTGACTCTAATTTTTTCATTTTCAACGAAAAAATTTTCCTACAGAAACAAGGCATAGCCATGGGCTCCCCATGTGGGGCCAGCGTGGCTAACATGTTCATGGCCTTCTGGGAAACCAAGTATATCCTATCAAACCCTTCTTTCAAGGAACAGATACACTTTTACACTCGTTACTTGGATGACATTTTTATTCTATTCAAAGGAAATAAAAATGAAGCGGCTTCCTTAGTAGACT
Organism: Protopterus annectens; assembly: GCF_019279795.1. NCBI lineage: Eukaryota > Metazoa > Chordata > Ceratodontiformes > Protopteridae > Protopterus > Protopterus annectens. Next base: position 1,749,375,695 of record NC_056728.1, on the reverse strand, counting down.
TCATGAACAACACTACTACCTTTTTAAAATTTACTTCAACTTTCTCGGACAAAATCATTGATTACTTAGATGTCAAACTTAACAAGGATGACAATGTCAGTATGTATTTTTCTAAAGTGTTTAGGAAACCTACGCACTGTAATTCTCTTTTACACTATTCTAGTCAACATCCTTTGAAACAAAAGAGGGCCACAGTCAAAGGCCAGTTTGTCAGAGCAGTACGCATGTGTAACTCTGATTTAGCCTTTAATGAAGAATGTTCCTTTCTTAAGACTCAGTTCTTAAATAGAGGATACCCAACCACATTACTGGAGGAAATTATTTTCGAAATTGAAACAAAAAAAGCTAGAGGCATCTTTAAACCCCTTCTTAAAATTAAGGTAGACCAAACAGTGAGCCTTGTTGAACAAACACAAGACAGTATTGATCAACCTGTACCACATTACAATATTACATCTGAAATTTTGGTTAAATATAACTCAGTGTCTAGCTTTATCACTGTTTTCAGTAATGACACAGGGAGAATCTGTAAAATTTTAAATAAGAACTGGGACCTAATTAGGAATGACATCGACCTTTTTGAAAAATTGGGCCCATTCCCCAGGGTAGTTTTCAGAAAAGGAAAGAACCTTAAAGAACTAATGCAAACTAAACAGGAACCCAGTTTCACAAGATTTAAAGGGTCTACAATTTGTGGCTCTTGTAACTGGTGCCACTGTGTAAAACCAGGGACTTCTTTCACAGTGAATGATAGTAAATATCATATAAGACACACAATTAATTGTAACACAAAATCAGTGATCTATGGAGCTTTCTGTCATCTCTGTCCTGCCTTTTACATAGGCAAGACGGATCGTAAATTTCGTCAACGCATATACGAACACGTCTATGCCATCAGGACAAGTAAGCAGGAAAATGCCCTAGTTAGACACATAGAAAAATTTCCCGACCATAAATTTTCCTTTATGGGTATTGACCATGTACCCCCAAGTATTAGAGGGGGCCCTCTGTCTTTGTTACTTGAACTACATGAATTGGAATGGCAGATTAGGCTCAACGCCTTCCATTACCCGGGGCTCAATGAGAACTGTAATATTTCTGTATTATTAAAAATGAGAAGTTACATCAAATAGAGCCCTTCCCACAGATTAGTATTATTATTTTACATAAGTTTCAATTTTTTGATTATTACCCCCCTTTTTATATATATATATATTTTTTAATAGTCTTATTATTATTACTTTATATTATTTTTTAGATTTTTGAGGGGCAATTTGCTCATGATCACTCCATCATTCTAACACACAATGTTAGACCATTCCATTATTTTTTGTACTTAACAACACGGTTGTAAAAATTTTTACACCATATTGTTCATTCTACTGTTCTCAAGTGTTTTTCACTTTGACTGTTACTTGACGAATTATCTGTTTTTGGTTTTGATCTAGTTATCAACCAGTCAATATACTTTTAACAGTTATTTCTTTTTTAGCTGTGCTGTTACTTAGAATACTACCTTATGTGGTGCCTTTTATATTAGTACATATGTATATTTCACTGTTATTAAAGTCAATTTTATTGGCTAGGTAAGGTGTTCGCTCACTTGAACATACTATTTTAAGGAACATGTTAGTGCATCTTTAACATACACTGTGAATGAATTAGTGATGTCATGATGACACGCTTTTATTTCTGTTTTTAAATGCTAGATGTGGCGCCAAAATTTTGTAATCTATTTTTCTGAAGAAGCTGCCTTGTGGAGAGACAGCGAAAAACGCTACTATTTTAAACAATAAATTTGCGTTTAAAGCTACTACAGAATTACTTGCTGATTGAGTCTCCTCGGTTGTATTAAGGACTGCTGCTCTCTGATTTTTCTTGTTTAGTTTCTTTGCCGGCTTTCCCCAGTTAGAATTTTAAACTGCCAGGTTCACATGTTAAAAGTATTTACTTCTGTCTTTGGAGAATATGAAAACGTTAACTGTTTCCTTCCCTCTTCTGAGGTGAAAAATTCTTTGAATGCCTCTTTACTGTCTACTTCTCATGTAACTAAACATCACTTAAAGTCTTCTTATGAGTCTGTTGACTCTTCTGCCTCTGGATCAATCATGAGAAGATTTGCTTGGCAATGTTCTCAAAATCTTCCTAAAGATGTTAAAACAGATTTTAAGTTCTCCCCTGGACAAGGAAGTTCTGTTTGACTCTTCTGTAGATGAGGTGTTTAAGAGGCTTGAAGAAAGGAGAAAGTTGACACAAATCTTCTAACCTTTTTATTGCAAATCAAAATTTTCTTCCATTTCACCTCTCTTTTTCAAAAAGCATTTTAAGCAGAAATGTGCCACCAAGCAGGATTTTAATAAATACTGGGAAAGAGGCTCAGAAAGGAAAGAAAAAAACAAATCAAAGTCATGGACAGTCCAAAAAGTCAGAATAACTACTGGCTTCTTCAAACCCTACCTCGGCAATTTCTCCTTCTCTCTGAATCTACATCATCTTATGTGGTACCAGATTGTTTCAGACAAATGAGTTCTCAAAGTCATTCAACAAGGGTACACTTGGCAAAGGGAGTCCCATCCTCCATTTCAGGGGATTCCTCTTTGCAAAGCAGACCAATTATCCCTGTTCCATCCAGTTGAACGAATGATGTCCTTCCTTAGATCACTGTTGCAGTATTCCAATACTGATGGGTTACTTTGCCAAGGTAACCTGCTGTCTGGCTGGCATACCAAAGTAAAAAATCTTCCAACTGGTCATATTTCTGACATATGACCTAAGCCAGTGTGCTTATGGGTACATAAGCAAATGCATGAATGCAAGATCCTCAAACTATCTTGCCACCAGTCCAAATGCAGATGCTCACCATCACATTCCTTTTAACAAGTATTTCAAACATTTCTTAAGATTTGTTATATATATCTCTCACATGGTCAGTTCTCTGTCTTACCCTTTGGAATCTCTACTGCTGCAATGGTATTTACAAATTGTCTGGCTCTAGTAATCACAAATTGAAGACTTGGCATTCACATTATTTTTTTCTTACTTGAATGTCTTATACTTGAACTCTTTTTTTCAGTTGTTAAGAAACCTTAGCAGGAGTTTGTAATGCTACTTTGTCTGGGGTTTTAAGTTAATTTACATAAATATTTTCTCATCCCTTTTTACAAAATAGTTTTTCTGGAATGTCTGTTAGATTCTTCCCTGAGGAGAGCCTTTCTTTCTTCAGACAAAGTAGAGATGTTCATGGTGTTCTTTCTGAGTTTTTTTTTCATTTAAAACCAGCTAACCACCTGAGAATTTTTCAAGATTCTGGGGGTACATAACTTTTATGATTCTTAATGATTCCCCTGGCTGAATTTCACATGAGAAAAACCCAATGACACCTCATGTCAATCTGGACTCAACATCTACACCCTTTATCTTTTGAGATCCCTATATAGGGGATTGTAAGGATAGAGGTTCTGTGGTGGGTAGACCAATTGTTTGGCAATCCAGTTCTCCCATTTTCCCATCTGCCTCTTTGTAAGTCTGTCACAACAGATGCTACAGCCCTGGTGTGGTGAGATTTTTCCAAAGGTGTGAAACTGCAAGGCCTGTGAAAATGAAGTTGACAGTCAAAAGTGCATAAATGTCAAAGATGTGATGGTATTAATAAATGCTTTGAAAGCCCTAAATCATCTTTGGTCTCAAGGACCTTTACAAGTTTTCACTGTCAACACCACAGTGATAAGAGATACCAGGCCTTATCCTCAGTGCAGATTTGATATGATAACCTGGGAGGTAGCAACTCAACTCAGTTTGACTCTTCAGGTGTTATACATTCCATCATAACAAGACTTTGTTGCAAACAAGCTGAGCAGGACTGGGACAGACCCTTATGAATAAAAATGTTACCCTAGGGTCTTTCAAGAATTGATCCAAATGTGGGGAAGACATCAAATAGATTTGTTTGCCATCTTTCAGAACAGTCAACTGAAGAAATTATGCTCCAGGATTCCTTGCAAACAGGCCTGGAAGACAGATGCCTCCTCAGTACCATGGATGGAAATGTTCCTGTATGACTTTCCTGCCTTTCAGATGATATCCAGGGTTTTTCTAAAAATCCAGGAGGACACCCCAAAGATTATGGTGCTGACTCTCTTTAGGCCAGGAAGAGTGGTAGTTTTGAAATTGGACAAAGGCAATTACCGCAAGTTTCCCCAGGTCTTTGTTTACCCATCGAATGGCATGTTCCTTGAATGGCCATTCAAAGTAAACATAACATCAAAAGTTCTTTTCAATGAAAGGCCATATGATTGTAAAAAATATCATCAAACGATCATAGTTGGCCAACATAAAGAAAATGGCATGAAGTACATACTTATTGGTAACGTACGGATAAGGAAATCTGCCCTTTCCCCACTGTAGTGTGATCTCGGAGTTGGGATATATAATTAGCGGGGGTGGGGCAGGGGCTGCACTAATTATATATACCAACTCCGAGATCACATTACAATTTGGAAAGGGCAGAATACCTTATCCCTACATTAGTGATAAGTACGTACTTCATGCTGTTTTCTTTATGTTGGCCAAATATGATCATTCGATTGTAATTATTTATGATCATATGGCCTTTCATTACAAGGCACATTCAATGTTATGTGTGAGATAAATGGCCATTCAGGGAATGTGCCATTTGATCACAAAACATAGACACAGTTTCCCCACAGACTGGATCTACTCACACAAGGCAGGGGTTGTTTGATGCACCCCAAACTAAAAACTCTTTGACTGACAGTCTGGATAATAGAATTTTGATATCTTTTAGGCACCTTTTTTTGGAGCAGGCATTGAAGGAGGCTAAAAACTGCTACTAGGAAATAATATATATGTAGGTTTAAAAGATTTTCAAGTTAATGCCATCCCAAGAACCTGGACTCTTTTAAGGCCCAGCTGCCTCTGGTTGTTGATTACTTCTGTGAGTTACTGTCCTCTGGCCTTTCTTACTCCTCTGTCAAGGTTCATTTGTTGACCATTTTGTCTTGTCTGCCCTAGGATACCCATCCCCTTTCTACCTGTCCTCAAGTCAAGCAGTTTTTGAAAGGGGTTTTACATATTAATTTACCTAGAAAACAGGTGACTCCTCCTTGAGATCTTAACGTTGTGTTTGAAAGGCTCTTTCCATTTGCACCAGCTCATTAGACCAGTTTGAGGTTCTTACCATAAAGTCTGTTATACTCATTACTCTGAATGCTGCTGGAATATTTGTGTCATGTGTTCATATGATGAGTCAACCCTATCTCATTTTCCACAAGGACAGGGTTTCTTTGAGAACTAATTAATTCTTCATTTACTCCTAAAGTGATGTCAAAGTTTACTTTCAGCCAATCTATTAATCTCCCTGTCTTTTCATGAACCCAAAAACAAAGAAGAAACAGTTCTTCACACTTTGGATGTCCACAGGTAGCTCATATACTGTCTAGACAAAACTCATTCCTTCAGTAAAGCTGATCAGCTATTTGACTCCATGCAAATGTAAGAGGAAAGGACAACCAGTGTTAAAGCAGACAGTTTCCAGATGGTAGCATTGCCACCTATCCGTTTGTTTTTCTGGACTATCTGGAAATCAAACTGATTGTCCGTAGTCTAGAAAACACTGTACAAACTCTGGTATTCTGTTTCAAAAGAAGAAACAACAGTATCGGAGTTTGTGAAATTGGCAGATTTACTATGCTCTTTTTTATAAAAAGCATAGTAAATCCACAGGAAAAAAAGGCATTACGAACAGAAAAAGTGTGTGCCCCCTCGTCTGAAATGAGTGGAGATAGGTGGGCTTATGGGTCATGTGAGGGGTTTGGTCTAAATCCAGGTTTAGCTACAATGAAAGGCGGCAACCCTACCAGATGGTTGTCTCATGCTATTTCTTTTTGTTCTTTTCACCATAACAAACCACTTCCATGTAGGGTTAGGAGCCCATTCCACTTGACTTTAGCTTCAAATAAGGCTTTTTGAAAAGGTGTGGTCCTTTATCCATAGTTTTCCAAAGCATTGCAAACTAGATTCCTTCTCCAGGTCCAATACCACCTTCACTAGGATCTTTCTCCATAGGCTCCTGGATTCTTAATTTCTTTCCTGCTTTTTTTGTTTCCAAGCAGTAGTAATCTACCAAAATAGCTCACGCTACTGCAAAAGTGATCTAATATTGAATATAATACAGTTGTGTAAATAAACTTACCATAACAGTAGATGTTCTAATAGATCACTTTTGCAATAGTCTTCCCCTCCCTCCAGCCCCCCCCCTTTCCTTTGCATTGCTAAGGTATAGATATATATATGCATATATACCCTTGTCTGTATAGTTACTGTCATGTCACATTTCATAACCTGTTTTTCTTACAGGGCTATTGCTTCCCTTCATGAGACAAGAACGCTCTGAAGATTTGGGAGGTCTTTTTATATCTGTTCAAGCTCCTGACAGTTAAAGTGCATGGAGGGTGCCCTTAAGCTTTGAAAAGTTGCCTGGATAGAGGGGATAGGACTCAAATAGTTTAGGCTACTGCACAAGTGATCTGTCAGAGCATGTACTGTTATGACAAGTTTTTTTATACAACTATACTTTACTCAAGGTAGTGTACATGTCCTCTCAGTAGAACACATTGGTGAACCCAAATGAATAATGCCACATGGGAAGGCTTCCTTCAGCTAGTACACAGGTGGGATGTTCCATAACTAGATGTTTTTGCATCACCAGCAGTAGACAAATGAAGTAGTTCTGCTCAAGAGCACCACACAAAGAGGTTTGGTAACAGACATCTTATCCATCAATTGGGCAGGCCTGTTCCTGTACTCTTTTCCTACAGTCCCATTCCTCCATAGGCTGATCCAAAAAACTGAGGCAGGTAAAGCAAAAGGTACTGCTGAAATGTTCTGGGGAAGAATCAATGCTCCCATAGTGATGTACCAACTAACATGGAACAAAGGGTTCTTCACACACCCCAACCTGGAGACACTAAAGCTCCAAGCTTGGATAATCCGATCTTACTATTTTTAGGCACCAGAATTAGATGACCTGATGAATATTATTAGGAAGACAAGAAAGCCTGCCACTAGGAAATACTATCCATCTAAATGGAAGAGGTTTCCCAGCTGGTGCCAGGCTAGAAGGTAGGATTCTACACCAGTGTCCAGGATCCTTTATTTCCTCTGTGATCTATTGGATCAGGCTGGGCTTACACCTATTTAAAGTTTACTTCTCTGCCATATCACTTTGCTCCCATCACATTGGATCCACCCATGGTCACCCTGTGGTCAGTAAAACAATTCATTAAAACAGTACTGCATCTGAGATCTCCATGGAAAAGAATAGACCCAGAGGACCTAAATTGTGCCCTGGAAAACTTATTTAAGCTCCTCTTTGTGCTAGTAGGCAAAACAAACATAACATTTTTTACATTGAAAATGTCTCTCTTGGTAGCTATTATCTCAGACAGGAAGACTTCAGAACTGGAAGCTTTGATGTGTGAGGAGCCCTTTCATAGGTTCATAGGTAGATACTAGGCTATCGGCCCAAGGGCCTATGCAAGCCTAGCCAACAAGGTTCCCTGGCTTACGCCACCCAAGAAAGTTATTTTCCTGTGCCACTGATGAGCAGAGACACAGAAGTGATCCCCGGGGTGTATTTCCTATTTCCCATCCACTCATCAAGATTTTTCTTGAAGAGTGCTAATGAAGAACTTTGCTTGACATAGATGCGTAGCCTGTTCCAGAGTATGGGAAGTCTCTGGGATAGGAATCTATCCCTCCAGCATGTCCTGTTTATTGTGGTGACAAGGTTTAGGTCCCTAGAGCGTGTAGCTCAGAGGGATTGGGATTTCATTAGGTGTAGCATGTCCAACAGCTCTGGGTTTGACATAGCTTTATATGTTAGGCAGAGATCACCTCTGAGTAGGCGATATGCTACAGAGTAAAGCTGGAGTTTTTTGAGGCGGTCAGTGTATTCTATTCTTCTATATTGATAGTGTGAGCTTGAGAACAAATCCATCCATCATGTTCAAAGCAGTGACAGAATTCTGCTTGAATCAGATTATTCAGTTACATAACATACTGTTTACTGCTTTTGTATCTATCCATAACCCCTTTTTCCCATTTTTGTACATAGCGTTGGGGTGTGACTTCAACAGTGACAAACATCTAGAGCCAAGGTTTATACCACCAGGTGGCTAGCCATGCCAGGGTAGTTCTTCCACACCTCATACTCACACCTATGGGCAATTTAGAATGTCCAGTCTACCTACTGCATGTCTTTGGAATGTGGGAGGAAACCCAAGCAAATACAGGGAGGACATGCAGACTCTGCACAGGAGGCAGCCCAGCTGAGAACTGAACCATGGAACTTCTTGCTGTGAGGTGACAATGCTATCCACTGAGCCACTATACCACCCTATGACAGTGAAAACATTTTTCAGCAAAGGCATGATAGTTTGACTATTAGTGAACAAAAATGATAAATGTGTGCTGTTTAGTTCCATTTAAAAGCTTGCTAAAGTTACTTCTACACTTTTTTAAGTGTATCCTGGGTGACAGACACAGTGCTGGTAAGGTAGTCTGAATTGCTGTTGTGTCTTCCTTCTACCTCCCATTAATCATTCACAGTTGCAATCCATTAGTAATTAGCAGCGATGTAGGGCCTACACTATGCACCCTCCCTCCAGATAATGTATCTGACACTGTCATGCTAGTAGGGACGATGCCCTGTGGAAGGTGTTCTAGTTGTAAATTTGTAGTGAACAATTTTGGTAAAATCAATGATGAGAAATTTGTAGTGAAATATATAAATATAGCTGTGACATAGAAGGGATAATTTATGCATTAAAATATCCCTGCAACAAATTTTATATGAGAGAGAGTAAAAGAGTGTCCAAAACAAAAGACTTAAAGAACACCCAAGAGATATTAAAAGGGGCTGGGTTGAAAGCCCTGTTGCAGTGCAGTTTAAAATACATCATGGTAGTGAAGTTGGGGGTTACAAGGCACAGTGATAGAACAAATACATCTTAGTCAGTTTGGGAATCTGAGTATAAAAGACAGACTTTTGTATAGATAGTCATTTTTTATATGGAAACATGGCACTTTAATTCCCCATGGACTGAATACAGAGTGCAACTGGAAATTTCTTATTTAATCAGGTGGATTTTTTTAATGATTTAATTAGTGTTAATTGAATAATGATGGTGTGATTTAGTATCTATATGGTGCAGGTTTTCTTTATTTACTGTTTTACTCCTTGAATGCTGTGAGCTGAAGCTCTAGAGATTTTACTGGAATAAATCTTGGCTACCTGGCCTGTGGTTTGTATTTTATGAAAATCTGTATAAAGCAAAGAAATGTGGGGACTTCCAAGATGGCTGCACATTGAATAACAACTTAACTCTGTCTCTCCCAGTGTGAAAACAGAAATTCAACAGAGAAGGCCAGTACACTTTTATGCTTATGGGTAAATTTCAGTAACTAGCTAGTAAGTGTACTGCCTGGATGCCAGGAAAAAAGAAATACAGAGCACCCAGAAAAAAATCAGCTACAAAAAGTGAGGAAGAAACACTGACTGGGGAAAGTTCTGCAGCTGTTCAGCAAAAAGCAATGCAGCTTCCAGACATGACTTCCAGTAACCTACAGGAAAATATCAGAACAACAAAAAGCAGAGTAGAATTAAAAAGTAAACTTTGAACAATCCTACAAAGGCAAGCACAGAAGGAGTCCCAAACACAAGCTTTAACTACAAAGCACTTTTGTTTTTTTTTTATTTTCAGTGGAACTTCATCAGAGTTAAAACCAAGTACACAATCCAAGTTTAAAAGAAGTATCAAATGAATTACATGATCATCCCTAACCAATAAAATACGTGTCTCTGTTCCCTCCTTTCTTCTTAAAGTTACAGTGGATTTTAAAACATGTTCAAGAAATATAACCAAGTACTAACCATAATCAGAAATGTTATTCTCTAATTGAAATGGTATAGTGTTGCTGACAAAACTTCTAATATAATTTTTATAAAATGAAAACATATTTCTGTAAATAAGAAAATCATGGCTACTAGGAGCATCAGTATTTAGCATTTAAAGTCTCTCTTCCATCAGAAAACATAGTGTTTACTGTTTCATTAAGACCAGGAAACTTATCTGCCCACAATCTTATTTACCACCAGGATTCATGGCATTCAAGTAGAACATAGTAATTACCTACAAATTCTTCCATACTGACAGCATCTACTACAAAAAACTGCCTAAGGACTCATGGTATTTAGAGCTACTAAGTGATATTGGGAACATTCACAATGATTGTGTCTTTGTGTCATTTGATGTAGTCTCTTTATACACTTGAATTCAGCAGGACACAGGCATTGACTTTGTTAGAAGTTATCTTACAAAGTTTTCTGACTTTGACAACAACATGATAAATAATATTTGTGTCTTGTTGGAAATGGTTTTAGAAAACAACTTTTTTAAAGTTTCAAGGGAAATGCTATAAACAAAAAACAGGAGTTGCTATGGGGGCAAGAGTAGCCCCCATTATTGCTAACCTAGAAATGGTTCAGTGGGAGCAAGTATACCTCAAACCTTACCCCTTGTTTGAAAAGATAGTCTTTTACAGAGATTTATAGATGAAAGGAACCAAAGTAGAACTACATTGATTGTTTGATTTTATTAATTCCAGTACTCCATTTCTATAGTTCACTATGAGTGGCATAGGAAAGGCCATCAATTATTTGAATATCACAGTTTCCCTAAAGAAAAAATAGAAAAGGAGATCAGTAATGGAGAAGTTAAAGAAATAGAAATGGAGGTCATGAAGTGCCTGCAAAGTGAAGGACTCAGTGTAGAAAATCTAATTCTGAAAACACAACAGGACAGAGCAATGAGACTCCACATTAAGGGGAAACCAGTGAAATGGGAAGCAATTGGTCAGGTGCCATATGAAGATATTTTGGAGCCTTCCACAGAAAACCAGTATAAACATCCACTTGAAGTTAGACAGCAAGGGAAGGAACAGGAAACTGTAAAAACTCTGATGCAGTTAATGTTGAAGAGTGATAGGTCAGTGACTTCTCATACGACAGAGCAATGGATGGCACAGGATGTAATTGAAGAGAATGTGCCATAGGAAGATGCAATAGAAATTTCTATAGAATGGCCACAGGGAATGAAAAACAAAAAATGTGCCTTAAGTCTAGAAGAAACCGAGCTAAGAGAAGAGTTGTTTGACTTAATACAGAAAGACAGACATAATAAGATCAATGAAATAGACTGCAGAAGGTCAATAAAACCCAACAAGTCAGAAGTTTAGGGCTGTCCATAGAGATTCATGTGATATAACAGAAGTAAACAGGATGTATTACTGTGCAGCTAAATTAATAACTGATAAAGTCCTACCACAAGAACACAGGGTAGTGAAGGAGAGAAAGGGGATAAATCAAATACCATCAAGGAAGTATCAAATAGAGAAAACTATAAAGCAACTAAGACAAGAAGTGTCACTATTAGAAGAGTATAGATCAACAAAAATACTCAGAAAGATTGATGTGATAAAAGCAATGCACAGCATTAGAACAGATCAGGATTTATCATGCAGTATCGCAAATAAACTAAAAATCTTAACACAGGCAAAAAAACTTAAAAGATACATAGACAAATATAAAGGAAAAGTACAAAATAAGCGATTTATTGATGACTCAAAAAAGTTTTATAGAGAGTTGGGATATACGGTAAAAGAAATTGAAAGACCACCAAAATAAATAAGAAATAGATACATTCTGGAGAAGTATCTATGACGACCCTGTGGAACATAACAAAGATGCTAATTGGATAAAAAGATATAAAAGAATAAGAAGTCTAAAGGAACAGGATATGAAATGGGATGAAGTAACAACCAGAGAGATTGAAACAAAGTTAAGAAAATCCTCTAGTTGGAAAATCCCAGGCCCGAATGCAGTACCTAACTTCTGGTTAACAGTGGTAACATCTTTGCATGAAGATTTAGCCATGAGTACGAATTATTTATATGTGCACCCCAAACAGACACCAACCTGGCTAACAACAGGAAAACAATGCTCCTACTTAAGAGTGAACCTGCAAGCTACCCTAAGAATTATAGACCAATAGCTTGCCTTCCAACAATGTATAAACTATACACTGGAGTTGATGCCAACAGAGTTTATAATCATTTAGAAGAAAACTCAGTTATGGCAGTAGAACAAAAGGGCAATAAAAGAAAATCAAATGGAACAAAGGATCATTTGCTGTTAAGTAAGGTCATAGTAGAGAACTGTAAAAAAGAAGAATCTAAGTATGTCATGGATTGACTATAAAAAAGCATTTGATAGTATCCCACATTCACGGATAAAAGAGTGCTTAAAAATGTATCAGATACATCCTACACTGATCAACTACATAACAGTGACCATGAAACAGTGGCAGACCACTTTGCAATTAAACCATGATAAAGGACAACTTATTATTCCAGGGATAAAACTTCTGGTTAACTGACTCTCTGTCACAGCTGATACTCTATCTTGCCCTTAACCCATTAAGATGTCTACTTAACAGCTTAGGTCATGGCTATAATTTGGCTCCTAGAAAACAACAAAGTGCAAAGACTTCTCATCTTCTCTTTGTCAACGATTTGAACCTGTATAGCTCATCAGATGAGGAACTGAAAGCACAACTGCAAGTTGTCAAAACTTTTTCAGATGATATAAGAATGTCATTTGGTTTTGATAAATATGCAAAAGCAACCTTTAAAGCAGGAAAACTGCAGCACCTGGAAAACATCAGTTTGCAATAAGAATGTGATGTAAAAGAACTTGAGCAAGAGAAAGTGTCTAAATATTTGGGAATTGATGAAGGATCAACAATAAAACATGAACAAATGTGAATAAAACTTAGTAAGGAGTACTTCAGAAGACTTAAATTAATCCTGAAAACAGCATTGACATCTAGGAACAAAATCCAAGATTTAAATCAATATTCTCTTCCTGTCCTAACCTACAATTTTTGAGTGATTGACTGGCCACAAAACGTGCTAGATAGATTAGATAGGAAAACAAGAAGGATGCTTCATGCTCACCAAATGATTTATAAAAATCAGTGCATGCCAAGATTATATATTCCCCATTTTGAAGGAGGGATGGGCCTCCTTGAAATTGATTACATGTATAGATCTGCAATTGTGGGACTCCACACATATCTGCTGACCTCACAAGACCCAAATGTAGTTAAAGTTTTGAAACATGAGGAGAATAAATATGAGATGACTTCTCTGCTTAATCTAGCAGAAGCATATCAGCATCAAGCAGGAATGGAAATCAAACCAGAATTAGATAAAAATCAGGCAGCAACTGAATGTGCCAAGAAACAAAATAAAGACTATAAGGTGAAGGACCAGATGAGAAGGCAAGAAATGTGGAAAAAGCATAAATATAGTTGCAAGTATAGAAAACTTATGGAAGAACCTCATGTTGATCAGGAACAAATGCAGGAATGGTTAAGGAGAGATGAATTTAAACCAAGAGATGAAAGGTTAATACTGGTGGCCCAAGACAGTGGGCTATGTACATGTTGGTTTACAAAGTCCACTGGACATGTGGGAGAAGCAGACAAATGTATGTTTTGTAAAACAGAATTGGAAACAGTTGCACACCTCATTGCTGGTTGAAACATACTAATGGCAGAAGGACTGTATACTGAAAGGCATAATAATGTGGCGATACTGTTGCACTCAGGATTGTGCAAACATTATGGTATTGAAGTGGCTGAAAAACACTGGAAATATGAGCCACAAAACATCATAGAAAATGATGGTCTACATCACATGGGATCAGCCACTACCAACACAGTTCAAAAGATAGATGCTAGCAAACCAGATATAGTAGTCCAGGAAAAGAAGACAAAAGTAGCATTGATCATTGAAATTGTCACAGCCAGTGAGTACAGTGTCCTGCATACAGAGAGACACAAAGTCATGAAATATTAGGATTTGCAAGCAGAAACGAGAGCAATGTGGAAGAAAGATACCCGGATAATTCCAACAGTAGTAGGAGCAATTGGTCTTAAAAAAAGTCTACAATGCTATTTTAAATATGCTACCAACACACGTAACTCCATACAAACTGCAGAAGGAGTCATTACCAGGCATTGTGGGTGCTGCAAAGAGCACTTTTGTCAGACATCAAAAAGTGAAACAATACTAATTTCATGAATTTTAATCGTACTTTGACTTATGAATGGAGTCCATTCCTGTCATGGTATTAGAAACCCAAAAGATTTGGAGAAATTTAAAAAAAAAAAAGGAGCTTCTCAATTTGCAAATAAAATTTTAAAATTAACCTTTGTTAATTAATACCTGCAAAGGGAAAGGTCAACAACTCTTTCATATGAAGACAGAGGTGATAAAAGGACAATTCATCAGACTTTGTAGGCGTATCAGTAAACAAACTATTTTTAAGGAGAAAGCAGAATATTTAAAATCACTTTTCCTCCAAAAAGGCTACGGCATTGATTGGCTTACAAATATCATCAAGGAAGTATCTCTGCTCAGATCAAACAAAGCTAAACCTACTTTGATGAAAAGTCAGCTAGAGACTATGGCAAACAGGGAAGATGATTTGACTTCCACAAATACCTTATTGGTTAAATACACCAAGGCTTTTCCACATCCTATTTCCAGTGACATGCATCTTATTAGAGACATAGACAGAGACAACTGGAAGATTACTTTAGGAAATGGCGAATTAGCCAGAATTATTGGTGACAGCCCTTTGTTTACCTACAAAAGGAACAGACTGCATTAGTTTTATATAAGCACTAATAAGGAGCTGAACTGGTGTTCCACAGCAATTGTTGTTAGTTGAAAGGGCACACCATGTGTATGCTCCAAACCTGGCTATGAGAAAGCAACCTAGACCTTTAATAGTAAAGATGTAATCCTACCAGCAAAAGGAGTGATTCTGACAAAACTGTGGCAGAAGAAAAAAATACTAAAAGTGGGAGACAGGAGAGTGTTTATGGAGAATGATTATTCATTGTACACCAGGCAGAAAAGGAGTAAATTCATTCCACTATTCAGGGAATGTCAAGATGCAGGTGTGAGATTCAAACTGCTGTACCCAGCTGTCTTCAAGGTAGTCTTCCCTGGAGGGACAAAATCATTTTTGATGAAGTACATGCTAAGGAGGAAATACAAAAGTTTGTCCAACAAAAAGTGAGCTGTGAAACAGAAGGAGATGCTGCTTCTTGTTCTTTTGGTAATAAAGACCACAGAGAGAGAGAGAGTGTACCTGTGAATCTTTTTCCACTGTTTCAACAGATAATGTTGGAGAGAAGGAAGGGAGCATGAGAGTTGACTACAAGAATCAAGAGTACATTGGAAATGAACAAGAGAGAGGATCAGGGAAATGGAGATGAACAGTAATAAAACCAGTAACTTAATGTGGGATTACAATGCAATAATTATATTTGTGAAGTATGACAGAACAAGAAAATCTGGAAATATTGGACTTCTTCAGAATTTGCTGGTTTTGTCAGGGACTCTAAAGTATATACCCTACTATCATTATACCACCATATCAACAAATCATTAATGTTTGGAAAAATGCTTTAGGAAGGGGAAGAGAGGGGAGAAAGTTAATTGTAAGTAAAGAAAACTTTTCTTTTTCTTAATAGTACTATTTTTGTGTTGTATAGTTTTATTTCCATGCTATAAAGTTTTCTCAGTTATTTTTAAGCGTAATATGTGCTGCTTTTCTTTTTTCCCTTTCTTTCTTCCTTTTTCAGTTTTAAGACAGGTAGACACTGCAATGTAAAAAAAAAACCTGGTTAAAAGAGCATGACAAAAGAAAAAAATAATGTGTCTTTTCTCATTCTTGCATAGGGGAATGGCTGGATTAAGGACATTAGATTGATTTAGTAACAAGTTTTAAGAGAAAGCAAGTAAATGAAAAAGAATACTGAATATTATGAGGCTTTTTTCTAGCAGATGAATGCATGATTAGTAGCAATTCTATATCTGGCCCTCATGTATCCCTGGAAACAATCTGATAAGGGGAAATTGCCTGGTTCTCATGTGTCCATGGGGACAATCTGATAATGAGAAATTAGTTATAGTATGGTGGAGCATGATTGGCTAGGTGGAAAAAGTAAAGATAAAATGGTTAGGAGATCATAGGAGATTACTTGGGTAATGGCCCTGGGGCCCTTAAAAGCCTAGCTAAGAGTCTATCCCCAAAAAGAAACCTCAGTCAACACCTGTCACCCCTGTCAATGAGGGACACAGGTGGAACCCCTGGGACAAATTTGTGGTTTCCCATCCACTCATCAAGGTTGCACTTGAAGAAGGTCAGCAAGGTGCCCTGTTTGACATTTGTTATTACCAGGATCTTTACAAGTGATTACAGAAAACACCACAGTGATATGGTAAATAATCAGAAAGGGGAGCACCAAGTCTTACCCACTATGCAAGCTGGTTATGATGGCTTGGGAGGTAACTCTAAGCATCTTGAATTCCATCAGTGCAAATTCTAGTGACACACAAGCTGAGGAGGACCAGGACAGTTCCTCACAAATGAAAATTAAGGAGGGTCTTTCAGGAATTGATTCAGATGTGGGGAACCTCAAATAGATATGTTTGCCTCCTTACAGAATTTCTTTAGTTGCCTGTTTTGAATCAGGACTACTTGTAGGCAGGCCTGGAAAACATATGCATTCTCATTCCTATGGTTGGGAATGTTCATTTATGCATTTTCACTCCTTCTACTGATATCAAGGGTCATATTAATGATTCAGAAGGACTGTTCAAAAATTATAGTGACTCCCTTCCATCCCAGGCAACATTAGTTCTTCCATCTAGTAGAATTGGCCAGGGGCAATTAGCAGCAGCTTCCTCACATTGGATTCCCTTGCACCGGACAGAGGTGAGTGTGATGCTCTTCGATAACTTTAAGTGACTGCCTGGTTGGTTCAGGTTTGAAATCTTTTAGGCAGCATTTTCATGAGAATGTGCAGCAGCTACTAAAGGAGTAATTAATACTTTTACTAGGAAATTTTGTGTTTCTAGTTGGTGCCATACTTATAACCAGGGCTCAGTTTCTAGTTAGTGCCATACTTTAAACCAGGGCTCAGTCTAGGATGTTGTACCACTGATTATTTTGCATTGGTGTGAATAACTTGTCTTCCCTGTCTTACTCAGATTCATTTTTAAGGAGAATTGGTCAGCAAGTTTTGCATGTCTGCTAATTAAACCTTCTCTTTCCTTACAGACTTAGCTAAAACTGTTCTTCAGAGAGGTTTCTTGCATTTTAGTCCACCTAGTGTACAGGTGGTGCTTTGCTTGGGGCTTTGTTTTCTGCTGGATTTTTTTTTTTTTTTGTTCTGCCTACATCTAATATATCTCTTCTGATTGTTCTGGGTTCAATTTCTGGTAGACTAATTTTCTTATTCGCTCTGGCATCTGCAAGAGAGTATCTTGAGTTGCAAAAAAAGTTGGGAGGGTGGCCTTGGTTAAGGTGTTTGCCTTACAAACACAAAGTGCAGGGTTTGAGTCTCACAAGGGATAATTGGCTAGGCTTAAAATGGCTCCAAGAGCAGTTAGCTTAGTACTAACCTATGAACCTATGAACATGTATTGGATGTCTGTTCCAGAGATGGGGCAGCCTCTGGGAGACAAACCTGTCTCTCCAGCAGGTTTTGTTGATGTATATTAGATTCAGGCCTTTTAAGCAGGTAGTGCCTGAGGAGTTAGACTTATGGATATGGAGCATCTCTAGTAGGGCAGGGTCTGAGATTGCTTTGTAGGCAAAACACAAATCACCCCTGAGCAATCTGCATGATACCAAGTAGAGTGATTGTGATTTGAGCCTGTCTGCATAGGACAGGTGTTGGAAGCCATGGATTCTCTTTGTGAGATATTTCAATGGCCTTTCCAGTTGATGTACATGTTTGGAGAGGTACATCCCAAATGGGGTGTTATACTCAATTATTGGTCTAATGAGAGAAGGGTATAGAGAGGTAATAACCTCCTTTTTTCTGGATGCAATCCCGTTACTTATGAGATTAACCATGTAAAAGGCTTTTCTGACTACTGCCGCTACATGATGGTCTAATGTAAGGTTGTTATCAACCTGAGTGCCTCGGTCACTCACCACAGTTTGTGTGCTTAGGGGGTTGCCATTGATGTGGTAATCAGTAGGAGTTGTGTTTTTGCCAAATGGTGTGATACATGTTTTTGCACTTAGCTTGAGGCCATGACTTTGGCACCAGTCATTAGTTGCTGTGAGACCCTCTTGCAGTATGTTAACATCATTTGGGAGTCAGTGACAGCACCCAACTTACGGTCGTCTGTGGACCTGGTCAGCCACAGGCCTTGTGTCTTTTTCTGGACCTCTGAGAAATAGATGCCAAATAGCAGGGGTCCCAGGACAGATCCCGAGGGAACTCCACTAGTGACAGGTCTGATATCAGAGGTGGAAATGCCTATTCTGACTTTAAGGGACCTTTTGGTGAGCCAGTTGGCCACCCACCTGATGAGATAGGGATTTACGCAAAGTTGTGTTAGCTTTTTGAGGATGCCATTCAGGGGTTTTCCCAGCTGTGAGAGCTATAAAGATAAGACAAAACCAGTTAGCACATAGTAGAATTACAGGCTGCAACACGTGTCTTAGCATGGATAACCTTTCTTTTATGTTAACTCAAGTCTATGAGTGTGGCTGTCAGTTTGGGACATTCGTTCCTATTAGGAGGGCAAAACTTCAATATTTGAAGATGTACATAGTTTTGTTTGTTAGTATTAAAGTAATAGGATTTAGGAGAGTACTGGGGGTTGTTTTTTTTTTTGTTTGTTTGAGGGCTTTCAATAAAACAAAAAAGTTTTGTACGATGTGACATAGGCTCAAATGGATATGACAAGAAACAGCAATATAAAAGTTCAACCTGCCAAACAGTGTATGCATTTAACACAAAAGCTGGAACTAGGCATTTAACAAAAAAGGTGTTCTACATAAAAGGTGGGAATAATAACTTTTTAAAACAATGATGCTTTCTGTAATGTCTTTAAGTGTCAGTGGTCTCACAGATAAATACAAAAAAGAAAGAATAGTGAACTATATTAAAATGTAGAGTGCAAAAGGCTATGCTACAGGAGACACACTTGGAAAGAACTGAACATGTGAATTTGATAAAGAATGTTTTTTAGGATGGTTATTCAGAAGAATGTCTGGAACAAAGGAAAAGAGGAGTACTTATATTAATTGCAAGTGAAGCTCCAATAGTGATGGAAGAGGATAAAAAATATAATTGCAGATTTGTAGTACTAAGGGGCTACTGGCAAGGGAAGAGAATTACACTGGCATTTATTTATATTCCACCTAAAACTGCTATAATGGAGCTTAAGAAAATTTTGGGAGATATGAGTTTTCAGTAAAGAATATTACTTATAGGTGGGGACTGGAATTTGATTTGCAGTAGTGAAGATGTGTCGGGGGAGCAGAAGAGAAAGTATAACAAAGGAGGGAAAATCTTTGAAGAAATTTATCAAAATATTTGGCATGGAAGATGTGAATTTACATCTAATTCCCCAAGATATAAAAACTGGGATAGGCTAGATAGAATCTATATTTCACAGGAACATGTGGATTTAATTGAAAGTCTTGATATGCACCCCATAACTCTTTCGGATTGGGCAACAGTAATAACTTAAATAAAAACACAGGGTAGTGAAATAAAAATGAGACACTGGCACTTTCCCACCTATCTGTTGAAAAGAGAGGAATTTAAGAAATGGTTAGTGGAGATTATACAGGAGCGATTCAAGAGTATAGAAATTACTTCTGAAAATATAGCTAGGGAGTGGAATAAAATTAAGGTGGAGTTTAAAAATTGGGTGGAAATAAAATAAAGGGAGCTATGGTTAAGAAGTAACAAGAATTATTTAGAGGGACTGACAAATATTAAAGTGTTGCAGAATAGGGTGAATCTCACAGAACAAGAAGAGGATCAACTGCAGAATGCTAAGCAGAAAATAAGGGATTATCTTCATAATATACACAAATTTAGAAAGTTTGCTAACAACTTTTGTTTTGATAACACTAGAACACACAAAAACTTTTAGCACAACAATTCAGGCAACAGAAAGTAGAAAGGGCTGTCACCAAGCTTAGGGAGCCTATAACAAGGAAGGCAACAAGAGATCCTGTAGAGGTATTAGAAATATTTCATAAATTCTATTAAAATCTGTATAAAGCAGAAAAATATGGAAATCAAGAAAAGATACAAATGGAAATGTTTATGGAAGAATTAAATAGGCCAAGGTTAGAGGCAGATGAGGCTCAATTACTAATGGTAAGGACTGGAAAAGATGATAAAAATTGTGATATATAACCAATCTACAGGAAAGTCCCCAGGAATAGATGATATTCCTGTGGAAATTTGGAAGCTAGGAGGGAAAAAAAACTGATAAAGATTTGGAAGGTAAGTAGCAACATCGTGGAAGAAAGCATTGGTAGCTGTAATACCTAATGATGGTAAAGATCCATCACACATCCAGCTTCATACAGGCCCATTTCAATTCTAAACCATGATTATAAGGTGCTCATGTCTATGATGCCTAAAAGAATAGCAAAAGTAATGCCAAAATTGATAGATATGGATCACTGTAGTTTTGTGGAGGGGAGACAAGCATGTGACAACATTAATAAAACACTGATCCAGAGGGAAGCAGGATGTAAAAAAAATACCATTGTTGGTGAGTCTTGATACAGAGAAGGCAGTTGACAGAGTAAACTGGGACTTTGTGAGAAGGGCAATGGAAGCATTTGCATTTCCTGAAAATAATTATCAAGTTGATTAGGAGGCTATATGAGGGATCCAAGGTGAAAATTAAAGTGAGTGGGGTCCTCTCTGATAATTTCTGCTTAAGCAGAGGAACCAGCCAGGGGTGTCCTCTTTATCCTTTGTTATTTGTATTATATTTAGAACCATTGGCAAAGAAAATAAGAGACTCAGATATTCAAGGATATAACTGGTATGGTAATCAAGAAAAGCTTGCAGATGATATAATTTTATACCTGACAAAACCAGACAGAGACATTACAGTATCATGGAACATTTTGAGACAGTTTCAAATCTTTTGGGGATACAAAATTAATGAAACTAAAACAAAGACAGTAGCAGTAAGTTATGTAGCCACACAGGAATTGGTTCATCAATATCCATATATATGGGGGCATGATAAAATGAAGTATTTAGGAATGTGGATTTAAAATAATTCTGGTGTGTCAGCTAAAGATATGTGGGAAGAGACTAAACAAAAGATAATACAAAATCTGAGAAAATGGAAGCTTTGTCATATGGATATATATAGCAAGATACAAGCAATTAAAGTGTTTTAGTCCCATTAGTCTTATTTTTTACCAACCAGAGAAGAGGTTGTGGGTAGCAATAAATAAAGAACTGAAGGACTTTATCTGGGAGGGAAAGATGGCAAGAATCAAGTGAGATAAGCTGATTCTTCCAGTAGAACGGGCGGATTGGGATTACCCAATTTGAAGGAGTACTTCAGAGCTACACATTTAAGGCTCCTATACATATCCCAAGCAGAAAACTATAATTCAAAATGGAAAAAGATGATGATGGAAGCTGAAGAAACAAAGAGAAACTGGGATTTTGGATGCAGGCCTTTAAAGAGAATAATAACAATAATCATACAGAACATTATATTCATAAAGTAGCAGAAAGTATCCTAAGAACTAAGCCAGCATGGGAATGGCTAAATGAGATTCTGCTGATAGGGATGACTGCAATTAGGGATACAGGCAATAGGCAAGAGGGGGCAGGAGTGTATTGAAGGAAAATGGCAAAAGAACAAAGGCACTGGGAGAAAATAACTAGAGATGGAAAGGTAATAGAATTGGAAGATGCCAAGAACTTATTTGGACTGCAGGCTAAAGATTGCCTTCCCTTTCAATGATTGATAGCAGAGTACAGGCAAAGAGAAAGAAATAGGAAGGTTTTAAATGAAAGACCTACACTAATAGAGTTTTTAATGGTGTCTATAACAAAAGCTGCCATTAAAAAAGGAATAATTAGTAAAGTTTATAAAATATTGCATGATAACTACAAGAATCAATCAGAGGAGCTTACAAAGGATTGGGAAGAGTGATTTGATAAGCAATTCCCAAAGAAACAATGGGGGATATATGTATGCCTCCCAAATATGCAACAAAATCTAGAAGATTTAGGATTTTTGCTTAGAAATGTTTACATAGATATTTTATACCCAGGTGGATAAAAATCATGACTTTTGGAAATTATTGTGACTGAGCTCACCAACGAAGTTTTAAGACTACTAGTTTTGCTGTTTTTTTTTTTTTAGTTTTTCCTCAACACTCATGTTGCTGAAGTTGGAACTAGACAGATTCATGTGCTTATTCATTTTTTTTAATATTTTAAAGCTAAACACTGCACTGTGGGATACCTAGAGGTAGACTAAAAAATCAAGATGCTGGATCCCATGTGGGCAGTCTCTGAAATCACATTAAAAAATATAAAACAAAGCATGTAGAGTCCAAGAGTGGTGGTAGAATGTAGGACACATCAAGACACGATGAAATAAACATGTTTTATTTTTCAGTCTGTGGGTGTAGCTCTCTTTTAAGGAGAATTATAACAACCATACATAATATTATATTCAGAAAGTAAAATAATGTATTCTAAGAACTAAACCAACACTGGAATGGAGAAAAGGAATTTGTGCCAATAGAGATGACTGCAAGTATGGGTACAGAAAATGGACAAGAGGGGGATAGAATTTACTGGAGAAAACTGGCAAAGGAACCAAGGAAATGGCAGCAAATCACTAGCGAGGGAATGATAATGGAGTGAGATGAGGCTAAGAAGAAGTTTGGACTACAGGCTGCAGACTGTCTTACTTACCAGGAATTGATATCAGAGTATAGGCAAAGAGAAAAGGTAAGGGAAATCTTAAGTGCAATCTGTTCTGATAGAGTTTTTAGCTGAATCTAGAACAGAAACTGCTGTAAAAAGGGATAACTTGTAGGGCATATAAAATATTGTGGGGATTGGGAAAAGATTGAAAAAAAAACAATTTACAGGAGAATAAAAGGAAAAAAAAATATGTATGGCTCCCAAGTAACAAAGTCCAGAAGGTTTAGAATTTGTGCTTGGAAGTGTTTGCATAGACAATTGTATACCACAGGTGGACTTCAAAACATTTCTCCTCAGGTAAATAGCAAATGTTGGACGTGTGATGGGGAAGAAAGTGACAACTGAGAACATATATTTTGGGAGTATAATGAGTTGGCAGATTTTAAAGATACCCTACAGAGTACTCTGTCAGAAATATTGGGTGAGCAAATGGATGTCACTAAGAAAATGATTCTTTTCAACTGGGACACAGGATCTGAATTGTCTATATATAGTCTTATTAAATTTAATTCTGCTAGCTGACAAAAAAATCAATTACTAGAAAATAGAACTCAAAGTGTAAACCAACTGTATTTGAAGTACTGTATTTTAAAAAGAGATAAAAGAACTGGAAGATGGATCTTCAGAAAATAAAAGGTGAAAATTACATATAAACACGTGCAAATTATGAGAACAATACATGCAGAATACTGTTCAGGAGGAGGAGGGAGATTTAAGGGAAGGCAAGAATTCAGTAATTTATGTAATGCTGGACTGATGATAGTTACAAGAAAAGAAAATAGATGTCATATATTATGTATGTAAATGGAACAAAATGTTAATATGGTTTGTTTTCTTGCATGTTGATAGATGTTTGCCTGTGACTTATGTGGTAATTTAATAAAGGTGTTAAAAATATGTATTCAGGCTCACAATTGCAAATCTCGACATGTAGTCACTTTTGAGGAGTCCTGTTCCTCCTTCAGAGTGAGGAGTTTTACATATTATTTGATAAGTACATAGCATTATTCTTGTTTTCTTATGCAGGTGATTTGATGCTTTTTGTGACCAGTAAATCTCATCAAAGCTGCAAGTTAGAACAGGAAGAGCAAATTGACTATTAGCTTGGACTTTATTCCTAGAGGACCTCTGTCCCACAACTTTGGTGTAGCTGTTCTTGATTTCTGTTCCTTTCTCCTCCTCCTCCTCGTTCCTTCCTATGCTGCTTAAGTGCCAATAAAGATTGGTAGAAAAAGGTGCAAGCAGTGTATGAAAGAAAGGGAAGGGTTCCAATCAGCATGATAGAGGGTTTTTTTTGTTTTGTTTGTTTTACAAAAAAGGTGTTAATGCCTGTGGTAGAAGTCATGTTAGGATGTCCCTGTCTGTTATAGATCTGTTGTTATGATTAAGTACACAAACTTCATTTCAGTTTTGTGATGAGTCCTCTAATGTAGGTAAGTAACTGTGGACATACTAAAGTGAAGTGTGCCTGTTTCCATATGATATAACAACTGACAATCTACAACAGGATCAGTACAACGTATGAGGATCGACATATAAAAATAAACTGAAAAATCAAAGGAAATGCCATATATGCATCAGCCTTGAGTTAGCACAGAGAAGTACATGAAAACATGCTTGAGTAATACAAACCTAGGAGAAAACAACACAATTTGTGGATGAGATATTAACAATAACCAAAAAGGAAATGTGTCTTGGTATAATTACATCAGATTACCTAAGCATTTCCAGTCAGTTCAAGAAGGCAATTAGAAAATCTGAAGTGATTTGATGATGCATAGTGAGAGACTATGCTAGTGCAAAATAGAAGTTGATCTTTCTATGTACAGTCTGTTGGGAATCTCACACCTGGAGTATTTTGTTCAGTTCTGGAGACCCCATCTCTGATAAGACATTGGTAGAATAGAAACTGGAAGAATGATATCAACAGTGGTGTAAGGTTTACACAGGAAGACATATAAAAAGAGAGTAAGGTAATTTAATATGCATCCCAGGTGGAAAGCACAGCGATAGAGAGGACATGGTAGAAGCACTTAAGTACCTCAGAATGGAAGGAATAATTTATCTTTCTTTTATGGGCACCCTAAAATTAAGACATTTAGATATAATTTTTTGACTATCTTTTTTTTGGTTAGAGACTGTGATAACCAACAATCATGCTCAAACATATGGAAGACAGGATTAAGTTCAGTCAATATTAGTTTTATTTTGCTAGTTCCTGCCATATCAAAGCTTATTACATCAAGCCTGGAAGACCAAATTGATAACTCACACCTCCTGTGCTGGGTGCTGTACCATCTCAACTAGTATAATGGACAACGTCAGGGCTGCTAGCCATGTTTTGTGGAGGTGCTTTTTATTCTCTCACTGTATTCCAACCATCAGTCCTCCAGCATTCAGCCAGCCAATTTGTTCTCCCACAGGGTGAGAGATAGACATATGAGGCTGTCATCCAGTCAGCTAACAGGATTTTATGTATTTTTATTTATTCATTCTTTGCTGACTGGTATAGTTCTACTAGGCTGGTAGCAATTTTTTCAGGAGAGACCCAAGGTGGAATTCATACTATCAGGGAAAATGTGTTTAGGGAATCATGGAACTTTCCCTACTCTTTGTGATGTGATCACTAGGGCTGTTACTGGTGATCACTGAATCTGAGATGGAGGATGTGAGTGAAGATGGGCTGAAGGCGATAAAAAAGAAATTGCAATTCTTTAGGAAAAAGATGCTTTGGAGGTGAATATCATGGCATTAGGTGGTTGGATGACTCTGTTTTACAAAAATGATGGAAGAAGCAGAACCAGAAGAATCAGAGGCCATGTTGTGGAGTGTGGTAATGGATAAAATATTTGGCAGTAAGACGAATGACAGAGAGAGACTGAAGGATTCTGTAAATGATGATACGGATACAGAGAGGGCATGTTTGGCCAGTGAAATAGCTAAATTTAAGGCTAGCCTTTGTTTTGCGCTTCAGGAAGATGAAACAGAGACTGAAACAGTGTTTTCAGAGTAAAGACTTATGCAGTAGCAGGTCCCAGTGAAAGACTGCAGGAAGAAATTGATGTGCAAGTGCAGAGAAACAGATTGGAACTGTTGAAAGCTGAAAGAAAATGCCTGTTGTGTGGGTGAAACCAAAGTATGAGCAGCAAATAAATGAGTGCTGTGTTTTAGACAGCGTTGCTATGCCCATAGAATTCAGTTTGACACTTTTGTTTGTGTCTTTCGGCTTTTCCCGGTTAGGGGTCGCCACAGCGGAACTCCGGTCCGCTAATGATTGGCAGTAGATTTTTACGTACTGGCTTTCCGGGCCTAACGCACAACCTTCAACGAAGGAATGCCCATTCATGCTTGTCACTACACAGAAGACGCTCTAACTGAGAATGGCATTAATACTTACAGGAAGTTAAACTTTCTGTGAAATAACTTTTGAGGCATTTGCATTAGCGGAAAATTTTGTTGATGAATGTGAAGGGAAAAGTAATATATCTCCTTGGAAGGACTATATTTATCAAACTTCAAATATACAGTTAAAAACAAAATTGTTATTGCAGTTTAGACAAATGAGATAGAACAGAGTGAATTAAAATATTTTGTTTTTCTAAGCTTATGTCAGGATGTGCATGATATTAACAAAGTTGTGGATGATAAAACAGTATGCACTGGTGGATGGGAAGTTTAAGTAACTTTAAAAACAGAAATTAACAAGTTACACCATGTGCCTAATGTGAGGGAAAAAGGGAGTGGTAAGTACTTGGGGTAGTCAAAAGCATGTTTTTTTTTTCCTGTGGGGATGAATCACATTTAATCTGGGCCTGTACAAAAAGGTGTAAGCAGTGTGGGGAGTTTGGACATTCTAAAAACTGTAAACCATATTGTAGGAAATGTGGAAGTGGGGAGCATTTTTGGTCTGATTGTCCAAAAAAATATGAAAATGATGGAAATGAAAAAGAAAGAAAAACATACTGTAGGAAATGTGGAAGTAGGGAGCATTTTTAGTTTGATTGTCCAAAAAATGATGAAAATGATGGGAAAGAACATTTTTATATGCAAGAAAGGGTGGATATGAATAATGAAAAGATGGGAGTGGGGGTGAAGGTAAGGAAGTACAAGATAAAAACATAGGAAAAGATGCACTAGGTGAAGTCCACTTACTAATAAATGAAAAAGAAACACATATGGAGATGGAAACAGGTTTGGGGTATTAGAAATAGAGGAAGAATAAGAGGGAGGCATGAGTTTTGAGTTTGAAGGTTCTATTGGGAGAAGGGTGTGAAGGAGAAAAACGGAGGCCAAAAGATGACCTAAAACCCCACAAAAAGTATAGCATTACTGAATGTGAATAGTATGAAAAATTAAGTTAGAAGAATGATAGTGTTTGAATGGTGTGAAAAAAATAGATGCATAGGTAATTTGTTTACTTGACATAACATGTGCAGATAAAAAGAAAAGGGTGAAATGTGTGAAGATGCGGAAAAGAAAAGTGTGGAATACAGGGAGTGTTCAGGTATTGCAGTATTACTAAAAAATGAAGAGATTAAAATATTAAATATAATGGTGGTAGAAGGGAGAGTTTTAGCATGTGATGTAAGAAAGCAGAAGATGTTTAGAACAGAAGCAGTGTATGTGTATGCAAAGATAACTGAAAGAATTTTGGAGAAAATTAAAAATTATGTAATAGTAAATATGTCTATTATGGTGGTAGAAAACTTTAATTGTAATTTAAGAAAGGTGAAAGAGAAAATATGTAAAAATGCTAAAAGAGGTTGTAAATAACTGTAGGTTAAAAATAGGTAAAGGGAGAGAATACACTTATAACAGCTACGTAAAACAGAGAATGGGCCAGATTCAGGAAGCCTCCGTGTAAGAGTTATAACTCTTACACGGAGGCTGCAGTTAAACTGTGTGATGTCAGCATGTCATGCATATGCATGAGGTGCATGAGGCATGCTGAATCACACCAGTAACTCTTACACGGTCCGTGTAAGAGAGTAGGGGGCGTGTCTGTAGGCTAAGCTCTGCAAGTGGACACGCCCCCGGAAAACTATAATGGCTGAAAGTAAACAGCCACGAGAAAGGCCATGAAAATGTGAATAAACACACTATACAACACATGCCCCGACTGGCCATCAGTGTATAAAGTGAAGAGATGTCATAAAAGTAAATGAAAACCTTTTTTTTTTTTTGTTAAACCGCGTAAATGTTTGCTACTGTGTGCTGGTGTGCTACTAAGCGCAATCACAGTTAGCAGTCAGGGAAAAGGATATAAGAACTAAATATGCAAAGTAAGCCAAGAAATAATAGCTTAGTGGTAGAGTACCCCCTATGTGTAGGCAAGCAGGGTTCGAGCCCCTACAAGAACCTTTTTTATTTTTGTAAATAAGCACTAAAAGCCCCCAGACAGTATTGTACAAATGTAAATGTATTCCCTTTTGTAAAATGGAATGAAACAGAGCATATATTTTGAAGTAACATAAGAATAAAAATAGTCAGAAATGTACTGATAGCTAAGCTGCCGTGAGGCAGAGTGCCCGTAGTCGAGTAGTGTTTAAAAGCTGCAAACTGCGTGCCCGTTGCCAAGCAGCGGATAAACAGGCTGAAACTGTGTGCAATTAGCTGAACATGTGTGTCACTAGCCAATTCAGATTTATCCCAGCGCACACCGTTTGCGCCGCTCCCACAAGCTAACTGCCAGTGCGCATCGTTACCTCAGCGCAAACGAGCGCAGACCAGGTTTAAAGTGCTTAAAAGTGCTTTTGGCATGTTTGATTGACAGGTCTTCAACTCATTTCTGTCAGGAAAAGCAAAAAGCAGTTGCCAGATTCGAACACAGGATACCATGCACTAGAGTCAAGGAACTAAACCACCAAGCCATGACAGCAATACCTAGAAAAGCAGAAATAGCATATATATGGGATAAAACCCAGAATGGAGCATGAGAAAGCATTTTCAGTGAAGTAGATACAATTCCAAAACGGCCAATCAGAGAAATGTGTGGGAAAAGCGGCATATATAAGCCCCATAGGTGGGAATACAAAGCTTAACTGATTGTAGAACAGAAATGCAGTCAGCATGAGTGGAGTAGGTGAGGGCGTTGCTTTCGAGCACAGCGTTGGGGCGTTGAGGAGTCCAGATACATGGTCTGGCTCCTTGTCCATAATCACGAGGCCCAACTCATGCAGGGCCAGGTCTCATGGGGAGTATATAGGGCTGAGGCGTGGGACCAGTTGGCTCGTGAGCTGACCAGTGCGACTGGCATTCCACGCACTGGTGAGCAGGTCCGTCACCACCATGCGGACCTGAAGAGACGCAAGCAGGACCAATTGAACCGTTGGATCCAGGAGGCCCGGCAAATGCCCAACGCCCACGACTGAGTAAGTCACATTTTACACATGTATGTAAGGATTTCAACCAGCTGATACCATGGAGATGTGTAGTCCAATATTATTCCCTTTGTATTACAGCTGCAGGTGTCTGCTCTGCGAATGTCGAGATGCACGCCAGAAGGCTGGTGCGGCTGCGCCACCATGCAGGTTAGTAACCCCACCCAGTACTTGTAAATAAATATTATTATGTACCATGTATCAGAACAGTGCAGTGTATTGATTAAAAGTAATATAATGTGCAATCAGGAATTGAACGTCTGCAGGTATGGCTGCAACAAGTTCATCAGTATGCAAGTGTAACTGGAAATATAATTGATAGGATTAAACAGTGCTGTAATACAGATGTCCCATCATTAATTAAATATACTGTAACCTGCAGTATAGTCTCAAGAGTACAGCTTCAGAATCTGAGGTAGTCACATGTCAGATATATCCCCTGTTGAAATGCTGAATCATGACAGAAGTGAGGCTGTTGGAAAGTGTTTGAATCACCACAGGTCTGATATGTGAACAAAGCCTAGAAGTACCAACCTGAACTGTGAAGTTGCAGAATGTGTGAGAGTGACAGAAAGGCTCATGTATGAATAAAGAAAGTAGTAATAACCCCTGAATATATAAGCCTCAGTGTGTTTTCACAGAACTAAATGCATGTGGGAAGTACAAATTAACATCCCAAACTGATTTCAGTGTGTCTGAATCTGAATGTCTAGCTCAAAATCTGTATATGGTGATAACAGTAAACAATTTGCAGATAGAATGAATGATTATCTGACAGACTAAACAGCCATAGTTGTCCCCTGTCCTGTCATCAAAGTGTAGCAGGATGATGTATCTGATCAAATTCAAAATAAGTAGGATAGTGATGTATGTGTAACAGGTGTAGCATGACAGTCAAATAAAGATTATTTTGAAACATCAGCCTCAACTTAATTGTGTATCTATGATAAATGTGAATTAATGTTTAACATATGAATGTGTCATCACTTTCTATCCCCACCCAACCCTGTAATTCCATATAACAACATCCACTAAATAATGGTATGTGAACATTTCATTAATCATGGACATTTGTCCGTTCAAACATATATGCATGTCTGTTCGTGCATGTGCCCTGTTTATACCTGCAAATCGATGGCCTGTTGCCATTAATCAACCCTGCATGTCGTTTGACTGTGTTTTGCTGTTCAAATAATGCATGTGATATTGATATGCCCCTTGTTCAATGGTGTCCATATCTGGGTGTTTGTTTGATGGGAATACCAATGCATGCTGTTACAACTAATCTGAATGGAATAAAATGCCACTAACCCAAACTAACATAACTACTCACAAACCTAGAACGCTTGGGAAGGCAGGTCCCAGCGGACCCACCTCTCCCACCTCAGCTGGTGACTGCACCTGGCACTAGTGCCCAGGCGGACCCCCTCCGGTGGCCCTGTGCCACCTTCGGGTGGAAGCGCTGCAGGGGATGGGGCCCCACGCCCCTCTGCAAGTGTGGCCGGAGGGGTCCGTCCACTCACCCTCCATGTGTCCGGTCTGTGGTGCGAGGGAGATCCAAGACACTGTTCTTGGACCCCTACGCCAGCTCGAGGCTCGTGTGGCACAGCTAACGGCCCCGGCCATTGCCCCGCCTACACAGCCCCCAGCACAGCCCCGTCCTGGGCTGTGAAGGAACAGTGGCAACTGCCTATGGGTGGGGATATCAGTTCCACTGTTGCCATCTGTGGGCTCGTGCATCTCAGATATCCCAACCTCCGTCCCCGTCAATTGTGTAACCCCCCCACGTGTGTCATACACCGTCCCTGTATGCGTCTTGTCTGTCTTGTCTGTTAACCTACCCAACCTACCTCCCCAGCTTTACCGACTTCCTTCACCTGTCATACCACTCTCACCTGTAAAAAAAAAAAAAAAAGGGCACTCTGTCCCACAAAAAAATTACGCCCCATACATAGCTGTCCATGTCGCAGACATGTCCGCTGGACATCTAAACTGTTAATTACAATTGGCTGTACAACAAATATTAAAGTTGTCCTGACACCTCTCTCAGAGGTGGAAGGTTTCAAATGTCACACCAAAATACATAGAAATATACAGCTGTTGCTGCAAAAGACATGGGCATCTATGGGCCTTACCTACACCCTTCCTGCAAATCCCACGCTTCTTTCCCTACTGTCTTACCCTCTTTGTGACCCCTTTTCACCACTTTCCTGTCACCCCTTTTCTTTTCTTTCAAAGAAAATAGCGCGGGTGTGCGCTTGTGTTAGCGGAGCTCACCGCCAGTGCAAGATGCGTGAGCTCAGCATACGAGCGCAGACCTGGTTTAAAGTGCTTAAAAGTGCCTTTATGGCACTTTGATTGACAGGTCCTGTACTCAGTTCCAAAGTTTGCTAAGAAAAATAAATTCCCACTGTCAGTCTCGAACCCAGGACCTTGGTAACATTAGTCCGTATGACCTACCACTAAGCCATGCCTGCTTTACAAGAACACACTGCTAAAATAAATATAACATGTAATAGTAGGAATCAGTATAAAGGTAATATAGGAGATGTACTATCCAAAGCATGTTTGGTAGAGTTTTAATGGCAAAATTACTGGATTCCCATACTACTTCAGTGTGAGCAGAAACAGCACTGCTACCTGTTAGCTTGTACATAATAATGTAAGGTAATGTACATATGTGAAGGTATGTATATCTACACATACATATATATAAATATATATTAATACATATGAAATATAATCGTAGGTCTCAGTAGCCATACACACTCACTACAGGAAAAAGTTAACATAATTGCTGCAACCTGAATCTGCAACACAGCCTGACCCCTGTGTGACCTACTTACCCTTCTAACTGCTTACAGGTGGCCTCAACACTTTGATTGACAGGTCCTGTACTCAGTTTGAAAGTTTGCAAAGTAAAAATTCCCACTGTCAGTCTTGAAACCAGGACCTAGGTAACATTAGTCTGTTTGACCTACCACTAAGCCATGCCTGCTTTGGAAGAGCACACTGCTAAAATAAATATAACATGTAATAGTAGGAATCAGTATAAAGGCAATATAGGAGATGTACTATCCAAAGCATGTTTGGTAGAGTTTTAATGGCCAAATTACTGGATTCCCATACTAGTTCAGTGTGAGCAGAAACAGCCCTGCTACCTGTTAGCTTGTACATAATAATGTAAGGTAATGTACATATTTGAAGGTATGTATATCAACACATACATATATATAAATATATATTAATACATATGAAATATAATCGTGGGTCTCAGTAGCCATACACACTCACTACAGGAAACAGTGAAGATATATGCAGCAACCAGAATCTGCAACACAGCCTGGCTCCTGTGAGACCTACTAAGCCCTTTAACTGCTTAAAGGTGCCTCTAGCACTGTGATTGATAGGCCCTATACTCAACCCAAAAGCAGAATATGAGCATACTAGTAGGCCCTACCACAAGACCATTGTAACACTAGTCTGTATGACCTACCACTAAGCCATGACTCTCATACAGGAATATAGTGCTAAATAAGTGGAACATGTAATAGTAGGAATGAAGATAAAGGCAATATAGTATGTCTACTACCCAAAGCATGTCAGGCAGACTTTTATAGTCCCAATTACTGGATTCCCATACTAGAGTAGTGTTAATGGAAACAGCCCTGCTAATTGTTAGCTTGTACCCAATAATGTCAGCTAATGTACATATATGAAAGTATGTATATGTACACAGATATATATATATATATATGCATATAGCAATACATATGACATATAGTTGTAGGTGTCAGTATGCATACACACTCACTACAGCGAACAGGCAAGATAAATGCAGCAACCTGAATCTACAACACAGCATGAAGCATGGGAGATGTACTAACCTTCACACTCACAGAACACTGTCAACAGCATACCAGCATGGTCCACGACCTACAATCTGAAAGGGCAACGCCTATCTCACATACCCTTTTATAGCAGTGTCCTAAAATCACAGTGAGACATGCAATTAGTACGCACCCAGCTGCTTGCAATTAGCAAATGCTGCCTTACAATTGGTGCAGAGGCCATCACATGGATCCATGCAGATACCTACAAAAGTATTCAGTACCCACACTCCACTCATGCAATACAGTCATTGCACTAACCGAATGAGAAAGAGAGAGAGAGAGACAGACAGAGAGAGAAAAAATATATATACTGACAGCAAGCAGCAAAACAGCAGCAGCAGCAGCAGCAACAGCAGCAAAATACAAGCAGCACGACTCACTCACCAAAAGCTGCCACAAACACAGGTAATGCAAAGTAGCAGGTTAATCCTGTGTATACTGTGACACCTCCAAATGTATCATAGTTCACTATCAATAGGTATGTCCATGAGATAGGTTGTGTGTAGATAGTCATGAAATATAAACATATGTAAAATTGTTGTACATGTGGGCCATAACTAACACTTCCATAGCTTAGAACACAAGGCCAGTTGTGCATATGATGCAGTAGTTCCCAGGGTCAGTAGAGGTTCCTCCTCATTGGTGTGGGACCACTGTGTATGTATGGCACTGTTCAGGTACATATCCTGTAGTATGGCCATGGATTAATATCAGTCTGTCATGTGGTGCTATGTCCTCCAGGGGTGAATGTAGCACACATCCAGGGATACCATTCCGTAACAGTGATGATATGTGTTCTGCAATGATGAGGGTGGCTCTCACCTGGACATGTGAGAGGATAGGGAGGTTACAGTCATCTGGGATAAGTAATAACACGTGTGTAGGACAATGGGGGAACCTGCACCTAAACTGTCTGCAAAATTGTTGGCAATATCTGTGCATTTGGTGAATGTGAAGCATCTTAACACTGCAGACAACAGATGCCTTACCGTCATGTGAATCTGCCCTGTGCTGCAGTAGCCTCCTACTATTGTTATACAATATGCCTGTATCTGTAGTCCACTGGACAGGATTAATAAGTGGTGTGCAGTTGTTCTGGGTTAGATAACTGTGTGCACAGTACATGCAGTATGTGGGATGTCTGTGGTAAGCATATGCAAATGTGCTGGCGGTGTGTGTTGTGGCTTCCACTGGCCCAGTGGGCTGCATGGATAGCATCACTGTCATAACTACTGAATAACTGTGTAATCACATGCATACATAGCAAGGTAGTGTATTGTGCTTGTGGTGTTGTTCAGATATGTATATCCAGGCTGAGTAATTTGTGTCCACATCACAGTGTTGGATGGCAGCACACATCCAGTATGTATGGATGAACACCCAGAATGTGTCACACGTGTCACCTGTGCAGTCGTATCTGGCCATTACCTGTGCATCCCCCACAACACACACACATGCAACATATGGCAGAAGTACTATAGCAGTACACACATGTTCATAGGTTCATACTAGGCTATCTGCTCGAGGGCATTTACAAGACTAGCCCATAGTTTTGTGGCTTACGCCACCCCTTTAGTATGGGGAACCATACCCATTATTTTGCTGTGCCTCTGTCGAGCAGTGACACTGAGGTAATCCCTGGGGTATATCTGCGATCTCCCATCCATTGGTCAAGATTTCTCTAGAACAAGGCCATCGAGGTGCTCTGCCTCACATATACCGTGATTTTGTTCCACAGCATAGGAGTCTTTGGTTGATGAATCTATCCCTCCAGCATGTCCTATTAATAGCCGTGTGGAGGTTTAAGTCTCCTGGCCTTGTGGCTCTGATGGATCTAGATCTTTTTAGGTGAAGCATATTCATCAAATCTGGGTCTGACATGGCCTTGTATGTTGGGCAAAGGTCACCTCTGAGCAAGCGGTGGCGACTGACTACAACATACATGGACATGCTGGAGGGCAAATTCCTAACTGAGAGGCTCCCTTTACTCTGTAATGAGCTCGAACAGTTGAGAATGAACAGTTCATAGGTTCATACTAGGCTATTTGCCCTAGGGCATTGGTAAGCCTAGTAGAATGTGTTTGTCTTTTGCCACCCAATCAGAAGTTATGCTGCTATGCCCTTGTCCGACTTTAGTATACTACGCCTCTGTCTAACAGTGACATAGAAGTGATACCTGGGGTACAACTATGATCTCCATCCACTCATCCAGATTCCTATGGAAGAGAGTCAATGAGGACTCTGCCTAACCAGTAGTGTGAGCTCATTACAGAGTGAAGGGAGCCTCTCGGTTAGGAATATGCGCCTCCAGCATGTCCATGTATGTCAGTGCTGAGGTCCAGCTCTCCTGAGCATGTGGCTGTATGGGACTCTGATTGCCTGAGGTACATCACGTTCATTACTGCTAGGTAGGACATGGCTGTATATGGCATGCACAGATTGCCCCTGAACAGGCAGTATGCCACTGAGTCCAGCTGGATTCACTTTACCTGGGCAGCATATGACATCTGTGTGAGCCATTGCATCCCCTTGATGATGTACTGTTGTCCTGTACCAGTTGCTGTAGGTGTCTGGTTAGGTACATCCCAAAAGGTGCATTGTATGCAATTATAGGCCTGATGATGGATGAGTACAGAGGCACAATGACCTCCCCTGCCATACATGTGAATCAGTCATGATTAGCTGGGCTATATAACATGTCTGTCAATCCACGTTGCCCATGTGGTAGACAAATGACAGACTGCTACCATGTTTCTTCCCCAGGTCCCCAACTACGTCTACTGTACTCAATGGCCTAACACCTATGTTGTACTGTGCCACCAATGTGGAGGCGTGGGAATCTGCATTGAATACTGATACTCCCCTCCCCTGTTCAAGTGTTGTGGCCGACAAGAATGGTAACAGCTATAACGTGGTAGTACTGGTGTGCTCCTGTGAAACCTGTAACAGGTTCATGTTACTGCACAGATATCGATGTCCATAATGCTAGGTAGGGTTTTGGGTGCGTGCATCCTTGGGTCTAGACGTCCAGTGTTGAGTAGCATCACTCTTACTTCCTCATCCTTTGTGATACAAATGGATGTGGGTTTGCCTTATGAGCCTTGCCTAATACAGGCACAATGGGTGTAGCAGGAGGCTCCGCCAAATGTCAATAGGACTGTGGTGACAGGTGCAAGCTGTCCCTAGCAAAGCATACCACCCCAAGATGGCAGGGATTGGCACACCTGTGAATGACACCAGTATGTCAGTCAATTGTTGGAAGCATAATTGTGCCTTGATATTGTGGCATTGTTCTAGGTGAGGGTAGGATGCTACTCAAGGTCAGGGTCAAACTGTCCTGGGCTACGTGCTCAGAGAGCTCTGTAATGTCTCATGTCATGTAGTCCAGGGAGGAATGTGTCAGGCCATTCACAGCAGCATGGACATTGACTGAGTCATACCTGTACCTGCCTTGGGGTTACCTGACTGTTTGTGTTATGTGGCAGGTCATACTGCCTGACAGGCTGCACACCGTGACCCTCACCTCGTTAAGCCTGGTGAACGTGATGTGAGTGTGCCTGATCATAGAGGCACCTAGTACAGGTGTATGAGGTGTGTTGTTAACTGTTAATGGCTGTGAGTGTTCAGCACATTGGCTTTGTGTGATATGTGTTGCACATGTTAGTTCATGTGGTAGTGGTTGCCTGGATGTCTGCATAGGAGGTCTCTGCTGCATAGGCAGAGCTGTGGTCTGAGCCTACAAGTATGATCATGTGTGATCATGTGTTAGGTCCACTGTTGTGTTAGGTCTATGTGAGACTGGAAGTGTAGTGAGTGATCCCCTTTGCCACGTGACTGGTTATGGCGGTATTGAGTAGACAGAGCCTAGCCTCCAGTCTGGTATATGGTTGCATCACTCACATGAGTTTGAATTTGTCGTTAGGAGGAGGCTGTTGTCTGTGTACATGCATCTGTTCTAACATTGTCTCTGGAGTACCACACTCACCAGCTGGACTGAGGAGGGAACTGACAACTGACCTCTGGACATGCTGGAATACTATTGTGAACTCTGTAATCACTAATGATTGAAAACAAGGTGCAGTGGGGAGTGAGGGTGTACTGACATTACCTACAACTGCTGACTGACATAAAAGCGTCAGTGAGCAAATGCCAGGTAACCTAAGTGCAATGTGTCACAATGAAGTAAATGCAACAATGACAAGCAGTCACTTGCTGTCATGTGTAACATGGAAGAACGTACAGTAAGCAATGCAGATAACAGTAGTGAGTCACAGATGTGTTTTAAAGATGTGTACTATGTGGAAGTAGCATACCAGTGAAATAACAAGCTAACAGATAACAAGCATATAAACAAAGGTAGATGCAGGAGGCCTGGATGTAGTGTTTGCTACAACAAACAAGGTGTAGCAATGTCAGTAAGATACAGCTCAGATATGCATGCACTATAAACCTGATACCAGATGTCCCCAGCTATGAATGGCAGAGTACAGCCTATTGTCACACATGACTGCAGACCACAAACCTCGTTAATGTTAAATAACTGGCCTAAAGGACAACTGCCCATACCAGAAGTAATACACTTGTACACTGGGCCCACAATCAGCAGTTCCCAACTTCAATGGATGAAAGATATGTGTCCTGCCACCACAGTGCTTGCCACCAACCTCCCTAATGTAAAACAACTGGTCTGAAGGCCAAGTACTTAGTACAAATGACATAGAATGATAGCTACACTGTAATCAGGTTTTAACCAATCAGTAATAAGTAGAAGTTAACACTCCCTGTATAGAATGTGTACCATGTATTGTTGAGATACTATGCTGATAACCTGTTTGTGTACCTTTCCAGATAGACATGGCACGAGAAATCCGGTACTCTGCTGCAGAGGATGGCGTGATCCACCAGAGCCTGGTGCGTGAGTATGCCATCCTGTTTTCACGCACCACCCAGAACCAGCAGGAGAGGTCTGCACTGTGGCAAAGCCTTGTTAGCAGGATAAATGATGTTGGCATGCATGATAGGACATATGAGCAGGTGAGACATCACTGCAGTGATTTGATTAGAAATGTCCGCCAGCGTGCTGCAGATATCCGCAGGCAACAGGCTGCCA
The DNA here is from genome assembly GCF_019279795.1 of Protopterus annectens. NCBI lineage: Eukaryota > Metazoa > Chordata > Ceratodontiformes > Protopteridae > Protopterus > Protopterus annectens. Next base: position 1,749,337,351 of record NC_056728.1, on the reverse strand, counting down.
CAGGTGGGGGGGTGGCCACATCCCCCTCACCAGACAGGAGGGGCTACTGCTAAGTGTTGTGGATCCAGCCCCAGAACAACATCTGCCATCATGCATCATGATGGAGGTTGGATCCACACATCAGCAAGACAGTGGGCGTGCAGGTAAGATGCCATATTCATTTATTGTTATTACTTTTACATTTGTTGACCCATATAGTCTAGCTGGATATGAGTTCATTTTCAGTAGAGGCATGTGGAGAAAAGCTCCACACATAACGTAATAAAGGCAGACAGACAAGTTGTCAATACAGACAGCCAACATAATAGAATTGTACAGCAGCCTGTTAATTAAATAAACATACATGTAAGGAAGTCAAACAGTTTATAGTCATACACAATGTACCGTTGGTTTCAAAGCAATCCTACCTAAAGCATAATGGTTATGCAATAAGGCAAAAGCCATATACAAAATAGTTAGGGCTCAGAAGGGTAGAAGTAGGTGCATGACAGCTACAGTGATATGGAAGAGGCACGAGTCACGAAGGAAGTGAGGAAAAGAAGGAAGACAGTCAAGAGGAGGTGGGAGGGATGGGAGAAGTAGGTCAGAGCATAGAAGGACATCAAGGTGAAAGAAACAGGGTAGAAGCCAGTTTCTATGCACAATGAGGGGTTAAAGGTGAATAGAGCATAGGGAGAGGGACATTAGCCTGGACTCCAAGAAGAACAAAGCCAGTGGTTTTGGAAGTACAATTTGAGTTGACGTTTGAAGACAGGTTCGGGTGAGATTAGAGTTAACTCCTGGTATGTACATATGACTGTTCTGTGCGCTGTTACTTCATGCACGCATAAGGTGTGCATGTGGTATGTATCTGTCATCATGATATATATACAGACATGATGTGCAGCTGATGTGTATAAGGGAACTAGTGTACTACTGTACTGTATCATGTGCAAAACAAATGGCACACATGTGCCCACTGACATTACTCTCTTCACACTTCCAGGTCCCTCCCATGTATCACCGAGGCAGGCCATACATGCTGGTGAGTCGTTTTAACAGTATCTGTAAAACAAGTTACAAAACTAGGAAGGCTAGTGTAACTCTGTAGTAGACATGCTGGTGACTGTGTCCACAAAACTGTAATTGACAGGTAGTAAATTGAGTAGTGTAACACGGTATTGATGTGTGTGTTTACTGTGGGGTGTGCATGTGTGCAAGTGTGCCTGTGCCCAAGTGTGCATGTGTGTTAGTGTCCATGAGTGCATGTGTCCATTTCTGAATGTGTGCATTAGTATTGAAGTTCATCTCTTTCAAATATGTATTGAGACTGTAATCTGTGTTCCATGTTTTCCTCCCGTAGGTTCTGGTGCTGCTCTGGTGACCTGCAGCAGGGAACCTGAATCTTGTGCCCCAGGTACTGATGATGATGAAATGTCTGTAATGGTGCAGGAAGGTGTGTCTGGGTCCGCCATTGGTCAGCCAATTGACAGTACACAGCTTTCAACCCGTCAATCGCACAGTCATCCTGCCGTTACATCCTTTATCACCATTGTCCCTAGGTGATGGACAGTCAGCAGTGGGCATAGATCAGGGTAATGTGGTACCTGTGGCACATGCATCCTCACACGGCAGCCATGTGCAGAGTCCTCGAATGGTACCACGCAGACAGTCGCCCATGGGTTCTCAGGGGGGCATCCGTGGCGTACTGCCTCTGGCCGGCGTGCCCAGGGAGGTATGTCAACCTCCACTATGTTTAGAACTGTCATGCAGGCACAGGCACGTATTGAAAGGTACACCAGACAGGGTCTGAGGGAGATGAGAGCATGTCGCATAGCCATGACAGACAGCATCCGTGATGTTGCGAATGCTATCCGTAACTTCACAGATGTCGTTGACAGGCGTTGTGGGGGCATACAACAGCTGCTCCACAACCAGATGTCCATGGGCCAGGGCGATGGTGTGCGTTTGCGGCGTCGACGTGGCCGTATGCCAGCAAGAGCACCAGCTGGCAGTGGCCGCGGGCGACAACGGGCCCACTCGCGCGCCTCAAGTGCCAGCACCAGCCCCAGCAATGCTGGGTCTGTGCTGTCATCCAGGCGCCCCAGGAGACCACGTGCACGTGGCTCTGGACAGTCCCAACAGGGAACTGTGTCCAGTCAACACACCCTGCTTCCGATGACAGTACCCAGTCTGGGTTAGTACCGGATACGGCCCGTAGCACCCCTGCCAGGCACAGGTACCGTGTCCGTGCCCACAGACACTGATTTGGATGACCTGACAGGTGCAGTCTGTGGCTGTCCACAAAACCCTGTACATGGCAGCCATTATGTGGGACTGTGTGCGTGCTTACACACATGCAGAAACCTAACACCTAGGGCAAACACATACACACACACACTGCACCAACAACGGTCCACCCTGTACTGCTGCCCCTCACAAACACACATACACACACATGTCAATTGGTGTTACCAGTGGCGGCTTGGGCATATCTAACCCACACCCTGTGCATATGATGACACTGTGCCACCTCCTGCATACTACAACATCGGTGCAGGTAAAGGTAAACACGTTGCTGATGCACAGGGTGACTATAGATGTGTATAAGTAGTAACATGTTGGTAACTGTTGTGTGTTGCAGTATAAATGTGTGTATATCCCATCAGTCCTGCTGCAGTAACTGTATGAATGTCCTCAGTTGTTATCTGCACCCATACTACTTAACAAAGTGTACCTGCTGCACACCATCACATGCTAACATTGACTATGGCAATGTGCATCTTGTGCTGTTATGTAGATTCAGCTACATGTATCTGTTCTGTCACACATGCATTTATACACACCCTGCTACCCACACACATGCACACGCTCACCTGCCATTCCCATTATTTATCACCCTACATGAGTAGCTGTTGATACATGACAGGTACACATTTCAGAAGTGCACTATGTTGTTTACTACTGGCATCCCCTTCTCTACCTGTACTCACAGGGTGCAGGCAACCTCATCAGTTGGAAGATGTAATGTGCATCAGGTACTGTAGTACCCTGATTGCCACAGCAAACATGCTTCCCATGCGAATGCACACACAGACACATCCCACATCCACACACTTGCCACATTCAGGCTTCAGAACACTATCTAGGTATATTGGTACATGTGCATGTTCAAGTAGCATGTAACACTATACTGAGTACTGGCACTTAGTTGTCTGTAGTCATGTTGTCTGTATAGAATAAAAGAAATGTTTTATTATCCTACTCCGTTTTGTGGACATTACTTGAACAAGTGTTACCTTACATGTGTTATCAGTACCAACACTTTCTGTTTTGTTTGTATAGGGTGCTATCAACATCACTGCTTGTTAAGGGTAATGACCACCCTGCAGTGCATAGCCCCATGTGGCAAAAGCCACATCCCACCCCATCATTGTGCACACACACTAACCCCACCAACAGTAAAACACATACTTTCCATTTGCAAGGTTCAAACCCACACCTAACTGTGCAATGACAGTAGAAACAGACACATTAGCAGAGTGTGCTATTTGCAGTAGTTGGAGAAACGTTTACTAATGCTGTACTTAGAGGGTGCTGACATCATCTGTGTGTAGGAGGAGGGATGTGCACCCTGTAGTGTGTTCTCCCAGTTGGCAAAAGGCAGTTAACCCTCCCAGCATAGTGCACACACATAAACCACACTCATACATTCCCTTTGCAGGATTTAAACCCCCACCTAACTACGTTATGACACTGAAGAAAGACACATTAGCAGGCGCTATGCAAATTACTGGAGGACTTTACTACAGGTGATATAGTTATACAGTCCTGACATCATCACTATTTCAAAGGGGATCTGCATCCTGTACGATACTGTCACGGTTGCTAATAGGGACATTTCCCACACACACACATCGATGTGTTGGAGGTTTGCATATGTGGGGGATCCAGAACACCAGTGTGATTAGTATATGGTTTGATTGCAACAATGAGGGATATACTCCCAGTGGTGATTAGCTTTTACTCATGTTTGTAAAGATCAGCTCTAGTATATCTGCCCGTCTTGTGGGAAGGTTGGTTACCTGTTCCATAGCCAAAGAATGTCTGATCAATGGGAATCTTAGAGCTTGGGTATTGTGGCCTGTGTAATGTACACAGTCTATGTTTGGGTAGCTGGCATCACCCAGTATGATGGTGTTTGCAGAGTAATCTAAACTCTCCTGTGTCAGCATGAAGGCTGTGTGGGAGACCTGAGTTTGAGAGGGTGCTGCAACAGCCCCTCTGTGTCTCTTTCCATGTGGTCCAGGGAGGTATGTCCCAACAGGTAGCTGACTGTGACCCTCCCCTTGCTCTGTCTGGAGTGCGGCACGTCTGTCAACAGCTCATGTCAAGCAAGTGCACACCCCTCATAAATGATGTGGAAGCCTTCAAAGGCCCAAGGCCTGTTGAAAATATGGACCAGACTGCAGATACCTGTATAGAGGCATTCTGTGGACACATTCAGGAATGCATGGATCATGAAGCCACATATGAAAGCATGACCCAATTCTCCAAAGACAGATGTCCTGGGCACGGACACCAGCCATAAACACACTATACAATAGAAGGATGGCGCCACTACATGATACAACAACCTCCCAAAATGTGAAGGCACCACTGATGAGTATTGGAAGACAACTACAGGCACCCATATGATTGTCTAAGGCCATCTTTGAGAGAGGATTCCACAAGCCACTGAGGATAATCACAAGGCTGCCTGTAGTTATGTTAGTAACCTGGGTGGTACTACCCAGATATGCTCAGAGGTAATACAATATGTCACACAAAATATAAAACACACAGACATTGCCATCATCCTAGTGGACAGGTTCAATGCTGCCTTCTCTCCCCACCACACCAAAGGGAACATATGTCTCGCATCACAGTGCTTCCCCTGACATCACAGATGCTCAGGTAAGAGATGCCCTTCCCAAAGCAGTAAACACTGCATCAATGGGACCAGACAGTGTCCCAGGCTGTGTCCTACATGAACCACAAGAAGAGCTACACCCAGACATAACACCACTGTTCAATCCCAGCCTTAATACATGATATGTGACCAGAGAGTGGCATACAGCAACAGTGGTCCCTCAACATGCAGGTGGTGCCGTCACGGATCCTGGACACTACTTGCCCCATATGTCTGACTAGCTTTGTCTGCAAAGCTATGGCAAGAATCATCAAGAACCTCACATATCTAGATATTGTGGACCTACAGACATGTCACCATACACAGTTTGGCTTTGTCAATGGCAAATCCTGCCTATCAAACCTGTTTGCTTTGTTTGAAACAGTCACCAAGGCCACTGTCAAGGGGTAGGAGGTCCACACAGCCTACCTGGACCTTGCATAAGCCTTGGATACAATACCCCACTTGTGCATTCTAGGAAGCTCACCAGTGTACATATTAACCCCTATGTCACTATGGGTATTGCACAGTGGCTCAAGGGCAGAACACACATGGTAGAATTGCTGGAGCCATGTCAGCCTCCAACCTGGTACAAGTGGTGTCCCACAAGGCAAAGCCCTAGGGGCTGTCATGTTCATTATATATTTGTCATAGGTACAGGCCAACATGGAAGTACTGTGGCTCAGCACGTCACAGGTGACTGCAGACCGAACACCATAATCAACTCAACAGCTAACACACGCATCCTCCAAAGGGAGTCTTGCAAACACACGACTTGTGCCACAGCCATGGCCTCAACATGAATGACAGAAAGAGTATAGTCATCCCCTTTGTCAAACAGTAAATGACCACAATGTACCACATATGTGTTAATCCAGTAAGTGCAGACCTAGGAATTATGGACCTTGGGGTGCATGGGTTGATAGCATCCTACCATTTGACAACAACATGGACAAAGTGGTTAGGTAAGCATGTGATATGGGCCACATCATCATGGGATCCACATGTAGGCCAGGGGAGGACATTGTGCCCCTTTACTCATCCCTCATCATGCCCATAATTGACTATGATGAACCTGTCGGCATGCACCTTACCAGACACCTGCAGCAACTGGGGCTACTACATATGTACCTTGACAAGGTGATCAAAGTGCTCAAACAGATGCCACATACTGACTGGTTAAAGTAGCAGCAGCTCTACTCAGTGACATACTGCCTCTTCATAGGCAATCTGTGCCTTACATAGAAGGCCAGGTCATACCCTCACGTAATGGCCATGCTGCATCTCAGAATATCCAGATCCCACCAGGATACACGCTGGAAATACATGAACTTCAGGAGTGATATACATAGGACATGGTGGAGGGGCACATTCACAACTCAGAGGCACCCTTCATTCCTGATTATTATCCCAATAGAGGTTAGGCGGACTGACTCAGTGACTATCCTCAAGAGCGATATTAATGACTGGATGTGACATTGTAGGGTTACCCTGGGTATCACTTATGTGTCACTGTGAGAAAGAGGCACAGTATACTAACCTTGGAAAAGGGCATAGCAAGACAGATTCACAATGCATGTTGAAAGGCACGCACATTCTGGCTAGGTGGATACATGCCCTGGGCAGATATCCCTGTACGAACCTATGGACCTATGTCTCTTTTTCACCATTGGCCCATGTGCTGTCAATCACCAATGTAATCTCAATACTCTGGTAGCATGTGCAAAGGTCAGTTGTCAGTCACCTCTATGGTACAGTTGTGGAATATGTGTGTCATGTAGTAATGTCACAGCTGCACATGTACACAGTCAACCCTATCCCCTACCCATTGATGTACATCACATGTATGAGATGGAAACACATGGCCAAACTGTAACAACAACATACAAGTCAGTCAGATGCATGGACACATATGACTCAGTCATCGTCCATGCCACCACAGCTGATGTGGGATGTTGCTCACTGGGATACGTGATAGGGAACATGGAAGGGATCACTGAGCAAGTGACACAGGCTGGTAGACCCCTGACCTTGGTTAGCATCAGACCCTCACCAGGGATTCCGACAAATTACTGAATGCTAATGAATAAGTGTATCTACAACACCCTAGCTGAATGGTTCTTAGCATGCAGTCACTGCATTGCTATGGAATACTGTCTTACCACTACCACAACAGGTGAAAACATGCAGCTCCTGTACATTAACAACATGTAGACCTTATGCCCCAGACCAGGTGTGCATCCCTCACTACTAGGCTGATAGCATCTACATCTCACACTGTATATACACATCCCACATGCAGCATCTGCACAGAAGACCACGGTCATAATGTTACCCTGTGCAAATACCATGTATTCACATGTGGCAGGCATCACACATGGTAACTATTGAAAGTCACAGGTACATATGTGTATTTGGCACACACATACATCATGTGTTCATTGCCATAACCGGTGTAATCAATGTCATGCATTATTGTGAGGGACAACCCACATACATGGGCATTCTGTGTGTGCACAACACACATGGCATGTCTGTAATCAAAAGCCATACATAATTGTGATATCATTTAGAAATGGGTATGTGCATCCTGTAGTGTGTTTTCCCAGTTGCCAAAAGGGATATATCAATCATACACACTTACCCCCTACACACACACTTGTCATGTGGCGGATTCAAACCCCTACCTAACTATGTTAAGACACTAGAGACGGACGCATTAGCACAGCGCGCTATTCGCATTACTGGGGAAAGTCCTTTACCCTGATATACTTATAGGGTGCTGACATCATCAGAGTTTAGAAAGTGGAATGATCATCCTGTGGTGTGTTTTCCCAGTTGCCAAAAGGGATGTTTCTTTCATACCCACACACTTACCCCCTTCACACACACTTGTCATCTGCTGGATTCAAACCCCTACCTAACTATGTTAAGACACTAGAGACGGACGCATTAGCACAGCGCGCTATTCGCATTACTGGGGAAAGTCCTTTCCCCTGATATACTTATAGGGTGCTGACATCATCAGAGTTTAGAAAGTGGAATGATCATCCTGTGGTGTGTTTTCCCAGTTGCCAAAAGGGATGTTTCTTTCATACCCACACACTTACCCCTTCACACACACTTGTCATCTGCTGGATTCAAACCCCTACCTAACTATGTTAAGACACTAGAGACGGATGCATTAGCACAGCGCTATTCGCATTACTGGGGGAAAGTCCTTTCCCTGATATACTTATAGGGTGCTGACATCATCAGAGTTTAGAAAGTGGAATGATCATCCTGTGGTGTGTTTTCCCAGTTGCCAAAGGGATGTTTCTTTCATACCCACACACTTACCCCTTCACACACACTTGTCATCTTCGATTCAAACCCCTACCTAACTATGTTAAGACACTAGAGACGGACGCATTAGCACAGCGCGCTATTCCCTGATATACTTATAGGGTGCTGACATCATCAGAGTTTAGAAAGTGGAATGATCATCCTGTGGTGTGTTTTCCCAGTTGCCAAAAGGGATGTTTTTTTCATACCCACACACTTACCCCCTTCACACACACTTGTCATCTGCTGGATTCAAACCCCTACCTAACTATGTTAAGACACTAGAGACGGACGCATTAGCACAGCGCGCTATTCGCATTACTGGGGAAAGTCCTTTCCCCTGATATACTTATAGGGTGCTGACATCATCAGAGTTTAGAAAGTGGAATGATCATCCTGTGGTGTGTTTTCCCAGTTGCCGAAAGGGATGTTTCTTTCATACCCACACACTTACCCCTTCACACACACTTGTCATCTTCGGATTCAAACCCTACCTAACTATGTTAAGACACTAGAGGCGGACGCATTAGCACAGCGCTATTCGCATTACTGGGGAAAGTCCTTTCCCTGATATACTAATAGGGTGCTGACATCATCAGAGTTTAGAAAGTGGAATGATCATCCTGTGGTGTGTTTTCCCAGTTGCCAAAAGGGATGTTTCTTTCATACCCACACACTTACCCCTTCACACACACTTGTCATCTTCGGTTCAAACCCTATCTAACTATGTTAAGACACCAGAGACGGACGCATTAGCGCAGCGCTATTCGCATTACTGGGAAAGTCCTTTCCCTGATGTACTTATAGGGTGCTGACATCATCAGAGTTTAGAAAGTGGAATGATCATCCTGTGGTGTGTTTTCCCAGTTGCCAAAAGGGATGTTTCTTTCATACCCACACACTTACCCCTTCACACACACTTGTCATCTGCTGGATTCAAACCCCTACCTAACTATGTTAAGACACTAGAGATGGACGCATTAGCGCAGCGCTATTCGCATTACTGGAGAAAGTCCTTTCCCCTGATATACTTATAGGGTGCTGACATCATCAGAGTTTAGAAAGTGGAATGATCATCCTGTGGTGTGTTTTCCCAGTTGGCAAAGGGGATGTTTCTTTCATACACACTTACCCCCCTTCACACACACTTGCCACCTGCTGGATTCAAACCCCTACCTAACTATGTTATGACACTAGAGACGGACGCATTAGCACGGCGCTATTCGGATTACTGAGAGAATCCTTTTCTCCAATATACTTATAGGGTGCTTACATGATCAGTGTCTAGACAGGGGAACGACCATCCTCTGGTGTGTTTTCACATTTGCTAGGGGTAACATTTGGACCAAGTGTGTGAGCATGCCCAGTTCAGCCTTCCTGTGGCATGTTGTGTGAAAGATGTCTCATTTATCTAAGTGTGTGAGCATGCCCAGTGTGGGCTTTACATATGTTGAACTCTGCAGCCCATCACATTTGTGGATGAGTGTGACCTTCAACAAATACCTCCATTTTATGGTTGTGTGTTCTGTGCCATGTTGTGTAGTTACTGTCCGAATGCTTTTGTGTGAACAAAACTGGGAGTATACTGTGCCTGCAGGTTTTGCATGGGATACTTTGCACACAATTGTCAACATCCGTTCATACTGACCTAACACTGTAGCACTGTCTAGTGTAGTGTTTCAGTACTTTCACTGTGGTGGTCAGTATCCTGGGCTTCAGTCCTATCACTGATTTACATTTCCATAGTGTGCACAACAGGCTGGTTAAGGTCCAGTTGTGCACATCTGCACAAAGGCAGTGCCTCTACAGACCCTGTTAATTGCTGCCCCATAAGCTTAACAAGTGTAGTCTGCAAATCTATGGAGAGGATCATAATTGAGCTCATAAACAAAGATATAGGGGACATGCAGACATTGTACCCATCCCATTTTGGCTTGGTCAGGGGCAGATCATGCCTTTTGTACTGGGTTGACATCTTCAAATTGCTCACTTAGGCCATTGTTGTGGAAAGGCAGTCCATACAACCTACCTTGGCCTTGCTAACACTTTCAACACAATACCCCACTCAGGTATTGTGGAAAGACCTCACAACTGAAATGTAAACCCATATGTCACAAGATGGGTTGCAAACTGGCTTAGGGACGGGACCCACAGGGTTAGAGTTGCTGGCACTATGTTAGACTCCAGGCTGGTCACAGGTGGTGTCACACAGGGCTCAGTCCTTGGCCACCATTGTTTGTCATGTACTTCCCATGAGAACAGGCCAACATGGGAGGACTTTGGATGACAATGTTAGCAGATGAGTGCACACTGGGCACCATAGTGGACAGTGCATCACACACAGATATCCTTCAGAAGGGACTCACAGTAACTGATAGCTGGTGCCAGGGCCATGGCCTGAAGTCAGAGTGCACAACATGTGTAGACATACCCTTCAGGAAAAGCAAGGTGACCCCAAGCTACCATATTGGTGGCAATCCTCTAAGCACAGAGGAGGTTATCACGGACCTGGGGACCCAGGTTGACAGTCGCCATTCTTCTGAGACTCACATTGCTAAAGTGGCTAGGAAGACCTTCTACATTGCCCACCTGATAAGGATGGGATTCACATCCAGATCTAGTGGGTCATTGTTCCCCTGTACTCTTCAGTTATCAGACCGGTGATCAAGTCAAATGCCCTATTCTGGCTGTATCTCACCCAACATCTGCAGCAATTGGAGACACCCTGACTGTCCCCACCTAAAGGATCAAGGAACCACAACAGCTGTCATATGCTGCCAGATTGAAGACACTCACACTCTATTCACTCACATACCGTCTTCTTAGAGGTGACATGTGCCTGACATGCGAGGCCATGTCCAAACAGAGATTAATGGACATGCTCCACCTCAGACTCAGAAGATCCACCTGAACCACTAGTGCAGGTGACTGACACCTTAGCAGGGATGTATGTTGGACATGTTGTAGGGATGGAGTTATCACTCGGAGACTCCCTATGCTGTGGAATACAATCCTGGTCCATTTGAGGCAGAGCACCTTGCTGGCTGTGTTCAAGAGGTATCTTGACCTAATGCTAGTCGGAGAATGTGTTTGTCCATCAACACATTGTAAGCGTAGTTTGACATGTCATATGTCTTGTTTAGTATACTGTGCCTCTGTCTACCTGTGACATAACATTGATACCCAGGGTAAACCTCCCATCTCCCATCCACTCATTAGGATTCCTGTTGAGGGACTCAACCAGTGTCTTTATGGACAACCTGTAGTGTTAGTTTACTCATGTGTGGGGTGGCTTCTGTGTTTTGGATAATGCAGTACAGCCTGTCCTATATATGTCAGTGCTGGGGTTCAGTTCCCTCATGTGCATAGCTACCTGCCATTCAGATTGTACAAGGTGCAGCATGTGCATTGATTCCAGCTTGGACATGGCTTTCTCGTCAGGCACAGCTTGCATCTGGGTGGACATCATGGCAGTGTGTGGAGCTGCACTCTGTTTAATCAGACTACACATTACATGTGTTCCAGCTCTGTCATACTCCTGGTGAGGTACTGTTGTGGACTTTACAGGTGCTGGATGTGTATGCATGAGGTACACCCCACAGGGGCTGTTGTGGTAATTTCTACTGGTGATGAAAGATAACTGCAAAACCAGAATGACCTCCCTTAGCTAGATGTCAGACAGCATGGACCATACAATCACAACTGGAAATAGGATTCTACACCTACCACCCTAGAACACAGTAAAGGAAAGACACTACGGCTGATGCTGCTCAATGCCCAAGGTCTCTACCTCAAGCTGCACACACTCTATGCCCTTCTCAGTATGTAGCACATTGATGTCTGTTGTGTGCCTGAAACCTGGTTCACAGTTTCTGACAGCACCCCAGCACTATCGGGTGTTACCTCATCTCATGCATTCCGGCACCAGCATCCCGACAACAACAAGAAGGATGGTGGGTGTCCATATTCATCAAGGACACCCTCACCTCATGGTTGGTGGCAACACACTATGCATCGGAGACCATCCAGGTGCCAGTGACCGTAGGCAAGACTGCTCTGCAGTTTGTAGCATGTTACATGCCACCCGCTCAAACTCAGGTACCTCACACAGCTATCCTGCAAACACTGAAGGGGTAAATGTATCTCCAAACACCATCCTACTGGGTGATTCCAACTATCCACATATAGACTGGGATCACTAATCATGCCACAACACTCTAACACAAAGGTTCCAAGAGTTCATACACTGAAATGCCATGGAACAACTGGTCCCAATCCCTCAAGTGGAGGCAACATACTAGAACACATCATCACAAACATGGGGTCACACTGTTCAACACCAGATGTATACCCATCATTGGTGAGATCAGATCATGGACTACTCTCAGTGGGAGTCCACATCCCACCCACACCCCAGATGGGAAAGGAATCGGTGAAGACCTTGTCAAATGCCGACTTCACATTTCTGAGCACTGGTGTGGTCTCTTTCAAGGCCCCCAGGCCAGCGGACACCATTACCCAAGCCACTGTATCACTTAGAAATGCCTTCTACCAGCACCTCCAGGACTGCATGGTTCAGGCAATCCAAAATAATGATGACTCTTTGTACCACAGGCAAGCATCCAGTCTGGTGGACCCTAGCCATAAACAAGCTGTACAACACAAGGAAGGAGCTACTACACGATAGAGTGTAATCCGTATGGGGGAAGACACCCCTGCTCATTGTGAGTAAAACGCTGGGTTCCCCATACAATCATCCGAGGCATGTTTAGAGAGTAAACCCACTCAGGACTCCAGGGACAATCATGAGGCCTTTTTACCTATGTTTGAAACCTGGGAGGAAACTCCCAGATATGCTCAGACTTAGTTCAGAATGATGTTGATATCACTGCACCTACAGACATTGGCAACATACTGGCTGACAGGTTCAGTGCAGATTTCTCCCCTCCCCAACTGGGGGTATGCACACCAGAGGATTTTAGCCCAAACATCTCCACTGCTGGGGTGGGAACTGCTCAATCCAAGGCAGAAAACACTTTATCCATGGGACCTGATGGTGTCCCCGGTTGTGTGCTCCATGAACTCAATGAGTAATTACACCCGCAGTTAGGGCAGCTGTTTAATGTTAGCCTCACCTCAGGATATGTTCCCAAGGAGTGGCATACATCAATGGTGGACCCACCTCACAAAGGTGGTGCCTCCACCAACCCCAGAAACTACCATCCCATCCCCTTGACAAGCCTGTTCTGCTAGGCTATGGAGAGGATCATAATGGGAATTCTAAATGAAGACATAGGGGACTTGCAGACATTGGGTCCAATCCAGTTTGGCTTTGTCAAGGGCAGATCATGCCTTTTAAACTTGGTTGTCTTTCTCAAAACACTCACCCAGGCCATTGGCGTGGGCAAGGCAGTCCACACAGCCTACCTTGACCTGGCAAAGGCTTTCAACCAATACCCCACTCAGGTATCATTGAAAACATCACCCGCTTAATTGTGAACCCATACATCACAGCATGGGTTGCAAACTGGCTAAGTACGGAACACACAGGGTCAAAGTTGCTGGTGCCAGTTCACACTCCAGAGCTGTGACAAGTGGTGTCCCACAGGGCTCAGTCCTGGGACCACATTTGTTCAGTATCTACTTTTCAGAAGTACGAGCAAGCACAGGAGGATTATGGCTGACAAAGTTTGAAGATGACTGCAAACTGGGAAGCATAGTTGGAAACCCATCTGACACAGACATCCTTCAGAAGGGTTTCATAGAGACGGCTAACTGGTGCCACAGCCATGGCCTTGCATTACACACTAAACAATGCATAGCCATACCCTTCAGGAAGAACAAGGTTACCACTACTTCCCATCTAGGTGGCAATCCTGTAAGCACAATGTACATTATCAGGGACCTGGGCACCCAGATTGACAGTGACATTTTGTTTGACACTCACATTGCCAGGGTAGTTTGGAAGGCCTTCTACATTGGCCACCTCATCATGCAGTGATTCACATCTAGATCAAGGGAGGTCACTGTTCCCCTGTACTCATCACTCATCAGACCAATGATTGCATACAATGCCCCATTCAGATTGGATGGGCCCACATATTCCTCGACAGGAGGTGAAAGGGTCTCAAACATATTTCTTATGCTGCCCGACTGAAGGAATTCCAGCTGTATTCAGTCGCTTACTGTCTGCTCAGAGGTGACCTGTGCCTGACATACAAGACTATGTCCAACCCAGGATTAATGAACATGCTTCACCTCAAGACCTCTACATCCATCAGAACTACAAGGGCAGGAGACCTAAACCTCAACACAGATATTAATAGGATGTGCTGAAGGGACAGATTCCTCACCCAGAGAGTCCATATGCTGTGGAACAACATCCTGGTACATGTGGGGCTGAGCACCTCACTGGCTTTGTTCAAGTGAGATTGTGACCAATGGATGGGAGATTGCAGGTATACCCCAGGGATAACCTCAGTATCACTGCTTGACAGAGGCACAGCAAAATAATGGGCATATTATCCATCAACTTGCACGGGTGGCAGAAGCCACAAAACTCTGGGCTAGGCTTATAAATGCCCTAGGGCAGATAGTCTAGTATGAACCTGTGAACATAGGCCTTGGGCAGTTCCTGCTATTAGGACAGTGGTCTGCAGCAAGCTATATAGTAGTAGTCAGTTTTAGCCATTGGTTTTGACCATGGCTATTCCATGTTGCTTCTTGTTGTGGTACAAACATGGGTGCGTGGTTATCCATGCTATGTATTGCTAGTCACCCTCATTTTGTATCTTGTTCCATGTGTTTGCACATGTACATCACTGTATGATGTGCAGCTGTATCCACAGGGTCATATGAGTGGATATGGATGTTAGTTGGGGTCCTCAGGTGTGCATATTGTACATGATATTACATTACTTAACACATGGCATTCATGCCTCAGGTGGTGCTGCAGGGCCACCTCTGTCGGATACACATACTACACTCCCTGTACGTTTGGAAGCAGGTTGTGTCATGTTAAGCATCCCTGTTACTGTATGAGTGAGTCAGAGCGGGTATCAGTCCCAGTGTTCCTACCGACCAAGCATATGTGCTATGCGTTGCCTCTTTGCCAAGGCCAAGCCATACTGGGCACGCATCCTTCTTCATTCATGCTAATGAGTGCAGACCTGGTTTAAAGTGCTTAAAAGTGCCTTTATGGCACTTTGATTGACATGTCTTGTACTCATTTTGAAAGTCTGGAGACAAAAATATATTCCCACTGCCAGTCTCGAACCCAGGACCTTGGTAACATTCGTCTGTATGACCTACCACTAAGCCATGACAGCCATACAAAAGCACTCTGCTAAAATAAATATAACAGTCAATAGTAGGAATTAGTATAAAGGCAATATAGGAGATGTACCATCCAAAGCATGTGAGGCAAAGTTTTAATGGCCAAATCACTGGATTCCCATACTAACCTTCACACTCACAGAACACTGTCAACAGCATACCAGCATCGTCCACGCCTTACAATCTGAAAGGGCTACGCCTATCTCACATACCTTTTATAGCAGTGTCCTGAAATCACAGTGAGACATGCAATCAACACACACCTGGCTGCATGCAATTAGCAAATGCTGCCTTACAATTGGTGCAAGGGCCATCACATGGACCTATGCAGATACCTACAAAAGCATTCAGTACCCACACTCCACTCATGCAATACAGTCATTGCACAGACCTAATGAGAAAGAGAGAGAGAGAGAGAGAGAGAGAGAAAAGAGAAAATATACAGACAGCCAGCAGCAAAACCATGAGTAGCAAACAGCAAGCAGCAAGCAAGCACCACTGACACAGCAACAGCTGCCACAAACACAGGTAATGCAAAGTAGCAGGTTAATACTGTGTTTACTGTGACACCTCAAATGTATCATAGTTCACTATCTATAGCTCTGTCCATGAGATAGGTTTTGTGTGCATAGTCCTGAAATATACACATATGTAATATTGCTGTACATGTTGCCCATACGTGACACTTCCGTAGCTTAGAACAGAAGGCCAGTTGTGCATATGATGCAGTACATACCAGGGTCAGTAGAGGTTACTCCTCATTGGTGTGGGACCACTGTGTATGTATGGCACTCTTCAGGTACACATCCTGTAGTATGGCCAGGGAGTAATATCAGTCTGTAATGTGGTGCCATGTCCTCCTGGGGTGAATGTAGCACACATCCAGGGATACCATTCTGTAACAGTGATGCTATGTGTCCTGCAATGTTGAGGTGGCCCTCACCTGGACATGTGAGAGGATAGGGAGGTTACAGTCATCTGTGATAACTAATTCCACTTGTGTAGGAGAATGGGGGGGGGGATATCTGCACCTAAACTGTCTGCAACAATATTGCCAATATCTCAAACATGTTTTCCATACGGAAATGCACACACAGTAACGTAACACATCCACACACTTGCCACATTCAGGCTTCAAAACACTATCTAGGTATATTCTGGTACATCTGCATGTTACAGTAGCATGTAGCACTATACTGAGTAGTGTCAGTTGTCTGTTGCCATGTTGTTTGGATAGAGTAAAAGGAGCATTTGTTTATCCTACTTTGTTTTGTGGACATTACTTGAAGTGTAACCTTACATGCATCATTGGTAACAACACCTTCTGTGTTGTTGTTCTGTTTGTACAGGGTGCTGTCAACATCACTGTTTGTTAAGGGAAATGTGCACCCTGCAGTGCATAGCCCCATTTGGCAAAGAGACATCCCACCCCGCCATTGTGCCCACACACCAACCCCAACCACAGTCAAACGCATACTTTGCATTTGCAAGGTCCAAACCCTACCTAGATGTGTTATGACTCTAAAGGCAGACACATTAGCAGAGTGTGCTATTTGCATTAGTAGGAGCAATCTTTTCCAATGCTGTACTTAGAGGGTGCTGACATCATCTGTGTTTACGAAGAGGGATGTGCACCCTGTAGTGTGTTCTCCCAGTTGGCAAAAGGCACCTTCCCTCCACAGCATTATGCACACACACAAACCCCACTCATACTAACACACATACATTCCCGTAGCAGGATTCAAACCCCTACCTAATTACGTTATGATACTAGAGACGGACGCATTAGCGGAGCGTGCTATTCACATTTCTAGGAGATTTCATTTCAGTTGATCTACTTATAGGGTGCTGACATCATCAGTGTTTAGAAAGTGGAATGAGCTCCGTGTGGTGTGTTTCCACAGTTGCCAAAAGGGATGTGCTTCTCATACACACTTATACAGACACTTACCCCCATTCACACACACACATGCCACTTGCTGGATTCAAACCCCTACCTATGTTATGACACTAGAGACAGACGCATTAGCAGAGCGCGCTATTCGGATTACTGGGAGGTAGCATTTCTAATGATCTACTTATAGGGTGCTGACATCTTCATTGTTTGGAATGGGGAATGTGCATCCTGTGGTGTGTTTTCACAGTTGTTAAGAGGAACATTTGAACTAAGTGTGTGAGCATGCCCACTTCAGCCTTCCCATGGCATGTTGTGTGAATGATGTCTCATTTATCAAAGTGTGTGAGCATGCCCAGTGTGAGCTTTCCATATGTTGAACTATGCAGCCCATCACAGTTGTGGATGAGTGTGAACTCCAACAAATAACTCCTGTTTAAGGTTGTGTGTTCTGTGACATGTTGTGTAGTTACTGTCCAGATGCTTCCTGTGAACACAACAGGGATTATACTGTGCCTGCAGCTTTTGCATGGGATACTTTGCATACAATTGTTAACATCCATTCATACTGACCTAGCACTGTTGTACTGTATAGTGTAGTGGTTCAGTACTTTCACTGTGGTGGACATTATCCTGGGCTTTAGTCCTATCACTGATTTACATTTCCATACTGTGCACAACAGCCTCTTTAGGGTCCAGTTGTGCATGTCTGCACAAAGGCAGTGCCTCTATGGACTCTGGTAATTACTGCCCCATAAGCTTAACAAGTGTAGTCTGCAAAGCTATGGAGAGGATCATAATGGAGCTCATGAAGAAAGATATGGAGGACATGCAGACATTGTACCTGTCCCAGTTTGTGTTGATCAAGGGCAAGTCATGCCTTTTGTACTTGGTTGACATTATCAAAACAGTAACTAAGGCCATTGATGAGGGAAAGGCAGTCCATAGAGCCTACCTTGCCCTTGAAAACCCTTTCAACACAATACCCCACTCAGGTATTGTAGGAAACCCTACCAACAGAAATGTACACCCATATGTCACAAGATCAGGTTTCAAACTGTCTTACAGACAGGACCCACAGGGTTAGAGTTGCTGGCACTATGTCAGACACCATGCCAGTCACATGTGGTCTCACACAGGGCTCAGTCCTTGGCCCCTATTGTTTGTTATCTACTTCTCAGAAGTACAGTCCAACATGGGAGGACTTTGGCTGACAAAGTTTGCAGATGACTGCACACTGGGTGCCATAGTGGACAGTGCATCAGACACGGATATCCTTCAGAAGTGCTCACGGACACTGATAGCTGGTGCCAGAGCCATGGCCTGAAGTCAACTTGCAAAACATGTGTAGTCATACCCTTCAGGGAAAGCAAGGTAACCCCAAGCTACCATATAGGTGGCAATCCTCTAAGCACAGGGAAGGTTATCATGGACCTGGGGACCCAGGTTGACAGTCACTGTTCTGATGACACTCACATTGCTAAAGTGGCTAGTAGGACCTTCTACATTGTCCACATGATCAGGAAGGGATCCACATCCAGATCTAGTGGGTCATTGTTCCCCTGTACTCTTCACTTATCGGACCGGTGATCTGGTACACTGCCTTATCTGGATGTATCTCACCTGACATCTGCAGCAAGTGGGGAGACCCTGAATGTCCCCAACAAAAGGATAAAGGGTCTCCAACATCTGTCATATGCTGCCAGATTGGAAACACTACAGCTCTATTCAGTCACATACTGTCTGCTTAGAGGTGACATGTGCATGACATGCAAGCATGTCCAACCAGGGATTAATGGACATGCTCCACCTCAAAATTTTCAGATCCACCTGAACCAATAGTGCAAGTGACTTACACCGTAGCAGGGATGTACATTGGACATGTTGGAGGGGTGGATTTATCACCGGAGACTCCCTATGCTGTGGAATACAATCACGGTCCATGTGAGTCACAGCACCTTGCTGGCTCTGTTCAAGAGGTATCCTGACCTGTGGATGGGAAATCATAGGTTTACCCAGGGATCGTCACTGTGTCACTGCTGGAGACAGGCACGTCAAACTAATGGGCACAGTACTGTTTCCATATAAGGGGTGGCGTACGCAACCAGACTCTGGACTAGGCTTAGAACTGCCTTGGGGCAGATAGCCTAGTATGAACCTATGAACCTATCTGACCATGTTGCATTATGTTCAGATGTGAACTACTTACAACGGCCTCAACCAACTGCAGTAGTGTATTCCACAACATGGGTGTACATTGGCAAACACTACCGATGTGCCCAAGGCCATTTCTAATGGTTATTGGATAGTGTGTTTGTCCATCAACACATCATAAGTGCAGTTTGGCATGACATATGTCTTGTTTTGTATACTGTGCCTCTGTCTACCTGTGACACAACATTGATACCCAGGGTATACCTACCATCTCCCATCCACTCGTTAGGATCCCTGTTGAGTAGAATAAATGACTGACTCTATGGATAACCTGTACTGGTAGTTTACTCATGCTTGGTGGTGGCTTCTGTGTTATGGATAATGCAGTACAGCTTGTCCTATGTATGTCAGTGCTGGGGTTCAGGTCCCTCATGTGCATATCTCCTGCCATTCACATTGTACAAGGTACGGCATGTGCATTGCTGACAGCTTGGACATGGCTTTCTACATCAGGCACAGCTTGTGTCTGGGTGGCCAGCATGGCAGTGTGTGTAACTGCATTCTGTTTAATCAGGCGACACATTACATGTGTTCCAGCTCTTTGATACTCCTGGTGAGGTACTGTTGTGGACTTTACAGTTGCTGAATCTATCTGCTGAGGTACACCACACAGGCGCTGTTGTGGTCATTTGTAATGCTGCTGAAAGATAACTGCAAAACCACAATGACCTCCCCTTAGCTAGATGTCATAACCCTCATGATTAGGTTGGTATATGGATTGTTGCTGTTAACCCTACAGCCACATTTTTGTCCAATGCAGGATATCTATCACCTTGTGTCCCCATTCTGGCATTACATGTTAGGAATGTCATGGGTCGACACCTATGTGGGAATTGGTGGTCACTTACTGGATTATCCACAGAGGCTGACTATACTGTTTTCACCATTTAACATGCTGACATGGCTATGGCACCAGCTGTCTGTTTCTATGTGGCCCTTTTATGGGATGCTTGTGTCAGCTGGTGTATCAGATATGTCAGGCGACTTGTTGTCCTCTACAAACATGTTCCAGCACAGTCCTTACTTGTTGGCCTGTACCTATGGGGCATATATACCAGATGGTGAAGGTCCCAGGACCAAGCTTTGTGGGATGCCTGTTATATGTGGTTTGTAGTCTGACATGGCTGCTGCATGTCTGACCATGTCAGTTCTGTCATTGGTCTGGTTTGCAACCCCTCCCATGACATTGGGGTGTATATATCAGCTGGTGAGCAAATCTATACGGAACACATAGGGTATTGTACAGAAGGCTTTGCAAGGTCCGGCAACACTGTGTGGACCACATTGCCCTCATCACTGACTTCAAGTACTGTTTCAACTGAGTCACACATGTTTAGGGGTGGGGTCTGCACTTTGTAAACCCACACTGGGTAGGGTCGGGTGTCAATAGATCCACAATATCATTATGTCTGTGGTACATGCTGGTCCTTTCCATAGCTGTGCAGACCAAACCTCTCATGATTCTGTGGTGGTTGTTTTTCCTATCCATTCAGGAGACACCTTTGTTGAGAACACCCACTGTTGTTGTACACTGCTCTTTGGGTACGTACCCTGTGGTAAGGGTGACATAATGTCAGGGAGGCGGCAGTCTGCTGGGGAAGGTATTTGGCATTATGGGGGGGGGTTTGCACTGCACATGTCAGGATGTCTGTTGGCCATACCTGTGTGTGTCTGGTATGTTGTTTGTAATATCGGTGTGATCCAGAGCATATCCAGGAATCAACAACATGCTTACTACCATCATTTGCAACAGCCTTGGGGTTATCTGTAGTGTCCTGTACAATCTGTATCATAATGGGTTCATACTAGGCTACCCCCCTAGGGCATCTGTAAGCCTGCATGTCCATTTTGTTTGATGGATTCTGGGGAATTGTTTACACCTGTGTCAGTGCTAGTATGATACCAGGGGTATAGTGACAAACAGCTCAGAAGCTGACTTCACACTTCTTCGGACTGAGATGGTATCCATTAAGCCCACTGGGCCAGTGGAAACCACAACACACAATGGTGACTCCTGCACAGACACTTTATGCGGACATCTCCGAGTAAGCATGGACCATGCAATCACAAATGAGAATGACACCTTCACCACCAAGGGAAAGTGGCCTGTCTGGTGGACCCCAGCCATAAACAACCTGTATAACAGATGAAGGATACTAATGCAAGACAGAGCTACATCTCCAGAATGTAAGGCAGCTGTGATCAGCAGTAGTAGAAAGCTACATTCTCACATAAAGACACCCAAGTTCAACTTGGGGACATAAATCACCACAGGCGATGAAGGTAACCACACTGCTTTCTTCAGTTATGTCTGACGCCTGGGTGGGAACCCTCATATATGCTCAGATTTGGTACACAACAACTTATATCCCAGGGACCTGACAGATATTACTGACACCCTGGCAGACCAGTTCAGTGCAATGTACCCCTCCCTCACCCCAAGACATGATAGTTATCACAGCTGTATGTAACCTCACTGTCATCCTGGATGTCCATGTGAGAGCCGCAGTCAGCAGAGGCAGTACACAGCATCAATGGGACCTGATGGTATCCCCAGTTGCATGCTATGTGAACTACAGATGGAGATAAACCTGTATATGCAGATCCTATTTAACCTTAGCCTTGCTACAGGATCTGTACCTGAACACTGGCGACGGCAACAGTGGTCCCACTCCACAAAGGAGATGCCTCCACAGACCCTGGCAGCTACCACCACACAAGCTTAAACAGCCTTGTCTGCAAAGCTTTGTGAAGGGTCATTATGGAGCTTCCACACAGAGACATTGGTGTCCTACAGACCCTTGATCACACCCAATTCAGCTTTGTACAGTGCAGATCCTGCGTTTTGCACCAAGTTGACTACTTTGAAACTGTCAGTAGAGCCGTTGATGAGGGCTACACAGTCCACACAACCTACCTGCGCTTGGCTAAGGCCTTTGACACAATACCCCACTCAGGCATCATAGACAAGCTCAACAGCTGAAATATAACACCATATGTCACAGCATAGGTTGCAAAATGGCTCAGAAACAGAACCCATAATGTCAACATTGCAGGTGCCTTGTCAGGTTCAAAGCCAGTCACAAGTGGTGTCCCACAAGGTTGTGTCCTGGGACCTCTCTTATTT
The DNA here is from genome assembly GCF_019279795.1 of Protopterus annectens. Lineage (NCBI taxonomy): Eukaryota > Metazoa > Chordata > Ceratodontiformes > Protopteridae > Protopterus > Protopterus annectens. The sequence goes on along the minus strand of NC_056728.1, from coordinate 1,749,314,527 downwards.
GGTATTTACTTTTCAGATGTGAAAGCAAACATAGGCGGGTTGTGGCCGACAAAGTTTACAGATGACTGCAACCTGGGCACCATAGTGAATACATCAGCCAGCACACACATCCTACAGACTGCCGTCACACTGACAGATAGCTGGTGCTGGACTCATGGCCTAAAACTGACTGCGACTGATGTGTAGCCATCCCCTTTGGGAGGAACACAGTACCCACAGATCTGTACATAGACAGCAACCCAATGAGTACAGGAAACAAATCAGACAGCTGGGGACACATGTAGATAGTGACATCTCATTTGACACCCATGTTGCCAAAGTTGTTTGACATACTTTCTATCTTGGCCACCTTATCATGGAGGGTATTCCATCCAGACCATAGGAGGTCATTGTACCACTATACTTCTCCCTTATCAGGCCAATGCTTGAATACAACGCCCCATTTGGTATGTACCTCAACCAGCACTTGCAGCAGCTGGAGAGACCCCACAAGTACCTTACCATGACGATCAGGGATCTACAACACATGTCATATACTTCCAGAATAACTAAAACAAGCTTTTACAGTGTCATACCACATACGTACAGGTGACCTATGCCTGACATACAAGACCATGTCCGATCAGGATTTGGTAGACATGCTCCACTGCAAGCAATCCACATCCACCAGAAACATGGGAGCTAAAGATTTGAACCTCAGCACATACATGTATAGGACATGCTGAAGGGACAGAGTCATAACTCAGAGGCATCTCAAACTCTAGCAGAGTATCCCAGTTCATGTTAGACAGAGTACCTCACTGACTCTCTTCAAGAGACATCTGGACAGCTGCATGTGGACAGGGGCACAGACTGGACAGAGGCATAGTCACATTATTCAATTATGTAAGGTGGTCATAATGTGTCACTACTAAGTCAGAGGCACAATATTTCGTATCTATGCAGTACACATATTACCACTATGAGGGGTGGCAATAGCAATATTCATCAAGGACACCCTCACCTCATGGTTGGTGGCAACACACGATGCATTGTACACCATCCGGGTGCAATTAACCATAGGCAAGACTGCTCTGAAGTTTGTAGCATGTTACAGGCCATCCTCTGAAACTCAGGTACCTCACAGAGCTTTCATGAAAACAGTGGCGGGGATACATGTACCTGCAAACACCATCACACTGGGTGATCCCAACTATCCAAATATAGACTGGGATCAGTACTACAGCCACAACACTCTAGCCACAGGTTCCTACAGTTCATACACTCACATGCCATGGAAGAACTAGTCACCATCCCCACAAGAGGAGACAACATAGTAGATCTCATCATCACAAACATGGGCTCACAATGTTCAACACCAGAGGTATACCCATCATTGGTGAGATCAGATCATGACCTACTCTCAGTGGAAGTCCACATCCCACCTCCACCCCAGATAGAAAAGACCACAGTGCAGAACCTCTCAGAAGCCGACTACACACTTCTAATGACTGTTGTGGTCTCTTTCAAAGCCCCCAAGCCAGCAGACACCATTACCCAAGCCACTGTATCACTTACAACTGCCTTCTACCAGCACCTTCAAGACTGCATGGATGAGGCAATCCCAAACAAAACACAGACTCGTTGTACCAGAGGCAAGCGTCCAGTGTGGTGGACCTCAGCCATAAACAAGCACTACAACACAAGGAAGGAGGTACTACAAGATAGAGCGATATCCGTGGAAGGGTAGACACCCCTGCTCAATATAGGTGAAACACTGAGTTCCCCATGAAATCATCCAAGGCGAATATTGGGAGTAAACCCACTAAGGGCTCACGGGACAACAATGAGGCCTTTTATAGATCGTTACACACCTGGGAGGAAACTCCCAGATATGCTCAGAATAGGCTCAGAATGCTGTAAATATCACTGAACCTATAGACATTGCCAACATACTGGCTGACAGGTTCAGTGCAGATTGCTCCACCCACCCCTCCACCACAACTGGAGAGATATGTATGAAAGAGGATTGTAGCCCCCCAAACATCTCAAATGCTCAGGTGGGAACTGCTCTATCCAAGGGAAAGGACGCAGCATCCATGGGACCAGATGGTGTCCCTGGTTTTGTGCTCCATGAACTCACTCAAGAATTCAACCCGCAGTCAGGGCAGCTGTATGATCTTAGCCTCAAGTCAGGATATGTTCCCAAGGAGTGGCATATGTCAATGGTGGACCCACTTCACATGGGGTGCCTCCACCGACCACGGAAACTACCATCCCATCAGCTTGACAAGCAGGGTCTGCTAAGCTATGGAGAAGATCATAATGGAAGTCATAGATGAGGACATAGGGGACTTGCAGACATTAGATCCAACCCAGTTAGGCTTTGTTGAGGGCAGATCATGCCTTTTAAACTTGGTTGACTGTTTCATAACAGACACCAAGGCCATTGACAAGGGCAAGGCACTCCACACAGCCTACCTTGACCTGGCAAAGGCTTTCAACACAATACCCCACTTGGGTATCATTGAAAACATCACCAGCTAAAATGTGAACCCATACATCACAGGATGGGTTGCAAACCGGCTACGTGACAGAACAGACAGGTTCAGACTTGCTGGTGCCATGTCACACTCCACAACTGTCACAAGTGGTGTCCCACAGGGCTCAGTCCTGGGCCCACTATTGCTCAGCATCTACTTTTCAGAAGTACAAGCAAACACAGCAGGATTATGGCTGACAAAGTTTGAAGATGACTGCAGACTGGGAACCATAGTTGGACACCCATCTGACACAGACATCCTTCAGAAGGGTGTCATAGTCACGGATAACTGGTGCCAGAGCCATGGCCTTACATTACACACTGAACAATGCATAGCCGTACCCTTTGGGAAGAACAAGGTTACCACTAGTTCCCATGTAGGTGGCAATCCTCTAAGCACACAGGAGGTTATCAGGGACCTGGGCACCCAGGTTGAGAGTAACCTTTTGTTTGACACTCACGTTGCCAGGGTAGTTAGGTAGAACTTCTACATTGCCCACCTCATCATGCAGGGATTCACATCTAGATCCAGGGAGGTCATTGTTCCCCTGTACTCTTCACTCATTGGACCATTGATTGAGTGCAATGCCCCATACAGCATGTATATGACCCGACACCTATGGCAATTGGATGGGCCCACAGATTCCTCGACAGGAGGAGAAAGGGTCTCAAACATATTTCTTATGCTGCCCGACTGGAGGAATTCCAGCTTGATTCCGTGACTTACCGTCTGCTCAGAGGTGACCTGTGCCTGACATCCAAGGCCATGTCCAAACCTGAGTTAATGTACACGCTTCACCTCAAGACCTGTACATCCATCAGAACTACAGTGGCAGGAGATTTAAACCTCAACACAGATATTAATAGGATGTGCTGGAGGGACAGATTCTTCAACCAGAGAGTCCCTATGCTGTGGAACAACATCCTGGTACATGTGAGGCTGAGTACCTCACTGGCTTTGTTCAAGTGAGATCTTAATCAATGGATGGGAGATTGCAGGTATGCCCCAGGGATAACCTCAGTATCACTGCTTGTCAGAGGCACAGCAATATAATGGGCAAATTATCCGTCAGAGTGAAGGTGCGGCAGACTCCACGGAACTCTGGTCTAGGCTTATAAATGCCCTAGGGCAGATAGCCTAGTATGAACCTGTGAACCTGTGAACATAGGCCTGGGGCAGTTGCTGCTATTAGGACAGTGGTCTGCAGCAAGCTATATAGTAGTAGTCAGTTTTAGCCATTGGTGTTTGACCATGGCTAATGCATGTTGCTTCTTGTTGTGGTAACAACAGGGGTGTGTGGTTATCCATGCCATTTATTGGTAGTCACCCTCATTTTGTATCTTGTTCCATGTTTTTGCACATGTACATCACTGTATGAGGTGTGACCCTGGTAGTGTCAGGGTGCTGATGTGCGCTTTGACCCTGTTTTCTATTACAGCACTGATATGTGCATTCCCTATACTGTGTGCATTTACACTGCACACATCTTGCTGTTTATACCTTTGGCATTGGGTAGCATTACATCTAGGTTCCTATCCCTTGTGATAGCTATGAGGTGGGTTTGTGTTTTGTGGTTTATGATTGGTGAGGGTGGATGTTAGTCATGGTCCTCAGGTGTGCATATGATACATGGTATTACATTACTTAACACATGGCATTCATACCTCGGATGGTGCTGCAGGGCTGCCTCTGTCGGATGCACATACTACACTCCCTGTACATTTGGAAGCAGGTTGTGTCATGTTAGGCATCCCTGTTACTGTATGAGTGAGTCAGAGTGGGTATCAGTCCCAGTGTTCCTACTGACCAAGCATATGTGCTATGCGTTGCCTCTTTGCCAAGGCCAGGGCATACTGGGCACGCCTCCTTCTGCCTACTGGGACAAGGTCAGGTTGTTCCTCCTCCAAGTCACCCCTTGCCTGTGGTGGCCTTGGCAATGGTGGGGATGTTTGGCCCAGCCCTGTGCTGGTCCTGCTGCAGCTGTTTCCGCAGGATCATATTATGTAGCATAGCACATATCATGATCATTTGGGTACATGTAGTTGGTGTGTACTGCAAAGCTCCACCAGACGTGTCCAGACACCGGAACCGTGACTTGAGCAGCCCAAACACACGCTCTATGATATTGCGTGTTTGTGCGTGTGCCTCATTATGGCGTTCCTGTTCGGGTGTGTGTGCATTTCTGATGGGTGTCATCAGCCACGGCTCAAGTGCATAACCAGCATCCCCCACTAGGTGTCCGTGTGGGAAGTCCCCATTGGCAAATGATTGGTACAGCTGCGTCAGATGCCAGATGTGGGAATCGTGGTAGCTACCAGGGCAGCCAGCACACACATTCATTATTATGCCCTGGGCATCGCACACGACCTGGCAGTTGATGGAGGGGTATCCCTTGCGGTTAATGTAGACTCTACCCCGCTCACCAGCTGGTGCCTTGATGCGTATGTGCGTGCAGTCTATTGCACCCAGCACCTCAGGGTATCCCGCTATTTGCTGGAAGAGACGCATATTGCTGGCCACAACCTCACGGTCACTAGGGACATATATATGATCACTGACATGTGGTGACATGGCATCCAGGAACTGGTGCAGTACCCTGGAGGCTGATGCCTGTGATATCCCCATCATATCGCCAGTTGGTCTCTGAAAGGTATCTGTTGCTAGTATTCTTAGGCCAGCACATACCTTGGTTTCCACTGGGATGGGTTCCCCTCTGTTGGTTCTGTGTGTGAGGCGTGGCCTGCACAGCTCAACAATCTGCTGCAGGAGCTCTCTGTCCACTCTATAGCTCTACTATCTCCAGCTCATGTAACCCATGGTAGGTGACCCTAGGCCTGTATACTCTTCTCCTTCTCCTCACTCTGGGTTGTCTGTCAGCATCTGCATTATCACCACCCTCGGCAATTCGCCTATGTCTGATTATAACAGCTATGGCAGCCCCTAGCATTTCTGCTCTGAGTTCTGCTTTTTTCAGGTTTCAACTCTGATAGCTTAGTTTCTGGCAGTATCTCTTGTGAGAAACAGCCTGCACTGCTCTTTGTTGTGTTTTAAGTGCTGGGTTGGGCTTCTAGTCTGCCTGTGTAATTGCCTGCTTCTAATTGTTTCCACCAATTAACTTTAGTAGTATCTTCTGGCAGTTTCCTTGTATTTTGGTTGTTTCCTATTTCCTCTCTGTTTCCTGAGGGGGAGCAATGTGCACACCGGCTTAAACACGCTCACAGTAACTTAAACGCGTGTACACATCCCTACACGGTGTTACACGCGCGCACATCCTTACACGGTGTTAGCTAGGCTGATTCATGCTAAAAACGCAGACACCGCCTTACACACGCGCACGCCAGCAAACCGTTGTAAACAGTTTGCAACACGCTCCCACATGTTGAACCTGCCTTACAGCGACACGCCAAGCATGCACGTATTTCAAGAAACTTAGAGTGTAGGGATAGCATATGCCCTCAATTTCTTGACATTCCCAGTGTTCTGTTGGGACACACCTCCCTCCCTGATGTCTGTCTGTCATCTCTTACCTTACATTGCCCTCCAATCTGGTACATTTCTTTCTATCCTTCCCCATGATGTCACCTACCTCTTACTCTGTTCCTCCCCTTCTCTAACTCTTACACGACTCAGAAAGTGCTCATTACTTATGTGGCAGTGTGATTCAGTATTGTAAGCCTCATTTACATAGGATTGCCTAGTAATGCTTAGTTACATATCTTACACGGAGCTTCCCCCCCTTGACAACCACTAAACGGAGGCCATATTGTTTTGCTCTGCAAGTCCCTCCATTGACTTTCATGTAATACATAAATCCCACAATTGTGGGCTTATAAGCTTCGGTTTTCAGTTTTAGGTAGCGCACCCCGTTTGCGCGGGTGTGCGCTACAGTTAAACACATACATCCCGTGAAAAAAAAGTTATATAACTTTTTTGCAACACTTTCATGCCAATGGCCACATATTTGGCCATTGGCATGCTTAATATAACAAATGCACCCTTTATTTGGAGCTGACATAGCTCCGTTTTTAATTTTGCAGAAATGTACTCAGTTGTCAGCTGAGTACATTTCTGCAGCTAACACGTCCGTTACACGGACTGGTTTGGGCTTCGTGGATCGCTCACATACCTCATTTGCATATCTTGGAGCTGCAAATGAGGTATTGAGCATTTCCACGCCCACTCCGTGTAAGAGACGTGTTAGCTGTCTCTTACACGGAGATTTGGGCTGTTGCTGAATCAGGAGGCTTACACGGAGGCTTACACTACTCTTGAACTCCGTGTAAGCCTTCCTGAATCTGGCCCAATGATTACATTTTATTTACAGATGATATGAAAAAAAGTTTTCAGATCATAGGACTGTATGGGCAATAATAGGAGCGAATGAAAATATAATAAAAGAAGGAAAATGGTTAAAAAGATTGAGAAAAAAATGCAGGAATGGAATGTCGTAAAAAGAAAGAAAGAGGGCTACTGTGGACAGATCATATGACAATTAATCTGTTTTATGGCAGTTTGATAAAGTGGTAGATGGTGTATAAAGAAAATTTTAAAAAGTATACTTAAAATTAGAGGGAGAGCAATGGAAGTAGGAAAAGATATACGATAAGTAAAAAGAAGTTTGTGAAAAAATACTAGAAAAAGGGGTGGAGAAAGTCTGGAGAAAAGAAGAAAATAAATTATATGAATATACTAAAGAAAAAATATAAAGAATGGTATTTAGACAAAGTATCACGTGAAAGCTAGAAAAGAAGTTGCCTATTTTGGGTAAGAAATTAAGACATAATGAAAGAAAATGAATGTAATGAAGGCTGAAAAAGAGCACTTAAAATATAAACAAAAAGTATGACTAAAGTTGAAAGGTACGTGCAGAATATGTAAGAGAAAAATGTGAGAGGAGGTGTATGGAAAGTAAAGAAGATGAAAAAGGAGCTAGTGGAAAAACTGGGAAAAAAAGAAATTGAGATGAAAGAGTTAGAGGATGTGATAAAGGAAGGTAAAGAAGAATTTGCTCTTGGTCCAGCTGGCTTAGGGTATAGTTTTTATAAAGTAATGTCAGTTGATGAAAAGGTTGTTTTTCTAGAAATACTGAATGAATAAAGGGATGAATGGATGCATGAAGGAACAAAAGAAAAAGAGATTTGCAAGGAAGTTATAAGATTTATATGGAAAAAGGAGAAAGGGAAGAAATAAAAAAATGGAGACAAATTATGTTGGGTAATACTTACTATAAAATGTTTGTGAAGATTATTCAGAAAAGAAAGATTCCATGGAAGAAGGATTGGATGAATGAATGTATGAGGTTAAAGGTAAAAGAGTAAATGAAATACTAATAATGGTTAAAGAAGTGGTTGAGTGTACAGATAAGGGGGAAGAAGAAGAAAATGTAACAGTATGTGATACGGTTAACCCATTTGATCTTATTTATCATGGGAAAATGTCGAACATTTTAAAAGAATACAACGTAGGAGAAAAAATAAGGAGGACAGCAAGGACAGTTTATGAAAATTCTAGTGCGTCTGTGATTGCAAATGGATGGGTAGGAAAAAAAGATAAGACAAGGAAAAGGGGGTAAAGCAAGGTTGCCCACTGAGCATGTGGCTATTTGTGATGGTAATGAATGCAGTTACACAAGCACGTAAATCAAGGTTAAAGGATGGTAGATGGGAAGTTAAGGAAGGGCTCAGGTTACCATTACTGTTAACTTATGCAGAGGATTTGGTTTTAGTAGCCAGGAACAAATACTGGATGAAAGAAATAATTTATAGAACATACCAGAACAAGTTTTAGGTGTAGTAGGATTACAGTTAAATCAAAAAGTAAGGGGTTTGAAGATGAGGTAAGGATGGCAGGAATGTATTTTACCAGAAATTAAATTGATATTCTAGGGGTTAAGTTTGGAATGAAACAAGAAGTACTAGAACAATGGAAAGAAGTTCTAAAAAAAATACAAAATGTGTCAGATTAGTTGAGGGTGTTCAATTTGTCCCTGAGAAAAAGGATATATATGTTAAACACATAAATTTTAGGAAAGCTAGCATATTTAGGTGGTATGTACATGTCTCCAAGCTGTACAGAAACTGAATTATTGGGTAAACGTTTGGTTTTCTGTGTGGAGCAAGGATGAATCCAGTCAAAAGAGGGATAGTTTATAATGTAAAAGAAAAGGGGGGTTGAATTTAATAAATACAGTTGTTTTCTTAGTGTCAATAAATTTATGTAGAGTGTTAAACAAATAGAATGATATGAACATTTTTTATTTGAAAAATATAAAGGCATGTGGATTGGTGGGAGTAAGAAGAAAAAGAGAAACAAAAGGTTTTATAAGAGAAGGAATATGAAAGTAAAATAAAGACACAGATAATTGATATAAATGAAATAGAGATACAAAGGAAAGGGAGGTATAAAATAATTAAAGTAAACTATTATACTGATCTTTGGGAAAATGGGGGATGAATACAAGAAAGTAATAAGGAAAAGGTAGAAAAGATTTGAATATACATATAAATATTTTTTGAAGCAAGTGATTTTTTTGTGGTATCTATTATTGGACAAATTGCCAGTGAAAAGTAACACAAAATATAAAATGACAGAATAAAAATGTGTAATAGCTGTAATACTGAACAGACATTGCAACATTGTGTTTAGACTATAAGAAAAATGAAGGTTTTTGGACATTATTCAAAGAAGTTTATGAATGGAAAGTATTTTAAAACATTGATATGGACATGGTGTTGTATGGGAAATATAAGGTTGGGAGTGAAAAAGAAACTGACAAATGCAGATAGAACTGTTTTCATTGCTATTTGGTGTTTATGTAAAAGAAGATGTGAAGAACTGTTGTATAATATGATGAGGAAGTAATATGTGATATAAAGAAATGGTTATGGTGGAAAGTTGGGGGATAAAGTGGGTATTACATGTATTTAGGAAGATAAACATGTAAAGTGTTTTACTGTGCTGTACAAAGCATGATATAATGTGTAAACATAACAAATGTGTAAAAAATGAAAGAATAATGGAAAAGTGTTTATATAATAAAGCAACCCCTCCTCTTTCTGATAGGTGTTGTGGGATCTTTCACATCCACCTGAGCTACCACCAGCTCAAGCAGATGGAACCTCGTTTTAATGTCTTATTCAAAGGATGACACACTCAGGAGAGCAGGACCCACCACCCCCATGTTGCACTGCAGTGTTAGCAATCCCTTTATCTGGTGTGGCAATAGAACCGCCAGCCTCTGCATCAAAGGCAAGTGTGCTACCCTTTGTGCCCTGATGTCAAAACTGGAATTCCTACTCACGCAATAATTCTCATATAACAAACTGTCATTCTTCCTTGGGCAAACCAACATAGTTTATGATTGATCTGCATGTTGAATAGACCTTATCAGAAAATATTCATTCTTCTCTATTGTCTACCTTAAGGCCAGGCTTTCATTTTCTGTTACTAAATAATTATGTTTCATCTCAATAATATTCTGTTTACGTGCACAAGTAAACAAATTTTCCCCCCGTTTTTGAAATATACTTCTGCAGATAAACTGCAAAGGTTTAGATGTGCACATCAAAAAGGATATAACAATGGATGTCATTTTTATAATGCCATTTTGAAGAGGATAACAAAATGGTGATCATGAGGTCATAGTTTCTCTTCAGTTTTCCTAATGGAATGTCTGGGACTCTACAAAAAATTGCTAATTCTGCTAATCTACAAATCTGAGTCAAATGTCTGCTTATGAATCCCTGTACTCATCTAATACATGTATGCATGCTATGCCTCCATATTTAATTTCCAACATTTAGGAGTATTATTGGAATCTATGTGGAAAATTCTAAGTATAGTAAGGAAATCTCTACTAATCAACTGCAAAATGAAAATGTACAAAGAAAGAGTGTGGAGACAACTGGTGCTTAAACTACCCTTTGAGCCACTGCCAGGGAATTATATTCTTCCAGAGAAAATAGTTGTTTATCAATGCTCTTAGGCCCTCCCACAAGTGCCACATCCAATAAAATCTTGTATAGCTGGCATATATTTTTTCTGAGTTCTTTCCTCAAAGATCTGCTGAGGCATGACCATAAGCCCAGTTGAGAATCAGTGATAGAGCTCCTAAGGAAATGCCTTGTTATAAATGGCAGCATCTGCAATTATTTAGAATACTGGGTTCTGGCTTAGGAGATTATAGGGAATGGGAATTAAATATTGTGTTCAATGATGATTTATTAATTGCCATTAATGATTCACAACTTGCATTTCCATTGGCTAACAACATTTATTGATCTTTGTTAAGGGAAAATGTGGGGTTTTGGATATCTGATAGAACAGGTACTTTTAAAGCAATACATATCTGCAAAGCAGAATATTTATAATAAGTGTTAGCTACTGTGCTAATGCTACCCACCTTGTGGGTGTTGGCAAGACTACTAGTTTCCAGAAAGTGTAGGTAGTCAGCTGTCTTCTTGAGAATGTTCATAGACTGCAATGCCAACTGGGCAGTGTGATGCAAAATAATCACAAAAAGGACAGGTCCTAAACATCTTCTGTCCCATATCAATGGATTCCTAACCTTGTTACCCATCTAAAATCTTTACTGCAAAAAATCTGGGGTTTTCTTTGTAATTCCTATTAATTTTAGTTGGGGTGAGAGAATAGATCAAACAAACTATTTATTTTTAGAGAATGGGCAAACTTTACATCAGCACCCCAAATGGAGAATGAACGTTGTCCAGCAGGATATTAATGTAGAAGTAATCCCCACTGAAAAATGAGTCTACCGCTTCATGGCAGCATATCAAACTGCCATGGAGCTTGGACAGAAAAAAAAACTAATGGCCACCATTGTTTTACATTCACTAAACAGTGCTTTCGCTGTTTAGCAAGTGTAACATGTTAAAAAAAATAAATAAATACATTTTATAAAAAAGTGTGTGTTTGTGTTTATATGTTCATAGGTTGATACTAGGCTATCTGCCCTAGGGCATTTATAAGCCTAGCCAGAGTGTGTTTGGCTTTCGCCACCCTTTTAGATTAGTTGACTGTGCCTCTGTATAGTAGGTCACAGAAGGTAGCCCTTTTAAGGTTAGTTTACTGTACCTCTGTCAAGCAGGGACACAGAAGAGATCCCAGGGGTAAACTTACGATCTCCCATCCACTCGTCAAGATTTCTCTTGAAGAGGGTCAGTGAGGGTCTCTGCCTAACATGGATTGGGATTTTGTTCCAGAGTGAGGGGAGTCTCTGGGATAAGAATCTGTCCCTCCAGCATGTCCTATTTATTTCTGTGCTGAGGTTCAAGTCCCTGGAGCGTGTAGCTCTAAGGGATTTGGATTTCCTGAGGTGAAGCATGTCCATTAATTCTGGGTTGGACATGGCTTTATACATCAGACACAGATCACCTCTGAGTAGGCGGTATGCAACTGAGTAGAGCTGGAGTTTCTTTAGCCGAACTGCATAGGGCATCTGTTTGATCCCCTTGATCCTCTTGGTGAGATACTTTTGGGGTCTTTCCAGTTGCTGAAGGTGTCGTGTAAGGTACATTCCAAATGGGGCATTGTACTCAATTATGGGCCTGATAAGTGATGAGTAGAGGGGCACAATGACCTCTCTTGATCTAGATGTGAACCCTTTCATGATAAGATGGGCTATATAGAAGGTCTTTCTAACCACTTTGTCAACGTGATTGTCAAAGGAGACTTCCGTACTTAATGGATTACCACCTATGTGGTAATTTGTGGGCACTTTGTTTTTCCCAAAGGGGATGACTATGCACTTTTTGGCATTTAGCTTTAGGCCATGGCTCTGGCACCAGTTATCCGTCTCTGTGAGACCCTTTTGGAGGATGCTTGTGTCAGCCAGAGAGTCGATTACAGCACCCAGTTTGCAGTCATCTGCGAACGTGGTCAGCCATAGTCCACCCATGTTAGCCTGTACCTCGGAGAAATATATAACGAACAAGAGAGGTCCCAGGACTGAGCCTTGTGGGACACCACTTGTAACTGGTTTAGAGTTTGACATGGCACCTGGTATTCTGACCATGTGGACCCTTTCCCCACTGTAGTGCTATCTCAGAGTTAGTATATTAAAGTGGGGGGTGCAGGGGGTATTTTTTGTTTTATTGTGATAAATGTTCTATTTATTAACTGGATTTGCTAGTATTAGAAACTTTGGACTGCTAGTATGTTAGTTACAAGTTTTATGTTAAACAGGTATTCTCACTTTAAGAACTTGTTTACTGCAATTAATGGGAATTAGTAAAAGTACATATAAGTGGTGAATTACATTTTCCATTGTTCTGATGAAGTCTTATGATGAAAGCGCTTGACCATTTTTTATCTTGAGTGTTTTTTACTGTGCCTTTGTACTGTGTGTTCTCACACAATAAACGTTGGATTCTACACTTTGGTCATAGGATTATTGGCTACAAGAGTGGCATATTTTATTTTATTGGTGGCGTTTTACCACTCCAACACCATTCTTTATTTTTTGAGTTACTGTTTGGGTGTGTTGTAGCCTCCTAGACCTCTGCATCTTTAATATGGAAGGGAATGGATTGTCTCCGGTATTTGTAGATGAATTAGACTCTTTACCTTTTCCCTGTGGGCAGCAGGGGGATGATACTGGTGACAGTATGCTACAATTAATTTTAAACCTGACAAAGTATCGGAACTACAAGAAGCAGTTCTTAAGCTCCCAAACCCCTTACTTCCATGTTCTGAAGGAGCGAATGCGTGCTTTCACAGAGATATGAGGGAGGTTTCACTTCCGGTTAGCTGTAAAGCTAACCAAGGCTCTCGGTGCTCTGAAAATCTGATAGAAACATCGGCGAATGTTAATTTGGCTACAACCAGGGTAGTGAGCCAAGGACTTACACATACACATGACCGATTCAAGGATTGAGTAAAGAACGACCACACTTTCTTCAGGAATGACTCGGCTGTTGAACAGGACAGTACAGACTCAAGGTTAGTCACACTAGAGCATAAACTACACAAAGTACGGGGTTTACAATGTGACAATGCCTATTTAAAAGAGTGTATTGCAAAGAGTCGGGTACCGAAGGGACTACATGTTTTTAGGTTCCCTAATGGAATCAAAAAAGGGCAACCAGAGTGTGATGAACTTTTACAGATGTTTGATAGGCACAGAATCGAGTTAATGGACTTTATTTTAAAAATTAACACCAAAAGGATTGACGAATTATTGAAAGAGATTGATATACATAATAACTGTATTTTGAATTATGCTAGTTTTGTTAAATACACCCACAGAATTAACAGCATTTTTGACAAGGTTGAAAATGATGTAGGGGCAAACATTGAAAGAAAGAAAAAGAAATTGTTGAGGGATGAGTACGAGTACAAAAATAATTTAGCATATCCACTCCCAAAAGCATACACTGAAGGGGAAAAAGCTAGCAATAGTCACCAGAACAAGGAGGGTGTTAACAACAGGTCAGTACCTGGTGCCAGACAGGGTGTCACTGAAAATACTTATGAATCAAAGTACCCCCCCCCGAGGAGGTCGGAAAGACTACAAAATAAAAACAACTACAGGGGTGACAACAATGCTTTTTTAGGACCAACGGGATGGGGAATGAGGAACAGCTACAGGAATCAACCTACTTGGAGGAAGAACAGTTACCACTAGTCTTGGGTAACCCTAGTGATTTAAGGCTCGGGACCAACGAGGAAATTACAGTTAAACATGATGGACTGTTACACATATATAAGGCGTTTAACATCTACAATTACACAGGAATTGAGATAAATAAAGACCTATTCCATGTATTGATGAAGGGTACAAAATTTGTACCCTCTACTAAGGAGAATGTAAGTAATACTCTAACTGAATTAAAAATTTTTGTAAGAAAGATGAACTTAAAGTTTTTGTACAAAGACCACCCTGGGGAAGGTCAAAGGGGGAAACTAAACATTAGGAAGAGGAGTTGTTATAACCCACCGCTACATCCCCTCCTTAGTACATTTGAAAAGGTTTGTTCACCGGAGATTTTTCAGACCCTACAAGAACATAAATTAAAATCATTTAATATAACCAAGACTGAGAAACAATTACTGGATGGGATATGAAGTGACTACAATTTAAGGTTCATGAAGCCGGATAAAGGAGGGGGCATGGTCATAGTTAATACTGAAGACTACAATAATGGGATTTTTTGTATGTTACAAGATGAAACCAAGTACGAGTGTGTTTCTAGAAATGAAATTAACATTTCACACAGGAAAATCAAATTGTTATTAGAGGGTTCCCTGTTTCAAGGAGCTATCAATGAAGAACTCTTTAATTTCTTGAACATTGACCACCCTACTATTCCCATAGCCTTTGGGATTCCGAAGACCCACAAGGATATCTTGGAAACCCCATACCAGCTTATTATCTCTTGTCAGAATAGTATAACATACCCCTTGGGGGAGTTTGTCGACCGAACAGTTAGAAAAGCCTTAGTCCCTATTGATCATATACTAATTGATTCTTGGGACTTTTTGAGGAGGATTAAGAAAGAATATTACAACAAGGAAGTTCACTTTTCTACTATTGATGTGGTCGACCTAGTCATATCAATTCCACATGACAAGGGACTTGAATTTTTTCACAAAGTTTTGGTTGAAAAAACCAACCTGAGTAACACCATTGTTAATTTTATTATGGAACGCATGGAGGTGATTTTAAAAAATAACTTTTTTAGTTTTGGTGGGGAGTTTTTCCGACAGGTCAAAGGTGTGGCGATGGGTAGCAGCTGTGCGCCACTTTTTGCCAACCTTGTTATGTACCGTTGGGAAACAATTTATGTTTTGAACACCCCCTACAAAGAATCTTGGTTAACATACCTTAGGTTTTTGGACGATCTTTTTATTTTATGGAAGGGAGGTGTGATACATACAAAATTCTTAGATTTCCTGAATGGGATTTGTGAATACTTCAAATTTACTGGTAACAGTCGGAATTCTCACATCAACTATTTAGACATCAAATTGAGCAAAGAT
This sequence comes from Protopterus annectens, assembly GCF_019279795.1. Classification (NCBI taxonomy): domain Eukaryota; kingdom Metazoa; phylum Chordata; order Ceratodontiformes; family Protopteridae; genus Protopterus; species Protopterus annectens. Next base: position 1,749,299,006 of record NC_056728.1, on the reverse strand, counting down.
GTTAGTTCTAATTGTTTTCAATCTTGTGTGTATAGAAAACTGACGTTTTCAAACGACAAGCAGTCGCCCTCTTTTTGTGAAAAGAAATATTGTAAAGGGTCAGATGGTCCGAGTCGTTAGAATGTGTTCCAACCTCGGCCTGGCAAAATCTGAAATTTAATGTTTGGTTAATATGTTTGGAGCTAGGGGATACCCATTGGAATTTGTAAACAGTATCAGTGACCAAGTTATTAGTGAATGGGGTTTAAGATTCAAATCACTACTTGGTGTCACTGAGGTTAATGTTGACCAAGTCCAAGGGTGTGGTAGGGACTTTTCACACTCCATGGTGTTAACACAATGGGAAACTTCATTTGGAGTTAAGAATATTATTAAAAATAATTGGGCCATGTTTAAAGGGAACCAGGAACTGTTGACTGTTATAGGTAGGGAACCTATTTTTTCATACAGGATTAATAGAATCCTAAAAAGTTTATTGGAAAACCATGTTCCAGTTAAAAAAGGAAACACAAAAGGGGCAACAAAATGTGGGGCTTGTGACTACTGTAAATATATAGTAGGCACCCCTACGGTCTATTTGGGACCCCACAATATTGAAGTTAAATTTGGGGCAGGTACATGTTTAACAACCGGTTTGGTGTACCTTGCTATATGTCAAGTTTGTGGTTATTTCTACGTAGGAAAGACTGAAAGGAAGTTGAACAGGAGAATTTATGAGCACTTATACAGTATTACAAAGAAAGATGAAAATAATGCATTAATTAAACATGTTAAAATGAATCCTGATCACTCCTTTCTTTTTGGTATATTAGAGGTAGTCAGCAAAGATATTGTGGGGGGGTGACTGGACTAATAAACTGCTTAGAGCCGAAACGAGATGGTAGTTTAGATTGAATGCCACTGTAGCCCCAGGAATTAATGATCATATTAGCATAAGGCCTGAATTAGAGTATAAGGCATCCAAACTTTAATTTTTTCTGGTTTAGGCTTTTAATATTTTTATTTAAAAATATTCTTTTAAATTTTTTGTTTTATTGTGATAAATGTTCTGTTTATTAACTGGATTTGCTAGTATTAGAAACTTTGGACTGCTAGTATGTTAGTTACAAGTTTTATGTTAAACAGGTATTCTCACTTTAAGAACTTGTTTACTGCAATTAATGGGAATTAGTGCAAGTATATATAAGTGGTGAATTACATATTCCATTGTTCTGATGAAGTCTTATGACAAAAGCGCTTGACCATTTTTTATCTTGAGTGTTTTTTACTGTGCCTTTGTGACCTTTGTATTGTGTGTTCTCACACAATAAACGTAAACTATGAAAGTGACTGAAAGTAATACAGATGCCCATTGGCATATACTTCAGGTGGTCTAGTCTGAAAAAGCTGTGGGGAAATCCATACAAAATCTCCAAAGGATAACATAAGAATAAGAAGTATGTGCTGTGTCAATGGTATATTGGAAGAAGTGGACGCCAGAAGGACCTCACATATAAGCAGGATTAGTATGTGAAAAATAAATAAATAAAGCTATTAAATAAATAAATAAATAAAAGCATCAGTATTTCTACTAACCATCTATAAAAATAAATGAATAAATAAAAACATTGATATTTCTACTATATGGTCTCTGACTCATCCAAAACATTAACATAGCAAAATCATTTTATACGTGGTTTACCTTCATATGTGCGTTCTGCACATGGGAGAATGCCATAAGGTCGAAAGGAGTTTTTCAAAGTTCCAAAAAGTCTAAAAAAAATGCTTCAAATGGCAATGAGCGAATGCACAGTGACAGTCGCTCATTGCAGATTCAGCATTTTGGGTGTGGATTGCACTATAGTGGGGAGCGGGAAATGGACCCTTTCCCCACTGTAGTGTGATCTCAGAGTTAGTATATTAAAGTAGGGGGGTGTGGGGGGTGCAGGGGGCCTACCCCCTGCATTACATTGTGTATTTGACATTGTAGTTCGAAAATCAGCGAATCTACTGTTCGATTTGCTGATTTTTGAACTCCGGTGATGTTCGGCATTCATAATTCGTTCTTTAGGTTCGCACAACAGGACGATCGATATTTTGATTTTCAACAATGTAAAGGTAAACCTTATATGTACATCACTTTTATGCACAAAAGTAAAAACACTGGTCAGTTCAATGTTGCCTTTTTTAAGCCAGGTTTATGCTAATACATAAGGCATACTGTTGCACATTCTTAAAATAACCAGTCTCAACAACTATGCTCATGTGTAGTCATTAAACAAAACACAGTACCTGCTGATGCACAGAAACACTAGTACTATCCAGAGTCAGGTCCTGAATCAACACTAGAACAAAATTTCAGAACTCAGGAGGCAAGTGATTTATGGGTCAGGAAGCAACTGTAAAACCAAACAAAAGAGCACATAAAATCCCACATTCTACTGCTTGTTGATTCTCAATGTGTAGCTTAAGGTCTCATACAAACTGTCAGTCTCTCCAGGTTACCGGAAATGCTCTTGCTGCAGTTGCCTCACACTTTGAGGACTCTTTCTACAATGCAGAATGGATATATAAACACTTATCCTTACTGGAAGGGTCAGGCATCTTGATCTCATTAGAGACACCCACTATGCCATGCACATACAGACAGTGTCTCTTGCAAAGTGTTCAAGTCTTTTAGAAACTTGATAACTAGTAATGTAGGATAAAGCGCTCTTATGCTTTTTAGTCACATAAGAAACATCTTGTTTCTTATGACTGTGGCCTGTGAATTTTCATTGTCCATGTAAATATAGATTTGATCACAGATCAATTTACATTTAGGAGACCCATATTTTTGAACATTTTTGCTTTCAAAAATGTGTCAAAAGTCAAATGAGACTTACCCTTAGGTGATAGTGCACAAAATGATTGATTGCTCCCTCTGTGAATTGTGGTAGTGTCTGAAACAAGTACAAACGTTCTCAGATGATTCAGGGTACATTTATTACAGTCAGGTCACCTTGGGGCCTCATGGATGGTGAAAATCTGGATGCCTTTTCAAAACAATCTATTTTTCTGATCTTTGTGCTTACCTTCTACCTTTTTACATGAATTATGAAGATTTTAAACACCAAATGAAGCTGATCAATCCTGGAGTCTGTGAAGGAGCCCTATTAATTTGCTAAAACAATTTGTGCATAGGTGGTGCTGAATGAAACAAATTCTTGAACTGAAAACTCATTTGATATATGTTCTAATGTTTGAAAGCATCTGTTTCATTGCGTCCACATCCCCCTACAGGGGTAAGGTCTGTACCACTATGCTTACTATAAACAGCTCTAAGATTGTCATAGCACAGATGGGAAATCCATCTGACAATGCCCATTTTTGCTGTACTGATATGCAATAAAATGGACAAAACCATAAATTGTGCAAGGACTGTTTAACCATTTCATCTACTCCCTTTGTGATCTTCTTATGAAGTTTATCCAGCTTAGCCATCCTTGTTTACTGACTTGAACCCAGAATTTGGTTAATGACTTGATATCTTGAAGTATGTTTTCTAAAGCTGGCTGCATTGTTGGAAGGGGTGTTGGATCCTGCAAACAGCTCCAAATAGTAGCCATTTCTAGTGCAAGCTTAGTTACGTTTGTTTTAGATGAATGATCTAAAGAAGGATGCACCATCTTTCTACCAGCTTTTAGATAGCAATCCCTTGTGAGCTTCTATCCCATATGCCTGCTGATTATATTAGGTGTGGGGTTAGGTTAGAATTTTTATTTAACTTAATTTTGATTCAGTCATGTTTTAACACTAGTAAGGAATCTAGGCTGTCAGGATCTTTAGTAATACTCTTGGTATTAGAGGGAATTGGGGGAAAGGTTTAAAAGAACCTCCTTGTCCACTGAAAGGACAGTGCATTTGTCCTCCTTGGTGCTTGCTGCCCTCTGAGGCAAATAAGCCTATCTGTGGGTTTTCCCACATGTGGAGTATATCTAGGAAGACCTGCTCATTTAGGGTCCATCTGTGGGGTATTCGATGCGCCTGCTTAGTGAATCTGTCAGGACAATGTTCTGTGATGAGATGTACAGTGCCTGAAGGGACATGTTCCAGTGTGTAGCTAGGTCCCAAGCAATTTCAGCCAGTCTGCATAGTTGGTATATCTGTTTCCTCCTTGCTTGTTTATGTGTCACATGACTGTAGTATCATCTGTGAAAACTTAGAGGACATAGTTTCCAGAGGTGTGAGAAAACCTGAAGAGCTTGGATGAGAGCTCTCATCTATTTCAGACTGATGTGTTCCTTTTGAGTTTGGGCTGCCACAACCCCCTGGACTTTGTGGGTACCCGTCCAGTCCTCCCAAGCCTCATCCATGGCATATCTGTATATTTATTGGGTTGGGTTCTGGACTTTGAAAGGCAGCCTTGGATTGTGGTTCACTTGAGTCAACCACCAAAAGACCTCCTTCTTGAGACAAGATATGAGGGGGATCATTGTGTCTACTGAATGACAGTGTGTGGGGACCATAACATTTTGAGATACCACTGAATTTTCTTCATATGCAGCCTGGCTAAATGGAGTATTGGGATGGTTGTTGTGATGAACCCCAGTGCTCTTAGAATCTCTCTGGCTGAGCATGCCTTGAGAGAGGTGATGGACTGGAAGTAAACTGTAAGGCTTTGTATCTTTTCCTGAAGTAAGTAGGCCTGCATCCTTTTGGTGTCCAATCTGCATCCCAAGAAACTAGGTCCTGGGTGGGCTGGAGGGAAGATTTTTTTTTTGTAGTTGACTGTGAACCCCAACTGCAGGAAAAGGTTGACAATGAACTGGAGGTCTTGCAGTAAGATCTGTGACAAAGAGGGATGGATCAATAATTCATCTAAACAGGGAAACATATGAATTCCCTGAGTCCTCCAAAAGGTTATCACTGGTGCCAAGCACTTTGTGAACACTCTGGGGCTGTGGAATGCCTAAATGCTAAATCAGTAAACTGAAAGTGAGATGAGCTGGTATATAACCTCAGGAATTTCCTATAGGAGTGGCCAATAGGAAATATGCAGGTAGGGATTGTTCAGCAAAGACAGATCCAGTATAAGTCTCCATTGTCCTTTTTTTGTTGAGACCAGGAACAGTCTGGAGTAAAAGCCCCTTCCCACAAACTGAAGATGCACTGGTTGTATCCTGCCTTGGGCCTATGCTTCCTGCAGGATAGGAGGAAGAGGCTTTAGTTGATTGTTGGGCAGAAGAGGGATACCATTCAAGTGAGGAAGTTCCTTCCAAGACAAAGAGTAACCCTTTTTTGTGATGGATAGTACCCACTTGTCTGTAGTAATCTTTTCCCAGTATGAAATGGACTAAGAGAGCCTTTTTGAGAGGGGTAGGGTAGTAATTAATAGGGGAAAGGAGACTTGGAAGATAGTCACAGTGATTTATCTGAGAAGGGATGCCTCCCAGATCTAGGGTCCCTCTCAGGTTTTTCTAGAAATCTCTTTCTACATACCTCCCTGTACTTCTGGGGTGGTCTAGGTTCCCATCTAACAAAAGACATAGGCCTAGCTGGATTGTTCCACTGGTATCTACCTACAGAGGTAAGCAGAATCTGTCTGTAGTCTTTCATTGTTTTTACCTTGTTACTGTAAGGTTTTGAATAAGTTAGCCACTTGTGGTCTGAACAAAAGACTTTTGCCCATGGGTGAATTAATAAGCTTAGTTTGAAGTCCTCTGGCATAGGTTGCCTTGTAGCCATGCACACCTGCATATGGCAGCATCAATAGCAGCTGCTCTGGAAGAGTCCTCCATGGCATCATAACTACATTTTATACTGTGTCTGACCACTTGAGTTGCCTGATTGACCAGAGACACTGTTTGTTCTTTAGAGTCTGAGCCCTTTGAGTCCACCACTACTTTATTAAAATTGTTAAGAATAGACAAAAGACATTCGGTCATTTGGACATCAGAGTACAGGCAAACAGAAAGAAATAGGAGGATCCTAAGTGAAAGACCAGCACTGGTAGAGTTTTTTTTCAACATCTTTATTAAATTTCCACATATCACAAGGGAAATCTTACATTTATATAAATGAAAAACATACAAAATGATATCACTTTAGTTGCAAACAGTTTACATCATAGACAACATTGAAACAACTGTAGTTATAAACATTATAAATCACTTATAAACCTTCCAGTCATTGTCAGTTAAGCATTATATAGCTCATTCAACCTCTTAAACCTCGTTCCTCTCTGCATATACTGTTCCTACAATTTCCATTATTTTCTATGTTGTTTGCTCTTTCCTTTTCTAAAGATCCAAATTCCACTTGTTTTATCTCTGTTATTATATTCACTACTTCTAGTTGTTTTATCTCTGTTATTATATTCACTACTTCTAGTAAAGTTGGTCTAGACTTTGATTTCCATTTTCTAGTAATTGCTTTTTTTGGCAGCCACCATAATTACACTCAGCAAGGCTTTAGTATGTCTAGGCAATTTAGATTCTGTAGCATAACTCAAAAAAATCATCTCCCCAGTCAGTCCAATCCGCACACCCAGCACAGCATCTCCGACACAGCAGTCTGCAGGGAATCCCAAAAGTCTGCCAACTCATCACACCTCCAAAAAACATGTTCCCAGCTACCTCTTTCTTGCCCATCACACCTTCAACATTTGCTGTCCACCTGAGGAAAAAATCTTTGGAGTCTACTTGGGGTATAAAAATACCTATGTAAAGATTTCCAAGCAAAGAGCCTAAATCTTCTTAGGCTTTGTTACACATTTGGGAGCTATACATATATCCCCCCACTGTCTCTTTGTGAATTGCTTATCCAATCTCTCTTCCCAATCCTTTCTAAGCTCCTCTTATTGATTCTTATAATTATCATGCAGTATTTTATATGCTTTACTAATTATTCCTTTTTTAATGCCAGATTCTGTTCTAGATTCTATTGAAAACTCTACCAGTGCTGGTCTTTCATTTAGGAGCCCCCTATTTCTTTCTGTTTGCCTATACTTTGATATCAGTCCTTGATAGGGAAGGCAATCTCTAACCTGCAATCCAAATAAATTTTTGGCCTCTTTCCATTCTATCACCTATCCCTTTCCAGTTATTTACTACCAATACCTTGGTTCCTTTTCCAGTTTTCTCCAATAAATTCCAGCCCCCTCTTGCCTATTATCTGTATCCCTGACTACAGTCAACCCTGTTGGCAAAATCTATTCTCAATTCTCGTGCTGGTTTGGTTCTTAGAATACTCCCTGCTATTTTATGAATATAATACTCTGTATGATTTTGGTTGTTATCCTTAAGAGTCTGCATCCAAAATCCCAGTCTCCCCTTATTTCTTGAGCTTCTTTCCTGCATCAGTATCATCCCTTTCCACTTTGAATTATATGCAGAAATACACTGCCTTTATACAAGAAAGAAAACCAGCACTGGTAGATTTTTAGTAGAATACAGAACAAAAGCTGCTGTTAAAAAAAAAGATAATTAGTAGAGCAAATATTGCATGATAATTATAAGAAACAATCAGACGAGGTTAGAAAAGATTGAGAAAAGAGATTGGATAAGCAATTCACAAAGAAACAATGGGGGATATATGTATGACCCCCAAATATGCAACAACATCTAGAAGATTTAGGATCTTTGCTTGGAAGTATTTACATAGGTATTTTTATACCCAAGTAAATTTCAAATAATTTTTCCTCAGGTAGATATCAACTGTTAGAAGTGTGATGGGGAAGAAAGAGTTAACTTTGAACATATTTTCTGGAGTGTAATGAGCTGGCAGACTTTAAAAATTCCCTGCAGACTACTCTATCACAAATACAGTGTGGGCAAATTGGTATAACTAAGGAAATGATTTTTCTGAACTATGATACAGAAATGGAATTGCCTAGACATAGTAAAGACTTGCTGAGTCTAATGATGGTGGCTTCCAAAAAAGCAGTTACTAGAAAATGGAAATCAGAGTGTAAACCAACTGTGCTAGAAGTAGTGAATATAGTAACAGAGGTCAAACAACTGGAAATGGTATCTTTAGAAAAGGGTAGGAGCATATTACAAAGGAAAAAATGGGAATTATGGGAACAATACATGCAGAATAACATTTTCGAGAAGGAATGAGGTTTAAAAGAAGGCAGGATTTGAATGAGCTATGGAATGTTTGACTGACAATAACTGACTAGATTATAAGTAATGTATAATGTTTGTAACTAAAAATATGTCAATATGGTTTGTTTTCATTTATATAAGTGTATGACTGTCTATGTCATAAGTGCTAATTTAATAAAGACATTTCTTGTTTAAAAAAGGGTATTTGGTCATTTTGGCCTGGTAGTTTGTAGCCCTGAAGGCCAGAGAAAAGGAAATATAGACCCTTTTTCCTCACCTATTCATAGCCCTGCTGTTCTTGCCTGAAGGAAGGACATTAGCATTTGCGAGCAACTTAGAAGGTTTGTCAGAACATAGAGGCACAGCAGAGGGGTCAGCCACAGATTGTTATATAGAATCTGTCTGAGCTTTTGGAAGCAGGAGGCTGCAAGTCAGGAGCTGAGGAGATGAATTTGAAAGTATTCAAAAAGGCCTCCAGGATTAGAGGAACATGGGAAGTGCTCATCTCCAAGAGGGTGCAGTATCTCTTTTGGACATCAATACTTTCTCTTGACTCCCAATCAGAATGTCCCATCATGTTTAAAATAGTCTCCCCAAAGGATGCCTCTTCCAAGGGGGAATCAGGAGAAATGGAATCCTTATCATCCGAAGGGACCTGACCAGGGCAGTGTATTTGAGAGGAGTAAGCTAATGAATAGTCATCAGAATCCGAGGTGTTTTCCTCTTCAGAGAAAGAGTCAGCAGTAACTTTCTGAGGAGTAGAGGGAGGAAGACCTGCAAAAGAAGGAGATTTAAGGGCCATAATGGCCCTGAGCAATCCTTGCGAAAAGCCCATCCATTCCTTCTCCCTAGAATGAGAAGATGAGGAAACATGGTTAGTTTTTGTTGCTTTTTCTTTCGGGTGACATCCACTTGTACAAAGCAGGGAGGTTCCAAACTCTGATGTACCTCAGTCAATTTCCCAGGAATCTCTTCCTTAACCAAAATCTGCAGGATGGTTTCTGGTCCCTCTGAAATAATATCTTCCAGTTCCCCTTCTAAATAGTAACAGTCTCTTTAGAAATGAGAGCCTATAACGCCATACTGGCCTCCAGTGGGATCATTGTAGAGGGCTGAGACACAGTCAGACATACCGAGGGTTCTGTAACCTCAGCAGATACACTAAAGTCAGAAAGAGCAGACTAAGCATCAGGCCTCAGCCTCTTGAGCTTTTTCTTGAGAGTTGGAGGTACGTCCGGTGTACCGGAATCTGCCATTTTGGAGTGGGCCAATCGCTTCAGTTGCTGGGTCTCCAATAAGGTGTTGAGGGAAGACAGACTGGATTGCAAAGTCTTGAGCACAAAAGGTTGGCAAATGGAACAGACTAGGCAGAAGAGACACTGGGTATGAAGATCTTTTGCAGGGAATATGCCTACCATACTCACACTTACCCCTCTGAGATGACATCTAACACATATATGGGAAACAAGTTTATATATATATATATATATATATATATATATATATATATATATTTATTTATTTATATATATATATATATATATATATATATAGGGCACTTATCAGAGTTTGAGAAGCTAATGGTTCTACAGACCATGCAAAGATCAGACTAATATGTGTGAGACCTGTGTTTGGGCTGGCGGTGAAACAGTCTGAGGAATTACACCTATATGCCCTCATGCTTGAGAGATAATTTCATAGGTCAGACATATACTCTAGGGAAGGTTTAAGCTTTGGTATACCAGCCAGACATCAATGTTGAAAACCCATCTGTTTGGAATACTGCAATAGTGATCTCAGTCAGGACATCACAGTATGTTTAAAACATTTCAGACCAGTGTCAGGTTTATTAATTCAAATGATTTGCCAATAAACAAGTGCAGATCTCATAAATTTGTTCTCCTAATTTTTCTAGAAGAGAAAGAGAATATGGTATCCTTCCTTTACCTATTATTTGGATGGAGAATTATTTTATGTAAACTAGCCAGATTCTCCCATCTAAAAACATTTCAAAGTCGGAAAATAGGGAATCTCAGTCTAATCTTTTCATGGTCCCCAATATATTAATGCCTACTTTTTGAATGGGAGACTTAAGACCTCTCTTTCCATATAAAATATCTCACTGTTTGCTTAGGGAGGATCAGAAGCAACATGGACTTCTCTCCCTTAGTCATTCCTTCCTTCCTTCCTTCCAAGAATATTACTAATGCTGTACCTCAGAACCCCGAGTCTCAGCATCCAGTCCCTAAAAAAATAAGACAGACTGTACAGAGTTCCCATAGTTTACAAATGCCCGGAAGCTTAACTTAATGGCACCCCCCCCCCATTATTACTTTAAGCCCGGAATATTTTTAACAGACAACAGTAGATCTAACTGCACCACCATCTTATAAATAGTGCAAGGCTTTTGACAAGTGTAAGAAGAAGGTATATGTCTGCCACAACAACTAAATATTTACCAGTATGTGTCAGTACCAACCTTCCAGATTGGATCCTATCCTACACACCTTCTATTGCTTGCCATGCAGAAGCAAAAGATTGCATCTATCAAAATAAAGAGGATATACATATAATTAGTGTGCAAGTGATTCCACCTATGAAACAATGAGATTTGCAGTGACTTAGCTATAATCAGAAATGTGTCTGCGGGTCCAATAAAGAGCAGCACACAGGATGGAAGTAAAAATACACAGTTCTTTTGGTGTGGTCACTTGAAAGATGTATCTAGAAATGGCTGTCTAACACTTAAAAATATATCAAATAATAGCCCTGAGTTTGCTGTACACTTTAGTGTAACAACTATGTCTCAGTTCAGTATCTATATAAAATTAGACAAATTGTCCTTCACCGACGATCTAAACATCTGCTTTACCACCCCAAGTTCTGACATAACCAAATTACTAAAAGCAATTGAACAATTCTCTAATATATCTAACTAAAAGCTTAACTTAAGCAAAACTAGCAGATTTCCTTAAAGTCCACCCAAACTAATATCATTATTCCCATTCTGCAACACAATTAAGATAAAACAATCAGCAACATATGTTGGAATCACATTCTTTCAAAATGAGAGATTTCTATCAAGACAACATTTTGAATAAATGGCAAAATATAATGCAAGATTGCAGCAGATGGAGTAATCTTACATTACCCTTCCTGTCCAAGGTATCTATAATCAAAATGAATATACTGGCTAGAGTAATATATGCATTCATGACAACACAAGTAATAGTACATAAATTCTTCAATCAGTTACACACATTCCCAGCTAAATGTATTTGGGAGCCCAAAAACAAGAATATCATACCAAAAATTATCCCTATCAGAACTAACAGGGGGTCTAAACTTATTGGACTTTAAACTATACTACATGATTATCAATTGCAGCAGAATACTAAAAATAGTGAAACATATCCCGACACGTGGACTCCAATATGGTTGTTAACATACCATAACTATACTAAAACTTCAGATATTAACCCTAGAGTTCTTCCCTTCCTAAGCAAAAAAAGAAATATCAACTTATAAGATCATTGACCCTCTAAAACACTTTATCACCATTGCACAAAATCTGTTTACTTCCCTTAATCTCTGGCCAGCAATGGAAATCCTTTAGCCTATACATAAAAATCCACACTTAAAAATGAATAACAAAATGATAAATCTCAATAACTACCCTTTACTAAAAGAAAAGAAAATTCGGGATCTCTACCCTTACCATAACTGTTCAATTACAGAGTTGAGAAATCAGCTTAGCTTGCCAAAATCATACACAATCATCCTGAGACAAATCAAAGAACTATCTTCCATATACCTACAAATACTAGCCTAAGTATGGGTAGATATAAAGAATTGTGAATCACTATGGAAAATAATGTTATCCAGAAGAAAAATTATATCCAACACATACAAAATGATAAATGGGATTACATTTCAAAACAATCTACTCTTCTCTAAGTACTGGCTAAAAACTAACCCATCCATCACTAAACAACAGATGAGCCATGCTATGGAATTAACCTCTAAGGCAATACCGCTAAAAAAATAACATACAACTTATGATTAACAGGCTCAGCAATGCTTACCATACCCCTAAGGTACATCATAAGTTTAACAAATCCAACTCAACAAATTGCCCACACTATAAGATGCAAGAAGCAGATCTAATCCATGTTTTTTGGAGCTGCAAATGTGTGTAAAAATTATGGAACTCCCTAAAAATCAACTACAAAAGATTGGCTATGAAAAAGCTACACTGACATGGGAATTCACACTACACATTCCCCCCACAAATATATCCAAAAGCCAAACCAACATACTTATAATGCTATTTTTACTAATGAAACTGTATATAGCATCCAAATGGCTGGATCGCCTGACTATCACATGGGGAGAATTCAAAAAGATGGCCATTAAACATTTGCTAGCTCACAAACTGATGACGTAAGAATTAAAAATTATAGGAAGTTAGAAATCTGGGAACAGGTCTTCAACATAATCCTAGCCCAGGCAAACTCAAAAGACACACTGACACTACAAACAGAATATAGGGCTACATATCTAACACCACAGTTAGACAAACCATGACAAGATTCTTTACCAGTGTAAGCGTATTGTGTTAAATTTATGAGGATTGAATGGCACTTTTGTACATTATGTAAATAGTTTGTTTGTGTTTTGTGTACATGCAATGTACACCATTAATACACAAATCAATATGTTTATCTATCACAGGTTTTGCTTTGTACTAAAAGAAAATAAAGATTTTTGGAAAAAAGAAAAATTAGACAAATTGGTATTTTCGTGGCCCCTCAAAACTGTCAGCTGAGGCTGACAGCCATCTATGCAAGTCATGGACACAACCCAGTCACATGAGCTTGATTTTTATTTTACAACTGCACAAGGGCTACAGAACCATAGACCCCCACTTTTGCATCCTATGACTCTAAGTATGTCCTGGCTTGCTAGCAAGTAGCAAGCATTAAAAAATAAGCGAAACGCCACTTTCTTTTTTTGTAATTAAAATCCAGTATTAGGATCCGATAGTTCACACTGTTTGTTGTGCTCTGCCTCTGCTGCTGCTTGGCTTCCTAGATGTCTTCCACTTGTGCAGGGGGGGGGGTTCAACTTCAGATTCTGGGGACTAGGCTATGCTGCAAGCAAGTGCACTGGACTGCCTCCCCCCTGCCTAACTGACTTAATAGTTCAGTCTGGTCAGGGTTCAGCAGCAGACCACAGAGGTATAGAAAACGACAGTTTAAACCATTGCTTGTGTTTGACAGCGCTTTTTCTAAGTCCTCATTCCACTCACAATCGAGACTGAGTGATTGAAGGTTGCAGTTTTCTTCTTCTTTGAAGAATTGAAGTCCATCCATTGCTGTCAGTGCCCTGGTGGTGGTGGTACATATGTTAAATATATTACTGTCTTCTTGCAGACAGTTGCACCCTCTGCAGCCAGTATAGTTTATCTCTTTTATCTATTTTGTTTGGTAACCAGGCGGGAATGGGAAAGACACTGGGTGAAGGTCTTGGGTCTTTTATTTAAGTCCTTGTGCATACAGAGACAAAGAAGTACTGAAGGGGTCATTGGGGATTGGGAAAATGTTTCACTTTGGTGCTTCGGACACAGGAGGCTTTTTTGATTTGAATTACGCTGCTTAACCCTTAAGCTTGCGTAGTCCTAGAAGTGCTTTAGATATCTTAAACCCACACAGAGTTTTTCTGCACTTCTCCTTTTGAAGTGTTGTAATTGGTATATATGTATTAAGTGAATGTTGTGTTGGTAGGGGTAGAGGGAGTTAGGTTCGTAAAATACTTTGGATGTATGCATTTATGTACCGATAAGCAAATTGTTTTGGGGTATGCTGTTTTCAGTAAGTTAAAGTGAGAATTAACTGCATATAACATTTTTGCTCAGAGTAAAGTGTCATCATTTTCTGATGCACTTGATGGATGTTAGGGAGAGAGAGAGCTAAATAATACCATTCTGAATATTGATGTGGTACACAACAGGCAGTTCCCTCACCTTTGGTGCTGGAAGATCAGAAGTTTCTGGGGTTTATTCCTAGTTGAGGTGCTTAATTACTTTCTCAGTGCTGACGTAAGGAACTGTTTAGCCACATGATTTGGTGGTAGCTGAGATGTTTGTAAAAGATGCCATGCACTTATCCAAAAATCCAAAAAAAAAATAAATATATATATATATATGTGTGTGTGTGTGTATATATATATATATATATATATATATATATATATATATATATATATATATATATTGCCTATACAATCTAAATTTTTTTTATAACAGTAAAATAATGGATCTGTCTCCTAGTTGCAATTTTTGTTCTTTGTGGTTTAATTACATATGCATTTTGCAGTCTTCAATACAAATAATACTAAAGATATGCACAAAACTGGATTTAGGAAGCCAGACCCATGGCACAGAGAGATGAAGCCCTGACTGCTCTCCAAACGAAGCATGTTTGACTTAGCTGTACTAAGTGCTAAGTACTTAGTGTCCTGCCACTGGACAGGGCAGGGAGGATAGTAGTGAATGGCTAATGCTGGCTCACTCATCCTGGGGGAAGTAAGGCCATCTAGGCTTGCTGCTGTAGCAGCATTAACAGCATGGCGATCTCCCTGCATGTGGTGCAGTGCTTGGTTAAGTGACTGCACCTTGGTGGAAGCAAGCATACACCTCCCAAAGACAGCCACATAGGGGCAAGCAAGGCTGCCACGGATTGGTGAGCATAGGTCATGCTGCACAACATTAGGAATACTACAAAATATCTTTTAATATGTGAAAATGTTTATTTTGCTCATCTTTTGCACTGAATGCATTATTTACTGTTTCTTCAAGAACACTGCCAACATGATTTTTATCGTTGAAAAGGAAGTTAATGTGCATTTATTTACTGAAATAGGTGACACAAAGGGTGGGACTTTTGACAGGTCTTGTCTGTTCCAAAGATGGCAACTCTAATGCTAATTAAAGATCATCTAGTCAGACTACTAAAGATTATGCCAGATGAGTTTTTAACAGAAGAAAGGCAATATCACCAGCCCTAAGTACAGAAATTCTGGATATAAACAGTTTTCAGTACCAAACACAAATAAGCAGGCCCCGTGAAAAGACCACTACATCCCAGCAACTGAACAAACATCTTAGCATAATGATACATAAACATTTCTCCCTCAATGGTCAGAAATCCAACATCACTGCTGCACATTATGAAACAAACAACAAAACAGACTAACTTAACAGCGAAAGAAGAATCACCTTCAGAGAACATAGTACTTTCCATTTTGCATGAAATGCCAAAAGCACTAGCAGGGTCTGGAGTAGGAATGGTCAGCTGAGCTTTAAGAATTTATTAAAGGATCATGGATTGTTGGTTATCACAGCTGACAGAGATCAGCTGCTATCAGAATGCTTGTGGCTGACTGAAGTGCTGTTTGAAAAAACAATCACTGATCAAACTGTTTGAGTCATTCTAGAAGATTTTCAAGATGACAATGCATGAGTAAGGCATTTAGTGTTGGACAGAGATGTACTACTGCATCACTTTCATAAAAAGATGAAATCAGATATGTAAATTAAATGTCTTACACTGAAGCAGAAGCAATGAACAGTTCTAATTTGGGAGTATGAACTCTCCCTACAAAAAAATTGTTTGCACTGTTGTCCATGCTTTTAGCATGGAAGTCAACAATTTTAATTTGAGGGTATGAACACTCACTACAAAAAAAACAAATTGCACTGTTGTCCATGCTTTTAGCATACACGTTTAGCTTTCTGTCTGGTTGTTATTATTTTTCATCAAGTATAATACTGAACTGGAGGTTGTTCATTTTTTACTGGTTTCCAGGAATTGACTTAAAACATTGTGGTTACCTCAGATGAAGAAAGGGTTTAAAAACTGACACAGGCTGTCGAGAATGGTTCTAATGCTGGCAATGCCTGTTAACAAGATTGCTGCTTCTTGACAGATTATCACAAGACATGCACAGTTAAGGATCCAGTATTTTCCTGTTGATATAAAAGCTACGATCCTGAGGGGTAACCTTTACTATACTTTCTTTTCTAGGCCAAAAGAAGGTTATGCAGCAGTTGGAGGAAAACTGTAGCATGTTAAACAAATGATCTGATGTTGTGCTTTTCACTCTTCCTTAACACATCGGTCACATACTCTAGACTTTGTATTCAAATGTTGAGTTCCTCCCTCTACCCATAATGCCTCAATTCAACCTAAATACCTCATATCTATTTTGCTGCCATTGTACATCCCAGACCCTTGGATCCGAAGCCTGGCTCCTCTCATAGAGTTCACACACCAGAGTATTTCCTAAACCCAATTTCTCCTACTCTGCACTCACCATTTTTACAGACTCCAAAGAAACATCCAAGGCCACAATCCACCACAGCCTCTAGGTCCTCCAGAAGTTTATCAGAAGTGGATGGGGATAGGATGCTGAGAAAATTTCTCATAGTTCAAATCCAGATGGGGCTTGTATCGGCTCTGGCCCTATTGGATCTGTGAGCCTTCCAACTATGTCTCATATTATTCTATCTCCTTCTCCAATCCATCCCACTGTTTCGGAGCCCCAGGATCCACAAACCCTGAGAGGTCCAGAGTCAGATCCAAAGAAGATATCTTCTGCGATTCTGATGGCATCCCTGACTACTTCAGCTTTGATGCCTTCAGATTGAAACGGGTCCTGAAGCCAAAGTGTCAGCATTGGATCTGTGGTGTTGGGATCGACTCCAATGTTAACGGATTTGTCCTTGCCCCTCAGAGCCACTCCCCTGGATAGTTTAGGTCCAGTTCCATTTTTGAGGCATGGATCTGATAGGAGTCATGATCTGTCTGTACTGGAAGCTTCGGCTTCGGTGCAGTTCATGCAACTTCTCCTGGTCTGTCTGCCTTTGAGGTTGTGGAAAGGTTTTTCTCCCTCTCTCATTTTTCGCATCCGGTTCCCATCCTCTCTTTGGTTTCCAGCTCTGAGTTGATCAAGCTTACTCCACAGGGACAGCCAATTCCAACTAGTTCAGATACCTCCCCTGAACATCCCCCAGAGGAGATTCATCAGAATAGAACATGCAAGAGGAGGCACATAGAGTCTCCTTTGGAATCTCTCATGGAGGATACTGATTTCGATGAAGGAGAAGGGTCCCCCAATCACCACCTGATGATATCTCTTTTGGAGACATAATACAGATTCTCAGACAAATTGGTGGTTGGTCTTTCAAAAATCCCTTTCCAGAGGAATGAGTATTTTTGGAAGCTTCTGGTTCTGGTGCATCTACATCTTGGATTACCCCCCAGTGGATGAGCTCATTGATTTAGTTTCCTGCTGGGCATGGAAGGAGCTGGATACCATTGACCCCATTCCAAAGAGACCTGATAAATCTTTAACTCTCCCCAAGGACAGATCCCACTGCAGCAAAGGAGTCCCAGTAGATGCTATGGTGGCAGCAGCAGCCAATAAGAAACAGATAGCAGAACAGAGCTTTTCTGTCCACCCAACAAACAGGGAGTCTAGGGCACTGGACAGACTTGGAAAGTGATTGTTTGCCTCAGAGACCTTTGCCTTGAGATCTCTTAATTACCTGGCACATTTCACAAGGCTATACATTGATATGACCAAGGAACTATCAAATACTCTTTCAGATTCCATGTCTGCAGAGGATTTCAAAAGAACATCCTCTCAGTTGGCCATTCTATTGTCAGTTTCCAATGCTTCCATGAGGTTGATCTCACACATAGCTGAAGGCAACTCACGAGCTGCTGGTTCAGGCATTGTCCTAAGGAGACATGCCTGGATGTGTCTATGTGACTTTGCGGAGCCTTTTAAGATGTCCTTCATCAACTTCCCCTTCAATGGCACATGCTTATTTCATCAATTGGTAAAAGAGACAGTTACCCAAAGCAAACAAGAAGGAAAGACTTTGTCTGCCATGGGAATCAAGTTTTCTACCCCTCAATGGACCTTATCCAGGAATTAAAGAAAAGGTAAGAAAATGTGGTTCCAGAAATCTCAGGGACCTTTCCAAGATTTGCACAGCGACAACTCCTCCAGAGGCAGAAGAAGTTCCAATGTGAGACATCACCTTAGAGACAGAGGAGGCCCGCAAAATCAGGGCTCATAGGTTCACAGGTGTGTATTAGGCTAATGGCCCTGGAGCCTTTACAAGCCTAGCCCATAGAAGTGCCCTCGCATCGTGCCGCCCGATGTTAGTTACCAGTGCCTCTATCAAGTAGAGCCATTGGAGTGATCCCCGGGAAGAACTTTCTATTTCTCATCCAGTCGTCAAGATTTTTCTTGAAGTGGGCCAGTGAGGTGCTCTGCTTGACATGTAGGTTTACATGATTCCTTTCTGAACAGACCCTTCCAGTACTCCTGAAGTGCTGCCCAACTGTCCAACTCTGGGGGCAGTCGAGGGACAATTATCCTTGCACCCAGATGCCTGAGCAAATATAACAGAATATTCCTGGGTGCTAAAAATAATATCCAGAGGTTATTCCATTCCATTTTTCCAATTTCCTGTTTGCAAAAAGAAATTCAAAAGTTGCTAGACAAAAGAGTCATTCAAAAGGTCCTACAAGACCAAAAAGGATTTGGAACTTACTCACATTTCTTTTTAGTGCCCAGAAAGACAGGGGACATCTGACCAATTCTGGATCTGAGCAAATGGAATCAATACATAAAAAAGTCAAGTGTTTACGTAGCTAGACATTTTTATACTCCAAGCTGACTCCAAAAAAATCTTTCCTCAGGTAGACAGCAAATGCTGGAGATGTGATGGGGAAGAGGTAATTAGGAACATATTTTCTGGGAATGTAATGAGTTGCCTGACTTTAAGGATTCCCTGCAGACTACTCTGTCGGAGATGCTGGGGTGGGCACACTGGAGTGACTAGGAAAATGATTTTTTTGAGTTATGATCTAGAGTTCTAATTGCCTAGACATAGGAAGGCCTTGCTGAGTCTAATTATGATGGCTGCCAAAAAGGCAATAACTAGTAAATGGAAACCAAAGTCTAAACCAACTTTACTAGCAGTAACAAAGATAGCAACAGAGATAAAACAACTGGAACTGGGATCTTTAGAGAACGGTAGAAGTAAATTACACAGGAAAAAATAGGAAATGTGGGACCACTACATGCAAATGAGGAACAATGTTTAAAAGAAGGCAGGATTTGAATAAGCTATGCAATGGTTGACTGACAATGACTGGATATATTAAAAGTGATGTATAATGTTTGCAGCTACAGTTGTGCTGTTAGTTTGTAAGGAATAATGTTTGCAACTGTGATTGTGCCTCTATGATTTACTTTTATTTATATAAATGTAAGATTGTCTGTGTCACACATGACAATTTAATAAAGATGTTTCTTGTAAAAGAAAAATACATAAAGAAGTCAAAGTTCCAAATAGTCATGGTTCAGTCCATTCTGCCATTTCTTCACAAGGATGACTGGATATGGTCCATAGATCTTCAGGATGTGTACTATCACATCAAACTACAATGGTGATCCAGAAGACATTTAAGCTTTTGGCTGGGAGCCAGTTATTACCAATTCAGAACCCTGCCATTTGGACTCACCACAGCCCCCAGGGTATTTACCAAATGCATGGGAGTGGTTGCTGCTCACCTGAGACTCAAAAGAGTCTGATTGTTTCCATATCTGGATGACTGGCTCCTAACAACCCCCTCCAAGCATCTCCTTCAATAGTCTAGGGACTATTTACTCCAGATTTGCCAGTCGCTGGGGATAACAACAAACTGTGCCAAATCAAACTTGACACCAGTTCAGAGCTCAATTCTCAGGTCCATCAGTTTATCTTCCACCCATCTCCTTCAGCCAGATTAGTTCTTGAAGCACTAGGAACTATGGCAGCAGCTACTGTATTGCTCCCTTTAGCATGACACTATATGCTCATTTCTCAATGGACTCTAGCTGTTCAATGGTCTATTCCTTGACAACCCCTATCCTTTTCAGTCAAACTTACTCCAGTTTGCAAACAATATATCCACTGGTGGATCCAGTCAGATGATATTCATCTAGGCCAACCTTTTGTTTTACTGGCCCTATTGGCCACAGTGACTACAGATGCCTCCCAACTGGGGAGGGGAGTGGGGCATTTTCTGGGAAGGACGGTCCAAAGCACATGGTCCCCCCAAGAGACCAATCTGCATATTAGTGTACTAGAGATGAGAACAGTCCTATTAGTGTTGCATGCATTTCAAGATGCTCTTCTTCTAGAGACTATTGCAATTCAGGCTGACAACATGTCTGTTGTCTGGTACAGCAACAAACAAGGCGGAACTCAATCTTATCCCCTATGTAGAGACACCATGAGAGTGTGGGGATGGGCAATCTCTTCAAACCACTTTCTAGTTGCTTAATTTGTCTGCTAATTTTGCATTGCAAGTCCATTTTGATGCCACACGACTGGTCTTTCAAACAGTCTGTGGCAGAAGAAATTTTTTGTCATTGGGGCCAAACTTGCTGCGACCTCTTTTCTTCCTCCCACAACAACAAGTGCAGCAGATATTTTGCCCTTATCTACCCTCAGAAAGAGTCACAGAGAGATGCTGTAGACCACATTTGGCCCACTGGTCTTCTTTATGCTTATTTTTTTCTCTTGATTCCCAAATTTCTACAGAAAGTAAACAAGCTGAAGAGCTCAGTCATCCTCATTGCCCCCTACTCACCTTGGCAAGTTTGGTTCCCCTTCCTGTGGTCTCACCATCATTATCCTTCATGGATACTGGAACCATTTCCAGAGATCTCCTCTCACACCTATCAGGAGTCAGTCATCCAAATATTCAGGCCCTCAAGCTAACTGCAAGCTTTCTCCACTTCCAATAATAGTCATATAGCCCAGGCTTCCTTCCCCACTACGTTCCATAATTTTATCCTCACAAAAAGACCCTACCAAGAAGGTTTATAAGAGCAAGTGGAAAAGATTCTCACTTTGGGCTTTCAAAATCAATGTTGACCCTTTCTCTGCTCCATTTTCTGCAGTACTTGATTTTTTTACTGTTCTTTTTAAAGAAGGAGCTAGCTTTTCTACAATCAGGCTACAATTAGCAGCCATTTCCAATTTTCATATAGGACACAAACATTTTTGTTTTGCTTCTTCCAAATTATGCAAACATTTCTGAAATGATTTTTCTCCTAAAACCACTAATAAAAATCATTCACCTCACTGAGATCTGACTGTTGTGCTACAAGGTTTAACTCTGAATCCTTTTAAACCTTCAGCAAAAAAATATCTAAAATTTCTTTCATGGAAAAATGTCTCCTCAGTAGCCTTTATTTCTGAGATCTCATAGCAAGTTTATGTAAGCTTGATGGGTTCAGTGAATAAGTTTGAAGTTTTAGTTTTTCCAGGTTTATTGATACCTTATGATTTAGAATTTTAATATAGTTAGTATTCATTTTTTTGTTCTGACTGACTAGTAATATCATTTTGTTTTAGGTCTAACTTTATTTTATCAATTTTAGTCTAATGTATTTAATTCTTTATCCCATTCTTTTGTTTTACTTATATACCAGCTTGTAATTATAGCATTTAAGTAAGCCTTTAGTGAATCCCAAAGGATAATATCATTTACTTCCCCGTTTATACTTATTTCTATGAAATTCTTGATCTCATTTATATACCGCTCCTTAAATCCTTTTATTTTAACAATGTTTGCTGGTAGTCTTTTATATAATGTTGAATACAACACCATTGTGATCTGAGAATTTGGTTTATCCCTGACAAATTTCTTCCTAACTCTGTCTACTCTATCACTCATACTTCTACTCCACCTACCCCTATACTCTCACTTCTAATTCCAAACTGCTCATCCCTACCTTATTCTGCTCCAGTCACTGAACTATGTCTAAGGTTAACTGCCATTCTCTACTGTGTTCACCTTATCCCATTACCTTCAGCTATACCTCTTATTGCATTTTGAATCTTTAACAGTGTACATAGTTACTATTTCTCTATTAGAATTTTATTTAGTATAAGTATTGTACAGAATGTGTAAACAGCTACCTTTTGTATTAGAATTATTGATAGTTGAAGAAACTTCTGTATATACCACTACCACATTGTACTTTTAACTTTATACAGCTACTTATGTGTTAGTAGACATTTATATTAGATGCTTGCTACTCTCTATTTTGTATACATTAAATTGTATTCTGTTCTTGGAGCTTTTCTCCACGGGCTTCCACTGAAAATGGGCTCAGGCTCAGTTGGGCATACCTGGTTAACAAATGTCAAAATAAATAATGACATGACACTATTGAAATTTCTCTGATATTTGAAATCAATTTGTTTGTCACAAAAGCCTTACCAATATTTGTCTGCGCTCCATATCTATAAGAATAATGGGAGTATTGAAGTGAATTTACTTTTCTTACTTCATGTATATCCTTTAAATTCATAAGGTTTATACAGTTTGATAAATGTTTAGCTGATGATGTGATTCTAGGTTTCTTATTAGCAGTGGTGTCCTTATCAGGCAGGATACAGTTAAAATCACCAGCCAGTATGACACTGCCTTTCATATAATAGACTGTAGTATCTAGATAATTTTTTTTTCATTTTTAGCTTCAACCCCTGGAATCCAATAAGAGTTTAGCAAAGTATATATTTCCTATTCCATTCAATGCCCAGTACAGAGATTGCCCTGGTGGGCCAAGGTGCACTTCAGCATCTGTCCACTAGATGGCATCCTCTCCCCACTTACACTGACTTCTTTTCACTTCTTATATTTTCTTATTGCTCTAACATTTCTTTTTTCTCTCTCTCCCTTAAAACCATTACAGTCCACTATAACCTACTATTTCCAGGTCCCCTCTACTTACCCTTCTGAAATTCTACACTCCACTGATAGGTTCTCGATCCTCTGCTGCCCTCCTTGCTTCTGGTTTCTACCCGCTCCGTTCGCCCTACGGGCTCACTCCGCTCCCCTACCCTGCCCCCAAATCTCACCCGCCCCAGCACCTCTACCTTTATTACCCCATAACCACACCCACTAACATTTCCAGTCCAATCAGTCTCCAGAACTCCAGACACACCCATCCCCTACTCCACCCTAATTAACCTTCTTTCACCTCTCCTAGTATTCCTCACCTAGCCAATTAGACTACATTACTATCTCAACACCCTCTCCAATACTACATCCCCAGCAAATCCTTACACAACTATCTATTCCTTAGCACTATTTAAGTACTTACCAGATCCTATACATATAAACCTCTCTCATTTCTAATTTTTCTTCAACATCAACTTAGCACCTCTAATTACCCACATCTCAAAATGCTCTCAAAACCCTCATTCATCTCCTTTTTACTACTTCTACTTCTTAACTTAACATATTTTCATTACTTCACCCAGCCCAGTAATTCCTACCACTCACAGTCCTTCCATGTAACTAACCACCTTACCTCCTCTCTCTCATACTCTAACACCCCAATTTCTCCCCATCTATTTCCTATATAAAACCTTCTACTTTATCCATATAAACTAATCACCACTCAAAAACAATCTACCTCCATAGTAACTTGCAAATCCTTCATAATCACAATATAACCTAATCTTTTCTCTAAACTGTCCAATTACCTCTCTAACCCAATCCTACACCTGATTACCAGTCTAATATCAGGTGATATCCATCCTAACCCAGGCCCCCCCACCTCAACCATTACAGACAAGAGCATATTACTAACTTCTATAAACTCCCAAAGTATAGTTAACAAAATCCCAAACCTCCATGCCTGGCTCATACATAATAAACCTGACATCTTATCCATCTCAGAAACATGGTTAAAACCCCATATAAAAGACTCTGAAATAACTCCACCAAACTATTCTATCATTAGAAAAGACAGGTCCCACAAAAAAGGGGGAGGAGTAGCTTTCCTCTACTCATCCTCCTTGTCAGTTACCCCCTATAACAAACCTACTCCTCAATTTAATAATGCTGAACTTCTCTTAACACTACTTCAAGTTAACAAACACAAACACATATGTATAGCTTCCCTATACATCCCCCAGGGGATAACATTTCCACACTCGAAGACATCCTTTCCTGGCTCTCCAATAACATTAGAAATTAAACCATAATCTTAGGAGAAACATGAATATTAACTGGGCCTCCATTCAGTCTCCTACAAACCCACTTAACATCAATCTCTATAATTTCTCACAGCTAATCAACTCTATTACACGCCCCTCAAAAAACCCCTCTAGCAGCAGTATTCTGGATTGGATTTTAGTCTCTCATCCCCATTATTTCTCCGACAGTGGTACTCTTCCCGACCCTCTTAGTGACCACATACCCACCTTCACTCATCGTCTCCCCTTACTCCTTCTTCGCACTCATAATTACATTACTGTCCGTAACCAAAAAAACTTTAACCCAACAACCTTTTCTAACTATCTAAAAACAATAAACTGGAATTGTCTAAAAACATTACCTCTAGATAACGCAGTTGCCCACTTTAACTCAACATTCTTAAAAATCCTAGACGTTCATGCTCCCTTAAAGACAAAGAGAATAAAAATCAATACTGCCCCTTGGCTTACCAAAAACACACTAGCAACCATGCGTCTCAGAGATAAAGTCTGGGCACACTACCTGGAAAATAAGACCCCTCTCCTACATAATGAATACAAAACACTTAGAAATAAGGTAAAAAAGCTCATCATCTCTGATCGACAAAACTACTTCTCCATCCTCCAAAACAGTAACAAAACAAATCCTCAAAAATTCTGGAAAGGTATCTCTACTCTACTTAACCCCAGCAAACCAGGCACCCCACCCCGGACCCTAACGCCCCTGATACTGACTTAGCTACCCAATTTAACTCAATTTTTATTGAATCTATTTCCAAATTAACCTCTTCATTCTCTAACAACACCACATTCTCCAATCTATCCCCATCCTCCCATGCCAACACTCCACCCTGCAACTTTCCACCTCCACCCATGGCAACACTCCACCCTGCTGCTACCACTCCCTCACTCTCATCCACTAACTTTCCACCCTCCACCTCTCCTCCTACTCTCACTTCCTCCCCATCTTCTTCCCCCCAACACCCCCTCTCCACACTCCCCACTATTCTCATTAAAACCCATACCCACTTCTACTATAAAAAAACTCCTACAGAAACTAAAGCCATGCACTAATGCTCCTTATAACATCCCTTCTTACTTTCTTAGCATAGCTGCTGATGCAATTGCCTACCCCATTAGCATTCTAATCAACCGCTCTATCCAGGAAAGTACAGTTCCCCAAATCTGGAAAAAGGCCTTTATCATACCTTTACATAAAGGTGGCAACAATAACAGTGTGACTAATTTCCGCTCCATCGCTATCCTGTCTCCAATCTCTAAACTCCTAGAAAAATGTATCCAAATTCAACTCCTACCACATCTCTTAGATAATCACCTACTAACCCCCACACAACATGGTTTCAGACCTGGTAACAGCACTATGACAGCCCTCCTCTCCTTCCTTGAAACTGTAAACAAAGCCCGGGACTCTGGACTTATTGTCTCTACCCTACTACTTGACCTCTCTAAGGCCTTTGACACTATATCACACAGCCTGCTTTTAACGAAACTCTCAAAACTTAACCTATCTCCTTCATCCTTGAACTGGTTCTCCAGCTACCTATCAAATAGATATCAAGCAGTAAAATGGAAAAAGGCAACCTCCTCATTTCTAAATACCCCAACCGGAGTTCCCCAAGGCTCCATATTAGGTCCCCTCCTCTTTAACATATTCATAAATGATTTCCGTAACTCTATCCCATTCTCAAATATTATCCAATATGCAGATGACTCAGCTATTATCTGCTCGGCCTCATCTATCCTTACACTCCTCAAGCTTATTCAAGACGCTTTTTTAACCACAGAGCAATGGATGAAAAGAAACCACCTAGCACTCAACGCCTCTAAAACCAAATTAATGGTGTTCACCCCCTCTAAAGTCACCTATTTTGATAGTAACACATTCTCTATTACTATTCAAAACAACACACCTCTGGAACTGGTCTCAGAGACCAAATTACTTGGTGTCCAAATTGATAACCAGCTCAAATTCAACTCCCATTTACAACTAAATATCAAAAAAACCATCAAAATCTTGGTATGCTCTATCGGCAAAAGCACTACCTTACACCTGCTACTAAAATCACTCTTTCTACTTCCTTTCTCATCCCCTCACTTCTCTATGGAGCACCACTTCTAACTAACATACAGTCCTCCCTGAAAACACAACTCTCCTCCTGCTACAACAAAATCGCCAAGTTCGCTACCAGCCACAAGTCCTCCACCCACCACTGTTCCTCTCTCCAACAACTACATTGGCTAGAACTACCCAAGCATCTCACCTATACTCAACTAACTCTTGCACACAAGCTCATTTTCAACCCCTCCCTCTGTCCCTCCCTGTCTTCTACCTTTAAAATGCGCCTACCCAATAGAGTATTAAGGTCTAACAACCAAAATCTAATAGAAGTCTACAAACCAACTTGTCCCCCTTGCAAAAATCTTCTATTACATGGTTTAGCACACCTCTGGAACTCCCTACCTCCATCAATTCGTATCACCTCCAACCATTTTATTTTCAAAAAATCTCTTCATTCATATCTAGTATCCCAGTGGGAATGCTCTTGCTTCCACCCCACATAACTAACACTGGCAATTCCATCTTCCTTTCCTTCCCCTATTTACACCTGCAATATTCCCTTAGAAATTCTCCTATCTCATACACTCTTAGTGTTATTATTGTATCCACAAGAATACACCACGCTGTATCCCTTACGTGTAGGATTCCTGATATGTAACTGTACTTCTCATTAATTACTTTGCAACATTCCTTCTTTGTTTGTACCACCTGTAAGCTTCATCACTAGTTTGTATTATTTGTAAAAGTTTCATCTCTAGTTTGTATTAGCTGTAATGTTTCCTCTACTACTTTGTAACTGTTTGTTTGAATCTTTTACTCTTGTATAATTATCATGTTTAACCAATTGTAACTTTGATTGTTTGGAGCTTTTCTCCCCAGGACTCCATTGAAAACGGGTTATTTTTGGCCCAATGGACTATCCTGGTAAACCAACTGCAAATAAAATAAAATAAAATAAAATGCGGTCCTGTGGGTTTCCTCCGGGTGCTCCAGTTTCCTCCCACATCCCCAAAGACATGCTGCAAGTGGATTGGACATGCTAACATTGGCCCTAGGTGTGAGTGCGTGTGTGTGTGCCTTCCGTGGCAGGTTGGGCGCCGGGCTGGCAACTCAACACCATAAAACTCCACTGCCAATCATGAGCGGATAAGGTGATCCACTGTGGCGACCCCTAACCAGGAAAATCTGAAAGAGAGAGAGAGAGAGAGATTCAATTACAACAATGCTTAACATACTGTTTTATCAACATGAGTATCTATTAAATTAGGCATAACTGGGGAATTCTTCCACAGAGTGAGAGTGCCTTTTCATTTAGATCTAAAACCATATAATGCTAAAATCAAATAATTCTTTAATGATAATTTAGTAACATCCTTATTGAGTAAACATGTTTCTTGTAAAAATACTATCTGAGCTTTATATAACTTCAAGTATTTAAGCAGGCTCCCACTCTTAGCTGGATTAATTAATCCAGTAATATTAAAAGATAAACATTTAAAATCAGGCATTTATAACAGAACATATTACTAAAAATACATGTATGTAAAGACTCATATACTTTAGAGATAATGATAAAGGACATTCAGCTATGGACAAAACTTTTAAAACAATTGGAATATTATCTAATAATATACTCTTAAAACATCCTGACATGGAATAACATATTCCTAGTTTGTTGATAAAATCAAACAAACTACATTTCACCCTCCCCATTACACTAACTACACTTAGCTTGTGCTTCTGCTTTGTGCATGTATGTTCAATATCTTAATATGAATCATTTTAAGAAAGCCCTTCTACATGTTATCAAGAAAGAAAGAAAATGTTGCTTAGGTCTTGTTTCACTTTAAATAAGGCAGATTAGTTATCACTATTTCCATCTTCCCTCGTAACCTCTTCTTATGCTCTGGATTACAATAAGAAGGTTGTGAGTTGTTATTTTCACATAAAGGTCAAGAAGTTGAATATTATTATTTATTTTATTTAGTATGTATACAATTATTTATATAACTCTCTATTAACTATATACATGTCTTATCCCTTTCTATTTTTGCTTATACTATCTGTCTTATACCATTTACTACTTACATCAACTCAATACTTTAGTTATAATCCAAATGGAATATGCTGTTTGAAAGAACATGCATACATTCCCTTATATATCAGGTAATCTTTATGCTATAGATTCATAGGTGTTTACTAGGCTAATAACCACAAGGGCCTTTTTAAGCCTAGCCATGCATCCTAAATCTCTGACAAGTTCTATACCCTTGATAAGTGTAAGCATGTGCCTGGGAGATGAACCATTTACAGGTTACCTGTTTGCAACACAGACATAGGTGCCAAACCAGGGATGAACTTCCAGTTCCCCATCCAATTGTCCAAGTTGCACTTAATTTGGATTAGGGAGGAACTCTGCTTCACATAGCTGGGGAGCCTGTTCTATAGACGGGGTAATCTCTGGGATACTATCTTTCCAACAGGAGCCATATTTTTTATACTTTCATTTCTTGCAGTCAGTTTGATATCTTATTTATGTATTTTATCACAGGGAATTTGAACTAACATCAAATATTTTTAAAATAAAATATATTATAATTTATCTGCAATTTTAAATCAAATACAAGGGAATATAATCATTTGTGTCATATCACAATTGTCTTATTATAAGTTGCAGTGTAGTCTATCTATTATATAACAAGCAATCAAAACTTCAAACCAGTTATTATATTTTAAAGCTAATTTTTAATCTTTTATTTATTATATGAATTATATATATTCATTATGTACAGTATGATTTAATACTATATGTTTTAATTCTAACATATGAATGCTTTTTATGTTAATTTATCAGTTTTAACACTTAAAACATACTACATTTTCTACTTTAACATTCTAATACATCACATCCAGTTCAGAGGATGAGTTGAAAGGCCTATCTCCTTGTCTGCCTGACAAAAGCACTAGTGCCACTTATTAGCTTCTTTTACAGCTAAATTTATGTTAAAGGCATGAAAATAATTTGTTTAGCTCTACTTGCTTGCGGCATACATGAATGAATTTAAAACACTTCTACAACAAATATTAGCCCTTCTTAGCCAAATAATCAAAAAAAAACATGAAACATTTTAAACTTTCAAATACTTCCACATACTCAGAAAATATCTTGTCATTAACTCTGCACGTACAAATAAACTTGTGACAATCATGAGTGTTCAGTTTTAATCTTCATTTTAAGATAAAGGCTTAGCAAGTTACTTTAATTAGTAAACAACTACTAAATCTTATAAGATGACAGTAATAAAGCTAACTAGAGATAGAATAATAACTGCAACATCTCATATGCAGATATTTTCTCAGGATTTCATGTATTATTTTATATAAAGCTTTCTATTATTCTTTAAAGGAGACATAACAATAAAAGAAAGAATGACAGATTCAACTTGTATAGGTGCCAATGATGTGCTAATTATTTAGTGTAATTAAAATACTTTCTTTTGTATATGTAAAACAGCCATATATGTGACTTAGAATGCGATTTAACAAGTTTTTTTGCTGTCATTTTTATATTTCAAGTACTGTGTTTAGAAGAACTGTACAAAAGCACGTTAAGATCTTAAAATGTTGGTTTCTTTACATAAACGTCATCGTATTGCTATTTTACATTTAGTGATAGGTATGGTATGACTGATTAAGCTTTGTTTGATATATATATATACATACATACATATATATATATATATATATATATATATATATACATACATACATATATATAAAATGGGTCTACTTCTGAATCTCAAAATACTGAAATACCGAATTTCAGTATCTCGAGACCAGAGTATCGAAACTGCAATTGTTCTAAACTGCACTTTGTCGAATCTGGCGTTGCTGAATGTGCAGTAGGTATTCTTCGTTTTTTTTTTAGTGTGCTGTCACTTTAAGGTGTAGTGGTTTCTGAGAGTTGAGGATGGCGGTCGATGTTCAGAGATCCAGGTAAGTTTGTAGTATTTTGGGTAGGAGTGTGTTTTTTTTAATATTTTTGGAAGTTTTAGTAGTAGGTTGGGGTAGGTAGGTAAGAATGTGTGTGTATAGGTGTTGAGAGTGGTGACTGTTTCTTGTGGGTGTACAAGTGTGTATAATGGGAGTCTCGGGTGCATAGAAGTAGGTGTGCTGTGACCTTGGAGTTGGTATACATAAGTAGTGGAGGTATGGAGGGTGCAGGGGGCTTGCCACCCTGCTTAAACATAGAATAGTGTTATGTGTTTTTTTTTTATTTGTTTTTGTGTTTTTTTGTCAGGGGAGGGTTGGGTGGGGTTTTTTTTTGTTTGTTTTGTTGTTTTCGATATTTTGATAATCTGTTTTTTGGGTTTGTTGAGTTTAGTTCTTTTGGTCTCGAGATACTGAAATTCGTATTTCAGTATTTCGAGATTCTGAAGTTTTTGAAATAAGTGAAAAATGATTTATCTCGTAAAATGTAGTATTTAGTGTCTGATCCTTACTATTCATATCATTATTTATGTTACTAAACAAATATTACAATGAAAATGAATTAATTTTTTTATCTTTCAGTTTTTTACTGTTTTTGCCTTTAACTGACCATCCCTTTCTTGTTGCATTTATTTTGAGAGATGTATACAAGCTCCAGTCCATTTCTTCCATTTTTTTATAGAATTTTATTCTTCTGTATAAACTCCAATGTATCTTCCAAAGTGTTAAAAGTCCCCTCTCCTTCTGTAAGAGGAATCTTTAGTTTTGCTGGAAACAAAGTTTGTGCTTTAATATTGTTTTTCTTTTAGTCCTTTGTAAGTGGTATACATGCTTTCCTTTTTAACATAACTGAAGTTGAATAGTCATTGTCAAATCTTATGTTTTCTTTTATTTTGACTGGCTGTTTTTAAAACTAAATCTTTATCTTTGCTGGAAAAAAATCTAAAACATCTAATAGTTACTGACCTTGGTGTAGGTGGGTTTTTCTTTATTGATGTGTTGGAGAGTGATCTGTGTGACCTCTCAATACCAAAGGAAAGAGCTTCAGGCAGGTTCAATGCCTTGGCAACCAGGTATTTAGAAATCAAATTATACTATCTCCTTCCTCTTTCTCAGGGATGCCATATATCCTAATATTGTTCCTTCTGGATCTGTTTTCTATATCTTCTATTTTTTCCAAAATAGATTATTTAGTTTGAGGAGAAATTCAGCATTAGTCTCACTCTCAACCATTCTTCCATCTAAATCAGTCATTGCCTCTTCTATATTTGAAATTTGTGAAGATTGTTGTTTAAGAGCTTCACTCAGCACTTTTTTTTTTACATTTCTCCTTAAGTTGTCTATTTTGCTTTCCAATTTATCCATCTTTATAGAAAGTTTATTGCTGTTGCTGAGTATAGGCTATCTCTCTTCACTGGATTGTCCTGTACATTGGGTTTGGAGTGACTCATTCTAAGGAAATTAGTTCTTTAAGTTTTTCTTGACAGGAAAAAGCGACAAAAAAAGCTTTCAAACTTATTTTGTCATATAGAAGTTTTATCAGCAGTTGTTTAATTATATATCCATCATATTTTGAAACATTTTCTTTGAATTATTATGTAAAAATCCTGTCAGAGATGTTAAAATAAGCAGAGCAAAAATACAGTGCTATTAACTGCTCACCTTCTTGGCCACACACTCTGTAGGTATTACTCTGCAGAGAGAATTTCTGAACTCCATGTTCTTTCTTCAACGTCTCCTTGCATTATTTTCCATAAAGATAATGTTACTTTACGAACTAACCCTTCCTTCTTTCCTAAAGTAGCTTCTGAAATGAACATTAACTAATCCATTCATTTACTGGTCTTCTTTCCAAAGTTTTCAAATTAAGGATAGTACATGCTACATCTACTTAATTGCACAGATAATTATGTTGTTATCTATACAGGACAAAATTAATCAGAAAATCAGATCAGCTATTTGTTTCCGTTTCACTAAAAAGACTGGGTTGCCAATTTTCTAAAGTTACTTTGGCTAAATGGATCACTGACTGTATTTCTTGGATCTGTTCTCAAGAAGGTATTTCCCAACCAAACCATCCAAAGCTCATTCAACTAGATCCATGGCAACTTCATCCACTTTTTGGTCAAGAACATCTATTGATGATATTTGTGCAGTGGCCACTTGATCCAATGCTTATACCTTTATTACTCATTACAAATTGGATATAATATCCAGAGGCAGGGCCACCTTTGGTTTGGTGGTACTTCAGAATATCTTTCCATGAGGGCCACCCAAGATCAATGTAGCTGGGGACTCTGTCCCATGTGTTGAGGAAGAATGAAAAGGACAACATCAGTTTTAAAAGTTATGTACTCACTATAACTAGGCATCTGTATTGTCCAGTTTCATTCTTCCTCAACTTCTCTCTCATCCATCCCCCATCCTTGCATCTTCTGCAGAAACCTGTTGGACTATTATTGGAGCTTACAGGTCTAGGTTTGAACCCATTTTTTTCTTTAAGCTATCCCTGTTTCTGTCTTATGGCAAAAAAACTTGATTTGAGGTATTGGAGTTGGACTGAGGCATTACAGGTAGAGGGAGTAGCTCAAGAATTGGAGCTAAATTCTACAGTATGTGGCCGAGTCGGATCTGAACCCATGTGTTGAGGAAGAATGAAATGGACAATGCCTAGTTATAGTGAGTACATAATTTTTAATTTCATTCTCTGTTTCTTAAACCTGATAGAAAATACATTTGAAAACTTGCCATTTTAAAGAATATGAATAAGACAGAAACAAGTTAATAATGGGACAAGTTCACAAGAATAAGCTGGCATGGAAGGACCAGAGGCAAAAGCAGTGCACAAAGCAGCTCAGTGTCCCCTCTCACTGGAACATATACTTCTCATCGTTGTAACATCAAGATTCACCACTTGTTTCCTGCCCTATCTCAAGCAGAGCAAATAGGAACTTTTCCCTTTTTAGTATACCACTGGCATTTAACAGCATCAGACAGTGGTACAGGGAAGCAGCATGGGGGGAGTACTCAGCAGTGTTTTACAATAAACCAGTACCATGTCCCATCACTTTTACTGCAAGGCATCAAATTCCTTTTTCTCAGTGTATCAAAACATAGGTGTCAAAGCAACAACAGAACCAATTCTAGAAGCAGAATAAGTAACAGATTTTTTTTTCTCCATGTTTTTCCTATTGTACTTATTTATTTCTATTTGTTAACCAGGTAGGGAAGCTGGTCCAAAACTCCCTTTCAACCATGATCTAGGCAGAAAAGCAAAAATACAGAATTAAGGCAAACATACAGAAATAATAAAATCATACAATACACAGTCAGGGAGTTAAGTCATCATTTGATGTACATAATTGATGCAGGTTATTTTGTTGATAAGAAATATTGTGTACAGACATAGAATTATTTATATGTACTATATACACTATGTACAGATTCAGTTGTAAACCAATGTCATTAAAGCTTAAAAAAAAAAAAAACGCTGAAAGTATTAACCACGAGCCCAGTTTTATGCAGAATCTGAATTTATTAAACGGTGTTAGCACTTTGGCCAGTAATGCATAGGATTTCTGCATAATATATACATTTGAGTCTCCAGTATAACTATAGACTTTGTTAGTTAATTGTCTACTTTTGTTTTCTAATAGTAAGAAGTTATTCACAAATAACTGAATGAACTTTATTTCTCAAGTGACTTGTTACAAATCAAGTGATCTTTGAAAGTTATAGAAAGCATCTGATATGCATTCTACAGTTAGTTCTGATGAAGTCCTATGCAGAATGAAACACTATGCTACCTGCTGTATAATAAAGTTCTTTTTAACTTTGCTGGATGTGACTAATTCCTGTTCAGGACTGTTGGCTTCTGAGATTATGTTTGGTTTTTAGCTTCTCTAACACAGAAGGAGGCTTCTTTTGTTTTGTTTAGATGTGTAAAGCTCCCATCTGATGGACGGACAATTGAAGGGATTACCAGATATGAAACTGGACTTGTCAGAGTACTTACTGTGATCATCAGGTAACAATGAAGGGGATCTAAAGCTGGCAGTTATGTGGTAACTGA
Source organism: Protopterus annectens (assembly GCF_019279795.1). Lineage (NCBI taxonomy): Eukaryota > Metazoa > Chordata > Ceratodontiformes > Protopteridae > Protopterus > Protopterus annectens. The sequence continues at coordinate 1,749,264,669 of NC_056728.1, read as the reverse complement.
CTTTATGAAATGTGACCAAAATAACAAGGAGCTCAAACTCAGAATATTGAAGCATTTGACACAAGTTAATATTTTAGTGGTTAAAATCATATACTTTTCCCTGACCCAGAGGGTCTGAAAGGGTGATGGCTGCTGTTCCCTGTTATACACAGAGAGTTATCATAACACCGAAACTAAGTTTTGTATCTACACATGCACGTGTATATATTGGGCAGCTTTCAAATCGGACAATTTATTAAGACTCCTAGCATTCAGCAGAGCCACCTTAAAGTAGGCCAGATTAGAATTTATACTTTGGAATATCTAATAAATGAACTTTTCTGAAAAAAGGCACTATTGGGTAGAAAGTCTAGAATAAATGTAACTGATGATCTATTAGTGTGGGGGCCAGGAACAGAACATCAAGACAAGAGAATGATACAGCTGCTGCTGAATATATTAAGACAATATAATTTCAAGCTAAATAAGAGCAAATGTAAAATCAAAGTGTCAGTACTGAAATACAGACTTTAATTCATATGGCTGATCATGCCTCTTCTGCAGTAGATTTCAGACCTCCTGCCATTAGAATTGAACTGGTACTGTAGAGCTATGGATATGAAAAGGGAGGCGCTACAATATTAAAATGTAATGAAGTATCAGCTCTGTTGCCGTAAAGGGATAAAGTCCTGACTATAGCCCAAGTGACCCAAGTCAGTTAGTGGCATGGGCATCTGCCAAAGCTGGCATGGGGACGATGGGTGTGGCTAAGCTGGCATGGGGAGGAAGGGTGTGGCTATCCTCAAGGGAAGGGGGCAGGCTGGCATAATTTAATGCCACAATCTCAGATATGGGAGAAAAATGCAAAGGATACTCCAAGAGTATGCATTAGGCCTCCAAGCCATGGATGTGGTAGCCCTCATCACTGATGTATGTGAGTCTGCACTCACACAGGAGGGCACAGTGGCTTTCAGTGGTTCATACATAAGTACTAGGCTAGCTGCCCATGAAGGCTATTTTTAAGCCTAGCCAACTTCTCTTCAAAGGTGAGAATTACACTCTGTATCTTGTGTTTTAGAGGTAACCACCCTAACCACTATATCAGACATCAACCCCCTGATGGTGATATGCGTCATTAGTCCCATGGCCAGGGAAGGGAGTTAGAGCCTGTTATAAATACTCCTTCATTGCCAGGATGCCAGCAAGGGGAAATGCCACTTCTAAGTTTGCGTATATGATGGCTTTGTCAGGTAAACACTCATCCTTATTACAGCATACCCAAAAACAAATGAAATTTGCTGATAGGGGAAAACAGTTGGCATAAGGGTTAGTGTCTTTGCCTCCCATGCAGAAGGTTACCTCTGACGAATGCGTGTTTGGAGTTTGCATGTTCTTCCTATGTCTCTGTGGGGTTCCTCCCACCTCCGAAAAACATGCTGAGTGTTTCCATCTCAGACTCACCAATGAATGGAGCTGTGGGCAGCAGCACAGACTTTACATGGTGCCCTACAGGGGGAAGAGTTGTACAGACCAACTGCTTTGGGAATCTACTGTGGTGAGCAGTATCCTCAAGATAGGAGAACATGGATCACAGACTGCATGCTGTGGCAGGGCTAGCCACTCAATGGTGTAAAACATGGCTCTAGGTGATTTGGTCATGTCACCAAAAAGGGCATGGGTAGTTACCGGTAATAATTGGATTGAGGACCTGGCCTACTCTGACCTTTGCACCATTCCGTACATGTGTGGGACTGTGTAAGCATCTACTCTGACCTACACCAGGGACCCATGCTAATGGTGGGAGGGGTGTATGTACCCCTATTGGCCACTGTGTGCCCACCATAAAGCCCAGAAATCCTGGATGTATAAGCTACTGGCCGGCCAGTGTCTAGTTGCTCAGCCTTGGTTACCTGGGATAGCTCCGTTGAACAAAAGCTGGACGTAAAACCAATCAACCTGCCAAACATGAACTGAGAATTGCTACACACTGACAGGACCCAGCTTGGAAGTGGATGACATGATGATACGGAGGAGGCTGGACATCTTATATATCCAAGAGACAAGATGAAAAGGCAGTACAGTGAAGCCACTTGGCTTGGGATCCAGAATCTACTACTCAGGAGGGGGACAGGCTAGAAATGGTGTGGGAATTGTGGTGAGAAAGAGCCGTCAGAAGGCAGTGAGGGATATCATCAGAATTAGTGACAGACTCATAGCAATCAGACTCCAGTGTAATGACAGGGCAGTATTCATAATCTCAGCCTATGTGCCACAGCAGGGTTGTGATAGTGAGGAAAAGAGTGCATTCAGACAGCAGTTGCAGGATGTACTAGATAAAGCAGGACAACAGGAACTGGTGTTGATAATGGGTGACTTGAATGCATATATCGGGACACACAGAACAGGATATGAGGACTGCCTGTGTCCACATGGGTGGGGCAACAGGAATAAAGAAGGAGAGGCCATTCTAGGCTTCTGTCTGGTAAATGGCTTGATAGTAGTCAACACATGGTTTAAAAAGAGAAACAGTCACAAGATCAAATACAGGAGTGGCCAACATGGAACTCAGGTAGACTTTGTCCTAGGGCACTGGGGAAGAATCAATGATTGCAAAGTCATATACAGTGAAATAGTTATCCCACAGTATAAACCACTGGCTGCCACAATCAGCTGCAAACAGTGGTCAGAGAAGGCTCTAAGGTCAACAGAGACCACTCTGAAGACCTGGAAGTTGAATGGATAGATAAAGTAAGACAGTTCAAGGAATTAATCAGTACTAGAGCACTCCAACAGGGAGAGGAAATAGGTGAAGTTGAAGAAGAATGGCAGTCCCTCAGAGGACTACAGAACAGGTATGTGGCCGAGCCAGGTATGGAAATAAGGTACATAAGAAAAGGTGGTGGTGGAATGTAGAAGTCCAGGGAGTCATCAAAAGAAAGAAGGAGTGCAGGAAAAAGTGGGAGATAGAAAAGACCAACCAGGCTAGAAAGGAATATTGGCTGGCTAAGAAAGGAGTTACAATAGCAAAGAATAGGGCATTGCAGGCACTCTACCAACTTCTGGAAAGTGACTCAGTAGATGGCACAAAGAAACTATATCAGGTTGCAAGGCAAAGACAGAAAGATAAAGAAGATAGTGAGACACCCTTCGTAAGGGATGCCAGCAACAACCTGCTCACCAATCCATGGGAAATCAAAGGCAAACGAAAGGAGCATTTTCCAGCAGCTTCTGAATGAAGAAAATCCCACAGAAGCTGTACTGCCCCAGAAACTACAATGACAGAAAGAGCCCACTCTAGAAGAAGTAAGGATAGTGCTAAGGAAAGTAAAGTTAGGGAAAGCATCAAGCTCAGATGAGGTCACAGCAGATATGATAAAGATGTTGGGTGAAATAGGAGAGAAATAGCTCCTGAGGGTACTCATAGCAGTGTGGAGAGAAAGGCGCATCCCAGATGACCGGCTAATAAGCATACTAGTGCCAGTGTACAAGAGCAAAGTGGACATCCACAACTGTGGGCAGTACAGAGGCATCAAACTCCTGTCACATTGCATGAAAGTTTTGGAGAGGGTGAGTGATAAATGGAAATGCAGAGTAGTAGAACGTAAGATGGGAACTGAGTAGTTCAGACTCAGATCAGGATGCAGCACAACTGACCCGATGTTTGCAGTGAGACATGGTTGAAAAGAAGCTAGATAGAAAAAGTCCAAATGGGCATTCATAGACTTGTAGAAAGCATATAACAAAGCCCATGAAAGCTGATTTGGGCAGTGCGGTGGTGGTTCGAAATCCCAGAAACACTGGTAGAATTAATGCAGGCTATGTAAAAGGACCCAATGACTCAAGTACGAACAGTGTTTGGCCTTACAGTGGAGTCCACAGTGGGAGTGGGTATACACCAGGGTTCAGCTCTGAGCCCACTGCTGTTCCTACTGGTGATGGACTACATTAGCAAATAGGTTGGAGGGGGCAGACCAACAAAGTCGCTGTATGCAGACAATGTGGTATTACAGTTAGACTCACAGCAAGAACTTCAGCAAAGGATAGTGGAATGGAATGCAAAACTGAATTCACATGGGATGAAACTAAGCACAAAGACAGTGGTAATGACAGCAAACTGGGAAATCAGAAGAAGCTGAGAAATGGGATAGAAGGGAACATAATGGAACAGGTAAATAGCTTCAAGTATCTAGGAGGAGTGGTTGAGAAGGAAAGCCTGAATGAAGAGGTCAAAGCTAAAAGCTGAGGGGCTGCAGCTAACTGGCATAGAGTCTCAGGTGTAGTCTATGACAGAAGAATGCCAAAGAAGCTGAACAGTAAGGTGGGCAAGACAGTGGTGTGACCAGTACTACTGTATGGTACAGAAACCTGGGCAGTAAAGGCAGAGCAGATAAGAAAGACAGAGATGACTGAAATGAAGTGTCTGAGAAGGGTGGTAGAATGCAGAAAGCAGAATGTGGGACAGATGAAAAAATGAGTACATAAAAGCAGAAGCTAAAGTAGCTCCAATTGTAGGAAAGATGAAAGAGAACAGATTATGGTGATTCAGACACGTGCAGAAAAGCAGAAGACAATCTGGTGAAGAAGATTTAAAACAGACGAGAAGAAGGTATGAGGAAATAAGGATGTCCAGCAAAGAGGTGGATGGATTGTGTGAAAGAACACCTGTGACTGACAGGCATGAGTGTCGAAGAAGACAGGAGTGTGGCATTGAACTGAGAGATGGCGAGTTAACAAGACACCTTGACTCCATGTAGGAAATGGGAAAGGGGGGGCAGCTGCTGCTGATAATGTCAAGGAGAGGCTTGATGGTCTGCAGGCAGAGTAAAAGGAAGCAGACTGAAAAAATATATGTAACATGATATGAATAAGTTAGCTGTGCTGCAAAATTTGCTCGTCAGAATGATATAAGAGTTTGTATTCTAAAAAAAGAACATCAAATATTTACGTGTAAACAGCACTTATAGATGCAAAAAAAGATGGTGGCAATAGTGCATGGATGTCAGAAATTTCATGTGTATGCATACAGTAAGGAAGTTTAGGTAGCAACAGATCACAAAACCTTTCAAAGTATATCCAGAAAGGTTTTATAATAAGAACCTCCCAGACTGTAGATGATATTATTTAATCTACAAAAAAGTACAGTTTTGTACCTACCATAAATGTAGATGTTCGAAGATCCACATTGCTGCAGTCCTTACACTTGGGTAGTCCGCTGTCCTCGGTCGGCCCGAATATCAAAATAATCGGCTGACGCCGGTCAAGGCGCATTTGACTGACATCATTTCTTGCCCCAGATGTCAGAAGACCCTAAAAATAAAGGTCAAAACCCAAAGACAGCAAACCAACCACCAACCTTCCTAGCACCAAACATATGTACAATATATACAATAAACAATATACACCCAATTGACCACCCAACCCACACAACCGCCTCCAACAGAGGGAAGGAGGGAGGACATCTACATTTATGGTAGGTACAAAACTGTACTATGTTCTTCATCTCACATTGCTGCAGTCCGAATCCCAAAGCAGAGGGGAGGATGGCCAAACTATAAGGAAGCAGGAGCTGCCAAAATGCCCAAACCAGCCCTGGATTTAGAGTAAAGTGGTAGGTGATAATGCCTGGAAAAAGTATGCACTGAACTCCAAGTAGCTGCCTCCAAAATATCCTTAGTTGCCACCCTCTTAAAAAGCTGTTGAAGTGGCAGTAGCCCTGGTGGAATGAGGCCTAATCCCAGCTGGAACTTCCTTGCCATGATGGGAATAACAGAAAGCAATGCAAACCCAATCCACTTAGAAATAGTTTGTTTTGACACAGGCTTGCCCTGAGAACTCAAAGCAAAAGAAACAAATAACTGCTGAGACTGCCTGAACCCTTTAGTTCTGTCCAAATAATAGCATAACTACCTGTGTACATCTAAAGTGTGCAAAATCTTTTCCCCATTATTTTGGGATTTGCATAAAGGTAGGCAAATGAATAGTTTGGTTTAAAGCCACACTAGAAACCACTTTAGGCATAAAGAAAGGATTAGTCCAGAAGATACCCTATCTTATGGAAAATCAAGAAAGGCTCAACTGCCATAAGGGCCTGCAACTCAGAAACCCTTCTTGCAGAGGTAATAGCCAACAAAAAGCAGTCTTCCATGACAAAAACTTTAATTCAGCAGTAGCTGCAGGCTCAAGGTTGTAGAGTGAGTTTCTCCAACACAAAATTGAGATCCCAAGCAGGAGTAGGAGCTTTTGGGGGTCTTATATTCTTTGCCCCTCTAGAAATTGCTTGAATAAAGGATGAGAAAACAATGGTGGGTCACAATCATAGTGAGGCATGAACCTTAATAGAAGAGAAGGACAAACCCTTGTCCAGTAACTCAGTAAGATATTGAAGAGCCACACTTAAATTAGGCTCAGAAACATCAAAATCCTTTGCTGCATTCCAAAATAAAAATCTCTTCCATTTTTCATTTTCCTTGTACTAGGCCTTCTAGCCTCCAAAATAACATTCAAAACTTGTTGTGGAAGTGGAGGCCCACTATGGTTCAAAACAGAATATGCCAGGCTGTTAGGTGCAGAGAGTGAAGCTTGACATTGAGCAGATGACTGTCCTCCTGAGACAACAGGTGTGGAATCGTAGGCAAAGGCCATGGAGGCTTCCGGCTCCTCAGTAATGGGTACCAATGCTGTCGAGGCCAATCTGGAGCTATTAAAATCATCCTTGGCTTGTCTTGTCTGGCTTTTAGTAGTACCTTTGGGAGGAGAGGCAGAGGAAAGGCATACACATGAAGATTGCTCCAATTGAAAGAAAGAGCATCCACTCTCCAAGCTGTTGGATGAAACCTTTTTGCAAAACTTTGGCAGCTGGTGGTTTAGTGGGAAGCGAACAGATCTATGTCTGGAGTTCCCCATGACACTGTCAATTTCTGAAATACATGAGGATCCAGGGGATCCATTATTTGTCTGCTCAACACATCTGCTAAGGAGTTCTGTGCTCCGGCAGAAACCTTGCTTGAAGATTTAGCTGTAAAGTGAGAGCAGTCTCCCACAAAATCACTGCATAGAGGATAAGAATGTGTTCCTTGTTGATGTACCACATGACAGTTGTGTTGTCTGTTAGAATCAACACCTGCCCTGGAAGAAGTAAATCCTTGAAGGCTATTAATGCAAACTGGACTGCTAACATCTCTTTCAAGTTGATATGTAGATGTTGTAGTCTGGCAGGCCACTTGTCTTGTATCCACTTTCCATTCAGATGAGCTCCCCAAGCTTTGTCTGAGGCATCTGTCGTTAGAATCAAATTCCTTTTGAATGCAAGGTATTATTGAATGACAGTGTCCAAATCCTGGCAGTGCTGTGTCCATACATTTTGAGATACCATTGTAGCTTCCTCATATGCAGTTTGGCATTGGGAAGCACCAGAATACAAGATGCCATGAACCCTAAGGCTTGAAGGACTGTCCTTGCAGTCAGCCGGACTGATGAGACAACTGATGAAAGTAAAGGGAAAGATTCTTTTGTTTGTCCGGGGTCAAAAGGCCATCTGGGATGCTGTATTCAGTCTCACACCCAGAAAGCACATGTCTTGAGAGGGTACTAGACTGGACTTTATTTCATTCACAGAATACCCCAGGCATCTTAGCACTGCTATCACATAATCCAAATGATGAAGAAGCTCGTCCCTTCCTTGAGCCAGAATTAGGCAATCGTCCAGATAAGGATAAATCTGTATTCCTTTTAACCTGAGGAAAGCTATCACTGGAGCCAGAACCTTCGTGAACACACTCTGGGTAGATAAGCCAAAGGGCAATGCAGAGAACTGATAATGAGAAGTCCCAGCTCGAAACGAGATATACTTCCTGCAACTCAGTCTAGGAACATGAAGATAAGCCTCCTTGAGATCTAAAGTTACCATCCAATGATCTTTGCCAGCAGTAGAAAAGCTGCTGTAGCGTCAACATTTTGAACTTGGGAATGTCCAGATAAGTGTTGAGGATAGATAAGTCCAAAATTGGTCTGTATGAGGAACAGCTAGGCCCACTTCTGGCATAGGGACCCTGAATGGCCCTAGTTGGAGTAACAGAGAAATTTGCTTGTGAGTCTCTATTCTTTGCAGAGAGAACGTCTGGCATGCCAAACCTGTAACCGTGGTGTATGATATCCAATACCCATCTGTCTTGGGTAATTAAACTCCAATTTTCTTTGAAAAGTGCAACCCTTCTCCCAAAAAGGCTGCCAGACAAGAAGGCTCTGGCAGCTGGTCATTGGGTCTGTTTACGAAAGGACTGGACCCCTCCCTCACCTGAAGACTGTGCAGGAGAACTGGCCTGAAAGAACCCTGAGCTCTGCTAGACTGGGAATCATAAGAAGGATACATCCACCCCTTAGTAGGCAATTTCTACTAAACTTTGGAGGCTGAACCAAAATCTTTAACAGTCTGCATAGACTTAGCCTTGTCTTCCATTTTCTTTAAAACTGTCTCAACAGGAGAACCAAACAACACATCAGATTGTAAAGGAGCATCTAAAATCCTTGTTTTAACATGGTCAGACAAATTCTGATCCCTCAGCCAGGTGTGCCGAAGAACTGACCCAGTGGCAGCCACCCAGGCCTGTACAGCATCAAAACCACATTGCAAAGAATGCTTACCCACCTGTTCAGAAACATGTACTAAATCTTGCAATTCTTTACAATCAATACCTTCCGCCAGAGCATCAACCTTAGACTGCAATTGTGAAAGGAGATAGTTTTGGTATTTTAACATGTGAAAACTGGCAATTCAAAGCCCTCATAGCTAGAGTGGAAGAAGTATAAACTTTCTTTCCCCATCTGTCCAAAGCTTTGGCCTCTTTGTCTGAAGGAATTCTTGACAACAGAAGCCTTAACACCTTTAGGGCCCTGACTAACAGTTTCTGGGTCTGCCCTAGGACTCTTAAAAAGATACTTATGAGCTTCAGGCACCCTGTAATATCTATCAGGTTTAACAGGAGCAGGAGGCAAAGAATCAGGATTAAGTGAAGCCTCTGCAAAAACATCTTCCACCACATCTAAAACAGGAGGTATAGCCAAAGGGCTATGCTGGGGCAAAACAAAAATTCCCTAAGCCTTTTCCTGGAATCAGAGAAGTCCTGGCCTTCCCACTTAAAATGCTCCCTCATAGAATGAAGAGTTTCTGAAAAGAAAAATCCACAGGAGGAGAAGCAGAAGGAGTAGAATCATCCACATCAGAGTCAGAATAAGGAGAATACTCCTGCAAGTCTTCAAACATCCAAGCCTGCTCAAAACTCCTGGCTCAGGCTCCACCCTAGGTCTCTTATCAGGAGGGCAAAAGAACCCTAATCAAAGTAATCAAATCTTCTGCCATTTTAAGCATATGCTTCTTGGGCACAGTTCCTGAAGAACTAGGGGTGACACCAACTAGCTAAACTTGGGGCCTGCCCTGGGAGAAGCCTTGGCAACAGAAGGAGAGGGCCTAACCACCTTAGGAAGGGAGGGAGAGTAACCTGAGAGAAGCCCTTCGGCCCTGACCTGCCTCCTGAGAGGCCAAATCCTGCAATAACAAAGTCTCTCCCTGGGAACCCAAAGAAATCTCGGTGGAACCACCACCTCTAAAGAACCTTCTTCCAGCCTAGGCTTAACTGCTTTGTCCTTAAGACTAACCTGGCACAATCCAACCTTCTCTTTATAGTTAAATCTAGCACAAGAGCGACAGCCAACAACGTCGTCAGGCCCTAAACAAGGAATACACAAAGTATGATAATCTATCTGTTTCCCACAAAATGCAATTATTCACTTTTCTGACATCCGGTAAACCACTGAGGCAAGAAAAACTAAAATATTCCCAACGGGTACTTAGCCCTTCCCCAAGTGACTCGGTCTGAAAATCTCAGAACGCCAATGCTGCTTCTGCATCGGACCATGCGGCAAAGACTGAGGATACTGATGTCAGTCAAATGTGATATTCGGGCCGACCGAGGACAGCGGACTACCCAAGTGTAAGTACTGCAGCAATGTGAGATGAAGAACATCATGACAGACAAGGAAATACATATAGCAGATAAGTTGAATGTATCTATCAGAGATACATTGAGATTTTAGAACAAAAACAGAAATTCTTTGGATTAGTCACGGTTAAAATGATAGAAGAAAAAGAATTTCAGAGCTGTACTAATGCTGACTTAAGAGTTACAACTACTGAAAGATGTTAAAATATAAGGATGGCCTGAGCAAACATCATAAGTAAGGGAGAAATTCAGTTTTATTTTTCATTCAAGGAAGAAATAACTGCACTTAAATGGTACACTTTCAAAGCTAACAAAATACCAGGTTCCAATCAAATGAGAAAACAATTGCTTGAAGAGACACATGAATCACATCTGAGAATATTCAAATGTGAAGAAACAGCACAGACATAACATTTTGGGCAGGAATGTCTGCTCACAGAGAACAAGAACATTGTTCTGCAGTCTGCAATGTATACCATTATAACAATTAAAAGGAAGGAATGTTAGCTTACCCAGTTCTGCAATCAAGTAAAGTGGTTGCATACCTGGTCAGTGAAGCCCAGCCAGCTGATCCTACCACACTGCAGCTGTCACCTCATCAAACGGGAACCTCCATTTCAGCAGTAATGTCCACTAACAGAAAATTGTGACCTTCCTCAATGCATTGGATATGAACAAGTATGCATACCCAGGAGCATAGCAGCAGTCAGACATGCAACTGCTGCTACATAAAGGTTCTGCCATTTTTGGTGAATGTACAGCACTACTGAAACAGAGGTTCCTGTTTGATGAGGGTGGTGGCAGCAGCACGTTAGAAATGTCTGGCCAAGTTTCGCCAACTTGACATGTGGCCACATCACACAATTCCCCAATTCCAAATCAGCCTTGGAGTTGAGTAGGAAGTAATTTGTTCTACTGCAGAGAAGACATGTATCTCATACATGTAGAGTATTATTAAAAGTTTTCTGAAATAATCACAATGACAACACGTGCAAGTATGAACACTGCATTAAAGTCTATATTTTCAACACAAATACCTTATGTTCTCATAGTTGACAACGGTCTGTTATACACAAGTTAAGAATTCAGATTTGTATGAGATTAGGAATTGAGCACAAATAATGTCCACACTACACCAACTTCAGTTTTATGGACACTGGAAAGAAGCATCCAAATGGTGAACAATCTTAGCAATAGCTGTTACGATTGTCTTATTGTAGGTTTGGAATACAGTAATACTGCAATGGAGGGTCTCACTCATCCAGCAGCTCAATTATTAATGGGAAGAAGGCTGAGAAGGAGATTACCTACTTCAGCTACATTGCTGATGCCCGAAAATCAAAACAAAGTAAAAGAGATGCTAGAAAAAAATGAGATGAGACATAACTAATTCTATAAGAACTGCAAAAGGCTACCAGATTTACAGGTCGTGGTTGAAGTATTACTTCAAAAGCCATGGAAAAGTCTGCAGCTGAGGTTGTTGGTCAGCCATCAAAATCAAGATCCTACGTAGTTCAAGAGGAAGATGGTTTCAGCTGAACAGAAGAAATCACAGACAGCTGATGCACACAACAAGAACATCAAAGTCAGAAGCGAAGCTTCAGGAGGCAAAGCAGGTACAATTGTCACAATCAGCCCTTCTGAATGTGATAACTGTGATGATCAAGAGTTACAGAGAGAGGTACAGGGCAGAGAAGGGACAGGTAAAGAGAAAGAGGAGGCTCTTTAAGCTGTCTCTCCAAATTAAGCTGTTTTGTAGCAAGAGCTGTCACAAAAGAATGACAAGGTGTTCGGTGTAAGTGGTCATGTTAAATTATTCACATTCTAGATACTGCATATCACTGGAGAAACAAAAAAAAAACGTATGGGCTGCTCCAGAGTTAAAAAGAATGCTATTCATAAGCTATGACAGGCTTACTACATTTTTTTTTCTGCTGCTAGGCATACCATATGTATCTGCTTTTTTAACAAGAAACAGCTTTATTAAATTATCAAGTATGACATAAGCAATCTTACATTTAAATGAAAATGAATCAAGACTTACTATTGTGCAAGGTTAATTTTAAATCTTCAACACAATTCATACTATATTATAAACTATCTTACATAACAGTTTTAAATGGTATCATGCATGTATATATAGCTTTAAGATTAACGATCTAAGAAGAATGATTTGCATGTCATGTTGTACACTGTTGCTTCTACATACATCATGTAGAATACAGACATTATGGAGGTGAAACACCTACTACTTCTGTCTGTTATTTGTTAAGCCTCCTGACATGGCAAAACAACTTTGGTTCCTTCTGATACAACATAAGCCTTCCTTATTGTTCAGTAAAAATGTTCAAGTTAAAGTCTCTGGTTCTACCACAACAGAACTGTTGGTGACTCGAATCCCATACCATCCTTTCCAAAACTGTGTGTCTTCGCCTGCATGGTTAAATCTTACATAGCGTACCCCATGACCATAATTTTTGAATGTGTGAGTCATCTAGGAAAACAGAAAAAAACAGTTTATATATTAAGATTTTGATCACAAAACACTTCTTAATAGATTACAGAAGCATATTTTTGCCTACTTTTGTTTGCCTGAAATAATTTAATCAGAAAGAAAAAGAGAAGCCTTTGTTATCCATGTCAGTAATGTATTTGAAAAAAAAAGATCCATGTATGCTAACAAAATATTTATTCAACAAACTAAAACGTATTTTCTTTATCCATTCTCAGTAAGAGAATGAATGAAATAAAAATGTATAATTATTTATAATGGATTAAAGTGAATGCACTACAAATCAATTCACATTTGCTGAAAACATGCAAGTTCAATCAAATTTATCAAAAAATGTCCTAGATAAACATAACTCCATAAAAGTGATGTACTGGTTCTGTTTTGTATGCATTAACACACCAAGAGGTTTGGGCTATGTTCCAGTAAGAACCTAAATGCCTGAATGTGCTGTTATCAGAATATAATCCAAGGAATGCTGCTTGTTAATGCACATATAAGATTAGGTTTCTGTGATGACATATACAAATGACCAAATATTCTAAGTATAGCAGCTGAAAATATACATTTGTATTTATGTAGAAACATTAAAATTGTCCTTTCTGCTGTTGCTGTATGATTCTAATCTTTATTAATACAAGTCAGACATCAAGTAAAGCAATTGTTTATTTGTTTACTATTTTATTTGAAGTTCTCTGCTGCATTCAATATGCAAAAGGCAATGTAGAAAATTCTACATGTTAGTGTACCCGTGCTATTGCATTTCTATTAGAAAGGAAAACTGTAACTTGACTCTGGGCCACACTACAGTTCAGAACTACAGGATGTACCACGCAGTACAACAGACAATACATTTTAATACAACAGGCATTTTTTTAAACAATCATAAATCATGACAAGCAAAGAGTGATTTGTGCTGATAGAGTTCAGTCTGATAACTGATAATACAGAATCTGTATTTATTTTCTCAAAGACATAGCAAGAGGCTTTAGCACTTAAGGCATACAGAATGCCATTTAAATTCCAAGTAACAACAAACTCAGGAATGCATTTTAATTCCAGTGACTTGTAGGCAAGGTTTGTCGGCAGTTACACAAAGTTTACTTCACACTGCTATTCCCTAAGTTAATCTCTGTACAACTAAAGAAGAAAAGCACACATATGCCATGACACTGTCAACTTCCACAGGACCAATAACAACTATGTCTCTTCTATCTTCCTAGACCTGTCAAAAGCCTCCGACATGGTATCTCACACTAACCTACTAAATACCCTCACTGACCTTCATTTCTCAAACTCCACACTTGCATGGTTTCAAGACTACCTCACAGGATGGCAACAAGCAGTCTCTTGGCAACATACTCTACCACCCGGATTAACAGTTACTCTTGGAGGCCTCAAGGATCTGTCCCAGGCCCAATTCTATTCTCTATATTTACTAATAAACTCCATCTATCAACCACTCATGCATCACTCAACCGACATGCAGATGACTCCACAGTGATCTGTTCTGCACCCTGTCTGTTAGATCTACAGACTCTAAGTCAGAAAGCCTTTCATGACGTAGAATTCTGGCTCACAAATGCTAACCTAAACTTAAACCCTAACAAAAAAAAAATCTAATGGTATTCCTCCCTAATAAAACTTCTCCCCGCTCTAATCCATTCTTCATCTCCTCAATTAACAAAACTATCATCACCCCATCACCACACACTAAACTGTTAGGAGTAGAAATTGACTGCAAACTTAAATTTGATATTCACATTTCCCAAACAGTGGAAAAGGTATATAAAAAACTTGGTACTTTATACAGGAATAAACACTTTACCAAAATACCAAAATATCTATTGCCCAAACACATTTGATATCCACCTTATTATATGCAGCTCCCATTCTCACTAATCACAAGAAATCTAAACTACAAAAACTTGAATCCTGCTATAATAAAATTGCAAGATATGCCACAAATTCGCCAACTAGATCACACCACTGCCTCGCACTCAAGCAATTCAACTGGCTACAACTCCCCCATCTCCTACACTATACACAATTGACAATGGCCCACAAACTCCACTCAAAACCAAACAAAATACCATCCTTATAAACCTTTCTTCAGCCCATATTACCAATAGACTACTATGTTCCTGCAACAAACAACAAATGAAAACCTACTTATCCCAAAACGAAGCAGAGGATTCCCTATTTGCTAACTACATACATACAATCTGGAATGAACTGCCGGTAAACATTACCTCCATAACATCCCTACCACTATTCAAAACTAGCCTAAAACAACACTTCCTTACCAAGTCACTCTGCCCATGTTCCACCTTCACTTGACAGATATTATCTCACTCTCAACTGTCTCCTATACAAATTTTCCTGGCTAATTAAACTCTCAGAAACTACAACTTTTAACATCATAATATAACAGACCTTCAAATCACCTACTTTTATTCATCACTGCCTAAATGCTGCTGACACACTTTGGGATCTTACTTATACTGCAGTCTTTTCCCTCTCTTACTATCTATATCTTATATCTTCTCATGCCTGCATAAAATTCCTTTAATGTACTATTAGATTGTACAATTCTTGTGAGCATAGCAGACTGTATACCAATGTAATACAAACTACTGTTATCTCATCCTTTACTGATGTATACAAGTCACATTTAAGTTACATAGTGCAACTACTGCCAATTGTACTTTGATATGTATTGCTTACATATTTGGATGTTATTCATATGTGTATGTATATGTACTAACCCGAGTTTTTCTCCCCAGGCCTCCGCTGAAAAAAGACGTGTCCAGTCGGACTTTCCCAATAAACAAATGTAAAATAAAATAAAATAAAATATTTATTTATTTATTTGTTTAGTGTGAAATTTTGACTTGGAACAAGCCAATTTTCAGCGGAGAAATGCTCCAGATGCACGTCTTTGTAACATGGGAGGAAACCGGAGGAAACCCACACAAACGCAGGGAGGACATACAGACTCTGCACAGCCGACAATCGAACTGGAGAACCTCTTGCTGTGAGGTGACAATGCTACCGCTGCACCACTGCGCCGTCCAAAATTCCTCTGACTACAATCATTAAGGTGTTTGAAAGTCAACTAGAGGCTTAAGCAAGACTCCAGCCTGCAACCCTTGGTTCCTCAGTCCAGCACTTTACTGTTAAGCTGTCCGACTACACTTTTCTGATGAAAGTTTTTTTACTTGCAATGTTCCTTTTGCTAGTCTGTATCATCTGTAAGTTTCATCAATTGTAATGTTTATTGTACTATTTGTAATGTTTGTTCGAATCTATAACATTTGTAAAATTTATCATCTATAACCTATTGTAACCTTGATTGTTTTTGGAGCTTTTCTCCCCAGGACTCCATTGAAAAGGGTTCATATTGGCCCAATGGACTATCCTGGTAAACCAACTGCAAATAAAATAAATAATAAAAATAAAATAAGAACATAAAGAAGATGCTGTTTGTTTCTATGGTGGTTACTCTGCTTAACTGATTCATCCAAAACTTGCAGCCAAATTTAAAATATGCACTTAATTATTTACTTATTTATTCAACATTTGTTAACTGGGTAGTTGAACTGGTCCAAGCACTCTTTTCAGTCATGACCCGGTCTAGAGAGGTCAGACAATACAAACAAAGGAGTAAAAAGGTCACAGGCAACAGGATGTAGAACTGTTTACAAAGAAATTTATATAGCCATTGGCAGTGGTATAGTTGTAGATATTTAGGAAGAGATCATTTTGAATTTTCAAGTAGGTACACTTCATTACTGACGAGCAAATACATTTACAGTTCAATTCCAAAGAAACATTTCAATGAATATGAGAAGAGTTGGAATAGTTCTAAGCCAGCAGATGGAATACATAGTTGTTCCTTAAGTTTCTTGCCTTATGGGCGCTTTCTAGCCCACATCTCTGAAACAATTAAGAGGCATGCTGCTTTATCAAATAGTTTTTTAGTTGCAGTTTGAAGCTAGTAAGTTTGCTCTTATTTCTTCCTGGAGTTTATTCCAGCTGGAAGGTGTATTTTTGGAGAAGGCTTTTCCAGTAGTGGCTGATTTGTAAGGAAGTCTGGCTAACTGAACCCTATCTGTACTTCTAACAATATACAAACAATCCCTTTTAGAGAGTCTGGTTTTTAAAGGTGGATAGTACCCAGTATTATGGAGCCTATAAGTAAGAGAATTAAGTAATAAGTTACTTCCTGCTGAAACGGTAAGCCATCTATCATTGTTAAGTATGTTTGAGAGGTAGTTGTATGCAAAATGTTAAAAAAGGAATCAGTGATAACAGGGATGGGGGCACATTTAATCTTTTGAGATGTGCCAAATAGCATGACAGTAGTCTTGCTGGTATTTACAAGTTTGTTGTTAGCTAACCAGTTTCAAAGTACTTCAAAATCAAACTGCAGTTTATAGAGATTTCATGAGTTGATTCCCCATGCCGAGTGAACACTACATCATCTGCATACAGTCCCAAGAGAGATTGTTAATAAATAATGAGAAATGAAGTCCAAGAACAGAGCCTTGTGGGACTCCACAGGAAATGTTTCCATTTACTGAGGAATTGTAAGCACCATATACAGTGTAGGTTTGATTGACTATGTAGTCATGAAACCACTGTACATCTGGGGCTTATTTACTAGCTGCTCTTGATTGACTGTTTAAAAAGTTCTTTTGAGATAAAAAAAAAAATACTGTACCAGTCATCAGACCTTGGTCCATATTACTATAAATTGTACCAGTGAGCATATATATATATATATATCACACTTAAAATACTGTAATTGGGATGGAAACCACGGTGTTTCACAGTCACTACATTCTATTTAGAAAGATATTCTACTATAGGGTTGTACATGATTTTTTCAAGTACTCTTGCAAATGTTGGCAATAGGGTAGAAGTCTGAGGGATCGGGTGCTCGCTCTGTTTTACAGAGAGGTATGCCTAGTGTGTTTTTAAAACTTAAAGGAACACTTTTTGTAGTAAAGAATAAGTTAAATATGAATGTAACAAGTTTACTGAGAATATGGCTGTCTAGTGTAAGAATTTCTGATTGCAGAGAGTAGAAGAAGGGATTGTAATGTATCTTTTTTAACAGTTCTTGTACCCTTTTCTTGGTAACAGTTTTGAAGTAGAAGGTGGGTATTGTATTAGTTTATGAAGGGGTGCAGAAGGAGTTTCGGGTGTAGTGTGACTGAAGTGTGAAGCATTGTGAGATGGCAAATTGGATACATTTCTAGTGATACTATTAGTTATAGCTAAGGAGAGTGTGGATGACTGTTTGGAGAAGATGCCTTTGCTATAGATGGATTGGATTCAGAGCCAAATACTCTGGGTCAACCAAATTGCTTTAGCTGGTGTTGTCGTAGGAATTCAGTTTTGGCTGATTTGATATCTAGTCTAGCTTATTGCCTAAAAGGAAGACATGTATTATGCTTCAAGTTATTAAAGAGATCAGTTTTCCATTCTTTCCAGGTTAAGTCTTTGAGTTTTAGAAGATTGCTTAACTGTTTGTTAAGCCAGAGTAAAGGCCTTCATTGACATCTTATTTTTTTTCAGGGGCTACAACCTATTTTGGAAGGACACTACCAGATTACAGAATATGGGCAGGGTGGTGGTATGGTCAGAGCATTGGTAAAGCATGCGCCAATCAATGTGGCTAATTTCATTCAGTAGGATTTCATTTGAAATGCTAATAATAAAGAAATTTGCATCTTCATGGTCTGGAGCCCGGGAATGGCAGTGAACTAGCTAAAAATATCCTGATCTATGGTTTGTTAAATATCAACTGTAAGGTATTCTGAAGTGATTATTAAAACAAAATGCAGACTAGATGTGGGCAAGGTTAATCTAGTATGATCTTCAGGTGGGGAAGATAAAAACAGTAGTGTGCAGTGTACTAGAGATACAAATAAGGGTAATGGCACTCTCTATATTTTGACTGAAGACTGGGCTTTGAATGTTTTTACTTATGCATGCTTAAACACTTCAGTTTGTAAGACAAACAAATTTGTAAAAAGACAATCTCAAACAGATTAGAACAAGCATTTTCTTTTGTGCGTGTGCATGTGTGGGGAGGGGGGGTGGCACAACTGAAAAATTCAGCCTTACAGAGGCACATAATCTGTGTAGCCAGCTAATCTATGCAGTGCCTTTTTTTTTAACAAGAAAGATCTTTATTAAATTATCATGTATGACATAGGCAATCTTACATTTATATAATGAAAATAAACCATACCGACACAACTTTAGTTGCACACGTTATACATTACAAATCATGATGACACAAGTGTAGCTGCAAACATTATACATTACTTATATTGAGTCATTGTCAAACACTGCATAGCTCATTCAAATCCTGCCTTCTTTTAAACCTTGTCCCCCCCTCTCATTTACTGATCACACAATTTCCAGTTTTTCCAATGTAATTTGCTCCTACCCTTTTCTAAAGATCCCATTTCCAGTTGTTTAACCTCTGTTACTATCTTCGCTACTTCTAATAACGTTGGTTTAAAATTTGATTTCCATTTTTTAGTAACTGCTTTTTTGACAGCCACCATAATTCGACTCAACCTACACAATTCTAGCTCTGTATCATAACTCAGAAAAATCAGTTCCTTAGTTGCACCAGTTTGTCGACCCATTATATCTGACAGAACAGTCTGCAGGAAATCTTTAAAGTCTGCCAACTCATTACACTCCCAGAAAATATGTTCTAAATTACCTCTTTCTGCCCCATCACACCTCCAACATTTGCTGTCTACCTGAAGAAAATTCTTTGGAGTCTACTTGGGGTATAAAAATACCTATGTAAACACTTCCGAGCAAAGATCCTAAATCTTCTAGACTTTGTTGCATATTTGGGAGTCATACATATATCCCCCATTGTTTCTTTCTGAATTGCTTATCCAAGTTGTCCTCCCAATCCTTTCTAATCTCTTCTGACTGATTCTTAGAGTTATCATGCAATATTTTATATACTCTACTAATTATTCTTTTCTTAACTGCAACTTCTGTTCTAGATTCTACTAAAAAAGCTACCAGTGCAGTTTTTTCATTTAGGACCACCCTCTTTATTTCTGTTTGCCTATACTCTGCTATCAATCCTTGATAGGGAAGGCAATCTCTAACCTGCAGTCCAAATAAATTCTTGGGGTCTTCCCATTGTATTACCTTTCCCTCTCTAGTTATTTACTCCCAATACCTTGGTTCCTTTGCCAGTTTTCTCCAATATATTCCATCCCCCTCTTGCCTATTGTCTGTATCCCTAATTGTAGTCATACCTATCAGCAGAATATCCTTTCTTCATTCACGCATTGGCTTAGTTCTTAGAATACTTTCTACTACTTTATGAATATAATATTCTGTATGATTACTGTTATTCTCCTTGAAGGTCTGCATCCAAAATCCCAGTCTGTCCTTGTTTCTTGAGCTTTCCCCATTTCATCATCATCTCTTTCCACTTTGGATTACAGTTTTCTGCTTGTACTATATATAGGAGCCTTAACTGTGTTGCTCTGAAATACTCCTTCAAATTGGGTAATCCCAATCTGCCCTGTTCAAATGGAAGAATAAGCTTATCCTACTTGACTATTGCCACCTTCCCCTCCCAGATAAAGTCCTTCAGCACATTAATTGCTATCCACAACTTCTCCTCTTGTTGACAGAAATATACCTGACCTGTGTATAAGAATAAAAGGACTGAAAATATTTAACTGCTTGTATCTTACTATCGAAATCCATATAACAGAGCTTCTATTTTCTAATTTTTTTTATCTTTTGTTTAGTCTCTTCCCACATATCCTAAGCTGCCACACCAGAATAATTTTTAATCCACACTCCTAAATACTTCATTTTATTATGTCCCCATAGATATTGTTGAACCAAGTTGTGTGTGTGGGTACAAAATTTACTATTGCCTTTGTTTTAGCTTCATTAATTTTGTATCCCGAAAAGATATGAAACTGTCTCAGAATGTTCCATTGTCCATTTCTGGTTTTGTCAGGTATAAAATGATATCATCTGCAAATAGAGACAGCTTTTCTTGACTACCATACCATTTATATCCTTAAATTTCAGATTTTCTTTGCCAATGGTTCTAAATATAATGTAAATAACAAAGGGGAGACAGGACACCCCTATCTGGTTCCTCTGATCAAGAAGAAAATTTCAGAGAGGGCCCTACTCACTTTAATTTTCACCTCCAATCCCAAATGTATCCTCCAAATCAACCTTATAATTTTATCAGGGAATGTAAATGCTTCCATTGCTCTGCTCATAAAGTCCCAGCTTACTCTGTCAAATGCTTTCCCTGCATCAAGACCCACCAACAACAGTGGTATTTTCTCACATTCTGCTTCCTTCTGGATCATCAGTGTCTGTTAATGTTGTCAGATGTTTGCCTCCCTTCCACAAAACCACGATGATCCATATCTATCAATTTTGGCATCACTTTTGCCATTCTTTTAGCCATAATAGACATAAATACTTTACAATTCTAGATCAGAGAGCAGGAGCTATGTGCTGTATCTTTAAGAAGCATGTCAAAGACTGAGCATGCATGTATAAAGGTGAAACACGTGCCATTCCTAGTGCCATTTTGAGAGTGCAGCCAGAGAGTAAGCATGTATGATTTCAGCAGTTATCTTGTACATAAGTTACTTAAGTTAGTCAGTAAACGTCTACAGTGATGTGTTTGTATAAAATAAAACTGCTTGAACAGAACCACAAAGACTCTTCTATTGTGTCCAAAGTAGGAGAGCGGCTTGGTGTCAGATATGGGATAGAAGAGAATAAGATTCAGAGCCATGAGGTGCAGGGATGACCGTGAAGGTAAACTAAAAGAAACAAACATGAAAAAGAGCCAGAAAAGAAGCAAAGGTAATGACAATATGCATGCACTACTTATTTTAAAAAAAGTACAAAATGGGGCATTACAAGGGCACAAAATGCATTATTAAACAAGAGGAAGGCATAAAAGACTTATTAACTAAAGGAAATGTTTAAAATAACGGTGTTTGATGAAACAATTAACAGAAAAATAAAACAAGCATGTTTAAGGCAAAATGAGCATGTTTAGAGTAAAATGAGAACAAGAAAGGTACAATGGTCATGAAAAGAGATTAAATGAGCAAAAAGAATACAATAAGGGAAAACAGGGGCACATTTAGTGTAAATTAAGCAAGGCAACTGCATGTTTTTTGGCAAAGTGCTGTGTTTTGGCATAAATATGGCTTTGTATTGTATCAAGGCCTTAACTAAGGTTATTCAAAGTATTCCAAAGTGTGTAAAAGTGCTTATTACTGTGCATGTATTTCAAAGAGTCATTTGTGTGCAAAGTGAAACTATTTCATGAAGTGCAGTCAAAGTATAGCCATTTCGAAAAGTTGTGCTGGGTGTGTCTATTTGCAAAGTGCTGCCATTACAGAGTGTTTCTTGCACTGTAGAGAATTGCCTAGAAAGGTACTGCCATTTTGGAGAAGTTTCAGTGTGTTGTGTACAGTTATTTGCAAAGTGCCTTTACTTCGAAATGTTACTGACGCTGAGATTCTCCTGCCCAGTTCATTTGCATTGTGCAGTTATTTGACATGTTTCTTACACTGATAAGAGGTGATTTCGTGCAACACAGTCATTTCGAGAGTATTACAGTGCCCAAGAGAGACTTATTTCACAAAGTTCAGTTATACAGAGACTTGCTGTGCTGTTGGGCAAAGTTACAAATACTGGCATATGTGTATATGTATGTGTTCATGCTTATGTGCAAAACCCTTCACTGGTATGTGTTAATAAGGCAGACAGATTTCAAAAGCTCTTGCCTCCTGTATTTTATCAGAATATTACAGAGAATTGGAGAATATTTGAGCAAGAGTACAATATTTTTATACAAGCAGCTTATTCAGATAAAGATGCACACACCAAGGCATTCATATTGCTAAAATTTTGCTGGTCAGAGGCATAGAAAGAGAGCATTCATTTGTGTATGCACCAGCAATGTATGAGGGAGAAGGTGAAAACCACTGTATTGTTGAACAGGCTGAGTCAAGGGAAACCCCCAAGTGTTTGAAGCTCAAATTCAAAGAAATGTGTAACCCCCAGATGAACATTACACTGGAGAGACATCTGTTTTACATGAGAGATCAAAAACCAGGGGAAACTTTTGCAGCTTATATAACTGATCTGAGAAACAAGGCTAAAATGTGTTGGTTTGGTGAATTAAAATATGAGTTAATAAAGGACGCACATGTGGTATTAACTCTGCTACTGTGAGAAAAATCTTGCTGCGTGATAGTGATTTGACGTTGAGTAAAACCATAGAGGTTTACCAAATCCATGAAGGGACAGAAAAACACACAAGTATGCTGGCAAGTGACCGGGGCATGGTTTCAGTAGGCTCCATAGCAAATGTAGACAGCATGAGCATGTGGCAAACAGAAATAGGCCTGCTAAGCACATGGCAGCCACAACCCCTGCTGGCTCATCAAGAAAACCATGTGGGTTTCCAGTAAATTCTAAGATAAGTTCAGTTAAAGGAACATGCTCAGTGCAGTACAAGTGTGAATTAGCAAAACCAAAGTCCAGCTTTATTTTTAACTTTCGCAACTGTGGTGCAAATCACGAGTCTAAAAGAGAGAAGTGTTTAGCATTTGGTCAGCAATGTCACAAATGTAAAAAACGGAACCAGTTTCAAAAAAGTTTGGAAATCAGGTAAACCCCATATAGTTGTAAAGAAAGGTCACACAAAAAAGCAGGTTGATCAAGTAGAGAAGTAGCAGTCAGCTTTCCATGCAGATGGTGTTATCAGTAATTAGTGAGAGATTTGATGCAGTTATTGGCAAACAGCGAAGTGTTCTGAAATGTCTGAGTCAATGGTAAATCCACAGAGCTTAAGGTAGACACAGGTTCAAAGTGTAATGTGATATCCACTGACACATTTGCTAGAGTGAGAACTAAGGAGCAACTCAATATGGCCAGTAGTGTGAAACTTGTTGCTTATGGAGGTGAAGAAATTCAAACCAAAGGCTCAGTGATGCTTTCATGTTATTTGATCAAGAATTGTTACAACTTGTTATTCTATGTAGTCAGAAGACCAGTACAGTGTTTATAGGGTCTCAAAGACAGTTTGAGAATGAATCTGCTTTTTTTTTTTTACCAAAGAAGTTCATCACATAAGTGCATCTCCTAGTTCCAATTTTTCCAAAGTCATTTTCTCAGAGTATGCTGATGTTTTCAAGGACAGGTTGGGTAAACTTCCAGTAGTGTATTCTATGAAGTTAGACCCATAGGTCACTCCAGTAGTCAGACCAGCAAGAAGAGTTCCAATAGCTATGCAGGTTAAAGTTAAGGCTCAATTGGACAAGATGGGTACAGCAAGGTGTAAGTTGTCCAGTTACAGAACCAACTGAATGGGAGTCGTCTATGGTGGTAGCTCAAAAAAAAAAAAAGGCTCAGACAAAATCAGAATATGCACTGACCCAAGATATTTGAACAAAGCATTGAAAAGACCATATCATCCAATGCACACAGTCAAAGAGGTCGGAGCCCTAATACCAAATGCCACTGTTTTTTCAGTCTTGGATGCAAAGAATTCATTTTGGCAAGTGATGTTTGATTGCAAATCCTCATTACTAACCACTTTTGGTACTCTGTTTGGCAGATACAGATTTCTAAGGATGCCTTTTGGAATAAATTCTGCAAGTGAAGTCTTTCAGTGTGCAATGGCACAATTTTTTTCAGGTTATCCTTGTACCATAATAGTCGATGATTTATTGGTTGGAGGCAATGGTGAAGCAGAGCATGACAGAAACCTAAAGAAAGTCTTAGAGCATGTGAAGTGAACTTGAAGCTCAATCCTCTGAAGTGTAAATTCAGACTCCCAGAAGTTACATATGTACATCATTTGTTTACCACCACTGGCTTAAGACCAGACCCAACCAAGCAGGCAGCCATTCTTGAGATGTCAGCACCAGACAATGTTCAAGCTCTAAAATGTTTCTTAGGCATCGTCAACTATTTAAGCAAGTTTATACCAGACTTCAGTGAGTTGACAGCACCGTTAAGGGAGATAATGTGCAAAACTGTTGCATGGTCATGGTTAGAACAGCATCAGAAGGTGTTTAAAGAGCTCAAGCAGAAAATTGCCACCCCACCTACATTACGATACTATGATGTGAACAAACCAGTTATTCTTTCCTGTGATGCTTCAAAATTTGGCTTAGGTGCAGTTGTACTTCAAGAGGGCAGACCAATAGCCTATGCATCTAGAACACTTACTCAAACTGAGATGCAGTATGTTCAAATCGAGAAAGAGTTTTTGGCAATAATATTTGCATGTTCCAAGTTTCATGATTATATTTATGGTCGAGCTATTCAGATTGAAACTGGCCACCAACCTCTTGTTACTATTCTAAAGAAGTCTATAGATTCAGCTCCAGCTAGATTACAAAGAATGATGTTCATATTGCAAAAGTACAACTAGTCTACATGAAAGGTAAACTACTCTATCTGGCTGATACCTTACCCAGATCACCCAGGAATACAACGGAACAGCTTGACGGTGAAAACTTTTAACTTTGATCTGATGCCAGTATGTAATTTTTCTACCACTAGGCTTGATGAATTGAGAGATCACACTAAGACTGATCCAATTTTACAAAAACTCAATCACTACCTTAATGTTGGATGGCTGTCAAAGCAATCTAGTGTATCACCAGAAGTGCAAACTTATTTTCCCTATAGTGATGAGGTGTTGATGGAAGATGGCATTATTTTCAAAGGTCCTAAAATTGTTGTTCCTGCTTCCTTACAACATGAGTACATCCAGATTCTGCATCGTGGTCACTCAGGTTCCGCTTCCACTAAGAGGCGAGTGAGAGAATTAGTATTTTGGCCTTCATTACTAAAAGACATTGATAAGATGTACTACCTTCTTGTTCAGTATGCAATAGTGCTAGATCGCACTTGCAAAGAGAACTGCTTCAGCTACATCCAGTTCCTGAACTACCTTGGTCAACAGTAGTCACTGATATCTTCGAGTGGAACAATTAGTACTACTTAGTGTTGGTAGACTCTTATTCAAATTGGTTTGAAATTGATCTGCTACCCAATCCAACATCTACTACTGTTATTACTAAGCTGAAACATAATTTCTCAGTCCATGGTAGTCTGTACAAAGTTATTTCTGACAATGGTACTCAATTTACTAGCCAGCTGTTTCAGAAATTTGCAAGAGAATGGGATGTTTTACACATTACCAGCAGTCCTGAGTATCCTCAGTCGAATGGCCTAGCTGAGCAAGCTGTGCTGAGTGAGAAACAACTACTTGAAAGGTCAAGATGTGACAATTCAGATGTTTTCTTAAATCTCCTTAATCTTAGGAACATACCATGTGATGATGTTCTCAGTTCTCAGCTCAACGACTTTTTTCCAGGCAAACAAGAACTAAGCTACCTATTACTACCAATCTGTTGAAGCCTAAAACCAAGAATAATAAGACCATAAAGGCTCAATTATTTAAGAAGTGTTCTATCCAGAAGTCATCGTATGACAAGTTGAGCAAACTTCTTTCTCCATTAAGGGAAGGAGAAATGGTCAGACTTCAAACAGAAAAAGGTTTCGACCGTATAGGGCAATTTATTGGCAAGTGTCCTGAACCAAGATCCTACCTTATAGAATCAGAAGGAATGCAGTAGAGGCGAAACTGTAAACATCTGTTACATGTACCAGAATCATCATCACAACATTGTTATAGCAACATTAGACTCTAAATCTCAGAGTAAACCAAATGTTGTTTCCATCCCAGAGGGTATTCCTACCTCTGATTCCATTCCTGAAGATTTTCCAAGTAAACCAGAGATCAAACATTTTTCAGAGACAGTTCCAATAGTTAAGCCCAATGCCCAATTTTATGTCATGCGTTATGAACGAGCATCTAAGCCCAGTGTGAAATATGTAGCAACATGGACTTAACTGTGTGTATATATATATATATATATATATATATATATATATATATATATATATATATTTTGCATAAATGCATGACTAATAATTGTCTGTGATATCTGCATGCGAAAATGTTTCACAACATTGCATGTTTTGTTTTTTCAAGAGGGAGAATGCAGATCAGAGACCATAAGCTATGTGCTGTATCTTTAAGAAACACGTCAAAGACTGAGCGTGCACGTATAAATGTCAAACGTGGCAATCCTAGTGCCATTTTGAGACTGCAGCCAGAGAGTAAGCATGTATGATTACAGCAGTTAGTTTGTATATAAGTTACTTAAGTTAGTCAGTAAACTTATACTGTGACATGTTTGTATAAAATAAAGCTGCTTGAACAGAACCCACGAAGACTCTTCTATTGTGTCCAAAGTAGGAGAGCGACAATAATCATGGTTTAGTATTGAAATGGCTCAGTATGAAGCTGATACTGATGAATCTTTACCCTCTTTAGGTATTACATCACTGCTTTCTACCAGGATGCTGGTACTTCTCCTCCTCCAAAATACTGTTAAATAAAACCTTCCAGATCTTTATCAGTTTGTCCCTCTTAGCTAACAAACTTCCACAAGAATATCATCTATTCAGGGGGACTTTCCTGTAGATTGGTTATACATCACCATTTTTATCTCCTCTCCTCCTATCCTGTTAGTAATTGGGCCTTCTGTACCTCTAACCTTGGCATATTTAATTCTTCCATAAACATTTCCATTTGTACCTTTTCTTGACTCCCATATCTCTCTGCTTTATACAGACTGTGAAGGCTGCCAGCCCAGCTAGCTGGAGTTTTGTAAATAATTATATGTAATTGGGAATAGTAATATGATTTTTATGCTTGTCTTACAAATGTAACAAACTATATCTTATGTGTATATTAAACTGATGGTGCAGAAGTGGGTGTTAAACTGTATGTTATGTACTGAGCTTCAAGAATGTAACCACAGTGTACCCTACTGGAAAAGAAAAGAAATGTATATGAACTATATGCCTATGCAAATGTATGTTTTGATAGTAAGAAGCTGGAGCATACAGAGATAACTTGTAAAAAAGTTGAAATGTTTACGACTGTTATACAAAGTTAGTTAATGCCAGGAGACAGAATGTTTGCAGCTAGAAATTCTCTCTATTGTCTGGAAATAGAAATAATTACAGGTTTCAAAGGTAAAAGTGTGTAACTGTTTTACGACTTCCAGTTCCAGGCAAGCTTCTGAAAGATAAGTATTTTTGACACAGAGGTGAAAAAGAATGTTGTAATCTGAGATAACCCAACAGAAATGTTTGATAGTAATTTAAGAATTATCTCAGAGAGTGAGTCTGGACATTTTGCATCTTGTCTTGGATCTGAACACATCCATCTTCAGCACTTTTCATCTGTATTTGCCTTGCTCTGTAAGTAAGACTTAGATCATAGTATCTCTCTTAGAGATAGTTAGGAAAATAATAAGATCAGTCTAGATGTTTTCTGTATTTATGTGAGACTGTCCTGCAGTGTTGTTTTAAAATATTTCCTGTGATTCTGAACTCTGTTGTCACTGTACGGAGTTACTGAGGATTGTCTTGTTCTTTCATTATTTATTATTAAATATATTTAAACCTTTTAATTGTGGCTGGTTTGTTTAGAAATATTTAAGCTCTTAAGTACTTGCATATGTATTTGGTGACACTTTACAGGCCACTCTTGAATAGCCTTAGTTTGGTCACACTTACCATTTGGATAATAGTAACATTGCACAGTAGAATTGGTCACCCTTTGGGAAGGGCCTTACAGTAGCTGATAAAGAGCTGGTTGGTAGCACTGATTACTACCTTATAGTCTTGGTAGAAGGAAGCATAGTTAGTAAACCTGTGCCAGTCTTCCCCAAGAGTGTGTGTTTGCATATAAATCAAATCTCAAAGTGTGTGTGTGTGTGATACCTAGGCAGGGACACAATGCACTGGTTGGACAGAGAGGGTGCCGGAGGTTTTGTCTCGACTACTCGGCTGAGATCTTAACTGTATAGCTCTGCCAGAGGAGAGTCTTATTGGGGGTCTGGAGAGATTGGGAGAAACCAGTCCCAGACTGACTGTGATCTCTGTGTGCTCTTAAGGGAAATTATACTTTACTGTGTGTGTACTTGTCATCCTCCCAATGTGCACATCCCTCACTGGTGTTAGTGGTGAGGATTGAGGTTCCTTGATTACTGGGTCAGTGCAGGGGCGTCACACAGACTTTCATAGAATTTCTGAAATATTTCTAATACTTCTACAGGATCTCTTATCTTCCTTGTTAGAGGCGACGTAAGCTTGGTGGCAGCCCTTTCTATTTTCTGTTGCCCGAGTCGTTATGCTAAATATTTGTGTGCTACAGAGTTATTATCAAAAACAGTTGCTTAATATCAATCTTTCTAAACTCATGCATATTACCAAGGTAATCCCTTATTTTCTGTTTAGCATTCTGCAGTTGTTCATCTTTTTATTTTGCGAAATTCCCCCTATTCTGCAATGCTTTAACATTTGTCATATCTCCCTTTCTTTTATTTCCACCCTATTTTTAAACTCCACTTTAATGTTATCCCACTCCCTAACTATATCTTCACAAGAAATGTATATCTTTTCTAATCTTTTCTAATAGCTCCTCAATAATTTTCACTACTCATTCCTTAAATTCTTCTCATTTCAACAGATAGGTGGGAAAACACCAGTGTGTCTCACTTTAATTTCATTACCCTGTATTTTTATTTTAGTTATTATTGGAGTATGATCTGAAATAGTTATTGGGTGCATATCAAGACCTTCAATTAAATGCACATGTTCCTGTGAAATGTAAATTCTGTCTAGCCTTGTCCAGTTTTTGTATCTTGAGGAATAATATGTAAATTCATTCTGAATTCCTAGTACTGAATTCACATCTTCCATGACAAATATTTAAATAAATTTCTTTAAAAATCTACTCTCCTTTGTTATATTTTCTGTTCTGGACCCCTAGACACATCTTCACTGTTGCAAATCAAATTCCAGTCCCCACCTACAAGTAATATTCCTTACTGAAAGCTGATTATTTCTCCCAGAATTATTTCAGGCTCCATTATAGCAGTTTTCCGTGGAATATAAATATATGCCAGTGTAATCCTCCTCCCTTGCCAGTAGTCCCTTAGTACTACAAATCTACCATAATTTATTGTTTTATCCTCTTCTATCACTATTGGAGCTTCTCTTGCAATTAATACCTACTCTTCCTTTGCCCCAGGTATTCTGGTGAATAACCATCCTGAAAATCTTTCTTTATCAAATTCACATGTTCAGTTCTTTCCAAGTGTGTTTCTTGTAGCATAACTATTTGGACTCAACATTTTCAATATAGGTCACTACTCTTTCTGTTTTGCATTTATCTGTGAGACCATTAACATTTAAATACATTACAGAAAGCATCATATTCTTGAATAATTATTATTCCTACTTTTTATATACAACACCATATCTGATGTTACTTTTTATTCTATCCTCAACTGTTGAGTCTGGATCTGATCCTCAGATTTGACTCAGCTGTTACTAAAGCCCATGGCAACCAAAAAGCTCTCAAGCTCCTCCTTTACCCATAAGGCGCCACCCCCTAAAATACCCCTGATCTCATTTGCCTCTTTTAGCGAAAAGAAGTGGTCAACCTCAGCTATTGAGTTTTTCATCAAATAAGTGTGTTTTTTCTCTTAAAAATTTCCACTTTTTCTGTGTCATAAAACTTAATAGTATATTACTCCCTTACCCTTATTACATTTGTTGCAATTCTTGTTTACCATCGTTGGTAACTCGTTTCTTATTTCTTACTATTTCTATATGGTACGGTAGTCTTCCTTACCATTGTTGGTATTTCCCTTTTGCTTTTTCTCTTAAAAAATAAATAAAATAAAATGATAATAAAAAATGGGTTTTCTTTCTTTTCTTCCCTTTCTTCTTCCTTTTTACTTGCTGGTATGTCTGAAGAAGGACCTTCCTGTTTTATAAAGTGTCCAAAATGTGGGCACAAATTGCCTCTTTTGGATGCTCATACATTGTGTGTTTACAGCTTGGGCCCTCAACATATCCAGGAAGATTGTACAATTTGCAAAAACTTCAATCATAGGGCAGTTGCTGACAGAAAAAAAAATTGGTTCTAAAGGGATTGTTTCCATCTACCTTTGGCGAAGCTATTTCTGGGGCTCAACTCCCCCAAAATAAAAACTAAGGAGTCCTTGTCTAAGCCTCCTTAGCCTTCTAATTCCTTGACTCCATGTTTAGAGGTGCCAAAGAAAAAGGATCCGAAGCCAATTCAGATCCACTCTTCCCTGGATCCTAAGAAGAAATCATGAGATCCAAGCTCTTTGGATCCGATGAAAAAAATCAAAGGATCCAACTGCTTTGGATCTGATAATCCTTCCTAGGATTAGGTATTCACCTACATTTGACCCAGTGTCTTCCAGGTTTTCCTCCCCTTTTTTGGAAAAGGGTCGATCCAAGTCACCATCCCTTGCCTTATCTAGTTCCTCCAGGAGTTTGACTGAGGAAGATGTGGACAGAATAATGAGGAGGTTTCTCTTGGTGCGGATTCAGATGGGTGTTTCACCAGCTCCTACCCCCTCAGGTCAAAAAACTGTTCATGTACCACAATACCACTATTTGCTCCTTCTCTTATCCCTCCAGTTGCTTCAGAGTCCCTGGATCCGAACCTTCCAGGTCTGTCTGGCTCGGACCTGAAGATAAATTTATCTTTGGATCTGAAACTTTCTCTGAGTGCACCAGCTCTGACATCTTTGGATTCAGATGACTATGAGCCAAAATTTCCTTGTTGGGTCACAGGCATTGGAGTCAACTCTCAGGTTTTCGCACCCGACTCTGCCCCTTGGAGCTTCAGCACAGGATAACTTGGCTCCGACTTCCTCCTCGGGGAGATTGCTCTTGGGGCACAGGGAGGCAGCGGGCCAGAAGCCTGCCTTCTTGGGGCCAATGTCTTCCTCCTCTCCAGAGTGGTCTGCCTTCGAGGTAGTGAAGACAGTATTCACTGCTCCAGCAGGATGGATGGATCCAACCCCCTTGGATCCCCAATCTAGTTCCCAAATATCTCTGAGGTTAGAACCACTTCATTCTATGCCACACTGACAGCCAGCTCAAGACCCCCCAGACCACCCAGCAGGGTTTTATGATTTCTTGGACACTTCACCACAGCATCCCATCAAGGAAGTCTCTAGGAACAGAAAGTGCAAGAGGAGGCACTTGGACTCTCTGCAAGAGTCGGTCACTGAGGATACTGATTTCAGTGAGGGAGAAGGGTTCCCATGATCACCTCTGAAAGACATCTCATTTGGAGACATCCTTGAAATCCTTAAATAGAGGTGTCTGGTCCTCCAGCAACCCTTCACCAGCAGAATCAGTATTTCTGGAGGCCTTTGGAGATGGCTCATCCATCTCCTGGGTTACACTGCTTGCCGACGAGCTCATTGATTTGGCCTCTAGGTGTGGAAGGCTCTAGGTGTGGAAGGAGTCTGACTGAGTTGAACCAATCCTTAAGAGGCCAGATCAGATTCTGGCTCCACCTGTCAAGAAGCAATTCTGGATTAAGGGGGGGGGGGTGTGCCTGTGGATGCCATGGCTGTGGCAGCGCCCACAAAAAGGAACTTGCTGAACAAAGCTCCTGTGTTCATCCCCCTAACAGGGAGTCTAAGGTGATGGACAGTTTTGGGAAGCATGTATATGCATCAGCAACCTTTACCCTTAGGTCTTTGAACTATTTGGCACATTTTACTAGACTACAAAGGGACTTGATCCAGGAACCTTTAATATCCCTTTCCAGGACCATTACTGCTGAGGCTCAATTGTCTGTGACCTCTCAGTTGGCTACCCTCCACTCCAATCTATTTCAAATTTTTCCACAAGGCTTAACTTGCATGCAGCAGCAGGTGCCATAAAGGCAGCAGGTTCAGGGATATCCATTAGGTGACATGTCTGGATGCACTTATGTGATTTTGTGCAGCCTTTCAAGTCCTTGTTCATTAATGCACTCTTTGATGGCAATTCATTGTTTGGCCCAAAAGTGAAGGATACGTTATCCAGGTGTGAAAAGGATGGAAAGACCGTCTCTGCAGTGGGCATACTTTTTTGACACTTCAAAGATCCTTTTCTAGGAATCAACAAACTGGTCAGAAGATGTGGTTCAGAAAGTCACAGGGTCCTTTCCAGGACACACATGGAGATAGTTCCCCTAGGGGGAGAGGGGAAACTCTAATGGATGATGATGCCTACGCGGCAGAGGAGGCTCACAAAACCACAGGGGCCAGAGATTCTTCCTCTGACAGATCGTATGAGTCCTCCTGAAAGGAGGTCCAGTTGTACCCTTCTGGAGGCAATCAGGGGTCGACTATCCCAACACTAGAGATCCTGGCAAGTTATAACAAGAGATACCTGAGTGTAGAGGATTATTTCCAGAGGTTATAGAATTCCCTTTTCCCTTCCACCCCAACTGTATGTAAAATTCCTGATGTTCCATCTAGTCAGAGGAAAGCAGCAACATTATAAATACAAAAGCTGCTAGAAAAAAACAGTCATCCATGAGGTCCCACCAGACCAAATAGAATCCAGAACTTACTCGAGGTTCTTTTTAGTGCTAAAAAAACAGGGGACTGGAGACCAATTTTGGATCTCAGCACTTTGAACAAGTCAGTTTGATATACAAAGTTTTGGATGGTCATGGTTCAGTCCATTATACCCTTCCTGGGCAAGGATGACAGGATGTGCTTGATAGACCTTCAGGATGCATACTATTACACAAAAATGAACAGACAATCTGGAAGGTATTTACGCTTCCTGCTGAGAACTAGTCACTATCAGCTCAGAGTACTGCTCTTTGGCCTCACCACAGCCCCCAGGGTGTTCACCAAATGGAAGGCAGTGGTAGCAGCTCACTTGAGACTGTAGGGATTCCCAATGTTTCCATAGCTAGATGACTGGTTCATTACCACCCTGACCAGGCATCTACTAACAAGAACAAGAGATCAGGTACTATAGATTTGTTCTCATCTGGGGATAACCATAAATTACAAGAAGTCTCAGTTACAACCAACACAAACTTTGGAATTCATAGGAGCAGTCTTCAGTACAATATCAGTGACAGCCTCTCTTTCTCTCTCAAGAGTTCAGACTATCAGATTCCAGGTCATGAAGATAATTTGTAATAGCAAGGTTTCAGTCTGGTTGATCCTTCATGCCTTGGGTGCAGTGTCAGCTGCCATAACCTTAGTTCCTCTAGCAAGATTTCATATGAGAATTGTTCAATGGATACTTGCAACACAGTGGTTGATTCTTTAACAGCACATGTCAGCACAAATAAGAATCACTCAGGCATGCAAGAGATACCTCTGGTGGTGGATTCTGTCAGATCAGGTTCTACAAGGCCATCCTTTCATTCTCCCTATACCTAAGGCCATACTGACCATGGACACTTCCCAGATTGGGTGGGGAGGGACTTTCTGGGAACACAGTCCAAGGCACTTGGTCCCCTGTAGAGGCTAATTTGAATATCAATGTCCTAGAGATGAGACCAGTGCTCTTAGCATTGCAGGCCTTCCAGGACACTCTCCCTTTAGGGACAATTGTGATTGAAACAGACAATATGTCAGTAGTTTGGTACATCACCAAACAAGGAGGAACCAAATCTTACCCCTTATGTCAAGGAGCACTCAGAGTGTGGCAATGGGTGATCTCATCCAACAGCCTTCTCATAGCAGTGCACATCCCAGGGAAGTCCAGTGTGATA
Organism: Protopterus annectens; assembly: GCF_019279795.1. Lineage (NCBI taxonomy): Eukaryota > Metazoa > Chordata > Ceratodontiformes > Protopteridae > Protopterus > Protopterus annectens. The sequence goes on along the minus strand of NC_056728.1, from coordinate 1,749,230,402 downwards.
GCAGACAAACTGAGCAGGTCCACTCTCTTCCCTCATGAGTGGTCGCTCAACAAGAAAGTGACAGAAATGATTTTCCATCAATGAGGCCAACCTTGCTGCGATCTTTTTGCCTCTCTCCTAAACAACAAATGCAGCGACTACTTTGCTCTAATCTCCCCTTCAGGGAAATCACAGAGGGATGCTCTGCTTCACAACTGACCTCCCAGTCTACTTTATGCTTACTTGCCAATTCCTCTAATTTAAAATTCCTGCAAAAAGCTGCCAGGTTGAAGAGCAAAGTCATTGCCATTGCACTGTACTGGCCTTAACAGATTTGGTTCCCCTTCCTATGGCCCCATCTACTTTACCAACCTGGGATTCTGAATCTGATTTCAGACCTCCTGTCGCACCCTATGGGTATGATTCATCTGAATATCTCAAACCTTAGGCTGACAGCGTGTTTTCTCCAGTTCTGTTAACAGCCAGACAACTGATGCTCTCTTCCCCTGTCCATCATATTCTTTTATCTTCCCATAAAAAAACTTTACACAAGTAAATGGAAAAGGTTTGTTTGCTGGGCACAACTAAAATGCACTGACCCCCTTCTCAGCTCCAGTACATAGTACACTTGAAATTTTGGCAACAATTTTTAATGAGGTGGCTAGCTCCTCAAAGATTAGAGTTCAATTAGCAGCAATATCTAACTTTCATATTGGATTTGAAAATTCTTCTGTGGCCTCGTCTAAACTTTGTAAAGCATTTTTGAGAGGCACCCTCTTGCTGAGACACCCATATAAAGATCCTTCTCCACTATGGTATATGAACTTGGCACTGCAGGCTTTAATTCATTCTCCCTTTGAACCAGCAGCTAAATGCAATCTTATGTTCCTGAGCAGGAAAAACATCTTTTTAGTGTCCATTACCTCTGCTAGAAGAATTTCAGAACTTCAAGCACTGTCATCTAAATCTCCCTACTTGATCTTTCATAAGGATAGAGTCACATTATGTATCAATGTGTCTTTCCTTCCTAAGGTGGTGTCAGAATACAGTATCAATCAATCCATTAATTTGCTAGTATTCTGTCCTAAATTTGCAAACAAAGGTGAATATATGTTCCATTTATTGGAAGTTCCCAATTACATTTTTTCTTACACAGGACAAAAGAAATTAGGAAGATAGATCAATTATCTGTGTCCTTTGCAGATTTGAAATTGGGCAAACCAGTTGCAAAGGTAACTTTAGCCAGATGGCCAATGGATTGCATTTCATTTATCTACAATAAGTTGCATCTAACCTTGACAAAACTCTAAGAGCCCACTCATCTAGGTCCATGGCAACTTCTTCAGTGTTTCTATCTAGAGATTCCATGGACGATATATGTATGGCTGCAACTTGGGCCAATCCTCATACCTTTATCACTCATTACAAACTGAATCTGGTCTTGAGGGAAGGAGCAGCCTTTGGCTAAACTGTGCTAAGGAATATCCTTCCTTAGAGTCCACCCAGGTTTTTAGGTAGCTGGGCACTCTGTCCCAACAGTTGAGGATAGAATGAAAATCGATAACATCAGATAAAGACGTTATGTACTTTTCATAACGTTCCATCTGTGTTGTACATTTTCATTCTTTCTCAACTTCCCACCCACCAACCTCCCCCAACCCTTATCACAACAGATCTGGAAGAATGAGATACTATAAGGACACCACTGTCCTTAATGTTGAGCTCCAGATATAGTTTCTTCTGTAGGATAGATAGATAGATAGATAGATAGATAGATAGATAGATAGATAGATAGATAGATAGATAGATGGACAGACAGATTTACTTACTTTTCCTGAGTGAAGATATGCCAGTTGTTATACTGCATACTAATAAGAATATAGATGTTGGTACCTGTCAGACAATCGTGATAAACAATCAGAAAAAAACATTTTATAATGTCAATTAAGACAAACTAAAAAGTTTAACAAGAGTTATGCACAAAATATTAGTTAAAAAGTGTTTAAAACACACAAACCCTTCTGAAAACAGCATAACACAGCTAAAACTAAGTCTCATTCTGTGAACTCCTAACCTGAAGGTATGGTGGCTACAGGAGTACACTCAAAGATTTCCATTTGGTACTCGGTCTTAATTCTTGCTTAACACTTAGGAAATCATCATTTTCAAAGACTGCTCCTATAGCCACAAAAAAGATTGCTAATTATCATATCTCTAAGAAAGATTTGTATAGACTTGTAATTTAAGCATCTGTTTTGGCATTTACAGATAAAAATATGGCTTACAGAGAAAACTAGTTGAGAAATGTTCAGTAAGACATGTAATCAATTGGGTACAAATAGTACATTTGGCTGTACCTCTGTAGAGACAAGAAGTAAGTTGAAAGAAGAATAAAAGTGTTGCTAGAGCAGTAATTTCTGGTGCTGTAAATGATGTCTGGGTAAGGGTTGAGTTTTTGTCCAGGCAGCAGTGGGCTAGGGGAACAGTTAAGGTTATAGGTGGGGAATAAGTTTGGTAGTAATTTGATGTAGGTAAGATGGTGAAAATCCCACTGAATTCAATTCTGTGCTTCTGATGCAGTGAAATGTTCCATAGTATTGTTACTTCCTTCTTTTCAATATTATGAAAATAATCTTAAATGGTGTCTTAACTGTTTTTTTTTACACTTCACGGTGCTTTTAAAACAACATGGAATAAATTTAATTTCCCTTGTTAATACCGAAAATAACAAGGAACATACATCTGTGTGAAGTACTCACTATAACAGTAGATGACTGAAGTGTCTTTTGTCGTAACTGGGTGGGTTATAAATCTCATTCTACAGACTGCGCACCTAATAAATGTTTTAGTGATCAGCACTGAGAGAGAGCCTGGAGACTGAGGCTGTCTGACTGTATGCGGAAAGTGTGCAAGCACAATGCAGCCCCTCTGGGGTTATACATTCAGAAACTGGAATACAACATAAAGAAAAATCCTTAGCTTCCATAAACACACAAATATTTCAAGACCACCGCTCAATAGATGGTTATCTTCAATTCAGAATTTAAGTTTGATCAGTCTATAGTACCTCTGAGATATGGTACAATATATACTTAAGTTACTGCTCTCTCTTTGGGAAACAGACCAACACTGATGTGCCACACAACACCAAATACCATTAATACAGCCAAACCTGACCAGTTTGTAGCAATAAGTGCAGATAAAGATATTCAGTGCATCAGAAGCACAGACATCACACGTTGTCATCCCTGGTATTAAGCCCCGATCCAGGCAAAAGGGTAATCTGTCATACTATTGTGGAAGTCGAATGCAGATAAGGCAAAGCTGCTATGGTCTAAGTCAACATTCATTATACTCAAACAGTAGAAAATGTTATCCTGCATTTTCAACCATTTCCAAACAAAAGGGTAATCTAATCAATCATACTGACACAGGGGGAAACAAATTTAGCACTAACCCTAAACCAAATTTTTTGTACAGCATAGTACCAGAGCTAACTACATGGACCAATTATTCCTGAAAAAGGGTAAACAGAGAGAATGAAGTATGACATTTGGAGAAGATCTGTTGTTATGGTGAGCACCTCACATTTCAGTACTATTACATTTCACTGTCCTGTCTTTACCATGCTGGCTAAGTAAAATAATAAGTTGTCATCCAAAAGCTAGGTGGAACCTCTAGCAAGCATCCTTTGAAAAACTGCCTACCAGTATCACCTTTAGCATTAGACACTAAATTCAATTTGTAATATTTTATAAACCTGTGGAAGCTTGTCCACATAGTTACTGAAAAGTTGGCAATGGCTTATTCTCCTTTAAATAAACCAGAGAAGGCAAATGCTGCTCTGTCGGAATAAGCTATGATGGCTCCCTGGAATGGTTTATCATTTGAGTCACAACAAAATTATATAAAAGCAGATATACAACTGGAAATTGCATGCTTCTCCATTGGGACACAACATCTGCTAGCTGCAAATTAAAACATCAGTCTTACCTGATATTTTTCATTCTGTAAATATGTGCAAAACACTGACCTCTCTGTTCAGTCCTGTGAAGAATCAGCTCTTCAGCTTCCATTGTACATGGATAAAGGGGAATGAGATGCAGCCTTTGATTCAAGGGATCGTCTCATATCATCTTAGGTACAAAGGAATGATGGACAGATACAACAGTCTTATCCTTATGGGTGATCACATGACACTGACAGAATATACCAGGCTAAAGTAGCAAAACACTTTTAGTCAACATGACTACCAGTCTGTCTTCCAATGGAGGACTTTAACTGCATTGAATATACCAGCTCAAATGGGGGGGGGGGGGGGGCAAAGTTTTTATAATGAAGTTCAAATCCCAAAGAAGACCCAGAACTTTCTTTTTTAGGACTGATATGTAAAACTCCCACGAGAAGCTATTTCACTGCCAATCTGGAAGTCTAAAGGAAGGCATACTGACAAGTAGGAGCAGTACATCATGATGAATTAATAAGACAGACCTTTGGATAGCTGCAGGAAGATAGTTAAGGATCTTAGAAAACTGTACTTGGTATAGTACTAGGCTATATCCTTGACAACAGTGAGACAGTCTCAAGAACCCTTGCCTCCTTTAGAATAACTGACTCATGTCAAGCATTAAAAAACTCACCAAAAACTAGGGATGTTTTATACAGCCAAAAACATTCTCGCCAAAACAACTAAAACTACACGTGCCACTACTTATCTCCTCCCCTCACAAATTTATGGTGTTCCCATCCTTACTAACCTCCAGACATCACAAAAATCCACATTTGAACAAAGCTAAACTGGCTAAATCTGCAGTAAATAGCCTTTCAGAACCCACCAGTGTATAGCACTAAAAAGCCAAAATTAGTTAGAACTACCCCACTGACTAACATATGCTTCCTACCACCTATAACATTATCTAACATCCATCTGCTTGTCCTACACAAAATACCATTCTACACAATCATGTTCCCAATTGGTCATTATGATCCAATGACCAAAAACTCTGCTCAGTCTACAAACCTATGAAATCTGATGGGCATGGTCTGTACTCATACCACATTGCTAAGGCCTGGAATTCCTTACCTGTATTGACATCAGGTCAATACCAATCCTCTAGTCCTTTAAAAACATTCTGAAGGACTTCCTAGCCAAACTGTGGTTCTGTATTTTGCTCAATCCCAGGATAAACTATATCCCTAAATATGAACAAATACTTATTCATACATTATACCCCCCTATTCTCCCTTCTTCACTCACTTCCTTACTTCAATCTAATTCACTCCCCTGACTCTCTTTCTAAATATGCCATAACTCTGTTTTTTTTCTCACTTCATATTGCAATACCTGTTTTGTGTTATACTAATTTACCTTTAATTTCTCTATAAATTGGCTAACATTTCTCTAAACATTAAATCATTGTCATATAAGTTGTATCTATTTTAACCAATGAAATTAGACAGTATGATGACCCAGAAGGTAAAACAATAAAGCACAGACCGAAGCTGCCACAGGAAACACAGGTTTAATCCACAAGCCACAAACAGTTCACATAAACACTTCCAAATACACAGTACGTTTTCGTTTCTCCTACTTCATCAGATGTGGGCTGTTTCCAAAGCGAACTCCTTTTATAAAGCACATTATTTCAATTAACAAATCACCTTTGCTGAGCAATCAACTTGTAATTAAAAAAAAAAGTGCTTTTGTGCTTTTAACCTGATGTTAACATTTTATGTTTAACATGATAAAAATTTAAAGATGTGTGTCAATACATTACTAAATCACATAATCTTATTATAAATAACCATTCACTTTTAAAACTGTGTTCAATTTTGGTAAAATGCATGAATGAATTAAAAAATAATAAATAAGTAAAACATGAAATGAAACTTTCCTTTGATGAAAGAAATACTTCTGAAAAAGCTAATCCATTTAGCACCATCTAGTGGCCAAACAAAGATTTTGCAAGGAACAACAAAATAACAAACCATTCCCTTTTCCTTAAAACATAACTTACATAGAGTGTGTTCTAAAAATACCGACTTTAATATATGTTTTATCTATAAATAAATACATATGTTAAAAATACATAATTAACATATTACTATTATTAGCTCCCCTGACTCTCTTTCTAAATATGCCATAACTCTTGTTTTTTTTCTCACTTCATACTGCAATTCCTGTTTTGTGTTATACTAATTTACCTTTAATTTCTCTATAAATTGGCTAACATTTCTCTAAACATTAAATCATTGTCATATAAGTTGTATCTATTTTTAACCAATGTTTCAGATTATGTCTAATTTGGTATAATTATTTGAACTGGATATTTTGTATTATTTTTGAAGATTGTACAATTATTGTTCTTAAAATGCTTTTGAAATGCTTTGGAGTTTTTCTCCATGGGCCTCTGCTGAAAATGGGCAACTACCTAGTAAGACTTTTCTAGTAATCAAATGTCAATAAATAAATAAAAAATAGTCTCTGCCAGTTAACCCTTTGACATCCAAACTAAGCTGATGGGGAGCTTCCTAAGTTAGATGTAGCAACATGTCTTGCTGTTGAATGAGAAGGCCATGCCAGAGCGAGAGCAGCAGCAACTGACATGCCATCTCACTAAGATGGGAAAGTCGATGGTGTCTGGTCCAGAAAGGTGCAAACATGATAAACCAAGCTTCCTCACTGTCTTCTTTTTTAGCAGATCTAGGTGAACAAAAGGGATTGGTAGGAACACATAATGCAGGTTGTTGTCCCAAGGTCTTGTCAAGGTATTGTTGGCCATGGTCCAAAATGTGGGCAATGCAGCAATTTTCTGGTAGCATAACCAGATCCCTGTATGGCTGTTCCCAAGCTGTGGTCAAATGCTGGAAGACAGAGTTTCTGTTAGAGAATCCTATGTGTTTGGAAGATCACTTGTTTGCATCTACAGATCCATGGCTAACACTACTACTCATAAAACCACCTCATGACTGTTTTATTATCTGTGTTTACATGAAAAACTTCTGGAAATGGAGCATTTTCTGAATGCCTTTGTTGTCAGAAAGAATGTGACATTTCCTTCAGGTCAATATGGATTGTTTAATGCAAATAAGACAGAAATTCCCTGGACTGGCAACTCCTTCAGATGTGGACCCAAAACAGCATCAGAGACATCTGTCCTCAGGGTATTTGGAGACGGAAACAGTAGGAAAGACTTCTCGGATTCAGCTATGTTGCCTCCAGTCACAAGCTCAATTTGCCTACTAGAAAGAGAAACAGGAGATTCTTGTTGAATGGGTCTTTCCTTTGATTTCTGACTGCATAGTACCTTTACCGCCCACATATCTGATCTACCTGATTAACTCATTCATCTCAAACTGCAATTCAGTTTACCACACCACTATCACTCTAAACCCAGTACGCATATCTAGTCCCCTGTTTCATCTTACTGCCCTCTGTTAGCTCTTCTAACCTAACTACTAGTGTCCATAACTCTGTCACTTCAACTTCTGCTCAACTCTATCCAACCTTTTATATCCCACTTATGTAACCATATGCATATTCTATTTCTCTCTCTCTCTATATATATATATATGTATATATATATATATATATATATATATATATATATATATATATATATATATATATATATATAAAATGTTTGTCAGATTTACTATGATTACTCAAATGTAAACCTCTGTTACATTATGATGTAACCTGGGCTGAGCCCTTAATTGGTCATTGTTTGATCAGTGTACTACCCCAGTAAACAAATGCAAATTAATAGATATTGGAACTTCTATATATGAAATATGGTATGAGGGATCATTATTCATTACTATGTTGGCCAGTGTATAACCTAATAGTACCAGAAAGCCCCTTGCTGTGCTACAAATTGGAACAAAAGCTATGACTGCTCCCAGAAATGTTCTTTTGGGCATGGAAGAAATAAATATGATTTTTTTTGTTTGATGCCAATTCTAGGAAGCCCAAAAATGAAATGATTACACTGAGACAGTCCATTTACTGTTGAGTTAGAGCCCAAATGAAACAGTCAAACAATTAAGGGCAAATGTGCACATCTCTTTCCCACAATGCTGCTATGGCTGGGATTAAAATTGCTGGAGCCATGTCAGACTCCAAACCAGTTACAAGCGGTGTCCCACAAGGCTCAGTCCTGGGACCTCTCTTGTTCGGTATATATTTCTCGGAGGTACAGGCCAACACGGAAGGACTGTGACTGACCAAGTTCGCAGATGACTGCAAACTGGGCGCCATAATCGACTCTCCAACCAACACAAGCATCCTCCAAAAGGGCCTCATAGAAACAGACAACTGGTGCCAGAGCCATGGCCTCATGCTAAATGCCAAAAAGTGTATAGTCATCCCCTTTGGCAAAAACAAAGTGCCCACAAATTACCACATAGGTGATAATCCATTAAGTACAGAAGAAGTAATTAGGGACCTGGGGACCCAAGTTGATAGCAATCTCTCATTTGACAACCACGTGGCCAAAGTGGTTAGAAAAACATTTTATATAGCCCACCTAATCATGAAGGGATTCACATCTAGATCAGGGGAGGTCATCGTGCCTCTTTACTCATCCCTCATCAGGCCCATAATTGAGTACAATGCCCCTTTTGGGATGTACCTTACCAGACACCTGCAGCAACTGGAAAGACCCCAAAAGTACCTCACCAAGAAGATCAAAGGGTTCAAACAGATGCCATATGCTGCCCGGTTAAAGAAACTCCAGCACTACTCAGTGGCATGCCGCCTGTTCAGAGGCGATCTGTGCCTGATGTATAAAGCCATGTCCAACCCGGAATTAATGGACATGCTGCACCTCAGAAAATCCAAATCCCATCGAGCTACGCGCTCAAGAGACTTGAACCTCAGCAATGAAATAAATAGGACATGCTGGAGGGACAGATTCATAACCCAGAGGCTCCCTTCACTCTGGAATAAAATCCCAGTCCAGGTTAGGCAGAGTCCCTCATTGACTCTCTTCAAGAAGAATCTTGATGAGTGGATGGGAGATCGTAGGTTTACCCCGGGTATCACTTCTGTGTCACTGTTAGACAGAGGCACAGTATACTAACTCGAAAAAGGGCACAGCAAAATAAATTTAAAATGGGTGGTGAAAGCCAAACACATTCTGGCTAGGCTTATAAATGCCCTAGGGCAGATAGCCTAGTATGAACCTATGAAACCTGCTGTCAGCACTATGAGGGCAGATGCTACGTCTACCAGCAGCAGCACTGCAAAATGAAAACTACTATCTCCCTATCTTGAGCAATCAGTATCAGTGACTCAGCAGATAGCACACTTGTCTTTCACGCTGGAAGATAAGAAGGATGTGGGTTCTGTTCTCACATGAAGTGCTTGGATTCCCCTTGAGCTGGCAGCATGATGGCTCAGTGGAAAGACCAGTGTCACACAGATTTAGGGTCTGGGATCCAATCCTGACTTCTGGTAAATGCATGTCATGAGGTACTCTTATGGGAAGTAGTGTTAGCCATTGGTCTGTAGGTTTCCTCTGGGTACTCTGGTTTCCCCTCACTTTCCAAAAGTCATAACGGCCGAATGGTTGCACTACGCTATCCATATATTTTTGTGTCACGCCTGAAATGGTTCTATGGGCCATCACACTTGAAAAGGTACTTAAATATGTTAATTACTATGTTTCTACTGAAAATGACTGAGTTGTGTGTGCATTTTTTTAATGTACTGTCATGCAAGACTTTGTATGCCAGTTCTGTGATAATTTCAAATTTTGGATGGTTCCAGTTGCCTAATGGATAATACATCAACCTCCAGAGCTAGGGAATGGAGATTCATGTTCCACCTGGGTTACTGATTTTTTGAGGGGTGATCTCTGCTTAATATTCCTTGTTATGAATGATTTTGCCCTAATTGAATTTGTTTATCTAAATATAACCTACAAACACCTGGTATACAGGATGAAAGTTATACCATCACATGCCAGCTAGGATGATAGATACCTAACCAAACATATTCTCCATTTCTGGAAAAGGCCCTGTTTACACATCAAGCAGAATACTTTCCTGGCAATCTTTAAAATCAGTCTGGATGGCTAAATGAGTGATCATAAATGTTCACCTTTAATATGTGAGGGAAGTCAGTTTAATGGGGGACACTATTAATTGTCCACCAGTACTGTGTGGCTGAGATTCTCAAGGACATCCTTGGCCATAAACTTAGTAAGAACCTATGAAAGGTCAACTAAGAATGAATGATAGAAATATATCCATAAGGAATTTTCAACTCCAATGTTGTTATCTGGACTCTCCGATAGATGAGGAAGAGAATTAATTGAAGGGTCACCATTTTGAATCGATAGAGTTTCAAATGTCTGTTCAGAACAGACATCCAGAATGTGTCTTTAAGCACATTCTTCCACTCCTGGCACTAAAAAGAACTTTGAACATAATCTACTTGACTGAGAAACAGAAGGAACACACTCTGTGATCTTTTAGCTTACACAAGACCAACCTCGCCCTGGTTAGCAAGGTGTTGGATATACTCTGTGCTGGTTTTGAAAATCATTCTGTTTTGTAACCTGAACATCTCTCTCAGCCATCCATCTGATGAAATTATGCACCAGCTGTGCTGGAAGCAAAATGTCCTGCCCACTACCAAAACATAGGCGAATGGTGGGACGGATCCTGGAGAATAAGGAGAGGTAGAAGTGATATGTATCCCTGCTGAGGGACAGAAGAGGTACTGAAGGAGTCATTTACTTAAAAAAATACTGTCTTTGCCAAAAGCTGAAAAAGAGAGTGTTGAGAATCATGATGTTTTAATTAGTACAACTTCCGCTATGGTTCCTTTCTACCATACCAAAGGGACTAGGTCTTTTGAGACTGGCCATTATAAGTATAGGACTGATTTGTACTCCCCCCCCCCCCTCTTTCCATTTAAAAGAGGAGGAAGAATATTCTGAAACATGAAGACAATGGTGCATATTCTTCATCATACTGTTGTTTAATATCTCATGTAACAGTGAAAATGTATCTTGACCAAACAAAGCCATATGAAAAATAAAGAGAAAATTCTAATTTTATCCAGAAACATTTATGGCTAAGACTGCTCTTCTGACTAAACCTGCTTTCTCTTCATTACAGAGGTTAAATTAGATTTCATGTGAGAAGACAGCAGCATACACAGCTTTACAGGTGCTGATTAAGCCTAGTAGAAACATTTACAAAGTTCATCAATTTGGATTATGTAGCATCTGCCTCAGTTTCTTAACGTAAGAAAATCAACTGCGTGTATACATGTACAAGGCAGCTGAGCACAGACATAAGGAGATTCAGGGCAGATATGATTGTATTATTAGACCTGATGCATTTTTAGGTAAAGTATCACAGCGTTCTGAATTTTTATTAGCAGGATTAGAAATACCCAACAATCTTTTCCCCTGCACTGTCATTATGTCAATATTGTCTGGGCTGGGAAAGTCAGACGAGCCATTTTTTACTCTGAAGATGCAGTATACTACCATAAACTCTTTCCTAAGAACCTCTGGTTGTTCAAACATCCAAAACTTCAGGGCTACCAACATGGCATATAACAGTGAATTAGCCAGCATACTATAAGTTGTGTCCAGCTTAGCCCCAGAAAAGTTATAAAATAATTATATGTCCTTAAACATTTCAACTGTTCACCATACTGATGGTAATAGTAAATGTTCATTATATTGATCACTCTTGTAGTAGCCTTACCTATACGGATTATATCCTGCCAATGTTATAACAGCATGCCAGCTTCCAAAACTTCAAGGCACCTTCCATGTGCCCAAACTGTCAAGCAGCTTGAGCTGAGCTGAGTAAAAGACAAGTTTGGGCACAACGCCCTCCAGAACTTTACTGCCACTGAAGAGTATGCCCTTCTGAGGCTTCTGAGGACTGACGGTCAGCTTGTGCTGTTCCTTTCCTGGGCAGTTAGGTTCCCTTTGGGGCAAAATTCCATTTTCTTAATTTTGTTGATGTTTTATTACATTCCTATTCAGGAAAGTTATTTAAAAGCTAGGAGTGTTGTGTTTTAATTGACTGTCTCAAGACTGTAATGTATTTTTAATCAAATCGCTTATTTTTCTGTCAGGTTACAAGTGGTGTAAAGTAACTGAAAACATTTTTTCCTTTAGAGAAATAGTGTTTTTTTTTTACTTTGGTGGGGTTGGTATAGTGTTTTAAAGTGCTTTTTACTGTGTTTTTTCTGTCAAGAAAAGTAACTTTTGTAGACAGGTAGTGTTTACCGGCAATTACTGCTTGTCTTACCCAGGAAAGAGGCACCATTTTCAGCCTAACCATGGAACTGACTACTGGTCCCATGGTTGGTCCTTCTTCTAGCTACAAAAAGAATAAATTAAGCAAACAGCCTTTGCCACCTGAGCAGGCTAGCAATTTGCCTCAGCCACTGGTAGGTGACTCTGCTGTGGCTATTTGTTGTACCTTACAGATTCACAGGTGAATACTAGGCTAATGGCACAAGAGTCTTTACAAGCCTAGCCACCAATACCCAGGATATGACAATTATATCTTAATTCCTCAGATATGGGATGGAGTGGTATAAGGGTAGTGGGTCTTTGAGTGTTGGAGCCCTGTGTTATTTTACAGACTGAATCTGTCCATAAAGAGACATTGGCAATACTACGGGAGTGAATTTACAGTTCCCCATCCATTTACCAAAAATTCATTTTGAAGACAGTGAGGGATGGGCTTTGTTTTATGAAGATGGGAAGTTTATTCTATGGATGAGGTAGTCTTTGCGATATGCCAGATCCCTCTTGTGTAGCACCTATAGCCAACATAGATCGGGAGTTAGCCACGTCCCTTACAGCTATTGGGGTCCCCTCAGTGGACAAGAGAGAGCAACTTGTGTTGATTCTGAGAGAGGGAATAGGGAAGGTATCCCTGCTGTGTCAGAATGCTGTGCCCATCCTGGGGAAGCTGTTGCTGCCATTAGTAGCATGGTTGGCCCCATTTTTCCTGTCAAAAAAAACAGAAAAACAAGCATGTCTCTACTCTTCCTCAGTTTCCTTTGGAAAGAGTAGCTTACTAGATCTGGCTTGAGGTTTAATTCTGGTTATTGATCCTTCTTGTAAACTAGTTTCTGGTAAAAGAAAGAGGGATTCCTCTTTTCTTGAAGAGATTCAAGATTCTGAATCTGAACAGTTTTTTTCCCCTCAGTTTTCTGATTCAGACTCAGAGGAGAGCTCAGTTTCTGATTCACACTATTGGGGTTTCTCTTTCTCGGACACTATTGCTAAAATGTGCCGGCGTTTTCAGTGAGAAAACACTGAAGTTTCCCAGATCCTCAGAAAATACTGTGAATTGTTACAGAAGGATTTTGCAGAATCTATTCATCAACACTTCAGATGTTTCTTAAGGTTTTGTGTGTCTGGATCACATTCAGTTCTCTGGCCTTACCCTTTGGACTATCAACTGCACCAAAAGTGTTCAGGAAGTGTCTAGCTCTAGTTATAGCTCATTGCAGGTTATAAGGTATCCACATTTTTCCCTATTTAGACAACCTGTTTATCTTTTCAGAGTCTTTTACAAAGTGTCGGGAATCTCTCTCTTTTGCATGAGAGATCTCTTACACAAGCTGGGATTCTAAGAGAACATTTTAAAGTCTTCCTTGACTCATTCACACAGGATTGTGTTCCTGAGATGTCAACCAGGCACCTCAGTTCAAAAAGCATTTCTTCCACAGGGGAAAAATAGATCTTTATCTAGCTCCATTTCTAACATTTTCCACTCAGACTTCTGTCACTGTGAGAGAATACCTCAAGATTTTGAATCTCATGGCATCTCTGATTCTCATGATTCCCGTGGCAAGACTCCACATGAGAAAGTATAGTGGTATCTGAAATGTCTTTGGTCTCAGCATCAACACCCTTTATCTTTTCAAATCTCAGTGCTGCACTTTGTCAGAACAGAAATCTTTTGGTGGAGACAAAATATATTCTTATATCCAGGTCTCCCTTCTCCTTCCATGTTCCAAAGCAATCACCAAAGAGGCATCAGATTTTGCTTGGGAGCATTTTCAGGAGAGATAAAAGTGCAAGGGGTGTAGCACAATAAGGACAGATGCAAACACAAATATCAAGGAGGTGCTTGCCCTGATCAAAGCACTCAACTTTCTGAACCATCTTCTGTCACTGAGACTTCTAAGTGATTACAGATAATACAGCAGATATGTGCTACATCAACAAGCAAAGGGGAACCAGATCATATCCCCTTTACAGACTAGCCATGTTAGTTTTGGGTATAACTTCACAGCACAGTCTCACGCTACTGGTATCCTACAGTCTGTCAGAGCAAAAGTATATGGTAGACAAGCTGAGTAGGACCAGGGCAAACCCTCAAAAATGGACAGTAGATCAGGAGGTCTTCCAAGATTTGATCAATCTGTGGGGAGTTCCTCAAGTAGATCTCTTTGCCCTCCTCTCTGAACAATCAACTGGCATGATTCTGCTCCAGGCCTACATGCAAGAATGCTTGGAAGATGGATGCCTTTTCTTTTCTTTGAATAATAATGTTCCTGTATGCTTTCCACCCTCTCAACTAATATCCAGGGCACTTCTGAAAATTCAGAAGGAATCTCCCAAGATCCTTGTGGTGACTCCCTTCTGGCCCAGGCAACTGTGGTTCTCCCTTCTTTTGCAAATGGCCAGGGGCAATTACCACAAGCTTCCTCTGGATCTACTCACACAAGAACAGAGGTGTTTGATACACCTCAACATCAGTCAAATCAATTGACTGCCTGGATGATGGGGTCTTAATTCCTTTTAGGCACTTGCTTTCCAAGTATGTTCAGAAGGTACTAATAGAAACAAGAAAGCTTCCTACAAGAAAATCATATAGTAGTAAATGGAAATGTTTTTCTAGTTGGTGCCAACAACATAACCAGCACTCATTCAGGGTTAGTTGCTCTCGGGTTCTACAACATTTGTATGAATTGTTATCCTATGGCCTCTTTTATTCCTCTGTCAAGGTTCATTTCTTGGTCATTTCAACATCTCTGCCCATGGATCCTCCTCTTTCAATGCAATCTCATATCAAAATGTTCTTGAAAGGGGTTTTATATGTGATGCTGCCAAGAAAACTGGTGGTCCCTCCTTGAGATCTTAATTTATGTTAGAGAAGCTAACACTTGCTCCATTTGAACCAGCTGATCTGGTTGACTTGAGGTTTTTAACATGGAAAACAGTTTTACTGATTGCTCTGACCTCTGCGAGAAGGGTACCTGAGTTGCAAGTGCTTATTGTGAGTCAACCCTATCTTATGTTCCAAAGGAATATGGTTTCTTTGAGAACTAATCCTTCTTTTATGCCTAAAGTGGTATCCAAGTTTACTTTAAGCCAACCTATCAATCTCCCTATTTTCTTTCTTAAACCTAAAAATGAGGGAGAAAGGATAATCCATAGCTTGAATGTCCACAGACAACTCGGATATTTATCAGATATTTGTAATAATCATTCATTTCTTGTGAAGGTAAGAAGAAAAAAGGACAGCCTGTCTCAAAACAGATGAATTCCAAATGGTTGTCTAAGGCTATTACTTTTTGTTCTAGTCACCATAACAAAACTATTCCAGGCAGGGTCAAGGCTACCAGGGCCTTGGCTTCACCTATGGCTTTTTGGAAAAGGTTGGATTCTAGAAGTATTCCAGAAGCGGCTACTTAGGTGTCTGTACATACTTTTACACAGCACAAAGCTTGATTCCTTCTCTAGGTCTAGATCATGCTCTGCTAGGACCATTCTCCAGGACCCTTCTCCTTCCACCTCCCAAATGTAGTTAGCTATGGCAATCTACCCATATAGCCAAGGCTAACTCAGTAGTGATCAATATGATAAACATAGTACAGTTGTGAAAGATAAATTTATCAGAACAATAGATGTTTGAATGATCACCTCCGCTCCTTCCAACCCCTTTGTTTTGTTACATTTTTCATGTCAGGGTGAGGATATATATTTTTCTGTTGTTCCTGGCATTGCCCTTTCAGGGTTCAGCCTCCATCTTTCTGCTGGCAGTAAAGCTCTGAGGGGCTTTACACTCAAACTTGACTTTTAGTCAGCCCAACTTGAGCTGTCTGACAGTTTGGGTGCATGGAAGGTGTCCTGAAGCTTTGGAAGCAGGCCGGCTGTTATATCCTTGGCAGGACATAACCCACATAGCTAAGGCTACTGCAGCAGTGATTGTTCGAACATCTACTGCTCTGGTTAAGTTTAATTTACATAACTGCACTCAAAAAGTGAAAAATCACATATTCAGGTGGGGAGGGGTGGGTGCTGGTGTAAATTGTTGACATCAGCCTAATTATTAGATTACTCAGAGTCAGAATTACTGTCCTTAATAGTAATACAACTACTACTAATAACAATAACAATGATAATAATAACAATAATAATAATAATAATAACAATAATAATAATAATTATTATTATTAATAATAATAATAATAATAATAATAATAATAATAATAACAATAATAATAATACACAAAAGTGGAATACTGGGGCTTACAACTTTTTATTTTGGAAATGAAGTAGGGACAAAAAAGTGTTAGTCTCCATTTTAAAAACATTTGAACAAAATTTTAATAAAAGAAAATTAAATTCCAGGAAGTGAGAATAAATTCTCTTCAGAGAACTACCTGTACAATACTTTTTCCCCACAGACTGTACCAGGCTAAAATGCTGATGTGAAATGCAGTGTTGTTTGAGACCAAATTTTCCTTCCAATATTAGCTGACTTACTTTGAGGAGCTCTCAATATCCTTAGTTTCAGAAAAGCTTATTTTCCAATACTTCACCAGTGCTATTTTCTGCAATAGTCTGGGGGTGGCATAAGTAAGACACTTGGGTGCCATAATCTGGTGTCCCAGGAAGCTTTAATCTGGCACTTGAGAACTAATGAATAGATATGTTATCTGCTAAAAGAATTAACACAGACCTTCACTGAGAAAGGGCAGCAATTAGTGATACAAAAGTTATAAAATAATGCATGCTTAACAGTGTCAAATAATAACACATTTTTAAACTGTGTCATATGAGAAAACGTAACAGTATTGTAAGATCTGCATCAGAATGAAATATATGACAAAAAGGTAGTCCCATCTGTCTAAAAAGGCAAGTAATGATATTTATTAATTCATTCTCTGGCACCCACTTTGCCCAGTTAAGCAGGGTTGCAGATGACTTCAAGTGTATAACAGTACTCAGTGGGAGGAAAGCAGAGAAACTAATCCTGGATAGATGCCAGTACATTCTTGAACATACACACATACACAGTATGCATATTCACACATAACTTGGAAAATCACTTTTGGATGTGGGAGGAATCTGGAGACAATGGCACACATGCAATCCAGATATACATGTAAGGTATCAATACAAATAGGCAGTCTAGGTCATTTAGAGGGATGGAGTTCTGAGTCCTAACTGGGGCTCATGTGGCCAGAGTTCAAGTAGTGGAGGGGGCTGCTTGACATTAGTGGCATGGAGGAAGAACAGACATATTCTGGGGGATGGGAGGGACATAGCTAGTTTCATACGCTGCCATTTTCCCTTGGAGAACAGGTGGTGATACAGATGTGTTGTCTGGGGATGGCATTAGGCTCACCAAGCCACTGATGGATAGTATGGACGGTAGCCTTCATAGTGAGTGTGTAGAAGCATGCAGTCAGAAGAGGTGGAAACTGTGGGCAACCATAATGATGCAATTCACATTGCTGCCCCTGCTGAAGGGGTGGAATAAGGTTATCAAATTCTTCTCATTGTTGAAATGCTGGCAAAAGCATGAAGCACCTCACGGCTGTCTGAAAGATGCTTGCTCAGCCAGCTCTTGTCTTGGCTACTGGTGGAATCACAGAGTGGAGGAATGGATTAACACAGACTGTCTCGTGAGGCTTGATGCTCATGAGAAAAATCACCTAGAAAAAAACATAAGTAATCCAAATAACATCTGTTTGAACAAGCTGGTACATCTAAGTAGCTCTCATCTTTAACAGTAAGGCATCTGCTAATAAAATCTATATTTATCATGACCATGAATAGCGATTTATGTCTGAAGATGTATTAGCAAATGGCACTTTTATCGCTTACTATAATCTAGTATCTTAATTCTTAAAACCACAGCATCTGCTACATCTTTGATATGTTAATATGAGTAAAAATTTGTATGTGTTAATATGTCTAGAGATTATCTGGTATATAATAAACCACTGATATGATCTAGTAACAGGATCCTTTATTTAACTAATACAGTTGGCTTGCAAAACCATGTGGGAATAGTAATTGTAATAACCTGCAGGCGATGACTGATTGGATGGTAGCAGATGGTATCTTTGAACATGCCTTATAGTCTCTAATACAAGCACCCCAGAAACTATAGTGGTTCAAGATATGAGCCAGATCAGGTAATAAAAGACAGGATGGAGGAGGAATACTTTTCAGCTATTCTTTCTTTTTTATCTTTATCTGCTAAACTTACGTGAATATCTTTTCTGAAGATTGCAGGACATCAGCTATATCTATGACTGCACTGTGTCTTAGATGTGTGTCATATCCAGCTGGAGCTCTAACAACTTTTTGATTTCTGCTTGATAAATGACCCCCTATTGTATCACGGGTGTCATGAACCTGAAACAAATTCCAGAGGTTCCATCTTTGAGTGAACTGTTTACGTACCACCACCATAATTATGTACAATAGCCCTTTGACTCCTGGTTGCATACACAGTCCATTTTAATTAGCTCAATGATTATTAAAGGTGTGGTGAGCTCTTTTTGTCTGCTCACACCTGTCTAGCAGCAGAAAAATGAAAGATCTGATGTTGTCATTTTTACACTTTCCTCAACTGATGGGTTTCCGATCCAGCTTGGCCGCATTTACTAGACTCTTGTATCCAACTGTCAAGCTCCTGATTGTTAAGGAAACACTTTCCCAGAGTGAGCAGTATAAAAAGAACTTGTTTGCCATGGGGATCCGTTTTCTACCCCTCAAAGATCTTTTACCAGGAATCAGCAAGGAGGGAGAAAAATGTGGTTCTGTAAGTCCCAGGGTCCTTTCCAAGACTCACAAGGGGATACCTCCCCTAGAGGCAGGGGGGAGGAGTTCTAATGGAAGACACTGTCCTTGTGGCACTGGAGGCCCACAAAACAAGGGTTTCTGAGACACTTTCCTTGGATAAGCCTTTTCAGCACCCTTGAACGATTGCCCAACTGCTCATCTCTGGAGGCAGTCTGGGATGCTTGTCTCTGCACTCAGACACCTGGGTATCTATCACAAACGATACTTTGGTGCGGAAAATCATATCCAAGTTTATTTCATACTATTTTCACAAATTCTTCCAAGCAAAAGGAAAAGGCTCCTGAACATTCTACCCAGTCAGAGGGAGGCAGAAGCTGTAGAAATTCAAAAGCTGCTAGAAAAAGCAGTATCCAGGAAGTCTCACCAGACCAGAAAGGATTCCAAACCTACTCAAGTTTCTTCTTAGTGCCAAAAGAACATGAGACCTGAGACCAACTCTGGACCTCAACAAACTGAATCAGTTTGTAAAGACCTCAACATTCTAAACAGTCACTGTTCAGACTATTCTGCCATTTCTGAGAAAGGATGATTGGATGTGCTCCTTTGATCTTCAGGACTCATACCATCATATCAAGGTGAACATATGCTCCCAAAGATATGTGCGCTTTTGGCTGGGGGCTAGTCACTATCAGTTCAGAGCCCTGCCCATTGATTTCGCCACAGCCCCCGAGGTGCTTCCCAAATGCATGGCAGTGGTAGCAGCTCACTTGAGACTGCTAAGATTCTGAGTGTTTCCATACCTAGACAAGATGTACTTCACCACCCAGACATTTCCTTGAAAAATCCAGGGACTACTTGCTCCAGTTATGTCAATCCTTAGGCATCACAGTCAACTTTTGCAAAACATACCTTCAACCTGTTCAGAGCCTGGAATTCATAGCTGTCCACTGAGACACAGCCATTCAGACAGCTTCCCTTCCATTGAACAGAGTATGGACCATCAGGTGTCAAGTAAAACACATGATCTCACACCCTTCTCCTCCAGTCATGTTGATTCTTCAAACCTTAGTGTTGATGGCATCAGCCATAACCTTGGTGACTATGGCTCACTTTTACATAGGTTCATAGGTAGGTACTAGGCTATTGGCCCTAGGGCCTATATAAGCCTGGCCAAAAAGGTACCCTGGCTTTAGTCACCCAAGAAAATAATTTTCCTGTGCCCCTGTTGAGCAGAGCCACAGAACTGATCCCCGGGGTGAATTTCCTATTTCCCATCCAATTATCAAGATTTTTCTTGAACAGTGCTAATGAGGAGCTCTGTTTGACATAGATAGATAGTCTGTTCCAGAGTATGGGAAGTCTCTCGGACAGGAATCTATCCCTCCAGCATGTTCTGTTTATTGTGGTGACAAGGTTTAGGTCCCTACAGCGTGTAGCTCAGAGGGATTGGGATTTCTTTAAGTGGAGAATCCACTTTGTGAGGTATTTCTGTCGCCTTTCCAGTTGTTGTAGATGTCTTGTGAGGTACATACCAAAAGGGGCGTTGTACTCTGTAATGGGTCTAATGAGTGATGAGTAGAGGGGAACAATGACCTCTTTTTTTCTGCATGAGAAACCTTTTGTGATGAGGTGTGCCACGTAGAAGGATTTCCTAACCACTGTGGCGATGTGATTATCAAAGGAGAGACTACTGTCCACCTGTGTCCCAAGGTCTCTTATCACACTTTCGATGTTAAGTAGACTACCACCTATGTGGTTGTTCATGGGTACAGAGTTTTTACCAAAGGGGATGATAATGCACATTTTGGCATCGAGCTTCAGGCCATGGCTTTCACACAAGGCATCAGTCTCAGTGAAGCCCTTTTGTAGGATGTCCACATTGTTAGGAGTTTCGATTAAGGCTCCTAGTTTGCAGTTATCTGCAAACTTCATTAGCCAAAGACCTTCTGTGTTAGCCTGTATTTCAGAGAAGTAGATATCAAACAGGAGAGGACCCAGGACTGAACCCTGTGGTACTCCACTTGTCACTGGTCTGAAGTCAGATTTGGAGTCTGCTACTTTCACAGTATGGGTTCTGTCCGTGAGCTAGTTGGCAACCCATCTTGTGACATAGATATGCACATTCTTCAATGGAATCTAGCTGTTCAGTGGTCAATTTGTCTCCATCCCTTGTCTTCACCAATCAAACTCACGCAAGTATGCAAAGACCACCTGCGTTGGTGGATTCAGTCAGACAAAGTTTCTTAAGGATGCCTTGTTGTTTTTCCAACACCAGTAGCCATAGTAACCACAGATGCTTCCCAACTGGGGTATGGGGGACATTTCTTGGGAAGGATGGTCCAAGGCACGTGGTCCCCAGAAGAGACCAATTTGCACATCAGGGTCCTGGAGGTGAAAACTGTCGTCCTTGTGTTGCAGGGCTTTAAGGACACCCTCCCCCTCGGGGTGATTGCGATTCAAACTGACATGTCTGTGGTCTGGTGCATCAACAAACAGGGGAACCCAATCTTATCCCCTTTGTCGAGAGGCAATGAAAGTGTGGTAGTGGGTGATCTCGTCCAACCTCTTTCTGATGGCAATGCACATCCCATTGAAATCCAATGTGCTAGTGGACAAACTCAGCGGGTCCATTCTGATGCCTCACATGTGCTTTCTCAATCAGTTAGTGGCAGAGAGGATTTTCCATCGATGAGGTCAACCTTGCTGCGATCTGTTTGCCTCGCTCCACAACAAGTGCAGCAGGTTCTTTGCCCGGATCCCCCTCCGGGAGAGTCACCAAGAGATGCTCTAGTCTACGTATGGCCCTCCAGTCTCCTTTATGCTTCTCCCTTTATACCTCTAATTCCCAAATTCTTACAAGAGATACTTTGGATGAAGAGCACAGTTATCCTCATTGCCTCTTTTTGGCCTGGTCAAGTGTGGCTCCCTTTTCTTTGGTCTCACCTTTGATATCCTCTTTGAATTCTGGACCCCACTCCAGACCTTTTCTCTCATGCCAAAGGGATGACTCACCCGGACACTGTAGGCCTCAAGCTGACCGCATGATTTCACCAATTCAATTGATGGTTTGACAGCCCAGGCTTTCTCCCCAGTCTGACAGACATTAACTATCATATCAGAAGGCCTACACCAGGAAGCCCTACAAGAGTAGATGGAAGAGATTCTCTGCTTGGGCTCTCCAGAGGGAATTAGACCACTACACCACCCCTATTCCTAGTGTCCTGGAGTTTTTATTTATTTTTTTTCAAGACAGACTAGTTTCTCTGCTATCAAAGTACAATTGGCAGCAATATTTAATTTTCATTCAGGTAAAAATGTTTCTTCTTTAGCTTTATCATAATTGTGCAAGGCTTTCCTTAAAGGTACCTTTTAGCTTAGGCCCCCAGTGAAGGGTCCCAACCTACCCTGGTATTTAATGGTTTTACTGCAAAGTTTAACTCAAGAGTCCATTTGAGCTATTGGCTAGATCTGACCTAAAATTTTTATTTGGAAATTGCTGGAAAACTGCTTTTCTAGTGGCTACTGTATCTGCAGGATGTGTATCTGAGCTCCAGACTCCCTCTTCGAAATCCCCATATTTGAAATTTCACAGAGACAGAGTTACCCTGTAGACTAATCCAGCCTTCTTGCCCAAAGTAGCTTCAGAAGTGAATATTAATCAAGTCATTAATTGTCTGTTTTCTTTTCCAGCTTCATTAATAAAGGTGAATACAGGCTTCATCTCTTGGAAGTACACAAACATCTTTACTTTGATCTCCACAGAACAAAAGATTTCGGAAAGACAGATCAATTGTTTATCTCATTCTCTGCCAAAAAACTGGGTAGATCAGTTTCTAAAGTTACTTTAATCAAATGGTTGACAGACTGCATAGCCTTTGTTTATGCTCAGTGAGGTTTGTCCTTACCCACACTTCCTAAGGCACACTCCAGCAGGTCCATGGTGACTTCATCCACTTTCTGATCTAGGACTTCAATTGATGACATTTGTGCCACAGCTACTTAGTTCAATGCTCATACATTTACTGCTCATTTACAAATTGCATTTGACTTCCAGAAGCAAGGTTACCTTTGGTTCTGTAGTACTCCTGAATATCCTTCCATGAGGGCCACCTAAGGTTCATGTTGCTGGGGACTCTGTCCCATTCATTGAGGAATGAATGAAAATGACAACATCAGATATTAAAGTTATGTACTCGCCATAACTATGTATCTGTGTTGTCCATTTTCATTCTTTCTCAACTTCCCACCCTCCTTCCCCCTTCCTTTTTATTTCTGGAGTGACGTTATGGTTATCATGACACTTCTGTTCCATGTTTGAGCCCCAGTCCTTTCTACCAGCCTTCCTTCTATCTTGGCCTGAGGCTAGTTCTTTCTGTTTGTTTTAGGGTAGCAAACTTGATCTGAGGTATTGCAGGGTAACTGGGGCATTGTAGGTAAAGGGAGGAGCTCAAGAGTTGGAACTGAGAGTCTAGTAAATGTGGCCGAGCTGGAACCGAGGACAGATCCGAGACCAATCAGTTGAGGAAGATTGAAAATGGACAACACAGATGCACAGTTATGGTGTGTACATAACTTTAATTTATGTACTTGCCATAACAATAGATCCTTATTGTTCCTTTTCATCTGTCTTGATTATTGGGTAATCCGCCTTTGTGGCAGGTCAGAGAGAGCAACTTTTTCCACGCAGAAGGTTCTCCAGTGCTCAAGCTCCTCCCCTTTCCCATGATGAAGTACAGTCCTCCTGTTTACCAAGTACACCTGGAGAAAGACTTTGGATTTGGACCTACCAGGTCTATCTAGAAGGACAGTGGAAATTTGGAAGGGGGATGATAGGAGGTTTGTCAAGATAGCTGGAGACAGACAATCAGTTTCTATTATGTTAAGTACATAACTTACATATCCTAAACTGCTCCGCTCTGTCAGTCTTGACACTTGGGATCGAATCCTCAATTTTCTTCCTGGGTGGTATGACAGGATGACAAGATACCCCTGAGAATGGTAGAAATGAAGGAAGTTCTGGACTGCAATATGAGATTGGTTTACAGTGTTTGATGAAGGTAAGCATTGGTGTTCAGGTTGCAATAGCACAAATATTATCTGTAGAGGACTACTTGAAGTAAGCAAAGGAAGCTGAAACCAGTCTTGTGGAATGTGTTTGGGTCTTGAAGGTAACAGGGTGTTGTTATGTACAGAGCAGATAAAGGATAAGGAATCTGAGAGCAAGCGATAAGGACACAAATACTTGGTAATCTTTTCTAAATGCTTTTTTGCCCTGTGAAGGCAGAACCTGATGTCTATGCACATCTAAGGTATGTAGCAAATGCTTTCCTTTCTTAGAATGACTTAGGAAGAACAGTGGTAGCTGAATCGTTTGGTTTAAAGCTGTCTCTAAGGATACTTTAGGAATAAAGGTAGGATGTGGTCTGAGGCAGACTCCTATCTTTATGAAAAAACAGATATGGTGTTTTGCTGGAAAAGGCATGTACCTCAGATATTCACTTTGTTAAAGTACCTGCCACCAACAGTAATGTTTCCCAGCACAGGTGTTTCAAGGACTATTTGGAGACGGGCTCAAAAGGGAGTTTGGTAAGAGACTGAAGTACAAAAAGTAAGATCTCGTGCTGGGTTAGGATCTTTGATGGGTGGCCTAAGAAAGATGCTTTTCAGAAAGGCATTACATATCTTTTGTGAAGCTAGAGAATTAGAGTTGAATCACAGATGAAATGTCTGAAATGACTGCTACCTTAACCTCGAAAGCTGTTTTCTGGGAACTGCAATAGAGAGGGTATAGGAGCTGAGTACAGATCCAGTCTTTGTTTTGCTATCCAAAAGGAAAATCTTGTCCATCTACTCTTACATAGTTTTACTGGTTGACTGCTTTTATGAAACAGACATAATTTGCACTATCAAAGGCAATGCTGGATTATTAGCAATCACTGGAATTGAAGAAACCATGCAGTTAGTCTGAAGGAGTTGATGTCCAGATGAGGCTGTCTGGATGGGTGAGATATATCTGGTTGATGATCTAGTGACCATGGAGGTTGCAACAACAAGTTGGGTCAGAGGTGTGGGAAACACATTTGCCTAAGAGAGAAGGAGACTTATGGGGATTACTTTCACCTTGCACAGGGATACTTTCTGTACAAATTTTGTCATTAACAGAACACATGGAAGACAATCGGCTATAAGGATTGAGATGCAAAAGAGACATACGGGCTGACAAAGAAATAATTGATTTCCTGGAAAAACACCAAGGTACCAGCGGTGAAGACCCAAAGGGAGCTACTGACACAGCTTATTTCTTTTTGTGCAGTCTCTGCCTCACTGTATCTCTCTCTCTCACACACACACACACACACACACACACACACACACACACACACACACACACACACACAACAGTATAGTCATTTGTGATTAGATTTCTCTAAGGAAAAATCCCTAATGTGACATGGGTGATTAGTTTCCAGGGACAATATGGTACCTTGTGCCTTATTTATAGCTATATTATTTTGTTTTATTTTATTTTGCCTATGTGATAACCAGGTAAGCATGGTAGGCACAAACAAGTTGCACAGTAGACAAATAGAAGTGGAATGAATAAAACCCTGTACCTTGAGACTGGAAGAGGAAGCACTCATTAATGGCTCAGAGCTTTAGTCCTCTGCAATAACTGTCACACAGACATATTTTTAAATAACTTGCTATATGTTCTACCAATGTCTATTTACTGATATGGATGAACTACTGATGAACTGGTATCATGTCTGACCTTTATGCAGAAAAGATTCAGCCAAGAATATTTTACTTCTGGCTGGTAGCTGGATGCTTATAGTACTATTCTTTGAGGTGGATAATGCAATACTGAACACAGGCAAAATTAATAATATTGCAGTTTCCTAAATGTTACTGTAAAATTAAAAGCTTGTTTAGAAATGTTATGTCCCTCCAGCAAAGCAAATGTAAAAGTGAGTTCATTGTGTCCATGCAAATAATTTTTGGTGCTTTTCTCCTTGGGCCTCCACTGAAAATGGGCTCTTACCCAGTTGGACTTTCCCGGTAATCAAATGTTAATAAAGAAATAAAATATCTACAGTGAATTAAGAAATGTGCTAGACTACCTACTGTTTTATACTGTGAAACTATTCAGACGTTATCATCAGCACACAAAGTCTCTTAGCCATAACCTACGTGCCAGAAAAGTCCTGCATCCTGCATCATGTAATCATCTTTAAAATATTACAAATTATGACACAGCAGTTTGTGACAATTGTCTACAAAAAGTACAGTTGTGTACACTTACCATAAATGTAGATGTTCGAGTGTATTCACTGTTGCAGTCATCACATTTGGGTTATCTGCCTGCAGGTAGCCCTCAGCCTGCGTGAATACCAGTCTTCGGATTTCTGCGTCGGATGCTGTCGCTTCTTCCCTGACGACAGGTCGTCAGGGGTATAAAACATGCAGCCTACGCCATTACATCAGTTTTTCTTGCCCAGATATCAGGTGCGCCCACAACAGGAAGCAACTGTATGATATGGTACACCCCCCCTCAAAAAGCAAATACATAAGAAAAAAATAAATATACCAAACAAGAAGGAAAGGTAGAGCCAAGAGAAGTCAGGGGGCTGGAGGGAGGGTAACCAGGGCTGCGACAGTGAATACACTCGAACATCTACATTTATGGTAAGTGTACACAACTGTACTATGTTCTTTGTGTTTCACTGTTGCAGTCATCACATTTGTGTTGATTCCCAAAGCTAAGGAAGGGAGGAGGAAGTTAAAGAGCATTAGGGCCAGCTATTAAGCCCTGCAAGACTGCAGTGGCAAATCCAGCTCTGGATTTAGAAAAGATAGGCATGTGGTAATGCTTGGTGAAGGTATATACAGAGCTCCAGGTAGCAGCTTCTAGGATGTCCCTGGTAGGGACTCCTCTGAGAAATGCCACAGAGGTAGATGCAGCCCTGGTGTAATGTGATCTTATCCCCTGTGGGGTAGATTTTCCATGGTACTTGTAGCAAAAATGAATGCAATGAGCTATCCATTTGGACATGGTTTGCTTTGAAATGGCCTTCCCTCTGCCCCTGCAACAAAGCCAACTAGCAGCTGTTCAGATTTTCTGAGAGGCGTAGTCCTGTTCAAATAGAATCTAAGTTGTCTGTGCACATCCAGAGGGTGCAGTATTCATTCCCCTTTGTTTTGTGGATTAGGGAAAAAAGTAGGCAAATGAATGGACTGATTTAGGGCCACACTAGACACCACCTTGGGCATAAAGAAAGGATTAGTCCTGAGGGAAACCCTGTCTGCATGGAAGATAATGAAGGGTTCCACTGCCATGAGGGCCTGTAATTCAGTCACTCTTCTTGCTGAAGTGATGGCTAGAAGGAAGGCTGTTTTCCAAGAAAGGAATTTCAACTCTGCTGTAGCAGCTGGCTCAAAGGGGGGAAGAGTGAACTTTTCCAATACAAAGTTAAGGTCCGAGGCTGGAGTGGGAGCTCTCCTGGGGGGGCTTACATTTTTGGCCCCTGTAAGGAATTGTTTTAGCAAGGGGTGAGAGAAGATGGGTAGCTCAATATTATAATGTGCTGAAATGGCAGAGGCATGAATTACAATTGACGAGAAGGATAGGCCCTTGTGGAGCATTACTGTTAAGTACCCTAGAATATGAGGTAAGCTGGGCACCGTTGTGCCCATCCCCTGAGTCTGTCTCCAGGAACAGTATCTTTTCCACTTTTCAGCATAGGATTTTCTAGTACTAGGCCTCCTTGCCTCCAGAATGACATCCAGCACCTGCTTACTGAGGGATGCTGGAGGAGAGCTCAAGGAATTAGCCAGGCTGCAAGGTTCAGGGTTTGAAGCTGATAGTGCAGAATCTGACCTGCCTGCTGGGACAGCAGGGAAGGGGTCTGAGGCAGGTGCCATGGTTGCAGCAGTGTCATACTGCGAAAGAGGGGGTAACAGTGCTGGCATGGCCAGTCTGGTGCAATCAGTATTGTCCTTGGCTTGTCCTGTTTGATCTTTAGTAGAACCTTCGAGAAGAGAGACAGAGGGGGAAAGGCATAAACCGAGAGGCATTCCCAGGTAAAGGACAAGGCATCCACTTTCCAAGCTTGACTGTGGGGAGTTCTTGTGCAGAATTTGTTCAATTGGTAGTTCTGAGTGGAGGCAAACAGGTCTACCTCTGGAGTCATCCATTTGTTCCTCAAGAGGTTGAATATTTTGGGTTCTAGGTTCCATTCGTGTGGCTCCATGAGATTTCTGCTCAAGTCGTATGCCAGTGAATTTAGTTTGCCTGGCAGGAATTGTGCTTGTAGGTGTACTTGGTAGCTCAAGGCTGTGTTCCACAGAGCCATGGCTAGTCTGCAGAGAGGGTACGAGTGGGTTCCTCCCTGCCTGTTTATGTACCACATAACTGTGGTGTTGTCTGTCTTTACCAAAAGTTGTCCTGGAAGAGTACGGTCTTTGAAGGCTGTCAGGGCATTCTGTACAGCTAACATTTTTTTGATTGATATGCAGGTGCCATCTGTCTCAGGTTCCATTTGCCCTGCATGCACTGCCCTGCCATATGAGCCCCCCATGCATAGTCTGATGCATCTGTTGTTAGGGTTTGGGCGGCAGGGGGGGTAGAGTGAAAGGGAGTCCCTTGTTGTGGTAGCAGACCTCTGCTCACCAAAGGAACTCTGTCCTTATACAAGGAATGATAGGAATCATTGTTTCCAGGTCCTGAGAATGTTGACACCATAGGCTTTTTAGATACCATTGGAGTTTCTTCATATGCAGTCCTACATATGGAATTAGTAGAATGCAAGAGGCCATGAACCCCAGAGCTTGCAGTATTTTCATTGCAGATAGCTGGGGTTTTGAGGCCAATAATTTGAAGTAGGTTGTCAAATAAACCTGTTTCTCTAGAGTGAGGAATACCATCTGGGAACTTGTGTTCAAGCTTGCTCCCAGGAATACAATCTGTTGGCAGGGTACTAGGTGAGATTTCTTTTCGATGATGGTCTACCCCAGTGAGGTTAGAAGTTTCTTTACGAATGCCAGGTGTTGTAATAGCAAGTCCTGGCTTTCTGCCTGAATCAGACAATCGTTCAAGTATGGTTAAATCTGAATATTTCTCTGCCTGCAAAATGCAATGGCTGGAGCTAGGCACTTTGTGAACACCCTGGGCACAGTAGATAAGCCAAAGGGAAGTGCAGAGAACTGAAAATGCATGAAGCCTGCCCTGAAACGTGGGTATTGTCTGCAGGATCCTCTTATAGGAATGTGCAGGTAAGCTTCCTTTAAGTCTAGGGTTGCCAGCCAGGAATCCTTGGCTAGCATAGGAAGAAGCTGTTGAAGAGTTAGCATTTTGAATTTTGGAACCACCAGAAAGGTGTTGAGAATAGCGAGGTCCAGGATAGGACGTCAGGAGTTGTCTTTTCTTGGTACCATAAAAAGTCTTGAATAAAAACCTAGTCCCCTTTGTTCTGCTGGGACAGAGAGAGAACCTGCTGTTGGGCCTCCGCCCATTGATTTGGGGGTAGATCTGGCCAACCATTTGGGCAAATCCTGGTAATCAGAAGGAGCAGAGATATCATATTCCTGATCAGAAGAATCAGAAAGAAAATCAGTTCTATGTCTCTTAGAGGGGGAAGGCTGGCTTCCCCTAATTAAGGTAATAAGGACTTCAGCCATTCTAAGCATTTGTTTTTTAGGCATATGGGCCTGAGTCTGCAGATTGGTCGTTGGTTTTCTAGGCATAGTGCAAGTTTTTGGCCTGAGGAGTTCGGAACTTCTGGATGGAAACGATGGCGTTGGTTTAACATGAATGTCTGTAGGCCTGAATACACCCTCAGAAGCCAGTGCCTGCACAGCGGCTCTGGACCCACCCAAAGTAGAGACATGCATAGGTTCCATAGTCAAAGAAGCATCTCGCGGCATACCAGACTCCAAATGTGTCTCAGTAGAGGCCTGCGAATCTGAAGTAGCGGGTATCACTGAGTACTGGCGGACTGGCGTCTAGCTTAACGAAAGCATCGTCAGCAGTTTTGGACCTATGCGGTCTGTCTCTGTCTTTATCCTTACGTTTTTTCGGAAGATCGGTAGTCAGATGAATTAACGAAGCCATTTCGGAGTACGGAGATTGAGTGCGAAAGTATTTGGCTGCAAAAATAGCCCAACGACGAATAGTTCGGGCGTTGAACAAGGTACAAAACCAACAGCGAGGGAAGTCGTGGTCTGGGCCTAAACAGGGGATGCAGTAAGAGTGAAAATCTCTATGACGTATTTGCTTTCCACAGGTAAGACAATTGTTAACTTTTACTGACATCGGTTAGAGCAAGAAAAAGGATCCCCAATGGGGTACTTATCCTTTTTGAAGACTTCGGGTCTGAAACTCGAAAACAAAAATTTCAGGAGACGGCCAACCGGCACTTGCAAACTGCTTCTGCTTCGGGCACTGTACGGCAAGAAAGACTGATGTAATGGTGTCGGCTGTATGTTTTATACCCCTGACGACCTGACATCAGAGAAGAAGCAACAGCATCTGACACAGAAATCTGAATATTCTGGTATTCAAGCCGGCTGAGGGCTACCTGCAGGCAGATAACCCAAATGTGATGACTGCAACAGTGAAACACAAAGAACATCATAAATACGTACCTTTCTCCAGCATGCATCACTCCACTGCTCTATGACAACTGTCTTTGGACAAAATTCATGAAGAACTTCCAGACTGCCTGAGAGAAGCTGAACAAGTATATTGTACTTGGAACCACAATCTCTCCGTGCTGCATACCTAATAATTCAATAAAAACAAATAAACAAGGGCAAACAGACTGCAAACAGTCTCACACTGAGACAGCTACAAAATCACAAATAAATGTGTAATACTGTACATCCCGGAGGAGACAGGTAAAATCTTGTTTTTCCTGGGACGGTTATTTGGACACTACATTCTTTTTTTTAAAACACCTTTATTAATTTAACAAACATTTAGTAGCAACATGAGTACACATACATTAATAAGAAAAGTAAACAAACCATTACAAGCATTCTTCTTTTTCATGTATTACACGTTTCGTTTTTAAACAATTATCATTCACTGCAACATTATATAAATTGCTCAAGTCCTGCCTTCATTCCTCCTCCGGAACATTACTCTGCAAGCATTGTTCACACACATTTCAGGTATCCTCATATAGTTTGCTCCTTTCTTTTCTAAAAATCCCACCTCTGGGTCTTTCCTTTACAGCATTCAGTACTTCACTTACAGTTAGTTTACATTTTGATTTCCATTTTCTAATCATTATTTTTTTTGCCAGCCAATAACATTAAACTTATTAAGACCTTACTATGTTTAGGCAGTTCAATTTCTATACTCCATATATAATTTCCTTAGATACAATAATAGGCTCCCCCAATATTTCTGACAAAGTACCCTGAAAGGAATTTTTAAATTCTGCCAACTGGTTACTTGCCCCAAAAGTGTACGTTCCCCATTATTCTTCTATTTTACATCATGCCTTCAACATTTGTTGAAGATCTGAGGAAAAATTCTCTGAAATCTGCTTGAGGTATAAAAATATCTGTACAAACACTTCCATGTACAAATCTTAAATATTCTAGACTTTGCTGCTTACATGGGAGCCATGCAAATGTCATCCCATTATCCTTTTGTATATTGCCTTCCCATTGTGACTTCCCAAACTTTTCTAATCGCCTTTGATTAATACTTACAGTTATCCCGCATTATTTTATATGACCTAATTATCCCTTCTTTAATAGGAGCTTCTGTTCTAGACTCAACTAAAAACTCAACCTGAGCTGTTTTTTTTTTTCAAACTTAAAACTCCCCTATCCCTTTCTCGCATATAAGCTATTATATCCAGTCATGCTAGGGAAGGCAGTCTCTAACCCGCAGTCCAAACTTCTGTTTGGCCTCACCCCACTCTTACCTTTTCCTCTCTAGCTATTTGCTCCCACCATCTTGGCTCCTTTACTAATTTCTCCAATACATTTCAACCCTTTCTTCCCTATTTTCTGTGCCCCTAATTGTAACCCTGCATTTTCACTGACTCAGAATAAAGGAAATGTATGGTTTTGCTGGAAAAAGTACAGTTTTGTACCTACCATAAATGTAGATGTTCGAGTGCTAATACAGCTGCAGTCATAACAGATGGGTTTTCCTGCCGTCAGGCGGGTCCTCGGTTGGCCGAATTCCAAAGTCTAGGTCCGGCGTCGGTTGTCGTCGCTTCTTCCCTGACGTCAGTGCGACAGGGGTATAAAAGAACCAGCCGACGCCATTTTCTTCAGTTTTTCTTGCCCCAGATGTCAGGTGCCCCCAGAAGGAAAGCAATACATAAATTTATGTAATAATGCAATGCAGTATAATCAAAAAACAGTAGTTGCAAGCAAATACACCATAAATGAATACCCCAATCAGGTTGTATGAGGAGGTGTTAGCCATTAGGCCTGTCCCAGAGGGGAAGGAGGGGGGGAGGGAAACCTGGACTGCAGCTGTATTAGCACTCGAACATCTACATTTATGGTAGGTACAAAACTGTACTATGTTCATCGTGCATACAGCTGCAGTCATAACAGATGGGTAGAATACCAAAGCTAAAAAAGGGGTGGTAGGCACTAGGTGGAACTAGGAGGAGTCAGGATGCCCTGCAAAACTGCAGTGGCAAAACCTGCTCTAGATTTGGAGTATAAAGGCAGGTGATAGTGCTTGGAGAAAGTATGCACAGAACTCCAAGTGGCAGCTTCCAAAATATCTTTGGTAGGAACCCCCCTGAGGAAAGCTGCAGAGGTAGCTGTGGCCCTTGTGGAGTGAGACCTGATGCCTGCAGGTACAGTTTTACCATGAAGAG
The DNA here is from genome assembly GCF_019279795.1 of Protopterus annectens. Classification (NCBI taxonomy): domain Eukaryota; kingdom Metazoa; phylum Chordata; order Ceratodontiformes; family Protopteridae; genus Protopterus; species Protopterus annectens. Next base: position 1,749,197,521 of record NC_056728.1, on the reverse strand, counting down.
AGTAACAAAAGCGTATGCAGTGGGCTATCCATTTTGAGATTGTCTGTTTGGAAATAGGCTTCCCTTGAGCCCCTGAAGCATAGGACACAAAGAGTTGCTCTGATTTTCTGAAAGGCTTTGTTCTGTTCAAATAATAACGTAGTTGTCTGTGAATGTCCAAGGAATGTAGTAGTCTCTCCCCTTTGTTTTGAGGATTGGGGTAAAAGGTAGGCAAGTGGATAGCCTGATTCAAGGCTATCCTGGATACTACCTTTGGCATAAAGGAAGGATTGGTTTGTAAGGAAACTCTGTCCTGATGGAAAATGATGAAAGGCTGCACAGCCACGAGGGCTTGTAGTTCTGAAACCCTGCGAGCTGAGGTGATAGCCAGCAGGAAGGCTGTTTTCCAGGACAAATATTGTAGTTCTGATGAGGCAGCTGGCTCAAAAGGAGGCAAAGTCAGTTTCTCTAGAATGAAATTGAGGTCCCAAGCAGGTACTGGTTGTTTCCTTGGGGGTTTTATATTCTTAGCCCCTCTGAGGAACTGCCTTAAGAGGGGGTGAGAGAATAAAGGAGGATCAGTGTTGTATTCTGCAGAAATGGCTGAGGCATGGATTTTGATGGAAGAGAATGAAAGTCCACTGCTTAGCATCTCAGCTAGGTACTGTAATATTTGAGGTAAATTCAGTATTCCGGGGTTCTGGCCCTTTTTCTCATTCCAAGCACAAAACCGTTTCCATTTGGCGGAGTAGGCTTTTCTAGTAGAAGGTCTTCTGGCCTCCAAAATGACATCCTGTACCTCCTTGGAGAGTAGGGTGTGTTGTGATTTTAAGGAATCTTCCATGCGGCTAGATTGAGTGTTTTCAGCTGACTGTGAAGAGTTTTGAAGTTGTGCTGAGTCAGTAGAATAGGCATTAGAGGCAGGATCCATGGTGGGGAATGCGTCAGGCTCCTCAGGAGTGGGTACCAGTGTTGTCTTGGCCAATCTGGAGCGATGAGAATCATCTTTGGTCTGTCTGCTCTGGTTTTTAACAGAACTTTGGGCAGCAGAGGAAGAGGTGGAAAGGCATAAACTGTCATTGTTGTCCAACTGAAAGATAGTGCGTCCACTTCCCAGGCCTGTGGATGAAAGGTCCTTGAGCAGAATTTTGCCAATTGGTGATTTCTGTGGGAGGCAAAGAGATCTATGTCTGGCCTTCCCCATGCTTGAATTATCTTTGAGAAAACTTGAGGATGCAACTTCCATTCGTGTGGATCTGTCATATTTCTGCTTAGGTTGTCTGCCAGCGAGTTTTCCTTGCCTGGCAAGAACTGTGCTTGAAGCTCGATTTGCAATTCTAGAGCCATGTTCCAAAGAGACATGGCTAGCCTGCATAGGGGGTATGAGTGGGTTCCTCCCTGTTTGTTTATGTACCACATTACTGTGGTGTTGTCTGTCCTTATCAATAGCTGGCCTGGATACAGCAGGTCTTTGAAAGCTATAATAGCATTTATTACTGCTAGCATTTCCTTTTGATTGATGTGTAGGTGCTTTTCCTTTTGGGACCATCTGCCCTGAATGCACCGATCTGTCATTTGCGCCCCCCAGGCGTAATCCGAGGCGTCTGTTGTGATGGTTTGACTTGCTTGAGGCTTGCAGAATGGGAGACCTGTGTTTGTTTGGCATGCTTGAGCCCACCACAGAAATTCCTTTTGAAGACATGGAATTAGTGGTATTATTGTTTCCAAGCTGTGGCTGTGCTGAGACCATAGGTTTTTCAGGTACCATTGAAGTTTCCTCATATGCAGCTTTGCACATGGGATTAGTAGGATGCAAGATGCCATGAATCCCAGAGCCTGCAGGATTTTCCTTGCAGTCAGCCTGGTGAAAGTTGCCAGTTTTCTGAAGTATTGAGTTAGTTGCCCTTGTTTCTCTGGTGTGAGGTAGGCTATCTGGGTGTTAGTATCCAAGTTGGCACCCAGGAAAATTATTGTTTGAGAGGGTATTAGCCTTGATTTCTTTTTGTTGACTGTGTATCCCAGGGAATTCAACAACCTTATTACAAAAGCCAGATGTTTCAGAAGTACGTGCTTGCTGTCCACTTGGATCAGGCAGTCGTCCAAATATGGGTATATTTGTATCCCTTGCAGTCTGCAGTAGGCAATTACTGATGCCAGGCATTTTGTGAACACTCTGGGCGCAGTAGATAAGCCAAAGGGCAATGCAGAGAATTGATAATGTGTTGAACCTGCAAGACATCTGAGGTATCTTCTGCAATCTTGTCTGATTGGGACATGCAGGTATGCCTCCTTGAGGTCCAATGTTACCAGCCAAGAAACCTTGCCCAGCATGGGAAGAAGCTGCTCTAATGTGAGCATCTTGAATTTTGGCACGAGTAAAAATGTGTTTAGGATGGATAGGTCCAAAATAGGTCTCCAATCTTTGCCCTTCCTTGGTACTAGGAATAGTCTGGAATAAAAACCTTGACCCTGTTCTTGTGCAGGTACCTCTTGAATAGCTTTCATGTCCATGAGATCTGAAATTTGTTTTTGTGCCTCTGCCCTTTGATTGTGTGGCAGGTTTGGCATGCCTCTCATTTTCGGAAGGGTGTGAAAGTGGAATCTGTAGCCTCTGTCTATAATGTCCAGGATCCATTTGTCTTTTGTGACAATATGCCAATTTTTTGAAAATAATGCCAGTTTTCCGCCTAAAGGTGCTGCCATTTGAGCCTTGCTTGGCATGCAAAGGGGAAAGTCATTGGTTCTGCTTTCTGAATGGCTGTGAACTATTCTCACTACCTCTTTGGGTAGATGCTTGCCATTGTCTGCCTCTAAACGATCCTTGAGATTGCCCTCTACCCCTCAGGCTCCTGTATCTACCTCTTTGGGGTCTGTCTGTGGCTGGAAAGGACCAATTTTTTGAAGGCCAATTTCTACTGAAACGTGGAGGTTGTACCTGTAGGAAATCTTTCACTGTTTGCATTGATTTTGCCTTTTCCTCCATTTTCTTTAATACCTCCTCAGCTTTAATACCAAACAATACATCTTTTTGCAGAGGTGGATCCAGTAATTTAGCTTTGACATGATCTGGTAAGGTTTGCTCTTTGAGCCAAGCATGTCTACGTATGACTGATCCTGTAACAGCAGCTCTACATGAGGCCTCTAAAGCATCAAAACCACATTGCAAGGTATGTTTACCTACTTGTTCTGCACTATGTATGAAATCCTGCAACTCCTTCAAATCTGGTTGTTCAGGTTGTGACATTTTGCTTCTCAACTGTGATAACAGAAACTGTTGGTACTTTAACATATGGAACTGGCAGTTTAACGCCCTCATGGATAAGGTGGCCGAGGTGTATACCTTTTTCCCCACCTTTCTAAAGCTCTGGAATCCCTCTCTGAAGGTAAAGGATTTTTAGCAGTGGAGGCCTTAATTCCCTTGGGGCCCTGTGAGATAGTTTCTGGGTCAGCCGCATGGCTTTTGTATAGGAATTGGTGTGAGTCAGGAACCCGGTAATACCTGTCAGGCTTGACTGGGGCTGGAGGTAAAGAGTCTGGGTTAAGGCAGGACTCCGAATACACATCATCAAGGATATCTAAGACAGGGGGTATAGCCAGAGGCCTGTGCTGAGGGAGCAAGAGAAAATCCCTAAGCCTTTTCTTGGAGTCTGAGTACTCTTGACCTTCCCAGTGGAAGTGTTCTCTTAAGGTATGCAAGGTTTCCCCAAAGGAGTAATCCTCAGGGGGGGAGACAGAGGGAATGGACTCCTCTGCATCAGAATCTTCAAAAGGGGAGTATGAATGTTCCTGGTCATCAGAATGTTCTGAAATAATGGAAGCCTGGTCCGAGGAGGTGGATTCTTCCTCCACTCTGGTCCTTTTTCCGGGGGTTGAGAACCCCTGATAAGAGAAATTAAGTCCTCAGCCATTTTGAGCATCTGCTTTTTAGGCATGGGGCCTTGAGAAGGGCCCTGTGGGGTTTGTTTTTTAGAATGCATGGCTGTCTTAGACTTAGTGAAAGCCTTGATGGAAAAAGAAGAGGAAGGGCTGAAGACATCTTGAGAGGAGGCAGACCTGTCTAAACTCTGAGTTTCACCGCCAAGAGTGGCTTTGGTATCTGTAGTCGGGGTGTGGGCTGAAGAGCCTGCGACCTCGGGTACAGAAGACACCGCCAATGAAGTGTCGTCGGTAGTCAGGGGCTGCGTAGGTGCCTCGCTGAGAACCGGACCACCTGTAGCCGGCTTTGGCGTGGTGTCGGTAGAGGCCGTGAACCTCGTGTGTCGGTCCTTATCTTTGCGTCTTTTAGTCAAAACTGGAGTCGGAGTATCTGACGACATTATGTAGTTAAATTTTTTGCCAAAAAAGTGCTGGGCGAACTCCGCCCGACGCTTAATGGTGCGTTTGTTGAATGTAGCACAAAAACGACAGGCCGAGACGTCGTGGTCTGGGCCTAAGCAAGGAATGCAGAGGGAATGAAAATCCTTATGCAGTATTTGCTTCCCACATGAAATACAATTATTAACTTTGTCTGACATCGGTCTGAGGCAAGAAAAGTTTCCCCAACGGGGTACTTAGCTTTCAAGAAGACTTCGGTTGCAGATATTCGTAATCTCAGGAGCTGGCCGACCGGCACTTGCGAACTGCTTCTGCTTCGGGCACCACGCGGCAAGAAAGACTAAAGAAAATGGCGTTGGCTGGTTCTTTTATACCCCTGTCGCACTGACGTCAGGGAAGAAGCGACAACCGACGCCAGACCTAGACTTTGGAATTCGGCCGACCGAGGACCCGCCTGACGGCAGGAAAACCCATCTGTTATGACTGCAGCTGTATGCACGATGAACATCCAAGTAATCCCTCTATTGCTGAAGTACTCTGACCTCACACATTAACTTGTCAGGGTGTGGGCAGTGCAAGCAGCATTGTTATCAGGGACCCCTGTATAAACACTGGCATTATTTCATAAATGTTTATTTCATGAATGCTGAAGCTATGTTTTCCTTGGTGTTATGATATGAGTTTGTCAATTCAATTACATGAAAGTTTCAAAAATAACAGATCAACTGCCATGTATCGGTCTACTAGCATTCATAATATACAAAGTATTCTCAGTCAGATTATTTCTTTTTAATCCCTCTAGACTGCTTGACTTGACTCACTGGCTCCAGCTGGCCCATTCTTAACTCCTGAGGGACTGGGCTCACTGAGTAGCTCATCAACCTCCCATCCAGAGTCACAAAGGGCCCTCAGCATACCTCTAAATGTCTTAGGACAAGAAAGCTGAACAAAGGCAAAAATAATGGGGAGACAAAGGCCCCAAAACAGGGCCAGGTTTTAAATATTATGCTTATAAACTTAGAATGTTGCTAGAGTAACAGGTTTTGTGTTAGTATGCATTTTCTAAAGGATATGAAGTCTGAAACTCGTTATTTAGTAATGCCAATACCCTGTGATTTGACAGAAAACCAAAAGTTTTATTAGGAATAGCCCAAAACTATGAGGCAAAAACCTGGACATTCTGAAAAAATCTGGGAAGTTGAGAGGTATGGCCCCATACTGGCTTGAGTCCCATTTGTTCCCTGGCCCCAAGCTCAAAGGTGACCCTATTATTGGGTAAAAGTTGGCCCCATCCTCTTATAAGGATGACACACCTATGACCCATTCATTTCCAAGTTCTGAGTACACCAGACCCATCCCTCTTAAGAGGCAAAAAATCATGTGGTACAGGAGATGGAGGGACATTCAGCTGGGCCAGCAGACTGACCTAACATTCAGACCCCATAGTGGCAATGCAAGTGTTGCAATAGCTGCATCTAATAGAGTGTGCAAGTGCACAACTGCTCAAACTATCCATGGATTACTATAGAGTAAGTGTCACTAGGCCAGCATGATGCTGCCTCTCTCCCTTTTATTTAAGATTTTATTTTTTTAACACCTGACCTGTTCTCTGGGTATTTGTGCTGCAAGATTTCATAATGGTTACTTTCTCTTCTCACACAGATAATTCTAATCATATCAAATGCTAGAATTACAAGGAAATAAAATATTAACTCTGTAAGATTAAGAGACTGCATAGTTGGATGGTAACCCTTTCCCTTCTGTAGATAAAGGGAATCAGACAAAAGAGGAAATAGAGAAAATGAAAAGTGAAACAGTAAAGAGGGAGGAAACATGGTTGTCTTAGCCATAAACAGGAACCTTCTCTCTTACGTTTTTCAAGAGAATTCACTGAGGTAAAGGGACAGGGTGAGAGTGTATGTACAGGAGTCCTCAAACTCTAATCCCAGGCAAACAGATTCTTTGTCAGAAAAGAACAAAATTGTTCCAGTGTAAGGCTCACAATGAGCGGCCACACGCAGGGTGGAGGTGATTCAGAGGCACACTGAGCATGTGTGGAAACAACAAAAATTCCACGGTCTGCTTATGATGCAAACACTGTATAACGACATGGTAGTGAATTAACATTATTAAAATGTGGAGACTTGTAGAAGCAAATGAGGAAAAACAATACGCTGGAGTGATTCAGAGGTGTATGTATTTTGTGGGTCTATATTATAAAACTGAAAACCCGTTTGAGCGAATACCACAACAGCGACACATATAGCCCGAACCGCAAATACCCTGAACCCCCTAAACCCCAAAATTTAAAATCTCGAGTCGTCATACTCGTCCAACCCCACTGCGTGCTACATACTATGTACCCAAACATAATAAATAAAACACATACATACACTAACCAAATCCTACTTGTAACCCTACACTAAACCTTACATACATTACTATCTACGCACTTACCTTAACCCGCACCCTAACCCTAAGGTCAGTTATTATCACACACTTACCTTACGGAGCTATACCGCAGACGGGCCAACCATGACAATTCGACATTTCGAATTTTGCGGTTTTGGACATTCGCCGTTTCTGTAGTTCGCGCAATATGTGTCGCTCTTTTCCGATTCGCTCAAACAGATCTTCGGGCTTTTAATATAGACCCGTATTTTGTGCCAAGAAATGCTAATTTCACTCCAGAATTGATGAGCACAGCTAAAACATGGAGCTGTGGGAGACAGCCCATGAAAACATGTATGGGGTAGCCACCACATTAGTAAAGTTGTATAATGTAAAAGGCTATGCCTGCTGCCAACAGTCACTGTGTTGTGCATCATCACATTTATGATGTCATGCAATTTATCTATGCTTAACATATCATGCCCTCAGTGACACTGAAACTGTGGACTTTACTGTGTGGACAGAGGCACCATACAGGAGCTGGTTAAGATGTGTCACTCTCATATGTAGAGCAGTTTTGTGTGTGTGTGTGTGTGTGTGTGTGTGTGTGTGTGTGTGTAATACCTAACCCTGCAGATACTGGGGTAATTATGGTTTTCAGAATGGTAGCTATACGAGATCTTTCAGTAACCAATGGGAAGCGCACAATGGGTGTATCCCATACATCTACCTCAAGCACACTTCACCAGTTCCTCAGTGCCATGCTGCATCAAGTGGGAGAGCATATGTGGCTTTCATATATCACTGAAAAGATAGCCAACACCATTAGGGCTTTTTAAGGCATAGCCCATTTCCCTGAAGCCTGAGGGGGCAATAGACCACACCATCATTATCATCATCATCTCCCTTTTTCCCATTTTTCTACATGGGGTCGGGATGTTGTGTCAAGTGTTGCCATCTTTCTCTGCTCAATGCCACTCTCCTGCCTCCTTCAACACATGCCTGATTATCTCAGGTCTTATCTCACACAATCCAGCCACTTCTTTGCTGGATGCCCTCATTTCCTTTTGCCTTCATCCTGTCTGTCCCAAATCTTCTTCACCAGATTGTCTTCTGTTTTTCAGCACATGTGCCTGAATAACCGTAATCTCTTCTTTTTGACTTTTTCTGCAGTCGAAGATACCTTGCCTTATACTCTTATGTTATCATTTTTTCATCTGTCCCACATTGTGCATCCTACCACCCATCTCAGGCACTTCGGCTGCATCACCTCTAGCTTCCTCAAGTGATCTGCCTTTACTGCCCAGGTTTATGTACCATACACTATCAGCAGTTGCACCACTGTTTTGCACACCTTACTTTTCAGCTTCTTTGGCATTCTTCTGTCATACACTACCCTGACACTCTGTGCCAGTTGGCTGCAGCTCCTCTGATTCTAGCCTTGACATAGAGACAAGTCATACAGACTTCCCTTCTCCTCAACCACCCTTCCCAGATACTCGAAGATGTTAACCTCTTCCACTATTTTCCTTTCTATCTCAATGCTCAGCTTTTTATTGATTTCCTCCATTTGCTGCCATTACAATTGTCTACTCAGTTTCATCCCACGTGCCTCCAGTTTTGCATTCCATTCCCCTATTCTTTGTTGAAGTTCTTGTTGAGAGTCTGCTTATAATGCCCCATCATCTGCATACAGCAACTTTGTTGATCTGTCCCCTCTGGTCAGTTTGCTAATGTAGTCCATTACCAGTATGAACAGCAGTGGGCTCAGAGCTGACCAGGTGCACACCCACTCCCACTGAAACCCCACTGTGAGACCAAACAATGTTCATACTTGAGTCATTGGGTCCTTGTATATAGCCTGCACTAATTCTACAAATGTTTCTGGGACTTGAAACGACCACAGGACTGCCCAAATCAGCTTTCTTGGGACCTTGTCATATGCAAGTCTAGGAATGTCCAGTTGGACTCTTTCCTTATCTCTAGCTTCTTCTCAACTATTTATCTCACTGCAAACATCATAGGTTCATAGGTGTGTGCTAGCCTAATGGCCCTGAAGCCTTTACAAGCCTAGCCCATAGAAGTGCCCTGGCATTGTGCCACCCGACATTAGTTCCCAGTGCCTCTATCAAGTACAGCCACTGGAGTGATCCCCAGGGTGAACTTTCTATTTCCCATCCACTCATCAAGCTTTCTCTTGAAGAGGGTCAGTGAGGTGCTCTGTTTGACATGTATGGGAAGTCTATTCCAGAGCATGGGGAGTCTCTGGATTATAAACCTGTCCGTCCAGCATGTTCTGTTGATTGTGGTAATGAGGTTGAGGTCTCTGGAGCATGTGGTGTGAAGGGACTGGGAATTCTTTAGATGTAGCATTTCTAACAGAGCTGAGTCAGACATAGCTTTGTAAGTCAAGCAGAGATCGCCTCTTAGTAGACAATATCAGACCAAGAATAGCTGGAGTTTTTTGAGTCTGTCCATGTAGGACATGTGTTTAAGGCCTAGGATCCTCTTCATGAGGTACTTTTGTGGCCTTTCCAGCTGTTACTTGTGTCTAGTGAGGTACATGCCAAATGGGGCATTGTACTCGATGACTGGCCTAATGAGGGAAGAGTAGAGAGAAATGATGATCTCTTTCTTCCAGGATGCGAAATCCTTGGTAATGATATGTACCACATAGAAGGACTTTCTGACCACAGTGGCAATGTGGTGATCGAAGGAGAGGTTGCTTTCAACCTGTGTCCCCAGATCTCTTATAACGCCTTTAGTGTTTATTGGGCTCCCATCGATGTGGTAATTAGTGGGAACCGAGTTTTTCCCAAAGGGGATGATGACACATTTTTTAGCATTAAGCTTAAGGCCATGGTTTCGACACCAGCCACTGATCTCAGTGAGGCCTTTCTGTAGGATGTCTACATCACTTGGGGAGTTAATAATGGCTCACAGCTTGCAGTCATCTGCGAACTTGGTCAGTCAGAGTCCCTCCGTGTTAGCCTGGACTTCTGAGAAGTAGATGCCAAACAGGAAAGGATCCAGGACCGATTCCTGTGGGACTCCACTCGTGACTGGTCGGCAGTCTGACTTGGAGTCTACTTTCACACTGTGAGCCAATTTGCAACCCATCTAGTGATATAGGGGTTGATGCCTAGTTTGGTGAGTTTATCAATAATTCCTGAATTTGGAATGGTATCAAAGGCCTTGGCCAGATCAAGGTAGGCTGTATGAACTGCCTTGCCCTCATCCACAGCTCTGGTGACTGACTCAAAGAAGTCAACCAGGTTGTGCAGGCATAATCTACCTTTCAAAAAAACAAACTGAGTGGGATCTAGAGTTTGGAGATTCCCTTTATTCTTGTTAATTGGGTCCATGATGATGCACTCCATAGCCTTACATATCAGACTCATCAGACTAATGGGGCAATAATTCCCAGGGTCAGTAGTCGCTCCTCCTTTGTGAAGAGGGATGACTGTGGCAGTGCGCCATTCGGTATGGACAAAGTCTGAGGTGAGGCTGTGATTGAACAGGGCACACAGATGTGGTGACAGTTCACTTTGTAGTTCATGTAGAACACATCCAAGGATATTGTTGGGTCCCATGAAGGCTGTATTCTTGGCCTTGGACATGCAGCTTTAACCTGTGCTGCAGTAATGCTGGGTGCCTGGCATTCCTCCTGTATTGTTTTTGGTCCTTTGGGGGGGGGGGGTAAAGTTGACACTGAATCTGTTGGCCAGCATGCTGGCAATATTTGTTGGCTCAGTATAGGAGGTACCATTGTGCAGTAACTCAGAGCAAATCTGGGTATTGCCATGGAGATTCTTGATATAACTATAAAAGGCTTTGTGGTTGTTTTTAGTGTCTGCTGCAATTCTGCAGTCATAGCAGGCTTTAGAGGTTTGGATGAGGGATCTCAACTTTTTGTTGAGGCTAATAAGGGAGTTTTTTCCAGTCTTGGGACTTCACCTTTTTCTGCAACAGTTTCTTCCTTCTATTGTAGAGTTTATTAATGGCAGGGGACCACCAGATTAGCTTCCTTTTTTTGGAGAGCGCTTTAGTTCTGTTGGGTATAGCTAGTTCCATGCATTTATGTCCATGTTCGTACAGTGCATTGTTGTATGATTCGGAAGTCATGCATCTATTTTCCATTGACATGGGTGCTATGAAGTTAGTCACCTCTGTTTTTAGGAGCCCAAAGTCAGCTTTGGAGAAGTTTTTCTTGGTGGTTACCTTTGCGAGGTGTGTGGGGGAGATGCGGATTTCCATGGTGATTAGTTTGTGGTCAGATCTAACCAGGGAGGAATTGACTATTGGTATATAGCAACGGTTGCCCATGTTAGTAATAACCAGGTCAAGGATATTGCTTCCTCTAGTGGGGGTAAGAATGAACTGATCCAAAGCATTGGAATTGATGAATTCCAGGAAGCGTTGGGCCAGTATATTGGTACAAGAGTAGTTTTCCCAGTTGATGGAGGGGTAGTTGAAGTCACCTACTATGAGCGTGTTGGGTTGTACCCTAATAGTTTCCAGGGTGCTTAGGAAAGTGGAGTGAGAGTCTTGGGACATGGTTGGGGACCTATAGCAAGCTACAAACTGAATCGCTGTCTTACCCAATGTTAGTTGTACCTGAAGTATCTCAGATGCATTATGCTGGGCTACTAGTCTGGAGGTGTGCATATCCTTTATGAATATGGAGACACCACCGCCCTTTGGAGCTTCGGTCTATGTTCTGGGGCTGAAAGGTGTGGAATGAGTTATAGCCTGGTAGCACAGGGGTGCTTTCTGCTGCTTTAAACCAGGTCTCTGTTACAGCACAAATGTCGATGTTCTCCATTTTGAGGAGTGCTTCGAGATTCAGATTTGAGATTCAGACTTCTAGCATTGAGCAGCATGACCCTCAGATTGCATATATTTATAGTTGTTATGGTGGTAATTTGGTCTTTGGAACATCATCTAAAAAAGGCACTATAGGGGTGGCAAGAGCCTTAGCCAGTATCCAGAAACCCAGGGGTGACAGATGCAGGCCATATCTGGCAAAGCATCGACGTCTGTCAATCATGTTATCCCAAGCAGACAGATACTGGATCCCCTTAGAATGACACCAGAAACTTAGCCAATTGTTGAAGTCAATCACTTTGTGCTTGTACTGCAGTATCATTCTGGGCGATGGTAGGATGCTGCTCAGGCCTTGGGTCATATAATCAGAGAACTCCTCCATGTCTCTTTTCATGTAGTCCAGGGAGGTGTGTCGCAAGTCATACACACCCACATGGACAGTGACAGAGTCATACTTGTACTTGTTGTGGAGTGACCTGAGTGCGTATGTTATGTATTAACCTATGAACCTATGTGTCGGATTCTGGCACCTGATAGATAGCGGACTGTTAGCTTCTCCTTATTCAGTCTAGTGCATAGGACATCAGTGTGCCTCACTATTGAGTCACCTATGATTAGTGTATTGGGCTAGCTGTTTTACCTTAGGGGCTTAGGTTGAGGGGCACACTGTGTAGGTAAGCTATGTGTCTTGTGCTTTGTGCCGTGTTGTGGTGGTTGAGTGCATTTCTGCCTTGGAGGTCTCTGCTGTTTGAGTAGATTTCTTTTGACAGCCTCCGCGAAGGTGAGTGCGTGGTTTGTGTTTTAGCCTCTGCGAAGGTGGGTGTGTGGTTTGTGTTTTTATATGAGAGCTGTGATGGTGGGTGTTCTGGAGGGCTATGTGGTGTGGTGCAGGTGTTGACCTCCTCTTTATCAGCTATTCCAGTCTTAGCTTGAGAGTGCAAGGCTTCCAATTTGGATATATCAGGTCAGTTGTGCTATATCCTGATCTGAAGCCAAACTGCTCATTTAAGATCTTACTTTCTACTAGTCTGCATATTTGTTTATCAATCACCCTCTGCAGAACTTTCATGCAGTGTGATAGGAGTTTGATACCTCTGTACCTCATCACAGTTGTGAATGTCTCCTTTATTCTTGTATATTGGCATTAGTATGCTTATTCTCCAGTCATCTGGGATACTTCTTTCTCTTCATACTGCTATGAGTACCTTCAGAAGCCATTTCTTCTCTATCTCACCCTGCATCTTCATCATATCTGCTGTGACCTCATCTCAGCCTGCTGCTTTCCATGACTTCCTTTTCCTTAGTGCTGTTCTTATTTCTTCTAAGGCGGGCTCCTCCTCTTCTCTCATAAGAGGCTGTTGAGTTTTCTTCATTCAGAAGCTCCTGGAAGCACTCCTTCCATCTGCCTTTGATTTCCTATGGACTGGTGAGGAGATTGTTGCTTATTTTATTTTGTATTATTTGACATTTGTTTACTGGGAAAGTCCGACTTGGAATGAGCCAATTTTCAACAGAGGCCTGGGGAAAAATGATCCAGACACATGTCTTTGTAACGTGGGAGGAAACCGAAGCACCTGGAGGAAACCAACACAAATGCAGGAAGGACATGCAGACTCCACACAGAAGGCACCCCTGCTGAGAATGGAACCGGAGAACCTCTTGTTGTGTGTGACAACACAAACCGCTGCACCACTGCGCCATTCCCTGTGCTTACATTCCTTATGACTGGTGTCTGACTATCCTCTTTGTCGTTCTGTCTTTTCCTTGCAACCTTATACAGTTTCTTAGTGCCACCTACTGAGTCAGTTTCCAGAAGTTGGTAGACTGCCTCTGATGCTTTTTCTTTACTATTGCAACACCTTTCTTAGCTTCTTTGTTAGCCAGCCACTATTACTTCCTAGCCTGGTCCATCTTTTCTATCTCCCACTTTTTACCTACAGTCCTTGTTTCTTTTGATGACTTCCTGGACTTCCACCACCAGCTTTCCTTATGTAATTCACTTCCATACTTGGCTTGGCCGCATATCTGCTCTGTAGTCCTCATTCAGGCTGTTTTGAGGTGCTGCTGTCTTTCTTCAACTCTATCTATTTCCTCCTCTTCTTGAGGTACTAGAGCCCTGACTAATTCCTTGATCTGTTGTGCTTTCTCTCCGGTCATCTTTGAGGTCTTCAGCCTGATCTCTGTTGATTTTACAGCCTTCTCTGACTACTGCTTGCAGCTGATTGTAACAACCAGTTTATGCTGTGGACTGACTGTTTCAGTGGGGATGACTTTGTAATTGCTGACTCTACCTCACTGCCCTTTCCTTAATAGGAGGAAGTCTATCTAAGTTGTATGTTGGCCACTCTTGTATGTGATCTTGTGACTGTCTCTCTTTCTGAACCATATGTTGGCTACTATCACGCCATTTGCCAGGCAGAAATTTAGAATGGCCTCTCCTTATTCTTGTTGCCCCACCCATGTGGACACAGGCAGTCATCATATCCTGTTCTGTCTGATTTGAAAAGTGCATTCAAGTCACCGATTATTAACACAAATTCACGTTGCACTGCTTTATCTAGTAGGTCCTGCAACTGCTGCCTGAATGCAGTCTTTTCTTCACTATCACAACCCTGCTGTGGGGCACAGGCTGAAATTATGAATACAGTCCCATCATTAGGCTGGAGTCTGATTACCATGAGCCTGTCACTAATTCTGATGACATTCCTCATTGTCATCTGAAGCTTCTTCCTCACCATTTCTAGCCTATCCTCCTCCTGAGTATTAGACTCTAGATTCTAAAACAAGTGGTTTTGCTGCACCACCCTTCCATCTTGTCTCCTAGATACAAAGGAATTCCAACCTCCTCCTTATCAAGTCATCTACTTCCAAGCATCATCCTATCAGTGAACCTACATTGAGTGCAGCAATTCTTAGTTCATGCTTGGCAGGCTGATTGGTTTTACGAACAGCTTTCGGTCAACGCAGAGCTATCCCAGGTAACCCAAGCTGGGCAATTGGACACTGGCAGGCCAGTAGCTTATTGAACCAGGGCTGCTAGGCTTTATGGCAGGCATACATTGATAACTAGGGCACATACATCCCCTCCACCACTGTTAGCATGGGTCCCTGGCATAGGTTGGATCCTCAACCTACTTATAACCAGCAAATACCCATGCCCATTTGGCACCTTTAGTCAACTTAACCAAATCACCTAGAGCCATTTTTTACATAGTCAAGTGGCTAACCTGCCAAGTCACACAGTCTGTGATCCATGTTTTCCTATCATGAGAATACTGCACACCAAAATAGATACCCAAAACAGTTGGTCTATACAAACTTTCCCCCTAAAGGGCACCATGTAGAGTCTGTGCTGTTGACCACAGCTTCCTTCTTTGGTGAGTTTGAAATGGAAATACTCAGTATGTTTCTGGAGGTGGGAGGAACCCACAGAGACACAGGAAGAACATGCATACTCCAAAAAGGCATTGACTGGAAGTCAGGATCAAACCATGTACCATGTGCATGGCAGGCAAAGACCTTAACCATTATGGCAAGTGGTCACTTAACCATAAACTGCACCCACACGACAATAAAAGTTCTATATCAACTTACAAGATTCCATTTTACCAACTGCTTGCTGGTCTTTAATGCATGGGTTACAACATACAATGTGTCAGCAGGCCACCTAGGCAGTGTTTACAACTACCACATATGACATGCATGAAATCTATCTCAGAGGATTGTGCAGGGTGATTTTACCTAGGGACATCGTATTGATGGCATCAGATATGCTTTGGAGCCATGGTTAATCACACCTGTCAGAAAAACCCAGACCATGGCAGAGAATGGCTACCACTGTGCCACTGTAAATGTGTTTGGCCTGCTTAAGGACTGCTTCTGTTGTCTGGATGTGTCTGGGAGTGCTCTGCAGTGTGATCCTGCCACACACAGTAAGATGTGGAATGATACACAACATCATTATATGCAAGCAGTGGGGCAGACACAGGTGGAAAGAGGAAGTCCCAGACTAAGCAGTGGAGGAGGTGCCTGCTGAGGATCCTGTGCAGGAACTGTGTCCATTGCTGTGTGACAGTATGTGTGGAGGTGGGCAGTGCAGATGTCTGATTTAATGTTTGTTAGGACAGCTTCAGCAGATGCTGCAACACTGTTCCTGTATCTGGTGGACAGATCTAGGGCACCTACAACAGACATAGGCACAGACCATGCATGTCACCATCCAAGGACGTGCCACAGCAAGCATCCTTTCCTAGGAGGTTCAAAGGCATGATCCCCCTCATTATGACAGGATTGTATGCTTTGTGAATGCAGGTGTTGCCCAACACCATAGATGGATTTTGCATGAACACCCTGTCCGCATGGACCTCCACATCACAATGCATGCCCCTCAAAAAGTACAGTTGTGTACACTTACCATAAATGTAGATGTCTGAGTGTATTCACTGTTGCAGTCATCACCTGTGGGTTATCCCTGCTGTGGTAGCCCTCAGCCGGCCAGAATACCAGAGTCAATGTTTTTCTGCTTCGGCTACTGTCGCTTGCTGCCTGACGTCAGTTCGTCAGTGCTATAAAGGAGAGGAGCTGATGCCATTACATCAGTTTTTCTTGCCCTAACCTGTCAGAGGCCCAAGTAAATAGGATACAGTGTTCCTGGTGGCTAAAAGCCACCTTTTGAAACTTATGTCTCCCTAAAAAAGAAGATATAAGAGGGAAGGAGGGTGGGAAACCAGGACTGCAACAGTGAATACACTCGTACATCTACATTTATGGCAAGTGTACACAACTGTACTATGTTCTTCATGTTTCACTGTTGCAGTCATCACCTGTGGGAGGATTTACAAAGCTGAGGAGAGGGGTGGTCGGCTTGGTAAGAGACCTAGGAATGGGTCAACATGCCCTACAGAACTGCAGAGGCAAACTCTGCCTTAGCCTTAGAAAAAAGAGGTAGGTGGTAATGCTTGGTAAAGGTATCAACAGACGTCCAGGTGGCAGCTTCCAGGATGTCCCTGGTGGGAACTCCTCTGAGGAATGCTGTGGAAGTGGAGGCTGCCTTAGTGGAATGGGTTTGAACAGACTTGCGGGGGGGGGGGGTCCCATGCAATCTGTAGCAGAAATGGATACAGTGTTATATCCATTTGGAAATGGTTTGTTTGGAAATGGGCTACCCTCTGCCCCTGGGGAAAAGCTGACAAGTAGTTGGTCTGTTTTCCTGAAGGGTTTAGTATGGTCCAGATAGTATCTGAGCTGTCTGTGCACATCTAGTGAGTTCAGAATTTTTCCCTCCTTGTTTTGAGGTGGGTAGATGTATGGCCTGACTGAGAGTTACATTAGATACCACCTTGGGCATAAAGGAGGGATTAGTCCTCAGGGAGACCCTGTCTTCATGGAAGCTGATGAAGGGTTCAATGGCCATCAGTGCCTGAAGTTCTGAAACTCTCCTGCCTGAGGTGATAGCTAGGAGAAAAGCAGTCTTCCAGGAGAGGAATCTTAGTTCTGCTGAAGCAGCAGGTTCGAAGGGTGGTAAAGTTAGTTTTTCCAAAACATAATTTAGGTCCCTGGCTGGAGTGGGTGGCTTTCTGGGAGGTCTGACATTAGAAGCCCCTCTGAGGAATTGTTTACTCAAAGGATGGGAGAACAAGGGCTGTTCTGTATCAAAATGAGCTGAAATGGCTGAGGCATTGATTTTAAGAGGAGAAGGAAAGACCACTATTAAGTAGCTTCACTGGGTAGTCCAGGATAAGAGGGATGGAGGGTTGTGAGGTATTGCCCTCTCTAGACTGGCTCCAAGAGTAAAATCTTTTCCATTTTCCTGCATAACATTTTCTGGTGCTGGGCCTTCTGGCCTCTGTGATAATGTCTAGGACCTGCTTGCTTAACAGGGGCCCCTTGTTTGCCTTTAGAGTATTAGCCATGCTGATAGTTTGAGAGTCTGCATATCTGGGTGCAGCATTCTCCCCACCTGAGTTAAGAGATCTGACATAAGGAGAAGCTGCCTGGGAGGCTGTAAGGTCAGGCTGCGCAGTAAAGGGTACCAGTGTTGTCTGCAGCAATGAGGATGGCCTTTGGTTTCTCCTCCCTTATTCTGATCAGTACTTTTAGAATAAGAGACAGAGGAGGGAATGCGTACACAAAGAGGGTGTTCCAGGGGAAGGTCAATGCATCCATCTTCCACACTAGGTGGTGATACTCCCTGGTGCAGAATTTTTTCAGCTGATGCTTGAGATGTGAAGCAAAGAGATCCACCTCTGGAGCCCCCCACGCCTGAGTGATTTGTAAAAATATTTTTCTGTGGAGCTGCCATTCATGGTGGTCCAGTAAGTTTCTGCTTACGTGGTCTGTCAGGGTGTTGTTGATCCCTGGTAGGTATTGGGCTATCAGGTGTAGTCCCATGGAAGAGGCTGTCAGACAGAGGTTCATGGCTAGCCTGCACAGAGAGTAATATTGGGTCCCTCCCTGTACTAAATAACTGTGGTGTTGTCCGTTTTGATAAGGAGAAAACCCTCGCTTGAGATGGGGTTTGAAGGAAGTCAGAGCCTTTTGTACTGCCATCATTTCCTTCTGGCTGATATCTAAGGGAAGGTGTTGGGCATCTCAAAGACCTTGGGTGCACCTACCTTCTAGGTGAGCGCCCCAAGCTGTGTCTGAGGCATCAGTGGTAATGGTCTGCTCGGTTGGGCGAAGGGTGAAGGAAAAAACGTTGTTCTGAGCACAGTTCCCTGCCCACCAGAGAAACTCGGCCCTTATACAGGGGATCAGAGGGAGAGAGGTCTCTAGATGCTGAGTGCTGACACCAAAGGTTCTTTAGGTACCACTTCTCATGTGAAGCCTATCTAGAGGAATTAGAAGGATGCAAGATGCCATGTACCCCAAGGCTTGCAGGAACTTCCTGGCAGTGAGGTGAGTTCTGGAAGCCAGATGGGTGAAATAGAGAGGCAGGAAGCTCTGCTTTTCTGGGGATAGGAAGGCCATTTGGGATGCTGTGTCCAGCAGTGCTCCTACGAAAATGATCTTCCTGGAGGGTGTTTGCTTTGATTTCTTCTCGTTGCTGGTGTACTCTAAGGAGGTTAGGAGGGTTTTGACAAAGAGGAGGTCCTTGAGGAGCTTTTCTTTGCAATCTGCCTGAATGAGGCAGTCGTCCAGATAAGGGTAAAGTTGTATATTTTTCTGTCTGCAGAAGGCTATGGCCAGGGCTAAGCATTTGATGAATACTCTGGGAGCAGTAGATAAGCCAAAGGGTAATGCAGAGAACTGAAAGTGTTGTGAGCCTGCTCTGAAGCGAAGGAACTTCCTACAGGATTCCCTTATGGGGATGTGGAGGTAGGCATCTTTTAACTCTAGGGTTACTAACCAGGCATTTTTTGTCAGCATAGGCAGCAGCTGCTGTAATATTAGCATTTTGAATTTGGGGTCCACCAGGAAGGTGTTCAGAATAGCTAGATCCGGGATGGGGCACCAAGTGCCCTCTTTTCTGGGAACAAGGAATAGTCTGGAATAAAGCCTCTGCCTGCTTGATCTGAGGGGACAGGTTCTACTGCCCCTTGGGATATGAGAGTTTGGACTTGTTTCAATGCCTCTGCCCACTGATTTGGAGGTAAGTCTGGGTACCTTCTTAGAATTGGGAGTTCACTGAAGGAGAATTTTTATCCCGGAAAAATGATCTTTAAGACCCATTGGTCTTTTGTTACAGAAAGCCAATTTTCTTTGCAGAGGGAGAGTCTTCCTCCCAGCTTTTGGCGAGAGAAAAGAGGGCAGAGGGGGGAGAGGGAGTCATTGAGAGTTTCAATACAAGCATTTAGATGAGCATAAAAACTGTTATTTAAGAATGCAGAAATGTGTGAGGTATGGTCACTGAAGGTGAATGGGTGCTTTTTTTTTTAAAATGTCATGAGGTCATCAGCTATCTGTAACAGATTTGCCCTTGAGTAATCTGTAAAGATGGAAAGGTTTGATGGTAAACCACGTTAAACCTTCATAGTCAATGTAACTGAGCGGTAGCTGTATTTAATCAGTGATGGGGGCACAGGTGTACAGCACAGTAGGTTTATACTCGTGAGGACTAGATCTAAACTTTTTGAGCCCCTAGTTGAAACGTGAACTACTTGGTCTAAAGAGCTAGTCTTTATGAAATCTAGGAAGCATTGGGCATACTAATTTGTGGTACTACAGGCTTCATAGTTAATGGAAGGATAGTTTAAATCCTCCAGATGAATAGTATTTAGTTGAATGGGAAGGGACTTGCAGTTTGTTTAAATATGCCTCCTAGACTGTGGGTGACATGGAGGAGGTAGGTAGCTGGCTGTGATGTGATATGGATTTTTATCAATAAATTGATTATTAATGACAAGTAGGATATGGAGAAGCTTAAGGTTATAGTCTTGTCTTATGAGTCTATCTGATTTGGTTTCTTAGGAATATGGACTTGCCACCACCAATAACATAGTAATTGTCGATAGTGAGTCTGAAAGAATGGCAGGCACTGAGGTGTGCTATCGCTAAACTTAAACCATGTTTCAGTAACAGTGCAGATATCTATATTTTCAAGGGTTCTGAAGGTCTGTAAGGAGTGGAACTTTTTAATCTGGCTTTTAGTACTGAGCAGTGCTACTTTCATATACTCTTCATTTTGTCTGAATATGCTGGCAGCTTGAGGAGACTGACGTGACCTTGCCTAAAAAGGCACTATGGGGGGAGAGTGGAGAAAGTATAGCCCAATATACAAAAGTCATACAGAGAGAGGTAAAGGCCATCCCTAGAAAAGCAAGTAGGCTGTCAATTATCTCATGCCAGGCTAATACACACAAACTCACACACACACACACACACACACACACACACACACACACACACACACACACACACACACACAAACACACACAATGATCTACATACTCCCCTTAATGAATTGTCTTCAATAAAATGACATTAGAATAAGACATGCAATAATAGAGACATCAGAAACAAACACAATGTTCATGTCCATGTTGCCATATATCTGTAACATGGTCTGGAAATAAGACCTGATTTAGTAACATAGTATTCAGAATTGAATAAAAATCACAAGAACAACTTACAACGTTAAGTCACAAACCATCCAATAAGTGCCATGGCTCCTTTATAACCTTGCGCTGTTGAAATAACCACAAAAAAACCGCAAGGTAAATCCAAATAGAATTCAGCAACAAATACCAAATATAAGGAATCCTGGTGGAATAGGACACTGAAGAATAAACTCCAAACTGATGCGAACTGAACAAGTAAATCAATGTCCTTTATTCCAAGGAAGAACAACGATACAAAATGGTAAATGCACTTAAATAACAAAAATCATTCCAATAAGGTTAAGCGCTTTCACCCACTACAACTCGTTAGGCATTTTTTGATATATGGTTTATTATAGGATTTTTGTGAACATATTTTAGATTTATTATTATCATACAGTGTGCTCATTTTAAATATTTTAAATCAACATGAACATGGATGCTTGAGTATGGTTATTGTGATGTATTTTAT
Source organism: Protopterus annectens (assembly GCF_019279795.1). NCBI lineage: Eukaryota > Metazoa > Chordata > Ceratodontiformes > Protopteridae > Protopterus > Protopterus annectens. The sequence continues at coordinate 1,749,176,500 of NC_056728.1, read as the reverse complement.
TGCTGAATTTTTTGCACGAACTACACTGATAGATTTTGTATATATTAAAGTAATAGGAAGTGTAGTGAGGCCTTTAAGGGGTGGAGCATAGCATAGGACAGAACACAGGAAATGATGTATTTTTCAGCTTCCTGTTGGTGCCAATTTTAAATCTAATGATTGGTGTATAAGGACAGGGGGCGGTATTTGCTATACAGGATATTACATCAGTTTCCGCTTCCTTTTGGCGCCTTTTTTCTTTTAAAAGGATTTTGTTATTTTATTTAAAAGGTTCTGATGAAGCCCACGAGTTGTAGTGGGTGAAAGCGCTTAACCTTATTGGAATGATTTTTGTTATTTAAGTGCATTTACCATTTTGTATCGTTGTTCTTCCTTGGAATAAAGGACATTGATTTACTTGTTCAGTTTACATCAGTTTGGAGTTTATTCTTCAGTGTCCTATTCCACCAGGATTCCTTATATTTGGTATTTGTTGCTGAATTCTATTTGGATTTACCTTGCGGTTTTTGTGGTTATTTCGACAGTGCAAGGTTATAAAGGAGCCGTGGCACTTATTGGATGGTTTGTGACTTAACGTTGTAAGTATCCAGAATTGGGTTTAGCAATAGGGTCAGCCTTCAGTAAACAACTTGTATCAGGAAAGAATAGTTGTGTAAAATCTTACCATAACCATAGACGTCCTTCTCTTCCATGTTGCAGTATTCTGGTGTGGGATTTCCGCCTCAGGTGAACCATGCGTTGGCTACTATACAAACGCTTCAGCTTGGCTGTTGCAGCTGCGTGGGACGTCACACATAGGGTCATAAACCAGTTGCCCTTAAATGTGACGTCTGCATGCACAGAACTTCAGAACTTGAAGGCCAGCAGAAAGAGCAAAGGTCCAGCAGCAGAAGATGCCAGAGTGGACAGTCCAAGTGTGGTGGACAGTATTTGGTTTGAGGACCCCAGGTGCTTGTAGAAGTTGTGGGGCCTAAGGATAAAATTGTAGAGAGGTAGGTGGGTGGGAAGGAATACTGCAACATGGAAGAGAAGGACATCTATGGTTATGGTAAGATTTTACACAAGTATTCTATGTCCTTCTATTCCTATGTTGCAGTATTCTGGTGTGGGAGAATACCACAGCTTAGTTGGAAGTAGAAGAGGCTGATTCCACAAAGTCTTGCAGGATTGCTCTGGCGAATCCTGCTCATGCCCTGGAGATATTGTCTAACTTGTAGTGCTTGGTGAAGGTATGGATGCAGGACCTAGTAGCTGCTTCCAAAATGGAATTAGTGTCCATGCCTTTGATAAAGGCTTTAGAAGCTGCCATGGCTCTAGTGGAATGAGCTTTTACCCCTGATGGGAGATCTTTCCCATGGACAGAGTAACAGAAGCTGATGGATTTCCTAATCCAGCATGGAATAGTTTGTTTGGAGACTGCCTTGCCCAGGGCTCTGGGGTGGAAGGAGACAAACATCTGGGATGATTTTCTGATGGGTCTGGTTTTGTCCAAGTAAAATCTTAGTTGTCTGTGGACAACCAGGGAGTACAGAATTATCTCTCCCTGATTGGTTGGAGAGGGGTAGAAAGTAGGAAAGAATGGATTGGTTCAGAGATAAATCGTTGACTGCCTTAGGCATGAAGGAAGGCTTTGTTCTAGGGGTGACCCTGTCCTTGTGGAAAGTAGTATGAGGAGGGACTGCCATTAAGGCCTGTAATTCTGAGACCCTTCTAGCTGAAGTGATGGCCAATAAGAGGACAGTTTTCCAGGTGCAAATTTTTAAGGTAGCTGTGCCAGCAGGTTCAAAAGGGCGCTGGGTTAACTTATCCAGTATGAAACTGAGGTCCCAGGGTTGGTGGGAAGGGTCTTCTTGGGGGTCTGATGTGTAGAACCCCTTTGAGGAATACCTTTACATCTAGTCTAGTTGAAAGTGGATGATCTAGGGGTAGGCAGGCTGACATAGCTGAAAGGTGTACTTTTATGGAGGAAAAGGACAGTCCAACTTTCACCAGATGACACAGGTAAGCAAGAACAGGTGGAGGATCTGCTTTGCATGGGTCCCTGTTCATGTCCAGACACCATTTTAAAAACCTCTGCCATTTAGCAAGGTATGACTTTCTAGTAGTTGGTTTCCGGGCCTCCCTCAGGATTGATAGCACATCCTCTGAATAGTAGTGCCTGAAAGGGATTAAGTGTTTATCATCCACAAAGTCAGAGACAACATTTGTAATTGTGGGTGTATGAGGGTTCCCTTTTGCTGTGTCAGGAGGTCCACCTTGTGGGGTAACTTGTGGTGACTGCCCTTGGCTAAGTTGAGAAGAAGGGGGAACCAGTGTTGCCTTGGCCAGTAGGGGGTCACCAACAAGATTTTTGGTTTGTCTCTCCTGATTTTCAGGAGGACTTTTGGAATGAGTGGGAAGGGGGGGAGGCATATAGAAACTTCCCCTTCCATGAGATGCTGAAGGCGTCTACTCTCCATGCCAGGGGGAGTACATCTTGGTGCAGAAGGTCTGTAGCTGTCTGTTCTGGGAGGAGACGAACAAGTCTATTTGTGGAGTGCCCCACTGGTGGACAATATCTAAGAAAACAGTCCTGTCCAGCATTCATCCGTGCTGTGGAGAGTCTGTTCTGCTGAGGAGGTCTGCTTGCTTGTTGTTCTGTGAGGGGATGTACGATCCCTGCAGGGACACCTTGTGGAGGGAGGCTAGTTCCCAAATTAGCAGTGACAGTCTGCACAGTTGGTATGCCTTTATTCCTCCTTGCTTGTTGAGGTACCACATGACTATGGTGTTGTCTGTAACTATTACAAGAACCCCTGGGCGAAGAAGTGGGATGAAGATTTTGAGAGCCAGGAGAACAGCAGTTATCTCTCTGATATTGATGTGTTTGGTTCCTAGTGAGGGGGACCAAGATGCTTGGACCCTGTAGGATGTCATTGTGGCCCCCTACCCTGAGTTTGATGCATCTGTATGCATGACCTGAGTTGGGAACGAGGAATGGAGAGGCAGCCCTGGATTGAGTTGGACCTAATGAATCCACCAGCTGATTTCTGCCATCAGGCATGGCAGGAGTTTGATGTTTTGCTCCAGAGATTGTTGGTGTTGTGACCACACATTTTTTAGGTACCACTGAAGCTTTCTCATATGCATCCTGGCTAGTGGAAACATGGGGATGGTGGCTGCCATTAGGCCAAAGGTCCTTAGCAACTGCCATGCTGTGACAGTTTGAGCAAGCAACAGCTCCTTGAGGTAAGAGGGAAGGGATGTAATTTCCTCCTGTGGCATTAAAGCTCTCATAATGTCTGTTTGTTTTCTGCACCCCAAAAAGACCTTGTTCTGCTCTGGATCAGGGAAGATTTCTGGATGTTGAGGGTGAAACCCAACTTTTGCTGGAGAGACATGGTGAATTTGAGATGGGCAGAGAGTGTTTCCTTGGCTTCTGCTAGAATCAGGATGACGTCCAAATAAGGGTAAATTTGAATTCCCTGGCTTCTGCAGAAGGCTATTACTGGGGCCAGACATTTTGTGAAAACTCTGGGAGCAGTGGACAAACCATAGGGCAAGGCAGTGAACTGATAATGTGAGGAGAGTCCACAGAAACATAAATATTTCCTGTGGGTGGGGAGGAATGGGATGTGTAAGCAGGCCTCTTTTAAGTCCAAAGTGACCATGTAGGCCTGGGGTGGTATGACAGGAAGTAGGCTTTGGAGAGACAGCATCTTGAAGGAGGGCACTTTTAGGAAAAGGTTTAAGAGAGATAGGTCTTGGACGGGTCTCCAGTCCATCCTTTTTGGGGACCAGGAATAATCTGAAATAAAATCCTTTTCCTTCTTGTCCTGGAGGGACTGGCTCTATGGTGCCCATCTTCTGAAGGTCTGTAAGGATCTGTAGAAGGGGGTGTCTCTGTTTTTTGGGCGGAAAGGGGATTTTCCTAGAGGAGGTTTTTCTGTCCATGATAGGAAGTATTCCTTTTGCACAACAGCCAGGACCCAACTGTCTGATGTGATGGTTTTCCATAAGGGAAGGCAATGGGAGAGGCGGGATGAAAGGGTAGGTGGGCAAGGCAGTCACTCATTGTTTGGGCCTCCTCTGTCCTGAAAGGGCTGTCTAGGAGGCGGGTGGGAGACACAGGTTGTCTCCTTTGATTTCTTCTGGGTCTGGAGGAGGAAGTACCAGAAGGAGCAGGGCTTCTTCTGAAAAAGGTGGCTTTAGCAGGATAATTCCTACAGAACTTAGGAATAGGAGACACTAACAAATGTTTAATGTCCTGCAGCTCTTTACTCTTTTCCTGTAAATGTTTAAAGACATCAGCTGCCTCTTTGCCAAAAAGGTGGTTTGGACCCAAGGGGGCATCAGAGATTTTAGCTTTGAAGTCCTCTGGTAAGTTTTGCAGCCTGAGCCAGGACTATCTCCTGAGAACAGAAGCAGATACTGAAGAGCGAGCAGAGGCTTCAGCTGCATCATAGCTGCATCTGATAGAATGTCTGGAAACTTGAATAGCCAGAGACAATTTGGAAGCAATGCCCGTTTTGATTAGACAGTCAGGAATGGAAGCCAGCATGGATGAGGCTTGAGAGATGAGGTCCAGAGCATATTTGGTCATGTGCATCTGGTAGTTTATGGTCCTAAAGGCCAAAGTGGAGGAAGTATAGACCTATTTTCCTATCCTGTCCATAGATTTGCTATCCTTGTCTGTGGGTAGTAAGGAGGCAGATGGAATGAGTATGGATTGCCTGTCAGGAGTAGTGGCAATCACAGCAGGGCCTGCCAAAGGAGGCTTAATGAGGAATTTTTGTTCCTCAGGCACCTTGTAAAAGTGGTCTGGGAGCTTAGGGGCAGGTGGCTGGGAGTCAGGTGTCTTGGATGCAGCACTAAATGCATTCAAGAAGGCAGGTATGACAGGTGGAATGGCTGAAGGAGAGGGAGAATCCATTTGGAGCAGCTCAAAGTATCTCTTTTATGTGTCTGACATTAGAAAGGTCTCCCATTTAAAGTGCTCCTTCATTTTGGTGATAGTTTCACCAAAGGTAATGTCCTCGGGGGGGGGGGGATCTCCCTCTGTGGACTCTTCATCTGGGGAGTAGTACTCTTTGGGAGAGGCAATCTGGGAGGAGTAGAAAACAGTTTCCTCAGAAGAAGAGTAGTAGTCCTCTTGTTCCTACTCCCTGTCTTGGGACATCAAGTGAAGAAGGGGAGAGGGTGAGGCTAGGGTTGAGCAGAAGAAGAGCTGAGGGATGTGCTGTAGGCCTGAGGACTGCAAAGGCCTGCATCAGAGAAGAAGTAAATGTCTGCCAGTCAGGCATAGCTTCCGGAGTGGAAGTGGTATGCTTAGTTTTTTGTTTTTTCTTAGCAGGAGTAGACACGGGCGTAGGGCTAGTGTCGGACGTAGAGGTAGAATCGGAGAGATAAGAGGATGGATCTCGCTAGGAGGCTCTGCGGTAGCTGGTTCCCCCTCGACCTCAACCACAGTCAGGGTCTGTAAAGGCTCCGAGGATGTGCGTGTCGTCGGCTGGGAAGTGGCTTCCGCAAATGTTGCTGTCACTGTCGATGATTCAACTGAATGTCCCTTAGCTCCCAGATTGGATGCTGGCGGGGCGTCTGGTAGCGGAGCGGTGGATGAAGAGGGCCTGGGCATCTTAGCCTTCTTTCTAAATGTCTCTGTCTGGGCCTCCGAGGTCGGAGCCATCATAAGCGCTAAATGCTTAAGGTGTTGATTTTCAAGGTAGAGGTCTAAGGCGTGCAGACGGCTGTGAAGGGTCTTAGGTACAAAAGACTGGCATATGAAACAAGTGGTATGGTTGTGCTCTCGGCCTAAACAGAAGATCCTGTGATCATGGGAATCTTTATGGGGAATCTGATGCCCGCATTGGCATTTTCCCTTTTTTGCTGACATCGGCTATAATAACTACAACAACCAAGCCTAGGCAAATTAAATTTAGGTACTTATCTTTCTGACATTAGCATTGAAGAAGGGAAGCTGACGATGCATCGGTCATATGTGGCTGAAAAGTTCTTAAGTTCTATGCATGCAGACATCACATTTAAGGACAACTGGTTTATGACCCTACGTGTGACTTCCCACACAGCTGCAACAGACAAGCTGAAGCTTTTGTATAGTAGCTGACGTACGGTTCGCCTGAGGTGGAAATCCCACACCCGAATACTGCAACATAGGAATAGAAGGACATCTTCAGGATTCATTTCAGGAACAAGGATATTCACTGGAAAGTCCTCATGAACTGGAATGCTGGACAACTCACTCTGAGATAAAGAGTTTTTCTCACAGGCTAGGTGCTGTGGTATAGGCTCAGACACCAGTATCAAATGTTTCCAATTCTGCCTAAACTCTACTCTTTGTGTTTACACAATATATAATCTTGGCTCTGGGCAAATACTTTTCACGACTGCAATCAGATCATAACCTTTGCAGGTTTGCATTCTCACTGTCTCTCCTTCACGTAATGGATTGAGTGGTTTGCTGGACATGTAATAAGACCTCTGGGATAGGTGTTTCTTTAACAGATGGTCTTTCACAAATCTGTTATTCTTAGCACTTGGAACCAATGAACTACTGCTGATTGGTAATACAGTTCTGCTTTGTTTCGACAGAAGTCTCTGGGCAGGTGAACCAAATGTTTATCACAAGGAATATTTCTGAGAGTCAAGAGATTCAGGAAAACATCACTATTACCGTGTTTCAACTTCTCTAGTAACTGTTTCTCACTTCGAACTGCACATTCTACAAAACCATATGACTGTGGATATTCAGGACTACTTGTAATGAGTAAAGTCCCACTCTTTGGTGAATCCTTTGAATTGTTAGCTAGTAAACTGTGTACCATTGTCAGAAATAACTTTGTATGGACTACCATGGACTGCAAAATGACACTTCATCTTAGTAGTTACAGTACTGGATGCTAGATTAGGAAGCAGGTCAATATCGAACCAATTGGAATAAGAGTACTAACACCAAGTAATGTTGACCAGTCCCCTCAAAAATGTCATTGGGTATTGTCGACCAAGGTAGTTCAGGAATCTGGTTTAGCTAAAGTAGTTCCTTCTGTTGATGTGGCTTTGTACTATTATATACAGAACAAGATGAAAGTACTCTCTCAATGTATTGTGACATAGAAGGCTAAAACACTAGTTTTCTAGCCCTCCTTTTAATAGAATCAGTTCCTGGGTGACCATGATGCAAGACAGCAATATACTCTTGTTGCAAGGACTTTGGAACAATTACTTTCAGACCTTTCATGACAATACCATTGTCAGACAAAATCTCATCCCTGTAAGGAAACTAAGGTTGCACTTCTTGAGGTAAATTAGGTTGCTTTGACGACCATCCTCGACTGATAAAGTGGTTGAGCTTCTGTAAAACAGGATCTGAGGCTGTATGACTTCTAAGCTCATCAAGACGTATGGAAAAAAAATTACTCACTTCCATGACTTCAAAATCAAGTTTCTCATTCTCATGCTCTTCAGTGGTGTTTTTGGGCAATCTGGATAATGTTATCAGCAAGATAAAGAAGTTTGCCCTTTGTGTAGACAAAATTAAAATTATATTTCTGCAATCTCAACATCATATGTTGCAATCTGGCTGGAGTTATATGCATAGGCTTTCTCAAAATAGTGACTAGAGGTTGGTGGTCTGTTTCGATCTGGATAGGTCTACTATAAATATAATCATGGAACTTTGAACATGCAAACACAATTGCCAAGAGTTCTTTCTCTATCTGGGCATACTGCATTTCAGTTTGGGTTAGGGATCTGGATGCAGAGGCAACAGGCTGAACCTCTTGAAGAATGAATGTACCAAGACCAAATTTCAAAGCATCACAAGAAAGAGTAACTGGTTTGTGAACATCATAGTATCTGAGAGTTGGTGGACTGGCAATTCTCTGTTTCAGGACTTTAAATGCTCTCTGGTGCTGTTCCAACCATGACCAGCTCTCTAAGCGATGCTGCTAGATGGTTTAAATCTGGAATGAGCTTGCCTAGATAGTTATCCATGACAAGAAAACGTTGAAGGGCTTGAACACTGTCTGGAGTAGGCATCTCAAGAATGGCTGCTTGGAAGAGTCTGGTAATAACTCTGAACTGATAAACAAATGACAACATAAGTAACTTCTCATAACCTGAACTTGCACTTCTTAGGATTCAGTTTAAGACTCACTTCACAAGCTCTTTCTGAAATTTTCAAGGTTTCTGTCATGCTCAGCTTCATTGTTACCTCTTACTAGAATATCATTTACTATAACAGCACAAGGATACCCAGAAAAAATTTTCTCCATTGCATGCTGAAAGACTTCACTGGCAGGATTTATCCCAAATGGCATTCTGAAAAATCTGTACCTGCCAAAAAGAGTACTGAATGTAGTTATCAATGAGGATTTCTTGTCAAGCAAAATTTGTCAAAATGAACTCTTTGCATCTAAGACAGAAAAAACAGTGGCATTTGGCATTAGAGCAGCGACTTCTTCAACTGTACGCAGTGGATGATGTGATCTTTTCAGTTCCTTTGTTCAAATCTCTTGGATCAATACATATTCTTATATAATCTGAGCTTTTCTTATGAGCTACCACCATGGAAGATACCTATTCAGTTGGTTCGTCTACTGGACAAATTACACCTTGCGGCACCATTTTATCTAGCTCAGCTTTGACTCTGGTCTGCATAGCTACTGGAACTTTTCGGGCAAGTCTGACAACTGGGCTGACATCTGGGTCTGACTTCATGGAGTAAACAACTGGAAGCTTGCCTAGTTTGTCTTTGAAAAGTTCAGCATATGTAGAAAAAATATACTGGGTGAAATTAGAGCAGTGGTCTTTCAAATTAACATGACGGACTTCCTTATTAAATGAAAGCAGTCCCATTTTCAAATTGTCTCGGCGCCCTAGTAATGACTGGACGTGCCTTTTGAACACATACAATAACAGGTCGTAGCTTCTCCCAGCAGAGCAAAATGAATGTATTTCTGAGCCTTCGGTTTGAATTTCTTCACCACCATAGGCAACAAGCTTTGCACACTTTGCCAAATCAAGCTTCTCACCTGCACATACTCTAGAAAATGTATTTGCAGACATAACATTGCACTTCGAACCCATGTAAACTTTGAGCTCTATGGGTCTTCCATTTATACGAACAGTACAAAATACTCCATTCTTTGCCCATAAATCTATTGCATTGACTGTTTCATGAAGCACTGACACGCCATCAACATAAAAATTAAGATCATAGCTTTCTAATTGATCGACTTGTTTACTTGAATATTGTCTTTTAATAAAATAATGTGTGCCCTTTGATTTACACAACCTTTTGAAATGATTCCACTTATTGCACTTGTGACATTGCTGACCAAAAGCTAAACATTTTTCCCTTTTGGGCTCATGAATTCCTCCACAATTACGACAGTTGGCTATAACACTTGGTGGACATGCTTTGAGTTTGCTGACTCACTCATATGCTTCACTGAGACTTTGCGGTTTCCAGAGCATGTCTTGGAACTTGCTAGAAAGCTATGGGTTTTCCCAGGGAGTGTTGCAGGGTTTACAGTTGCAGCCATGTGTTTGGGCCTGTATCTTTTACATTGGCCTTAGAAGTTACTGGAAGTATGCATTTCTCATTTGTAAGCATATTTTGTGTGCTTTTCTGTAAGCTCATATATCTGACAAATCTCAATGGCTTTATTCAAACTCAAATTACTGTCACAAAGCAAAATCTTTTCCTCAGTATCATCTTTAATACCATGCACAAGCCTGTCTTTTATCAAATCATCCCTTAAATCACTAAATCCGCACATTCTAGCTTTGTTTCTCAAATCAGTTATATATGCTGCAAAAGTTTCACCAGGCTTTTGATCCCTTGTGTAAAATAAGTGTCTTTTCATTGTAGCATCCATTTCGGAGTTATACATATCTCTATTTACATTTTAAGCACTTGAGAGTCTTCCCTTGACTCAGCCCGTACCACTATATGATGGTATCTCTCCCCTCTCCTGCAAAGACAGCAGGTGCATATACAAATGAACACTCCCTTTCTATGGCTTCTGAATCAGCTAAAGTAAGCAGAATAAATGTCTTTGTATGGTCATTTTTATCAGAAAATGCAGCCTGCATAAAAATACTGTACTTTTGCTCAAACACTCTCCAGTTCTCTGCAATATTATTGTCAAACACAAGTGGAGTTGGTTTTCAAAATCTGTCTGCATGCCAAGAAATTATGCTCAAACACACTGAAAAATATGGCCCTTGTAATTAGATACAAACATGCACACAGCCAGCACTTGTAATAACATTCAAATGCAGAATAAAACTCTTTGAAATGCTTTACTTTGCGAAATATGCATTGTAATGGCTGTATTTTGTGAAATAACTGTACTGCCATACTGCACAAACATGCGAACACTTCATGCACTTCAGACAACTCAAATAGCTTTGCTTAATGTGAAGTAGTAGTGCTTAGTGAAAAAATGTGGTCGTTTTCCTTATTTTATTCAATTCAGACTTTATTTCAAACGTTTTCCCTAGTTATTTCAAATATTTTTGTTAAGGTATGACAGTAACAGATATTTCTGTTACTTAGAAATTTGTTTAGAGCGTTCTGAATGCCTCATTTCATATTTTTTGAATAAGAAATAGCCTGATAAAGTTTTAATATCTGAAATTTGTTTTCAACCTGTTTTGCCAGTTATATGTGCAGTAGGGATGATTCACTCCTGTATATTTCTCCAGTGTTAACTGAGTGCCTCTCGGTCTCGAACTGAAGAATCTGGCTCCCCTTCTGGTACCATGTCCTTTTCAGACATGCCACTTCTGAAACCATGTTGCTCGTCCTTCTCTAATAAAGATGATGAACAGGTGGGATAGTTTGTTTATATGCTTTATTACAGAGAAACACATCAGGATGGATAGCAGCATTACAAAATATAAATGAACTGATTCAACAGGCACACTACACAGACGTACATATTTACATCTCTACAGCTTACTACAAAAAAGCAGTCAGGCTCGCAAGTGCTCAGTATTTATAAACTTGTGCAAGCCCCAGAAAGCTTCTTTAAGTTGTACACACACACTGATCTACACCTTCTTCCTCTTAAGTTGTTTTCCTACTGATTTTCTTGCAGCTTTAAATATTGAGGGGGATTTATAAAGGTTGCCACAAAATGTAGACTACATGTACACATAGTATAATCTTTATAAGTGACTAGAAAGCACAAAAAATGTGAAAGGGATGTTCCTGAATACAGACTGTGTACACTTAGTGTAGAGAATGTAGGCATTAATGAATCTGGCGCAGTGTAATAGATTATATAATGCCAATCTATCAGCATGCTAGGCATGCATATTACATATGTTCTGTACTGTCACTAGGGAAATTTTATTATTAGAGATGGCATATTTTTGATTTACCTACCAAACTACAAATATCATAACAAATGTTACACCATACCCATTTATTACGTACTGCCATTTGAAATAGCAAGAAAGTCGTGTACTTACCAGACTGTGACGGCAATGGCATTTACCAGTCCGTGACGACAATGGCACTTACCAGACTGTGACTACAATGGCACTTACCAGTCTGTGACTACAATGGCACTTACCAGTCTGTATCTACAATGGCACTTACCAGTCTGTGTCTACAATGGCACTTACTAGTCTATGACTACAACGGCACTTACCAGTCTGTGACTACAATGGCACTTACCAGTCTGTGACTGCAATGGCACTTACCAGACTGTGTCTACAATGGTCTGTGACTACAATGGCACTTACCAGTCTGTGACTACTATGGCAGGGTTGATGTTGTCCAGCAGTTCTGAGCAGTATCCCTCTGCATTCAGATCAATTATCTGTTCCTTTTCACATTTACTGTACAAAACAGAAAATATTTGAAATATTTAGCCTAATAAGACTTATTAAGTAAGAAGCATGCAACTTATGCAGCAATGTCTTTATTTTTTCAGCCTTGTTCTAAATACATAATACAATTTGATCTATACTGCACACTAGTATACATTATCTACAGAGACAGCAATGAACATGCTGACTGATAGCAATGGCCATGCTGACTGATATTGGCTACTAAAGCACAACATCTCTGCCCATTTTCCTGACTATTATAACACAGTTCACTCATGTAGTGTTCTCACAGATGGAAAGTAAGTTGCCAACCATCTGAAAAGCACTTGAGATGTGATGTTTTTATTTTGAATTAAATGAAACTTTCGTTGTTGTTTTTCTTTCGGCTTTTCCTGGTTAAGGGTCGCCACAGAGGAACTCCGGTCTGCTAATGATTGGCAGTCAATTTTTATGGTGCCGAGGTGCCAGCCCAACACCCAACCTTCAATGAAGGCACGCCCATTCACTCATGTCTTTCAAATGCCACTCGACCGTGGGGAGGACATGCAGACTCCACACAGAAGGCGCTCCAGCCAAGAATCGAATGGGAGAACCTTACTGTGAGGTGACAACACTACCACTGCACCACTGCGGCATTCACAAAAACAAGTAAACACCAAAGGGAAATTTTCAATAAAATGAAATAAAGAGTTAAGCGCTTTCATCCTTTTTCTTTTAGGACTTCATCAGAACCATATTATCCCTCCTCAGAGACTGTTATATAAACCGGCAAAAAGGCACATCTCTAAATTAATCCAATCACTACTGAGCTGCCATGGAAACAATAAAACAATAAAAACAGAGATTCCTAATCGTTGTAATCTTCTTAAACAGTTATGTCTAACTAGTGAATATTTAAGATGTTTGAAATATTAAGATGCTTAAAAGGTTATTATCCATAAAGTAAGTTAACTTTTAAAACTTCATGAACTCAATATGTATAAACATGAAGCCTCAATATAATTCTACAGTATTACATAACAATAAACACCTTTAAAAATACATATAAAAGTAGTAACTGTGAGCATCAAATTAAGTGACACAATAGAAATTATTAATTATTGAATAAAAATTATTAATAAAAGTATATTAGTTATGTGTAATCATTCAACGGCATGAAATAAAAAGTTTTAATGTGTTTTTACAACTATAAAAAATAATAAGAACATGGAACAAGTCTGAAACTATAATAAAAGTTGTTTTGTAGTTATACAATGAAGAGTAGTGTGTATCGAAAGCATCAAACAACCTAGTGTTCAAAGTTTGACACACTTCATTTTCAATGCAGGGGTAATAAAAATGTTTGTTTAGATCTGGGAAACTTACAGCATTTAATGTTAACTGCCATTTAAGCTATTTGTATTCAAGGAAATGTTTCCTCTTACCTCCCCTTTCATCTACAGTGACAATTTCTAAAATACCAAATAAAAACTTCTTAAAATTTGTACAGATCAAGGAATTTTTATACAGTACACTGTTCGTATTTTTGCTTTTAATGTCATAATTATGTTCGGATATTCTTTTTCACAGGGCATGCTCAGTCTTCCCCACATAGAATGCAGAACAATTTGTGCATTTTGCAAAGTAAATCACACCCTTTGTAGAGTAATTCCTTTTTACTTCATTAATTTTCATCCTCTTGTAAGTATCTAATTCAATAGTTGGTGTGTCCATTATATAACTACATAGGGTGTACAAACCACATTTTTTGTCCCACTGCAATTTTCACAAATGGTAAAGTGATTGTGTTCTAGGAGTTTTTTAATATTCATTCCTGTTTTATATATAAAATTTGGTTTATCTCCAACTTTCCTGAAAATTTCATCATCTGTCTTGAATACACTCCAGTTATTTTTAACAATGTTTTTAACCAACTGGTTTTGGTCACTGTATTCACATATCAAAACATATGAAAAATTGTTCAAGTTATTAGCACTAGTTGTAGAATATGTAATTGTCGAAGGTTCAGAATTTATGAATGGAGTGTATCTAGTCCCCCACTTGTTTTCCTATTTCCCTTTTGCATCTAGTAATTTTTCAGGATAACCTCTCTCTATAAACCTTTTGTAAATCATTTCATATTCACATTTAAATGGTTCAACGTTAGAGCACATCCTAGCAGCTCTGATTAACTGACCTTTGAATAAATTTTTCTTTATATGGTAAGGATGACTACTTTGAAAATGTAGATATATATTCGAGATGATTGCAAATTAGGAGCTGTCAGTGAATCCCACACTGACACAAATGTTCTCCAGGAGGGGCTGACAGGGACAAACAACTGGTGTCCGAGCCATAGACTAAAAATGAATGCCAAGAAATGTATAATAGTATCCTTTGGGATGTCATCCGCCCCTGGTAACTATCATATTGACAACACACCCCTTAGAGTTGACCCAGTAGTCAGAGACTTCGGGACACACATAGATAGCAATCTAGCCTTTGACTATCACATGTCTACAGTAGTGAGGAAATCATTCTATGTTGCACAACTTACAAACAAAGGTATGGCATTTAAGTCCAAGGAAGTCATTGTTTTACTGTATTCAGCATTCATCAGACCTATCATTAAGTACAAAGCTCCCTTTAGTATGTACCTAACCAGGCATATCCAATAATTGGAACGTCCACAAAGATTCCTCACTAACAGAATATAGAAAGTAAGTAAAATGTCATATGTAGACTGCCTCAAGGCCCTATCATTGTATTCTGTCTCCTACAGGCTTTTGAGGGGAGATCTATGCCTGGCATTCAGGGCATTGTCAGACCATACTCTGATAGACCTCCTGCATATCCACAAAACAAAGAGCACCAGAATTACCCATTCTAAAGACTTAAACCTTGCATGTGATATAAATAGGACCTGCTGGAGAGACGGGTATGTATCCCACAGACTACCCTGTCTATGGAACAGGCTCCCCATCCATGTGAAGCAGAGTTCCTCCCTAACCCAATTCAAGTGCAACTTGGACAACTGGATTGGGAACAGGATATTCATCCCTGGTTTGGCACCTATGTTTCTAATGGACACAGGCAACCTGTAAATGGTTCATCTCCCAGGCCCCTGCTTGTAAATGTTTCATCTCCCAAACCCCTGCTTACACTTATCAAGGTATCAGAACTTGTCAGAGATTACCCTGGTATGCATGGCTAGGCTTAAAAAGGCCCTTGTGGTTGTTAGTCTAATAAACATGTATGAACCTATGAACCCATGAGAAAGTGGGTTCCTGTATATAGGTGTTTCAAAGAGTTTATTTGAGCTAATTGAATTAAGTGTGTTTGAACTCAAATCTTTAAAAATTGTGACATTTAAATAATTAGCACTATTATAACCAATTTGATGTGTGAACTTTAAGAAATCCTTTGTTATATTAATATGTGTAATTAAATCTGGTATTTTTTTTCCTTTGGACTTGTCCGATAAACAAAAATGTCATCTAAAAACATAGACTAGGATTTCCAATTTATGCTAGAACTCAAATTTATAATGTGTTTATTTTCCCAGCTATACATCACCAAGTTAGCATATACTGAGGCGCAAGCAGCACCCATAGCTACACCCTAGAGTTGTCTAAAACATTTTCCTTCAAAAAAATAAAATTGTTGTTTAAGATTAGTTCCTTTAGGTCCATTAGGAATTTATATGCTTGTTGTCTAGTTTTGTTAATTTAAAAAAAGTGCTAGATGAATGTGTTTCATAGTTTGGTACTAGGCTATCTGCCCTGGGGCATTTATAAGCCTAGCCATAGTGATGTGGCTTCGCCACCCCATGTAATGGTAAAAAGTAAAGTGTACAGAATCTGTTGAGCTTGTCTATGATGCCAGAGTGGGTATTGTGTGCGAAAGTTTAGCCAAGTCCAGGTAGGCTGTATGGACTGCTTTGCCCTCATCAATGGCTAATGGCTCTAGAAAAAGTTTGCAAGTCATAGGTGTTTAAGGCAGGATCTGCCTTTTTAAAGCCAAACTCTGTGGGAAGTCAAGTCTGTGTCCCCAAATCTGTTCTGTTTTTTTAGTTCCATAATGATTCTTTCCATGCAGCTTAGGCTGGTTAAGTTTTAAGGTTATGTGTAGGGTTGTGGAGGGTAGAGTGGGGTCCTCAGGAGTGGGACTATACTTTCTGTGCCAGTTTTTCAGTACATATCCCTGTAGTAAGGCTGTTAACAGCATTTTTTAAAAGTGCGGGTTTATCTCCTTTCTAGTTCGCACGCAACCCAACCACCGGCTCCGCCCATTGTGTTGCTGTTTTTGCTGCTTTAGAGGCGTTTCTCACCTGGAGGCCCGAGATGACAGGGAGGTTACATTCAGCTGACAAGGCTTCTTTTTTGGGGTGAGGGAGGGAAGAAGGGAGGGGAGAAATTAACCTGAGAATGTTGAATGCTGGCATGTATCTGTGTGGGTGTTGTGTTTTTGTGACAGAACCTGAACTGAACTGATCTTGAGGAGGGTTTCCAGTTTTTGTAAATTACAGCTGAAGAAGAAGGCCTTGTGGTTATCTTTTCCAGTCATAGCTTTTTTTTTTTCTGAGAAGTCCTACAGTATGTGGTATGCAGATGAATTAATTAATTACATCTACCGTCAAAAAAAAATCACACTTTAACTATAGAATTTGTGTTTAATCTTGTGTAAAAAAAATCCCATGAATCTCTTAAAATATGATGAGTGGTCTACAAAAACAGCTAAGGGATATATTTTTGAACTTTGAGCTTCCACTATTAATCTAAAAGGGGGATCTGTAATGCTTTTATATGTCTTAGGGATCCCAAAAACAGATGGTATGATGTGATTTTTTTGTAGTTAAAAATTCATATTCCATAGGTGAAATGACACGTTGTAGCACACAGTCCTCAATAAATAAATCATAGGATCATAGTAGGTTACTAGGCTATTGCCCCTGAGCCCCTTATTAGCCTAGCTAAGAGTTTAGTCCATGTTTACACAAGTCAGCACCCAGAGCCCGTGTCCAGCAAGGACACAGGTAGAATCCCAGGAGTGTATTTTCTGTTTCCCATCAAGTTATCCAGGTTGTGCTTAAAATGAATAATGAGGTACTCTGCTTGATGTGGAGAGGGAGTCTATTCCACAGATGGGGGATACTCTGGCACACAAATCTGTCCTGCTAACAAGTTCTATTGATATCACAGACCAGGTTGAGGTCGCGCGTATGGGTTGCTTGAGTGCAGCTTGACTTGCGGATATGCAGCAGTCCCATCAAGGCGGTGTCTGAGATTGCTTTGAATGCCAGACAGAGGTCACCACTGATGTGTCTGTATGAAACTGAATAGAGGGACAGGGCTTTTAGCCTATCTGTGTATGGTAAGTGTTTGAGATCCTGGATTTTCCCGGTGAGGAACCTCTGTGGTCTCTCCAGCTGTTGCATGTGATTTGCGAGGTGCATGCCAAGGGGGCACTGTACTCAACAATTGGCCTTATAAGGGAAGAATACAGGGATCTTATGACCTCTTTGTCCCAGGATAAGATGCCCTTACTTATGAGGTGGGCCATGTAGAAAGCTTTCTGTACAACAGAAGCAACATGATGGTCAAAAGTCAGGCTGCTATCAACCTGGGTGCCCAAATCCCTCACAACTGATTGTGTACTTAGCACGTTATTAATGTGATATGTGGGGATGTCACTCTCCCCAAAGGTGATGATGATGCATTTTTGGCATTCAGCTTGAGGCCATGTTTCTGGCACCAATCATTTGTTTGGGTGAGACCCTCTTGGAGGACGTCCACATCACTTGGGAAATTGATGACTGCGCCCAACTTGCAGTCATCTGCAAACCTGGTCAGCCATAGCCACTGGTTTTGGCCTGCACCTCAGAGAAGTATATCCTGAATAACAGAGGCCCCAAGACTGATCCCTGGGGTATGCTGCTCGTTACAGGTCTATTGTTTGAGGTGGCTTCCCCTATTTTGATTAGGTGGGTTCTATCAGTGAGCCAGTTTGCTAACCATCTGGTAACATATGGATTGATGCCTGGTTGAGAGAGTTTATCTACTATGCCAAAGTGGGAAACAGTGGTGAAGGCTTCTGCCAGGTCAAGATAGGCAGTGTGCACCATCTTCCCCTCGCCATGGCTTTGGTGACTGTCTCAAAGAAGTCGACCAGATTTAAAAGACATGACCTCCCCTTGACAACGCCAAACTGTGTGAGATCAAGTGTTTGGGGATTGCCAGTGTCCCTGTTAATAAGGTCCATGATAAGCTATTTCATGGCCTTGCAGAGCAGGCTAGTTAGGCTGATGGGTCTATAATTTCCTGGATTGGTGGATGCTCCACCTTTGTGTAAAGGGTGACAGTGGCTGTCCTCCACTCAACTGGGACAAAGCCGGTACTCAGGCTTTGACTGAATAGGATGCCTAATGATGCTGCAAGTTCATGCCTGAGTTCATGTAGGATGCAGCCTGGGATGTTATTGGGTCCCATGGAAGCTGTATTTTTTGTCTTTGAGAGGGAAGTGATGACCTGTTCCCTAGAGATAAGGGGTGGGGGGCAGGTACTGGGGATGTCCTGATTTACTGATGGGGGACAGAGGGGAGAAGTGTTCACTGAATCTGTCAGACAGTAGACTGGCTATATCTACAGCTTTGTGTATGTGGTGTCCTTGACCACCAGTTCTGAACAGATCTGGGTGCTTCCTTTGAGATTGCAGACATATGTGAAGAAAGTCTTATTTCTGTCTCTAGTAGATGTGGCCAATTTGGACTTGAAGTTGGCTTTAGAGGATTTCACTAGTGCTCTTATTTGCTTGTTCAGGCTAAGGAGAGAGTGCTTCCAATTAAGCACCTGCTCCTTCTTGGTCCTGGACAGCAATTTTTTCCTTTTGTTACATAGTTTATTTATTGCAGATGTCCACCAGACAGATTTACTCTGCCTTGCGTAGGATGATTTTGTCCTGTCAGGTATTTCTGATTCCATGCATCTATATAAATGCTAGTATAGTACTTTGGTGTGGATTTGGACATTGGTGCCAGTTCCTGCAGTGGGGGGGGGCTGTGAAGGTGTTCATACCATCCCTCAGGAGAGCTTTGGAGATGTTTTTTTTGTCTGACCCTAGCTAGACGGGGGTCACGGGAGATGGTGACTTCGAAAGTGACCGCTTTATGGTCGGATCTTACCAGGGAGGATGATACTGTAGGGGTGCTGCAGTGACTACTCATGTTAGCTAATGCCAAGTCCAAGATATTATCACCTCTTGTGGGGGTATCAACTAGCATTTGCACTGATAAAAATCAAGGAATCTCTGGGCACTTGTGTTCTGGCATGAGTAGTTTTTTCAGTCTATGGTTGGGTAATTAAAGTCACCCAGGATCAGGGTAAAGGGTTGAATCTTGATAGATTTGAAGAGGTCCAGATAGGTGGAGTGGACTATAATTTGAATAGGGGTATTGTCAATGGCTAACTGCACCTGGAGTGTCTCCTGTGCGTCATACTGTTTGACCAGCCTGGAGGTGTGTGTATCCTTAATATATATTGAAACTCCACCTCCTTTAGCTTTGCTGCCCACATTTTGAGGTCTGAATGTATGACAGGATGAGTAACCAGGTAAGGCTGGGGTGCTCTCCGCAGCTTTGAACTAGATTTCTGTGACTGCAGAAATGTCATCATCTTCCAGGGTTAAGAATGCTTGCAATGAGTGCAGTTTCATGTTTAGACTCCTAGTGTTTAGCAGCATGACCTTTAATTTGTGTTTTGTTGAGATGTTTATGTTGGTAGTATCGACCTCATGGTTTTCCTAAAAAAGGTGATATGGGGGAGGCAAGGGCCTTTGCCAGAAGCCAGAAGCCCAAATGAGACAGATGCAGGCCATCTCTAGCAAAGCATTGCGGACTGTCGATCATATCTTCCTAGGCTGTCAGGCACTGGATCCCCCTGGAATGACACCAGAAACTAAGCCAATTGTTAAAGTCAATAATTTTCTGTTTGTACTGAGGCATCATTCTGGGTGACGGTAGAATGCTGCTTACGGCTAGGGACATATCTGCCTAGGACACATATTCAGCGAGCTCAATCATGTCTCTCTTCAGTCTTCCTGTATGCTATGTTTATCTCATTCTTCCATACTATTTCATATTTGTCCTGCTCCTAGAGCATATTATAAATCTTACTAGTATAATCTATCTTTTCCCTGAACACAATTCCCCTCCCTTATCTGGTTTCATAACCCTTATTTGTTTTCAGGGTTTTTAATATTTACTTCTCTCCTTTATTTAAATCACATGGATAAAGTTGTAAAAATATTTCTAAGGGGTATAACTCACTTTCACAACTTGCTTTTTCAAATATTGACACCAAAGTGTTGAGAGGGTTAAAAGTATTTTTTTTCTTCTTCCATAAAGACTCACTCTCTTGTAAAACTGTATCTCGTTCACTAAAATTAACCAAGAAATTAAAATTTCTGGTACAAAATTTTAGTTCAACTAAAGTGTCCCTAATATCCATTTGTTTGCGACTTACATCCTTTGTTAAACAAGGAGAAATTGTGCTGTAATTAAAAATGTTGAAACCTCCAGAACTAAGTTAAAAAACATGATGTGAACTTTGTATAATGCTATTGTGTTGAATTATTTTTGATTTCTTTCATTTTTCCGAGTGTTCTCATTTGCATTCTACCTCCATGTTTCACCCTCCCCGTATTCTCCACTTCTGTGAAATGAACCTCTTGAAAATGTGAATTGTACAGAGAATTACAGTATGTGTGTGGGAAGGTGTTTGTTTTAAAATTATTATCTGTTCTCTCAGGACCCTTCAGTAATGGGTAAAATCAATTTAAACCCATATCAGTGGTGTGAGTGGAATTAGTTTATATTCTCCTCGGGGAATTAATTTTGAAATGTTCTTTTGTACCAGATCTCGAAGAAACACTATTGCTGTTTATGGGTTGCTTAGATACCCTAGGTAATGGGTATGATGTATTATTAAAATAATCATTATAATCACACAGTATTTTTTTCTGTTTCTTCTCCATAACTAACTTACAATTATTCTCAACCCCTTTGAGCACTCTGTTTTAGTTACTTTTTAACACAATAAAAAATAAATTACTGGTGATTTTCTGTCTTAAAATGTTAATCTCATCAAATAATTCTTTAATGAATACAGTGTTCCTCTTAATAATGAACTCCACTAGTTCACAGCTATGTCTATCGAACATGGCAATTAATTTTGTATAGTCACTGGTTCCCATATCTATACCATTAGGGAATTTGGACACCCTCAACCCTTTGGAATTCTTCTGATTTTTATACATTTTTTTTAATATAGCAATTCTCTAACTGCATATTATGCATCTTTATTAGTTTTCTTTTGAAAATCTTGACAAGTTCTGCTAGTGTATAATCCTTGGCTGTAGACTTCGTGGAAGAAATGGAAATATTGTATTCTTGGTTTAACCAAAAATTCAGATCCTTAGGTGGTTCATTATTAAAACCATTACTGAACTCAAGAGTACCAGTTTTATGAAGTAGTTGAAACTTCACACCGTCTTTCAGATGGTAACAAAAAAAAAATGTTTCCTGTTGAGCTCCTTTTGTTTCGGATCACACCACTTTGTCATTGTTCATGGGAGAGTTACAAATCTGGTCTAACCAGTTAGACAAGTCTGATACTCACTGAATCAGCAGGAGGATGAGTTGTGTTAAATCTCCCTGACTGTTGTCAATTCCTTTGCTGTCGGTTTGTTGCTCCATCTGGATTTGAAGCATAGAGGGCAGGCTGAATAAAGGAATCCATAATGGAGAATAAAAGGATGGTATATTCCTAGGAGAGCACTGCCACGCATAGCTGGTCTTAGGCATAGGCCAACTAGGTGGCCGCCTAGGGTGCCACTCTAGCAGGGGCGCTTTTCCAGTAATCTGGATGGTTTAGGTAGATTAGGATGGGGGCACCGGGTGGTGTTGGGGGTGGACTGTGGAGACCTTTTGCCTAGGGCACCAGTTGACCAAAGATTGGTCCTGCTGCCACGCCAAATACACTAAGAATCCCAAAAAAAGAATAGCATGTGTCCATGCAGCAATAACTCAATAAACCAGTATTAAAATACAGTTTGCTCACATAGTGTTCTTACAGCTGGAAAATAAGTTGACGACCATCCGAAAACCACTTCAACTGTCACATTTTTATTTAGAATTAAACAACACTTTCATAAAGCTCACAAAAAAAGTAAGTAAACACTTTATTCATCTACAAATTATTTGATAAGATTAACATTTAAACCAGCAGATCACCAGTGATTTATTTTTTATTGCGTTAAAACCTAACTATAACAATGTATTCAAAAGGGTTGAGAATAACTGTAAATTAGTTATGGAAAAGAAACATAAAAAATACTGTGTGATTATAATGTTTATTTTAATAATACGGCATACCCATGACCTAGGGCATCTAAGCAACTAGTGAACAACAGTGGTTTTTCGGGTCTATATCACTTTGTCGAAAAGGCAGAAGTTCGAACACCATATGTTCGAACTTCTAACCTCGAAGTGCAAAAACATCAAAGGCTTAGAAAAGCGATTTTTTCCCCAGGGAAAAAAATCGCTGTTCCAAGAAACACACACACAATGCAAGCACACCAAAAAAACAGCAATCCACACACATACACTTAAAATCCTACATCTAACCCTACACTAAACTGTACATACACTGCTATCTATCCATTTACCTTAACCCAAACCCTAACCTTAAGGTCCGTCACTATCGCACACTCACCTGACCCCGCTCCCTAACCCTAACTCACCTATCCCGCCCTAACCCTAAAGTCTGTCACTATCGCACACCCACCTCACCCGCGCCCTAACCCTAACTCACCTAACCCGCGCCCTAACCCTAACGTCCACACAATCGCACACTTACCTGAACCCGACCTGTAACTTTCCACCACAGTGCTAAAAATCACGAAGCCACAGAAACAGCCCACCGAATTCTTTCCCTGGGAAAGAATTTGGTGTTCCGCGGCTTCGCGATAATCAGTTTTCGAACTTCACAGTTCGAACATATGGTGTTCGAACTGCTGAAGTTTCGACTAACTAATAGGAACCCTGTTTTTTCTTTGAGATCTGGTGCAAAAGAATGTTAAAAAACTTAATTCCACAAGGAGAATACAAACTAATTCCACTCACACTATTGATATGGGTTTAGATCAATTTCCCTATTACTGAAGTCTTAAGAGAACAGATAATTTTCAAACAAACACTTCCCCCACTATAACTACTACAGTAATTGTACAGTTCTACGGATTGTATTACATTTACTTCTACTTGTTTGTGCTTTACTACTGTTGAGTTTCCCCCTGGGTCTCCACTAGGTAATGGGACCTTGCCTTGTACTGTTTATTGATGCTGTAAAATAATTCTATTGTACTAATTTTTTGCTGTTACTATGGTTTGTTTTTCTTTCTTGCTTTTGTTATGTATCAATGCAGAGCTTTTCTCCCCGGGTCTCCATTGAAAATGGGCCTCTGGTCTAGTCGGACATACCTGGTCAACAAATGTAATAAATAAATAATAAATTCTCCACACAATTCATACTATTTACAAGAGGTTCATTCCACAGAAGTGGTGAAACATGGAGATGGAATGCAAATGAGGAGTGACTCTCACAAAAATCAAAGAAGTCAAAAATAATTGAACACAATACCCATATACAAAGTTCACATGGCTTTTTTTTATTAGTTATGGAGGTTTCAACATTTTTAATTACAGCACAATTGAGAAAAAGAAATGTCATTTCTCTTTGTTTAGCAAAGGATTCAAGTATGTACCTCACAAATGAATGGATATTAGGGACACTTTACTTGAACTAAAACTTTATACCAGAAAACTGAACTTCTTAGTTAATTTTAGAGAATGAGATGGTTTCACATGACAGTGAGTCCTTGTGGAAGAAAAAAGTACTTTTAATTCCCATCTTAACACTTTGGTGGCAATATTTGAAAAAAAGTTGTGAAAGTGAGTTATACTAATTAGAAAAATCTTCACAACTTTGCCCACATAATTAAAATAAAGAAGAGAAAGAAATATTAGAAATCCTAAGAACAAATAGAGACCTAAGGATTATGAAACCAGATAATGGAGGGGGAATTATGTTTATGGACAAGATAGATTATACTAATAAGATTTATAATATGGTCCAGGAGCAGGACAAATATGAAATAATATCACAGAATGAGATAAACGTAGCATACAGGAAAATTGACTTATTTTTTTGAGGACTGTCTGCTACAAGGAGTCATTTCACCTATGGAATATGAATTTTTAACTACAAAAAAATCTCAGCATATCATCTGCTTTTGGGATCCTTAAGACACATAAAAGCATTACACATCTCCTGTTTAGATTAATAGTGGCAGCTCAAGGTTCGAAAACATATCCCTTAGCTGTTTTTTGGATCAGACTTTAAAAGGGATTTTTTTATCCACTCATATTTTAATTAGATTCATCAGATTTTTTTACATAAAATTAAACACAAATTCTATAGTGAAAATGTGATTTTCTGGCGGTCGCTGTAATTGATTTATTCAGCTGCATACCGTGTATGGTGGGACTTGAACACTTTCATCTAGCACTTTTAAAATTAACAAAACTAGACAACAAGTTTATTAAGGTCCTAATTTACCTAATGGAAGTAATCTTAAAAAACAATTTTATTTTTTTTTCCAAGCAGAATATTTTAGACAACTCAAGAGGGAAGCTATGGGTGCTGCTTGCACTCCAGTATATGCTAACTTGATAATGTATAGCTAGGAAAATGAACAGATTATAAATTTGAGTTATAGCATAAATTGGAATTCCTATTCTAGGTTTTTAGATGACAAATTTGTTTTTTGGACAGGTCCGATGAAAAAGTATCAGATTTCATTACACATATTAATACAGCAACAGATTATTTAAGGTTCACAGATCAAACTGGTTATAATAGTGCTAATTATTTAGATGTCACAATTTTTAAAGATTTGAGTTCAGATAGACTTGAAACAATTATATACAGGAAACCCACTTTCTCAAATACATATCAACATTCACAAAGTAGTTATCCTTACCATATAAAGAAAAATGTATTCAAAGGTCGGTTAGTCAGAGCTGCTAGGATGTGCTCTAACTTTGACCTATTTAAATGTAAATATGAATTGATTTACAAAATATTTCTAGACAGAGGTTATCCTGGAAAATTACTAGATGCAATAGGGAATCAAGTGTTAAATAACTGGGGAATAGATGCATTCCACTCATAAGTTCTAAACCTTTGACAATTATGAATTCTACAACTAGTGGTAATAATGTGAATAACTTTTCACAGGCTTTGATAATTGAATACAATGACAAAAACAGTTGTTTAAAAACTTTGTTAAAAATAACTGGAGTACAGATGATGAAATTTTCAGGAAAGTGGGAGGTAAGTCAAATTTTATATACAAAACAGGAATGAATATTAAAAAAAAAACTCCTAGAACATAATCACTTTACCATTTGTGAAAATTACAGTGGGACAAAAAATGTGGTTCTTGCCCCCAGTGTAGTTATATAATGAACACACCAAGTATTGAATTAGACATTATTTCTCTGTGTCTTAAGTTGGTAAAACTGGTTTTACATCATGTGTGTTATCTGACCATCTCAAGGATTACCTGCATAAAATTAGACCCTCTTAGTAAAAAAGTCTGCACATCATTGCTGGAGCCTTCCTGTGTCCTGAAAGACTGCTCTTCAAACTATCTGGAGATATACAGAGCTGAGTATATTTTTCTGGCACTTCAGAGTTGTGTACTGGTAATTGTTGTTTGACTAATTTTATATAATTGCTGGCTGACTTCAGAGTTGTGCACTGTTATTTTTGCTTCACTGTATAGTTTTTAAGATCTCTGCTGAAGGTGTCCCCCCCCCCTATTTCTCTGTGTCTTAAGTTGGTATAACGGGTTTTACATCCTGTGTGTTATCTGACCATCTCAAGGATTACTTGCATAAAACTAGACCCTCTTAGTAAAAAAGTCTGCATATCATTGCTGGAGCCTTCCTGTGTCCTGAAGCAGTGCTCTTCAAACTATCTGGAGATATACAGAGCTGAGTATATTTTTCTGGCACTTCAGAGTTGTGTACTGGTAATTGTTGTTTGACTAATTTTATATCATTGCTGGCTGACTTCAGAGTTGTGCACTGTTATTTTTGCTTCACTGTATAGTTTTTCAGCTCTCTGCTGAAGGTGTTATTTCTCTATGTCTTAAGTTGGTATAACTGGTTTTACATCCTGTGTGTTATCTGACCATCTCAAGGATTACTTGTATAAAACTAGACCCTCTTATTAAAAAAGTCTGCATATCATTGCTGGAGCCTTCCTGTGTCCTGACAGAGTGCTCTTCAAACTATCTGGAGATATACAGAGCTGAGTATATTTTTCTGGCACTTCAGAGTTGTGTACTGGTAATTGTTGTTTGACTAATTTTATATCATTGCTGGCTGACTTCAGAGTTGTGCACTGTTATTTTTGCTTCACTGTATAGTTTTTCAGATCTCTGCTGAAGGTGTTCCCCCCCTCCCCCTATTTCTCTATGTCTTAAGTTGGTATAACTGGCTTTACATCCTGTGTGTTATCTGACCATCTCAAGGATTACTTGCATAAAGTTAGACCCTCTTAGTAAAAAAGTCTGCATATCATTGCTGGAGCCTTCCTGTGTCCTGACAGAGTGCTCTTCAAACTATCTGGAGATATACAGAGCTGAGTATATTTATCTGGCACTTCAGAGTTGTGTACTGGTAATTGTTGTTTGACTAATTTTATATCATTGCTGACTGACTTCAGAATTGTGCACTGTTATTTTTGCTTCACTGTATGGTTTTTCAGATCTCTGCTGGAGGTGTTGGTTTTTCCATACCTACCCTCCCTATTCCTGTGTTGTTGTTTAAATTTGGAGGTTTTTGCAGTTGCCCGCCCCCACTGTAGATTTGATCTAGGACACTCCCCCCAGTCCCATCTCTTTACCTCATTCTACCTAATAGACTCCTTCTGCATTGTTTTTAGTTATTTTTAATCGAATTGCATTTTTTAAACTGTTTGGTCTAACATTGCTACATACTCAAGTGTGCTAGCTTGCACTGCATTTGAATTGTTTTGAGTGCTGTTTTAGCTACTTTTCTGTATATATAAAGAAAAAAAAAATACCTTTCCTGTAACTAGTGTAGTCCAGATTCAGATTTGCTGTATCCAGGACTGTATGTAAGCTTCTGAGCCCCACCAAGCTTTCTGTGTTGGAGGGAAGCCTTCTAGCTTATCAGTGGGAGTGGTAAACACTAGGTAACCTATCTACCACATGTTCTGGCCCAGAAATTGTAGTTATTGGCCGTTTGGGCAGTTTTTCCCTCTCTCTCAACTTTCTCATTTAAAAGCCCACATTTGCGCTTGTTTGCCCCCTTTCCTGTAACTAGTTAGTCCAGATACAAATTCTTACTTTTAGCACTTGAATTTGCTTATTCGTGATCAGCACTTGCTCAGAACTTGTAAACACTAAATAACCTACTAATTACTACAGCACTCAACCTTCCTCATTACCTAGAGGAAAACAGTTTTGGTTCTTCCTTTCCTCACTTGCTTAGAGAAAAACAGCTCTTGTACTCACTTTCCTCACTTATCTAGAGGAAAATAGTTTTTTTTTATTCAGGCATGTCCAAGGGTCAGCTCCCAGTGTTCTCTCCTGTCTATCTGAAGAATCTGGGCATCTTAGGGCAATGTAGAAATTGCCTCATGTACACAGACAACCCTCTCCTCCTACCACCCAACACTACAACCTGTGAGAGATGCACTTATCTAGCCAAACTGGAGGTAAAGCTCTTTCCAATCAAGACTTGACAATCAATAGGAGAAGGTAAACACTTGCACCACACCACACTCATCACATAGTCTCACTAAATCTACACCACCAAAATCCACACATAAAAACATTTACGGAGGCTCTCAATAATAATCTGCTAAAGCAACAGAGACCTCCAAAGCAAAAATGCAAGCAACCTCCACCCCCCAACACAACCCAAATGACACATAGCCCGCAGACTCAGTGTGCCATTCAACCACAGCCAATAAGGCAAAACAACGTACCCAACACACTAGTCATAGGCGACTCTATAGACAGGCACACTGATGTTCCACTCACCAGGCTAAACAAGGAGAAGGTTACTGTCAGCTGCCTGTCAGGTGCCAGGATCCGCCACATAACTCACGCACTCAGGTCACTCCACAACAAGTACAAATATGACTCTGTCATTGTCCATGTTGGTGTGAACGACCTGAGATGTACCTCCCTGGACTACATGAAAAAGAGACATGGAAGAGCTCTTCGATCTTGTAGCCCAGGCAGGCATAACCCTAGCCCTGAGTTGCATTCTGCCATCACCCAGAATGGTGCCGCAGTACATGGACAAAATGATTGACTTCAACAACTGGCTAAGCTTCTGGTGCCATTCTAAAGGGATCCAGTATCTGTCTGCCTGGGATGACATGGACAACAGACCACGACGCTTTGCCAGAGATGGCCTGCACCTCTCACCCCTGGAATTCCGGATACTGGCTAAGATTCTTGCCGCCCCTATAGGTTCAAATGACAAATTCACCACCATAACAGGAATAGGCAAGCAAAAACTGAGGGTGATGCTACTCAATGCTAGAAGTCTAAATCTCAAAATGCACTCACTCGAGGCACTCCTTAAAATGGAGAACATTGATATCTGTGCAGTGACTGAGACCTGGTTCAAGGCTCCAGAGAGCACACCTGCACTACCAGGCTATAATTCATACCACACTTTTCGGCCATGTAACCTGGACTGGAACACCAAAGGAGGAGGTGTGTCCATATTCATTAAGGATATCCACACCTCCAGGCTAGTTGCTCAGCATAATGCATCTGAGGTTATCCAAGTGCAACTAACTCTGGGAAAAACTGCAATCCAAATTGTAGCTTGCTACAGATCACCCACCATGCCCCAGGATTCCCACTCCTCTTTTCTTGATGTACTGGAAAATATTAGGGTTCAACCAAACACCCTAATATTGGGCAATTTCAACTACCCCACCATTAACTGGGAAAATTACTCATGTACCAACTCCTTCGCTCAACGCTTTCTGGAATTCATGAACTCCAATGCCCTGGATCAACTTATCCACATCCCCACCAGGGGCAACAATATCCTATATCTAGTCATTACCAATATGAGTGACCGGTGTTCCACACCTGAAGTCAACGCCTCATTGGTCCGATCCGACCATAAGCTAATTACCCTAGATATCCACATCCTGCCTCCACTCCCCATTAAGGAAACCATAGTAAAACATTTCTCCAAAGCCAACTTCATGCTTCTTAAGACAGAAGTGGTGAACTTCATGACACCCATGCAGATGGACAATACAGTTACGACTACTGAATCCTACACAGTTGCACTTTATAAGCACTTACATGAGTGCATGGATCGTGCTATCCCAAACAGAACCAAGACGCTATCCTCCAAAAAAAGGAAGCCAATCTGGTGGTCCCCTGCCATAAACAAACTGTACAACAGAAGGAAGAAACTCTAGCAAAAGAGAGTAAAATCCCACGAGTGGAGGAGCTCCCTGGTCAGCCTCAGTAAGAAGCTGCGATCCCTGATAAAATCCTCCAAAGCTAGTTATGAAAACAAAATCACCACTGATTCTAAAGACAACCACAAAGCATTCTATAGCTATGTCAAGAATCTCAATGGCAACACTCAGATCTGCTCTGAGTTACAGCAAAATGGCACTAAATATACAGACCCAACTGATATTGCCAACATCCTGGCAGATAGGTTTAGTGCTAACTTTACCCCCTCTCACCCCCTAAAGAGCCCATCTCTATACCGGAAGAATGCAAAGTTCCGGTAATCATGGCTGCACAGGTAAAAACCACACTCTGCAAAGCCAAGAAATCAGCATCCATGGGACCAGACAACATCCCAGGCTGCATTCTACATGAAAGTACAGTTTTGTACCTACCATAAATGTAGATGTTCGAGTGTTGACACTGCTGCAGTCATTATACTTGGGTTAGCCTGCCGTCAGGCGGTCCCGCAGTCGGCCAGAGTTCCAAAGTCTTGGTCCGGCGTCGGTTGCTGTCGCCTCCTCCCTGACGTCAGTGTGACAGGGGTATACAAGATGCAGCCGACGCCATTTTCTTCAGTTTTTCTTGCCCCAGATGTCAGGTGCCCCGAAATAGGTAGGCAATTCAAATTGCTAGTAAACAATACCAAGGAAAAGCAAACAACTATTTTTAGTTACCAGCAAATACTCTCCATAGGTAATAAAGGGTAGATGCCCTAGGTAAGTACCAGAAAGTAAGAGGGGAAGGAGGGAGGGAAACCTGGACTGCAGCAGTGTCAACACTCGAACATCTACATTTATGGTAGGTACAAAAAGTACAGTTTTGTACCTACCATAAATGTAGATGTTCGAGTGTTGACACTGCTGCAGTCATCACATTTGGGTTATCCTGTAGTCAGGCGGTCCCGCAGTCGCCCAGAATTCCAAAGTCTTGGTCCAGCGTCGGTTGCTGTCGCCTCTTCCCTGACATCAGTGAGCCAGGGGTATGTATAATGCAACCGACGCCATTTTCTTCAGTTTTTCTTGCCCCAGATGTCAGGTGCCCCCAAAAAGGTGGTCAGAATTAGTACCAAATAACCACTGCACAAACACAAAATCACTTCAGCTATAAGCAAATACATCAGTAAGGCATAGAAGAGATTTAGCCAGTAGAACAGAGGGGATGGAGGGAGGGTAACCTGGACTGCAGCAGGGTGAACACTCGAACATCTACATTTATGGTAGGTACAAAACTGTACTATGTTCATCGTGTTACCCTGCTGCAGTCATCACACTTGGGTTGAATCCCAAAGCTAAGGTAGGGGGGAGGTATTATAGAGGGTTAATGGAGGCAATAAGGCCCTGCAGAACTGCAGTAGCGAAGCCCGCCCTGGACTTAGAGTAAAGAGGTAAGTGATAGTGTTTGGT
This sequence comes from Protopterus annectens, assembly GCF_019279795.1. NCBI lineage: Eukaryota > Metazoa > Chordata > Ceratodontiformes > Protopteridae > Protopterus > Protopterus annectens. The sequence continues at coordinate 1,749,145,619 of NC_056728.1, read as the reverse complement.
AAAGCTGTGTACTGAACTCCAAGTTGCAGCTTCTAAAATTTCCTTGGTTGGAACCCCCCTGAGAAAGGCTGTATTGGTAGCTGTTGCCCTGGTAGAGTGGGATCTAATGGTAGCAGGAACTGGTTTCCCATGATGGGTATAGCAGAAACGTATGCAATGACCTATCCATTTGGAAATGGTTTGCTTTGATATAGCATTCCCGTGAGAAGCTGTAGCATAGGATACAAAGAGCTGGTCAGATTTTCTGAAAGCCTTAGTTTTGTCCAAGTAGTAACGAAGCTGCCTGTGAATGTCCAAGTAATGCAGGAGTCTCTCACCTTTGTTCTGTGGATTGGGGAAGAAGGTGGGTAAATGGATGGTTTGATTTAAAGCTACACTGGAAACCACCTTAGGCATAAAGGAAGGATTAGTTCGTAGAGAAACTTTCTTGATGAAAAATGAGGAAAGGTTCCACTGTCATTAGTGCCTGTAGCTCTGAGACTCTTCTAGCTGAAGTTATAGCTAGGAGCAGGGCAGTCTTCCATGATAGGAACTGAAGATCTGCAGAGAAAGCTGGTTCAAAGGGAGGTAGCGTTAGTTTTTCCAGAACAAAGTTGAGGTTCCATATTGGTGTAGGAGCTTTCCTGGGTGGTCTAATGTTTTTTGCCCCTCTGAGGGACTGCCTTAGAAGAGGATGTGAAAATAAAGGTGGATCCATGTTGTAATGAGCTGAAATAGCTGAAGCATGGATTTTAATTGAGGAAAAGGAAAGTCCTTTGTGCAACATCTCAGCTAAATACTGTAGTATGTGAGGCATGTGAGGCTGAATTGTGTCTTGGCCTTTAGCTTGGTTCCAGGCACAAAACCTTTTCCATTTGTCCAAATAAGCCTTCCTGGTGCTTGGCCTCCTGGCTTCCAGAATAACATCCAGAACTGCTTGTGAAAGAGGAGCTGGTTGGATGTTTAGTTGATTTGCCATGCAGCCAGATTTAAAGTTTTGAGCTGGCTGTGAAGAATCTGATTGTTTTGCTGAGTGAGCAAATGGGGTATTTGAGGCAATATCCATGGTGGGCTGTGGGCCATATTTTTCAATAGCGGATACCAGTGCTGGCATGGCCAGTCTGGGGCTATGAGAATCAGTCGTGGTCTCTCCTTTTTGACTTTCAAAAGAACCTTTGTGAGGAGAGGCAATGGAGGGAAGGCATATACTGTCAGGTTTTTCCAAATGAAAGAGAGAGCGTCCACTTTCCAAGCTTGATGGTGAAATGCCCTTGTACAAAATTTTGTCAGTTGATAGTTTTGAGGACTGGCAAACAGGTCTATGTCTGGAAGGCCCCATTTTTGAGTTATCATTGTAAATATTTGTGGATCTAGTTTCCACTCGTGCGGATCTTTGATGTTTCTGTTGAGGTCGTCTGCCAATGTGGTCTTCTGTCCTGGCAGGAACTGAGCTTGTAACTGGACTTGGTAGGCCAGAGCTGTGTTCCATAAGATTATTGCTTGCCTGCAAAGAGGGTAGGAATGCGTACCCCCTTGTTTGTTTATGTACCACATTACTGTGGTGTTGTCCGTCTTTACTGCAAGTTGTCCTGGATGTAATAGATCCTTGAAGGCTGTCAGAGCTTTCTGTACAGCTAGCATCTCTTTTTGATTTATGTGCAGATTTCTTTGATCTGCAGATCATAGGCCTTGAATGCATTGTCCTGCCATGTGTGCCCCCCAGGCGTAGTCTGAAGCATCTGTTGTGATTGTTTGCCTGGCTGGGGGCAAGGTGAAAGGCTGACCCTTGTTGAGGTGACATGCCTGTGACCACCATAGAAATTCCTGTTGTAGGCAGGGAATGAGAGATATCATTGTGTCCAAGCTGTGGCTGTGTTGAGACCATACGCTTTTTAGGTACCATTGTAACTTCCTCATATGCAGCTTTGCAAATGGTATTATTAGTATGCAAGATGCCATGAAGCCCAAAGCCTGCAGAATTTTTTTTTGCAGTTAATTGGGTCTTTGTTGCCATTGTCTTGAAATACTGAGTCAGTTGTAGTTGCTTGTCTGGTGTAAGATAAGCCTTCTGGGCCGTTGTATTCAAGCTGGCACCCAGGAATGTCATTTTTTGTGAGGGTACTAGTTTTGACTTCTTTACGTTTACTGTGTACCCCAGGCAGTTTAGTAGATGTTTTACAAAGGCCAGATGATGTAAGAGAATGTCTTTGCTTTCTGCTTGGATGAGGCAGCCGTCCAGGTATGGATATATTTGAATTCCTCTTTGTCTGCAGTATGCAATTACTGGTGCCAGGCATTTTGTGAAAACTTTGGGTGCAGTAGATAAGCCAAAGGGCAGTGCAGAGAATTGGTAATGGGTTGAACCTGCAATGAAACGGAGGTATCTTCTGCAACTTTGTCTGATAGGGACATGCAGGTATGCCTCCTTGAGGTCCAACGTTACTAGCCATGCTTCCTTGCCCAACATGGGAAGTAGCTGCTGTAGTGTTAGCATCTTGAATTTGGGTACTTGTAAGTAAGTGTTTAGAATTGAAAGGTCCAGAATTGGTCTCCAGGCATTGTCCTTTCTGGGCACTAGAAAGAGTCTTGAGTAAAATCCTTGGCCTTGCTCTCGAGTAAGTACCCGTTGAATGGCTCTCATGTCCATGAGAACTGTAATTTGTTTTTGTGCCTCTGCCCATTGATTTTGTGGCAGGTTTGGCATTCCTCTTTTCATTGGCAAGGTATGAAAGTGGAATCTGTATCCTCGTAAAATTATGTCTGGGACCCATTTGTCCTTTGTGACAATGTGCCAGTTGTCTGCAAAAAGTGCGAGTTTTCCCCCTAATGGGGCTGCCAAGAGAGTATTGCTTGGCCAGATGAGGTTCAAGTCATTGAGTCTGCCTTCTGCTGGATTGAGACCTGTATTCTCCTCCCTTCTGTGTGGTAGTGCCCCATTGGCGAGGTTTATACTGGGCTTGTGGTTGTCCTCTGCCCCTTGGGCATCTGTATTTACCCCTCTGTGGTCTGTCAGTGGCTGGAAATGACCAATTATGTGTTGGCCAGTTTCTGCTGAAGCGAGGGGGTTGTACTTGTAGGAAATCTTTGACTGCCTGCATAGATTTTGCCTTATCTTCCATTTTCTTTAAAACTTCTTCTGCTTTAACTCCAAAAAAAACATCCTGCTGTAAGGGAGCATCTAGTAGTTTTGCTTTAACACGATCAGGCAGAGTTTGTTCCTTTAACCAAGCATGCCTACGTATAACAGACCCAGTGACAGCTGCTCTGCAGGAGGCCTCCAAAGAATCAAACCCACATTGTAAGGTATGTTTGCCCACCTGCTCAGTGGCGTGCAACAGATCCTGTACTTCTTTCAATTCAGATTGTTGAGGAAGAGTGGTTATTCTTTGCTTTAACTGAGAGATTAGAAATTGCTGATACTTAAGCATGTGAAATTGACAATTCAGTGCCCTCATAGCTAGTGTGGCTGAGGTGTAAACCTTTTTCCCCCACCTGTCTAGTGCTCTGGAATTCCTCTCAGAAGGTACTGGGGTTTTTAGCCATAGAAGCCTTAGCTCCCTTGGGACCCTGGGAGATAGTCTCTGGGTCAGCTACAGGGCTTTTGTAAGGAAATTTGTGGGAATCAGGCACTCTGTAGTATCTGTCAGGAGGTAGAGAGTCTGGGTTGAAACTGGATTCTAAATAGACATCATCCACAATGTCCAAAACTGGTGGGATGGCAAGTGGTTTGTGTTGGGGGAGTAAAAGAAACTCTCTGAGCCTTTTCTTTGAATCAGAGTAGTCCTGACCTTCCTAGTGAAAATGTTCCCTCATAGTGTGTAAAGTTTCCCCAAAGGAGTAGTCTTCAGGAGGAGAAGCTGAGGGAATAGAGTCCTCAGCATCAGAATTTCATAAGGAGAGAAGGAGTAGTCTTGGTCCTCAGAGGAGTCTGAAGAGATGGACATTTGCTCAGAGGATACAAAATCTTCCTCTTGTCTAGGTGTTTTGTCAGGAGGGGGTTGGGAACCCCTGATTAAAGAAATCAAATCTTCAGCCATTTTGAGCATCTGTTTCTTAGGCATGGGGCCTTGAACAGGAGACTGAAGTGCAGTCCTTTTAGATTTAGAAGGAGGCTTCGACTTAGAAAACGTTTTAATGGTGAGAGTCATCGGTCTGAAAATGCCTTCAGAAACCGATGGCGTTTCTGTAGCACCGACGTCCTTTGTAGCAAAGTCATCGGAAGGGCCTGAAGTAAAAGGCTGCGTCGGCCTGGTACATTCCGTCAAAATTTCCGTAGCGGTCTCAGGTTCCAGATCTGCAGTAGACAGGGACTGCGTCGGAGCCTCACTGAGGACCGGAGACCGGGTCTGCCGAGGCCTCAGAATCTGGTTTAGGCCTGGGCTGTCTGTCCTTATCCCTGCGTTTTTTGTGCACACCGGTAGTCGGTTGCTCCGATGGCATGGCGTAGTTAAAGTAGTGGCGTGAAAATGAAAGCGTCTTTTAATAGTACGCTTATTAAACCTAGCACAAAACCGACAAGAAGTGACGTGGTCTGGGCCTAGGCAAGGTATGCAATAAGAATGAAAATCCTTATGAGGTATTTGCTTCCCACAAGAAATACAATTTTTAACTTTTTCTGACATCGGTCTGAGGCAAGAAAAGTTTCCCCAATGGGGTACTTAGCTTTATAGAAGACTTCGGTCTGAAATTCGAATTTGAAAATCTCAGGAGTCGGCCGACCGGCACTTGCAAACTGTTTCTGCTTCGGGCACCGCGCGGCAAGAAAGACTGAAGAAAATGGCATCGGTTGCATTATATATACCCCTGGCGCACTGACATCAGGGAAGAGGTGACAGCAACCGACGCCGGGCCAAGACTTTGGAATTCCGGCCGACTGTGGGACCGCCTGACGACAGGATAACCCAAGTGTGATGACTGCAGCAGGGTAACACAAACATCTGTACTATGTTCATCGTGTTACACTGCTGCAGTCATTACACTAGGGTCGAATCCCAAAGCTGAGGTAGGGAGGCTGGATCTATAAGGCATTAGGGGTGGCTATAAGGCCCTGCAGTACAGCAGTGGCGAAGCCAGCTCTGGATTTGGAGTATAAAGGCAAATGGTAATGTTTGGTGAAGGTATGCACAGAACTCCATGTTGCTGCTTCCAAAATATCCTTGGTAGGTACTCCTCTGAGGTAGGCAGTTGAAGTGGCTGTTGCCCTGGTGGAGTGAGATCTAATGCTGCTAGGTACAGGTTTCCCATGGTGGGTATAGCAGAAACGTATACAGTGTCCTATCCATTTTGAAATAGTCTGCTTTGAAATGGCTTTTCCCTGTGCTCCTGCAGCATATGCTACCAATAGTTGCTCAGATTTTCTGAAAGCTTTGGTTTTGTCCAAGTAGAAGCGAGGTTGTCTGTGAATATCCAAAGAATGTAGTAGTCTCTCCCCTTTGTTCTGTGGTTTTGGATAAAAAGTTGGCAAGTGAATTGTTTGGTTTAGAGCCACACTTGATACCACCTTTGGCATAAATGTAGGGTTAGTTCTTAAAGACACCCTGTCCTGGTGGAAGATGAGGAAAGGTTCCACTGCCATTAGTGCCTGTAATTCTGAAACTCTTTGTGCTGATGTTATTGCCAGTAGCAGAGCAGTTTTCCAAGAGATGTATTTTAATTCTGCTGTGTTAACTGGCTCAAAAGGAGGTAAAGTTAATTTTTCCAAAACAAAGTTGAGGTCCCAAGTTGGAGTAGGTGCTCTACGGGGCGGTCTCATGTTTTTAGCCCCTCTGAGGTATTGTTTGAGCAAAGGATTAGAAAAAATTGGTGGATCCGTGTTGTAATGAGCAGAGATAGCTGAGGCGTGGATCTTGATGGATGAAAAGGAGAGGCCCTTGTCCAGCATCTCAGTTAAGTATTGCAGTATCTGATGAATGTTTGGGACAAGAGGGTCAAGGCTGGGCGCTTGGTTCCAGGCACAGAATCTCTTCGATTTATCCAAGTATGCTTTCCTGGTGCTAGGCCTTCTGGCCTCCAGAATGGCATCCATAACAGCTTTGGAGAGAGGCATTGCTTGCTTGACTAGGGAATTTTCCATGCAGCTAGGTTTAAGGTCTTTAGCTGGCTGTGAAGTATCTGATTGTTGTGCTGTGTCAGCAACTGTGGGATTTGAGGTAAAATCCAGGGTGGTTCTTGTGCTAAGTTCTTTAAGATTGGGTACCAGTGCTGGCGTGGCCAGTCTGGTGCAATCAGGATCATCTTTGGCTCTTCCTGCCTGGCTTTTATGAGTACCTTTGGAAGGAGAGGTAAAGGAGGGAAAGCGTATACTTGTAGTTTTTTCCAGCTGAATGAGAGGGCATCCACTTTCCATGCTTGTGGATGGTAGCTCCTTGTGCAGAATTTCTGTAATTCACAGTTCCTTGGGGAAGCAAACAGATCTATCTCTTGGCTCCACCATTTTTGTGTTATCATTCTGAATATTTGTGGGTTCAGTTTCCATTTGTGTGGGGTCCATAATGTTTCTGCTTAGGCCGTCTGTCAGTGTGTTTTTCTCTCCTGGCAGGAATTGTGCTTGCAGATGACCTTGGTAGTTTAGAGCTGTGTTCCACAAGGTCATGGCTTGCCTGCAGAGGGGGTAGAAGTGTGTGCCCCCTTCCTTGTTTATGTACCACATAACTGTGGTGTTGTCTGTCTTTATTAGTAATTGTCCTGGATGCAGTAGGTCCTTGAAAGCTATAATAGCATTTTGTACAGCTAGCATCTCTTTTTGATTGATGTGGAGATGTCTTTGCTCTGTGGGCCACTGGCCCTGGATACATCTTCCTGGCATGTGTGCTCCCTAGGCGTAATCCGATGCATCTGTTGTCAGTGTCTGCCTGGCTGTGGGTTGAGTGAAAGGCTGTCCCTTGTTGAGGTGACAAGCTTGTGCCCACCATCGCAACTCCTGTTGTAGGCAAGGAATTAGTGGTATAACTGTTTCCAAACTTTGATAGTGTTGAGACCATATGCTCTTTAGGTACCATTGTAGTTTCCTCATATGCAGTCTGGCATATGGAATTAGTAGTATGCAAGATGCCATGTAGCCCAAGGCCTGCAGAATTTTTCTTGCAGGGAGTTGGGTCTTTGTTGCCATTAATTGAAAATATAGAGTCAGCTGTCCTTGCTTGTCTGGCGTGAGATAAGTCATCTGGGCCGTTGTGTTCAAACTGGGACCCAGGAATATTATCTGTTGTGAGGGCATAGTTTTGATTTCTTTTCATTTATTGTGTACCCCAGGCAACTTAATAACTTTTTTACGTATGCCAGATGCTTTAGTAGAATGTCCTTGCTCTCTGCTTGAATCAGACAGTCGTCCAGGTACGGATAAATTTGAATTCCGTTTTGCCTGCAAAATGCAATTACTGGTGCCAGGCACTTTGTGAAGACCCTGGGCGCAGTAGATAAGCCAAACGGCAGTGCAAAGAGAATTAATAGTGCATTGAACCAGCTAGAAATCTGAGGTATCTTCTGCAGTTTTGTCTGATAGGGACATGCAGGTATGCCTCTTTGAGGTCCAAAGTCACGAGCCAAGCTTTCTTGCCCAGCATGGGAAGAAGCTGCTGTAGTGTCAACATCTTGAATTTCAGAACATCCAGGTAAGTGTTTAGTGTAGAAAGGTCCAGAATGGGTCTCCAGGCTTTGTCCTTTCTGGGAACCAGAAAGAGTCTTGAGTAAAATCCTTGTCCCTGTGGTGGTACCTTTTGAATAGCTCTCATGTCCATGAGTGCTGTAATTTGTTTTTGAGCCTTTGCCCATTGATTTGGTGGTAGATTTGGCATTCCTTTAAGCCTTGGCAGGGTGTGAAAATGGAACCTGTAACAGTGAGATACAATGTTGAGAACCCATTTGTCTTTGGTAATGCAATGCCAGTTGTGATAGAAAAGTGCCAGTTTTCCTCCTAAGGGGGCTGCCAAGAGAGTACTGTTTGGCAGCTGTAGTGGAAAGTCATTGAGGCTGTTTTTTATAAGGTTGAGGCCTGTCTTCCCCTTCTTTCTGGCCTGGTGTGACCCATTGTCGAGGCCTGTAAGGGCCTTGTGTCTGACCTCTACCTCTTGGACATCTGTATCTGCCCCTTTGAGGTCTATCTGTGACTGGAAAGGACCAATTCTATGTTGTGCAATTTCTGCTAAAACGAGGAGGCTGAACCTGTAAGAAATCTTTCACCGTTTGCATAGATTTTGCCTTATCCTCCATCTTCTTTAATACCCCTCTGCCTTAACTTCAAGCAGCACATCCCGCTGCAAAGGTGCATCCAATAATTTGACCTTAACATGATCTGGTAACGTATGTTTTTTTAGCCAAGCATACCTTCTAATGACAGAGCCTGTAACTGCTGCTCTACAGGAGGCCTCTAAGGAATCAAACCCACATTGCAAAGTATGTTTTCCCACTTGTTCAGCTGCATGCAATAAATCCTGCATTTCTTTTAAGTTAGGAGTATCTGAATCTGGAAGCATCTTTTTTTCAACTGAGACATCAAAAATTGCTGATATTTTAGCATGTGAAACTGGCAATTCAAGGCTCTCATTGCTAAAGTTGCAGAAGTATATACCTACTTTCCCCATCTGTCTAATGCTCTGGAATCTCTGTCAGAGGGAACTGGGTTTTTTGCTGATGAGGCCTTAATCCCTTTGGGTCCCTGAGAAATAGTTTCAGGGTCAGCAACAGGGCTTTTGTACAGAAATTTGTGAGAGTCAGGGACTCTGTAATATATATCAGGTTTAACTGGGGCTGGGGGTAAGGAGTCAGGGTTCAAACTGGATTCAGTGTACACATCATCCACAATGTCTAAAACTGGTGGGATAGCAAGGGGTCTGTGTTGAGGCAATAAAAGGAAGTCTCTGAGCCTTTTCTTGGATTCTGAGTAATCCTGACCTTCCCAATGGAAATGCTCCCTCATGGTATGTACAATCTCCCCAAAGGAGTAATCCTTAGGTGGAGAGGCTGATGGAATTGATTCCTCAGCATCAGAATCCTCATAAGGGGGTAAAGAATATCCTAGGTCAGAGGAAGAGTCTGAGGAAATGGACACCTGGTCACCTGGTCAGAAGATTCATAGTCTGCATCCTGTCTGGGCCTTTTATCAGGAGGGGGATGGGACCCCCTGATCAGGGTGATTAGGTCCTCAGCCATTTTTAGCATTTGTTTCTTAGGCATGGAAGCCTGTCCTGGACAGAGTTGTGTCTGTTTCTTTGCTTATAAGGGGGGCTTAGACTTAACAGAGGGTTTAATGGTTAACTGGGTAGGTCTGAATATACTCTCAGTAGCTGTGGATTACTCAGCTACTTTGGTTCCCTCTGTAGGTTTAGGATCAGTAAGCTGAAGACCAAGTGCGTCCGAAGGCCCAGCCAGCCCCACGTGGGAGTCGGAGGCGGTCTGTTGTTCTGTAGAAGCGGTCATCAGGGACTGCGTAGGCACCTCGCTAAAAACCGGAGAACTGGCGACCGGCCTAGAAGAGGCCTCGTCGTCAGTTTTGGGCCTCGGATGCCTGTCCTTGTCCTTGCGCTTTATATGCTTTGCGATCGTCGGAATTTCCGATGGCATGGTGTAATTGAATTTTCTACCAAAATAATGTCGGCTAAAATCAAACCGATGTTTAATAGTGCGCTTGTTAAACCTTGCACAAAACCGACAACCAGTGACGTCGTGGTCAGGGCCTAGGCATGGAATACAATAGGAGTGGAAATCCTTATGAGGTATTTGCTTTCCACAAGAAATACAGTTATTAACTTTTACTGACATCGGTCTGAGGCAAGAAAAAGTTTCCCCAATGGGGTACTTAGCTCTTTTAGAAGACTTCGGTTCTGGATTCGGAATGAAAATCTCAGGAGTCGGCCGACCGGCTCTTGCGAACTGCTTCTGCTTCGGGCACCGCGCTGCAAGAAAGACTGAAGAAAATGGCGTCGGCTGCATCTTATATACCCCTGTCGCACTGATGTCAGGGAGGAGGCGGCAGCAACTGACACTGGTCCAAGACTTTGGAACTCTGGCCGACTGTGGGACTGCCTGACGGCAGGATAACCCAAGTGTAATGACTGCAGCAGTGTAACACGATGAACATCTACAGAACGAACTAGCACCCCACCTAAGTACCATGTTCAATCATAGCCTCACCTCAGGCTTTGTGCCTGCTGAATGGTGCACAGCAACGGTTATCCCACTCCACAAGGGGGGAGCCACCACGGACCCCGGGAACTACCGCCCCCATTAGCCTGACAAGCCTGGTCTGCAAGGCCATGGAATGTATCAGCATGGAACTTATAAACAAAGACATTGGTAATCTCCAAACTCTGGATCCCACCCAGTTCGGGTTTGTAAAAGGCAGATCATGTCTCCTAAACCTGATAGACTTCTTTGAAGCAGTCACCAAAGCCATAGACAAGGGTAAGGTGGTTCACACAGCCTATCTAGATCTTGCCAAGGCTAAACTCACTAAACTAGGTATAAATCCCTATGTCACAAGATGGGTTGCCAACTGGCTCACTGACAGAACCCACACTGAGAAAGTAGCAGACTCCAAATCCGACTTCAGACCAGTGAAAAGTGGAGTACCACAGGGTTCAGTCCTGAGTCCTCTCTTGTTTGGTATCTACTTCTCTGAAGTACAGGCTAACACAGAAGGGCTTTGGCTAATGGAGTTCGCAGATGACTGCAAACTAGGAGCCATAATCAAAACTCCTAACGATGTGGACATCCTACAAAAGGGCCTCACTGAGACAGATGCCTGGTGTCAAAGCCATGGCCTCAAGCTCAATGCCAAAAAGTGCATTGTCATCCCCTTTGGTAAAAACTCTGTACCCATGAACTACAACATAGCCGGTAGTATACTTAACACTGAAAGTGTGATAAGAGACCTTGGGACACAGGTGGACAGTAGTCTCTCCTTTGATAATCACATTGCCACAGTAGTCAGGAAATCCTTCTACGTGGCACAACTCATCACAAAAGGTTTCTCATCCAGAAAAAAAGAGGTCATTGTTCCCCTCTACTCATCACTCATTAGACCCATTATAGAGTACAATGCCCCTTTTGGTATGTACCTGACAAGACATCTACAACAAATGGAAAGGCCGCAGAAATACCTCACAAAGAGGGTTACCGGCCTCAAACAGATGCCCTAAGCAGACCACCTCAAAAAACTCCAGCTTTACTCTGTCACATATCACCTACTCAGAGGTGATCACTGCCTAACATACAAAGCTATGTCAAACCCAGAGCTGTTGGACATGCTCCACTTAAAGAAATCCTAATCCCTCTGAGCTACATGCTCTAGGGACCTAAACCCTGTCACCACAATAAACACGCTCTAGGGACCTAAACCTTGTCACCACAATAAACAGAACATGCCGGAGGGATAGATTCCTGTCCCAGAGACTTCCCATACTTTGGAATAAACTACCTATCTATATCAAACAAAGCTCCTCATTAGCATTCTTCAAGAAAAATCTTGATGATTGGATGGGAAATAGAAAATTCACCCCTGGGATCACCTCTGTGGCTCTGCTCAACAGCGGCACAGGAAAATAATTTTCTTGGGTGGCAAAAGCCAGGGTACCTTTTTGGCTGGGCTTGTATAGGCCCGGGGATCACCTCTGTGGCTCTGCTCAACAGCGGCACAGGAAAATAATTTTCTTGGGTGGCAAAAGCCAGGGTACCTTTTTGGCTGGGCTTGTATAGGCCCCAGAGCCGATAGCCTAGTACCTGCCTATGAACCTATGAACAATAGGATGAAAATTATTTTAGTAAAAAGGGAATTGCTCTACAAAGGGTGTGATTTATTTAGCAAAATGCATACATTGTTCTGTATTCTATGTGGAGAAGAATGAGTGTACCCTGTGAAAAAGAATGTACAAACATAATTAGGACATTAAAAGCAAAAATACAAGCAATGCATTGTATAAAAATTCCTTGATTTGTACATATTTTAAGAAGTTTTTATTTGGTATTTTACAAATTGTCCCTGTAGATGAAAGGGGATGTAATAGGAAAAATTTCCTTGAATACAAACAGATTAAATGACAGTTAAAGTTAAATGCTGCAAGTTTCTCATGTCTGAACTAACACATTTGTATTACCCCTGCACTGAAAATGAAGTGTGCCAAACTTTGAACACTAGGTTGTTTGATGCTGTTCATACACACTATGTTTCATTGTTTGACTAAAAAACAACTGTTACTATATTTTAGACTTTTTCTAAGTTCTCATTGTTTTTTATAGTTCTAAAAACAAATTAAAACTTTTTTCATTACTTTGAATAGTTACACATAACCAATATACTTTTTATTAATAATTTTTGTTTCACTTAATTTGAATTTGATATTCACATTTACTATTTTTATATCTATTTTTATATAGCTTTTTATATGTCGTTTTAAAGGTGTTTATTGCTATGTAATAATTTAGAATTACATAGAGACTTTGTTTATATTTATTGAGTTCATGAAGTTTGAAAACTCAACTTACTTTGTGAAACATAACTTTTTAAACATTCCTAATATCTGAAAAATCTTAAATATTCACTAGTTAAATGCAGCTGTTTAAGACGATAACGATTAGGAATCTCTGTTTTTATTATTTTATTGTTTTCATGGCAGCTCATTAGTGAATGGATTAATTTAGACATGTGTCTTTTTTACCAATTTATATAAGAATAGTCTCTGTGAAGGGATAATATGGTTCTGATGAAGTTTTAAAAGAAAATGACTAAAGCACGTAACCCTTTATTTCATTTTACTGAAAATTTTCTTTAGATGTTTACTTGTTTTTGTGAACTTTATGAATAAAAACATCACAGCTGAAATGCTTTTTAGATGGTCATCAGCTTATTTACTATCTGTGGGAACACTACACAAGTGAATTGTGTTTTAATTGCGGTTTACTGAATTATTGCCGGAGTTTCCTGACTATACAACCTTAGGTGTATATTTCCTGTCTTTATCTACAATATACCTGTATCTAGTGATTCTATAAATGTATGCTAAATATTCTAAAAAATAGCAAAATGTTAGTCCATTTTTCAACATAATTGATTGTTCATGATATGGTATGCTTGAGGCATCCTTTTATCTATTTTGCCTTCCAAGCTACATTATAAGGAAAAGGTTTCCCTACATGTGTTTCTGATTTTGTCTTTTAAAATTATGCTGCTTATTTAGACTACCTTATACAGCAGGATAACAGTTTTATTTTTCTTTGTGGAATTAAAATACTAGTTCAGTTTTAGTGATCAACCTACCTCTTAAAGGTCTGTGATACTCAATTGCAAATAACAGAAATGTACCTATTCTATGATGATCCCAAACAACCCTAACATTACTGCTGACAAAACATTTATAATGAAAATACCCAAACACAATCCAAGTCACAGCTAGTATAAAAGGGCTGCTGGATAAAATTGTAGTTGATAAACTCTTCAAAACTGGAGGGCCCATCTCTATACCGGAAGAATGCAAAGTTCCTGTAATCATGATTGCACAGGTAAAAAACACACTCTCCAAAGTCAAGAACACAGCATCCATGGAACCTGACAATATCCCAGGCTGCGTTCTACATGAACTACAGAATGAACTGGCACCCTATCTAAGTACCATGTTCAATCATAGCCTCACCTCAAGCTTTGTGCCCACTGAATGTTGCACCGCAACAGTTATCCCACTCCACAAGGGTGGAGCCACGATGGACCCCGGAAACTACCACCCCATTAGCCTGACGAGCCTGGTCTGCAAGGCCATGGAATGTATCATCATGGAACTCATAAACAAAGACATTGGTAATTTCCAAACTCTGGACCTTACCCAGTTCAGGTCTGTAAAAGGCAGATCATGTCTCCTAAACCTGACTGACTTCTTTGAAGCAGTCACCAAAGTCATAGATGAGGGTAAGGTGGTTCACACAGCTTATCTAGATCTCGCCAAGGCTTTCAACACCATCCCCCACTCTGGAATTATAGATAAGCTCACTAAACTAAGTATAAATCCCTATGTCACAAGACAGGTTGCCAACTGACTCATGGACAGAACCCACACTGTGAAAGTAGCAGACTCCAAATCCGACTTCAGACCAGTGACAAGTGGAGTACCACAGGGTTCAGTCCTGGGTCCTCTCCTGTTTGGTATTTACTTTTCTGAAGTACAGGCTAACACAGAAGATCTTTGGCTAACAAAGTTTGCAGATGACTGCAAACTAGGAGCCATAATCGAACCTCCTAACGATGTGGACATACTACAAAAGGGCCTCACTGAGACAGATGCCTGGTGTCAAAGCCATGGCCTGAAGCTCAATGCCAAAAAGTGTATTGTCATCCCCTTTGGTAAAAACTCTGTACCCATGAACTACCACATAAGTGGTAGTCTACTTAACGCCAAAAGTGTGATAAGAGACCATGGGACACAGGTGGATAGCAGTCTCTTCTTTGATAATTACATCACCACAGTGGTCAGGAAATCCCTCTACGTGGCTCAGCATGTGTGTAAAACTGATGCATCACATACATTCAGGTTTCTTGTTGTTGAGAGGGTCAAGAAGAATGAGAGAGGGGGTGATATTGTGAATTCCACCGAAACCTCTGAAAGTAGGTGGATTATTAGGTTGAGAGCAGACAAAGGAAGGGGGTTAAATGATAGGGTACCTTTAAAACCCTTTTTAAAGTGTAGACCACTGCTTAAATGAGATATTGCTTTTTATATGTTTTTATATTTGTTTTCATATTGTATTATGTGTTTTTTCAGATTTTCTATATTTTATTGTGAGCAACAGCTTTTTTATATGTGCATATTATAGATTTGAGCTTTAGTTATAAAGCAGTGATATATACAGTATGTATATATTTTATATTTTTCATTTACACTGTCCCTTTTAAACTTGTTGATTAATAAACAGGGCAATATGATTGGTGCTGCTGTTTTTTGAATGCAGCTATTTATTGCTGGATTGTTCGTTATATTTTAGGTCTGATGAAGTAGTGTGTTGACACTACAAAGTGCTTACTTAAATTGTTTTTCATATAGCTGTTCTGCTGTTGGTTGGTCTGTTGGATGCTTTTGAAGAGTTTATTTATAATGAAAATGTCAACATTCCCATAAGCATAAGTGCAAATGTGTTTTAATTACAGTAAAGTACAGCTGATCTGTATGGAGTCTACAGCAGTGACTCGACAGTTGTGACCTCCTATCCTGTCATCCCCAGCTCTGGTAGTTTAGTTTTTGTTCTCTCCTCCTCCTGTGTTTGATGGTTCACAATCATTCTTCCTGTGCACAGCATAGCATCACATACTGGGCGAAGAAAGCATGCCTAACCCCTGCACCCACCAGTTTTTCCCATCCACTGAGCAAGCATAATGTGTAGGCAGGAAAACGGCAACACAGAATGGTATACATAAGTTCTGACTTATAAGGAACAGAAAAGCAGCAGTGGATTGCGTAACCATCCAAGTTCAGGAGAGCTGTTAGAGGGTGATAAGTATCACCTGCAAAGGACGTCTGCACACATCAACTAATACAATAAATACACAACTGTTAACTGATAATGTGAGTCTTCTGTAATGAATAGGTTGACTGCTGAATAGCGTACCAGGCAGTGCCATGGGGTTATCACAGAAAGGACAAACACTGAAAAAATCCTGTAAAATGAAGTCCTGATTGCTAGGGTCACACACCAACAATAATGCTCAGTGATAGTGTGATCTGATTATCAAAAGTGAATAAAATTTTCTGCTAAACAAATATCTACAATAGAGGTTTCACTGAATTAAGCAATGGAAGAAGTTCTGCCACTGACAGCAGTATTTTCCAACAAGTGGTGTGTTGCCTGGTCACTGAGTAAAATGCAATTAGCAGTCCATTTGGAAAGTGTTTGCTCAGCCTCTGTGAGCTCTTCACTCTCTGCAGCAAAGAAGATCCACTTCTGCTCACTCTTTAGGAACTCAGGTGCACTCTTCAAGTAGACTTTGAGTTGGTGATGCATATTCAGGATGTGGCCCTTCTAAAAAGTAAACTTAGAGAGTCACTTAACAAAGGCTCAAAGGGACAATGGATAAGCCCATCAATCAAAGTTCGACTGTAGATAGAGGGTCTTCAAAGAAGAGCAGAGATACAGAATCCCTGTAGGGAACTGCCTAACTTGCTACTGCTGAGCCACAGTCCTGTCTTCCATGGTTTCATGATGAGCAGAAATACTAGAACTATACCTCTCTACTGTGCAACAAACAAGACACAAGTCGTTCAAGTAGTTAAGATTGGCCAGAATAACATTCATGCTGACCAAATGTTGAGGCATGGGATACCTTTGTGCCCAGAAGAAAAAACTCTTCCACTTAGCAAAGTATGTTTGATGAATGGAAAATGTTTTAGTGGCATCAATCACCTCTGAAACTCATACCACAAGGTACATCTTAGGTACAGCCAACTGTCATAGGGTAAGAATATACTCAACCAGTACGAGGATCATTTCCTGTAGTACCAGGGACCTCAGAGCCTGAAAACCCACAGTCTTGAAGGATAGCACCTGGTCCTTCCTCTCTGAACTTTACAAAAAGTTGTGGAATCGGGAGATAATGGTGATATGACACACAGAAATGTCTTCTGCCATGAAAATGAGAACATGTTCCTCATCAAATCCCCCTTGCCATATTGAACCAAGTAGGAAGGGAGGGGGATTACAAGTCAATACCCAAAATAACCCATTTTTGGAATACTCAGACCAGAAATGACTCCCATATCTTCAGCTCCAGGTCATGTCTATATGTGCAGCTCCAAGAACCTACTAACATGTTAATTTCTTCCAGCATATGAACACTGCAATTGTGATGCCTCTTTATATGGCTCTGCCAGAAAAGCACTACCTCCATGCATAAAGAATGCAAGCATGAGCCTTCCTGTACACTTATGCACCACATCATGAATTGGTTGTCAGACTGGAGCAGAAAGGGCTCTGGTCTCAGACACCTTCAAAGCTCTCATGAAGAGAAGCAGTACCAGTAGCTCCCAGAGTTTATGTGGAGCTTCCTCTCAATGGGGTTCACTTTTTCTGAGGACCACATAAGCAGAGGCAGACTCCCTAAACACTAAAGAAGCATATATTGTCAACAACTGCAGTGAGCTCTACTGTAGGAAGGGAAGCCTGACACTATTATTGGGGTGACTTCCAGTCACACCAAAGCCTGGCAACACAGACCAGGAGGCCATGAGAAGCTCTGTGAGTGAATGGTGACTAGAGTTGCTGATATCTTAACTCCACTGCAAAACAAAATCATCTTCAGGTTTGTGAAGAGCACCATGAAAGTCACAGCCATGATTATGCCTAAAAGGACTGCACTTGGACCCACCAGTGCATTCTCACAAATGATGTCAGGGCAATGGTCTCCTGAGCCTGAGAAAACAGATGCTTTTCAATGTCCAAGACAGCATTGGTAAAAACTACTGTCTAGGCTGGGGGCAGAAAGGGCATCTTCTAGTTCATGGAGACCTCTGTGATCTCCAGCTACAGCAGCATCCAGATGAGGTTATAGCCATTGGGTTAGGAAACGCCTGGAAGACATTCTCATGCAGGGTCTCTCCCACAATGGCTAGCACTTTAATAAACATTTTTGATGTACTGAAAGATGAAAAGGCAGAAACTTGTAGCTGAAATGATCCAAAGGAACATCTAGATATCCAACAGTGATATGTCAGAAGGCATCTATCTTGTCAAGTAACACAATGCAGGCACAACACAGCAGGTGTGCATTAGATGTGCTCATTTAAAATCAGTGAAGTTCAACATGAGACAGAAATTTCACATCCCATTAAGCACTAGTTCATCCATCCTGGGGGAGGGAGGCAGCTTTTCTTGGTGCAATCAGGTGAGCTCCTCACTGCAAGTGGTGTGCAGAAGAGGCAATGCTGTTGCAGGTCTTGACTCAAGATCTGGTAACTACACAAATACTATGTTGGCTTATATTTCTTAGGCATCAAATATGGTAATAGCTTTTGGCTGTCTCTGATTTTGCCTAATATTTTTACCCTATCCCTCATAAAATATTGATTTTCGGGTAAATTACTGAAAACTACAGATAGTCAATAATGTTAGACATTGGAGTTTCATATCTCTTATTTATCAGAAAATGCATGTTGATGCAAAACCTCTAATTCTACTAACTTTCTAAGTGAATTAGAGTAATGTTAAAAACTGTCACTAATTTTGGGCGTTTCACCTCATTACTTTTTGACTTTGTCCCAGATTCTTGAGCAGTTGCTTCCTTCTCAATGTCCACCACGAAATTTAACAGTATGTGTACCGCTTTGGCACATGCAACTGTGTTCCCTCCCAGAAAGATGTGAGAAGTCTCTGACCCATACTTCATCTCCCTTCCCAGCTGGTTCCTGCAATACTTCAGCTACTGTTCAATCCCAGGCCACGAGGACTGTAGTTAGAGCTTTATATCTCTATACCACAAAGCCAGCTAACTGTTACAATAACTGGTTCTGTACTCCTGTGTTGTAGTTTGCAATCTGCTGAACTATATATATATATATATATATATATATATATATATATTGGTAAAATATACTGGAGAGCACTACTAGCTAAGTCAGGCTTTCTCACACAACCTAATAAGCTTTCTTGCCATTCTTGTGCTCTCAAAGTAGTAGGAATGCAATTAACATCACTCCCACCCCATACAAAACAAGTGACAAAATCTATCACCAGGTCAGAGGTTGCCACACGTAGTCTAAAAATCAGATCCAGTGAATGGCTTCTTCCGAAAGTGCACATACAAAAACCCACTCAAATCCACATCTCATGGAAGGTCAAAATGAATTGCAGAAACACAACTGGAACTGCACAATATAGAAATGCTTATTAAGCACAGAACCTCAGAGGATGAAACACCAAATAGACCTCAGGTTTCCCCAGTACTTAAAGATATACAACTCAGAGGAATACTTTGTCTGATCTGAGCCTGGGCAGCAATCTGTCTTTGGACTTCTGTGTTAGCAATAATAGACTGGCCATAACAAACACCATGTTTGAATCCAGTGATGCCTGCAAGTCTACTTGGTACCACAGCACTTTGTTCCAAGGCTGATGATCAACTCTGTAGTCATGGGATCACACCTGAAGTCATATCTTCAGGATACTCGAGTCAAGAGTGGGCCTAAGCTGTCAAATGATCACTACTGTGTGGTAAGTAGATAGCATGGTTATGGCAGTGGTTGAACAGCTCTGGGAAGCCAAAACAAGTAAGTGAAGTACTAGAAATGCTTAGACAATGCTTTTGTGTGTAATAAGTCTCATCTCTGGAAGATTTCTCCTGTATACCTTAGGGGGTTTGTGATGCAGTGTCTGAATGGACCTTGTTCATGATCGTATCAGTTATGGCAAACAGCTGTGGCCTAAAAGTGGTCAGTGCTTATCACAGTGGCAACCTTAGGACCTGCTGCTGCAAAACAGTGGTGATGGATGCTATTAGTTTAGAGAAAGATGCCTTCCTTGCAGTGCTAGCTGGGGGGAACTCCATATTTAACTGATAATTATCAAAAGGCCAGGAATGCAACTGCTGCAGCAGTTGTACAGGAAAAACCTGCATATGCCAGCAGTTTGGGAGGCTGTGCAGAATAACTTTTTGATAGCCTCAAAAAGTTTGGGCAAACCATCTAGCAACTCAGGAAGGAAGGGAGGACACTGCCTAGCTACTCTAAACAACTGGGAAGAAACATGGATCTCAACTAACACCATCAGGAGGTGGAAGGAACACTCTGAAAAACTTTGAAGTTCAATTATCACTACAATAAAAGGTTCTCCTGTATGCATTGTGGATGTACTGTCTGAAAGAATCCTACTCAAGGGCCTTAATGGTTGAGCCATGCAAGGAGCTGTGGCTGAAAGGTGGCTGGTTTGTAATGTTCATAACTTTAACACTTACTAGTACTAAGAAAAGCTGTCAGATTAAAGAAAAATGCATTACATGGAATGCAAGCAGAGGAAGTCTTTAGATCTGACTAAGAGGTACAAACAGGACAAGAAGGCAAGAACTGCAAAATTTGCCAAAATAAAGGAAAACAAATGGCAGGACTTTGGCAAGACCATTAAGAATAACTTCTGGAGGTCATTAAAGAGGTTCTAACAAGCAAATGAAATGGAAACTTTGGAGAAAAGATGGAACATTGCCCATGCTGCTCTTGGCAAAGGCAAAGAAATGAACTTGACAGGAGACAGTGTCAGGTAATGGAAGGAACAACTGAGCAGCAACTAAATTTGGAAGACATGCCCTCTTCTGAGGAGGCACTGTCAGAAGCCGCTGATGAGACTAGATCAGTTTCTGTATATGCGGTTAGAGACATTATTAAAAAATTGGGCAAGATAGAGAGGGTGAATAAGGTCCATCAAGAAATCCTGAAGGAGTTGCACAATGTTTTTTGTGGAGATTAAACTGCCTTTCTTTGTTATATGAAAAGTGTGGAAAGTACCCTGGGATTGGCAGATGGGGTCCTTTTCCCATTTACAAATACATAAAAAGGAGAGTGTGTTCCAAAACTGTGTGTGTGTGTGGGGGGGGGGGGGGATCATGCTCCTCAGCTTTCATGGGAACACCCACATAAGGGTGTTAGAAAGGAGACTGTGTCCAACAGTTCTGCCTCTGATTTAGGTGGAGTGATGTAGATTTCATCCTGGCTGTGAAACAGATCAGTTTAGATGTCGATATTTTTATCGTTGTCACCACAGCTAAGTGGAGTTTCACTGAGTCCCACATGTCAAACTCTATCACTGAATGTAGGTACTTGCTGTTTATATGCATTTGTGAACAAATATATTTATTCACCAACAGAGTGTGCACATACAGGATATTGCTATGGTAGGTATGTTTATTTTTATATGACTGTAATTGTTACAATATAAGAAAGTTTCTGAGGCAGTGACATGCTTGCAAGTAAAATGGCGTCACTGAGATTGGTGCTTGCGTGTACGCCTCTGTGGTAAGTTCATGAAAGGTTTGGAGTGAATGGTTGAGTATGTGTTTTATGTGGAGTTTGTTAATTGGTGTCAGTGGGTGGATGAAAGTGTATAATGGATTAGAGGATTGTGATTTGTACATGTGCGCACTCGTGTGTGTGAATATTTGATTTGGAAGTTTACATAAGTGTATGAACTTTAGCTTGTATACATGAAGTGGGTGGTCTAGGACAGCAATGGAGGTAGGAGGCTGTCGGTGAGTGTGGTATTGCAGGGCTTTGTGTATGACAGTGAGCGATCAGTTGCATGCAGTGTTTCTACTGGTAGGGGTTTTGGTGTGTGCTCAGTGATGGGTAGTGTAAATTGTGAGGCTAGTGAGAGATAGCGTACAGTGTCAGTGGCTCAACAGGTAAGTGCACTCACCTTTGGTCTTGGAAAATCATAAGCCTGTGAGTTCTATGACTGGATTTGTTTTCCATTATTGACAGTGTAGTGCATCAAGACAGGATGTTGCACTCTTAAGTCTGCCATCCTTTGGCTGAGATATTAAACTAAGGCTTCATCGCCCTGTGGTGATGGTAGTTCAGCTGGCTATAGAAGATCCCATGGCACTTATCAAAAAGAGTAACAGAAGTTTCACAGTTCCCAGCCCAAATTTCCCCAGTGAGTATGAATATTGCCTTGGGTATCCTCTAAAAATACAGTAGACTCCCCTTTATCTGGTCTCCTTTTAACCGCCAATTTTCGTCAAGATTTCTTTCCATGAATCAAATTTCCGTTGTCAATTCTAGGAAAAAGTACAGTGTACTGTACTCAGAGACAACATATTATTTCCCCAGAAAGTAAAGTTAAATAAGAACATTGGTAATCAATACAACATATATGTATACTTTTTTATCTTATTTACAACCTATAAATACTATTTTGTATGCTTTTTTGGATTAAGCAGCCATGCGTTTATCCAGCCTAAGGGCCAGTCCCAGCGAGACCGAATAAGAGGGAGTCTACTGTAGGACATTGGTCTAATGGACTGGCATGCTCAACAAAAGGTAAATAAATGGTGTTTGAAAGTGTTTTGTGATATGTGTTTGATAGGGGCTAGAAGTGACTGTTACGTGTGATGGATGTTTACACAACTCTCTGTCTAAAGCAAGACATACCCAAGGTAAGTATGATCTTAGAACTGGTTAATAAATTTATTGGTAAGTGGAGTTTGGGGCTCACCCCCAGGTAACATGTCATGTGTGTGTGTGTGTGTGTGTGAAGAGTGCTGATGTCGATGTGTTGACTAGTTGAGGACTGTGCTCTATTAATTTTTTTTGACTAGTCTGACATTGACATTATGGACACAATCTAATCAATTCTTTGTCCTTGCAGAGATACTGGAAGAGTTATGGAAATTTATCAGTTCTGTGTACAAGTGTTTTGTGGATGTGGAAAAACATATGACCACACAACCCAGGTATTTTACTGGAGATACTTCAACAGTTCAAGGTTCCTGCATTTGAGAAGTGAGAGTTACATCTACATTCCAAGAACTAAATTTGTTCAACGTGGGTATAGGAGTCCACCAAGGGTGTGTCTTTTCATCTGTCTTGTTTGTGATTTTCAAGAATTAGGAAATCAAGGTTCTGACAGTGCCCAGTCTGGGAACACGAGGGCTGCATCCTTGCTGTTGTAAATTATATAATATTGCTCTCTTGGTCTCAAGTGAGTGTGATATCCAGTGTGGCCTGCTATGGTCTGCTGCTATGAAGTAGGTGGGATGAATACCAGCACCTCCAAATCAGAGATCACAGTTTCTCATATAGAAGAACGGATTACTGTCACAAGTAAAGGGAGGACATTAGCCTCAAGTGAAAGAGTTTAAATATCTCTGCGTGTTGTTTGTGGGTGAAGGTAGAAAGGATTAAGCGATAGACCAGTGAACGGATGCAACAATAATGCAGGAACTGAGCTGAACTATACAGACTGTAGCAGTGAAATGAGGGCAGTCACAGTACAAGGGTGTCATTTTACATGTAGGCCTATGTCCATGTTCTTACATATGGTCATGAGATTTTTGTAATGACTGCAAGGATAAGATCATGGGCATAAACTATACAAATAAGGTTGCTTTGCAAGACAGATGGGCTGACTGTCCCTGACAGGGTAAGAAGCTCAGTAATTCAAAACAACCTTGGAGGACAACTACTGCTTCTCAGGACTGACAGAAGTTAGTTGAAGTAATCTGGGTACCTTATGAGAATATCTCGTTTCCTTCCACAGGAGGTATAACAGGCAAAACTGTAGAACAGTGATTGTTTCTACCTTGACAGCTACTGTAGTTTAAGGAAGCCCGTGGAGGAGGGCAGTGTTAAGCAAGTTCAGTTATGTGCAAGTCTTGAATGTGCATGCAGGTGAATTCATGCTGGCTGTACAATAAACCACTGATAACTTGCAATCTCTGTCTCCACTGGTCATTTTATATGGTGTCAGAAGTGGGATGTTAACTAAATATCTTCCAGGTGTAACAAATGATTTAAGTGCAAAAGTAAACAAATATAATTTGATGTCAAGGCAGACGGATTCTGCAGACCCGAACCACTAGTGTTTGATGGCAATGTTGTGGAGAACTGGTGTGTGTATGCACAAGAATATGATATTTTCATAGCAGCTTCACATTCAGATAAAGATGCATGCATACGAGCATTTATACTTCTCAATTTGGCAGGCTTGGAGGCTAGCGAGTGAGAATGTTATTTCATATATGCACCTGCTGTTTATGCAGGGGAGGGAGAAAACTGCCGTGTCATTACTTAGGCTGAGACCCACGAAGATCCGGAATGTTTAAAGTGTAAATTTCGAGAACTGTGGAACCAAATGAATATAATGATAGAGAGATATAAATTCAATAGAAGAAATCAAAAACCCGGCGAAACTATGGAAGCATATGTTACTGACTTAATAAATTTGGCGATCTACAAGACAATTTAATAAAAGACTGCCTTGTGTGTTGAATTAATAATGACACGGTAAGAAAAATTCTACTATATGATAGTGAATTAACTTTGAGCAAAGCTACTGAAATTTGTCAGATGCACAAACTCACAGAAAAACATACTAGTATGCTTGCAATATCTGCGACTGCGAATGTCAACATTGTGCAAAAAAAAAAAGTTAAGATAATATGGCCTCATAAGTGTAACTCGAAAAGCTGTGTCATATCATCTGCCATTGTTATCTGTTGCAATTGTGAAGCAGTCACGAACCTAAATGAGAAAAGTGTTTAGCCAATGGTCAACAGTGCCACAAATGTAAAAAGTAAAATCATTTCAAAACGTTCTGTAGATCGGCACAGACTCATGATAAAATTTCAAAGACAATGAATCAAATTCTGTGGCAGACCCTGATGGCAGTGATGAAACTTTTTATGTTGATGGTGTTTCTCTGATCGGCGAGATAGTCGACATAGTGGACTCTCACTTGTTAGCACAGTGAAATAATTTGTACCATACAAATTAAAGGGAAGCCAGTAGAGCTTAGGGTAGACACCGGATCCAAATGTAACGTTTTATCAGCAAAAGTTTATGCAAAAGGAAAAACTGGAGAGAACCTCGACTCAACAATGACCACAAAACTAGTTGTTTATGGAGGCAAAGAAATTCAGATGAATGGCAATGCCGTATTTCCTTGTCATTCTGCAGGTAACCATTACGATTTACAATTCTATGTAGTTCGAAGACATGTAAAGTCATTACTAGGCCTAGAAGACAGCATAAGAATGGGTTTGATTTCGCTCAATAAAACAGTGCACCATTTGTATAAAAATGAAAATGACAGTTTTTTACAACGTATCTTTGAAGAATATGCTGACATCTTCAAAGATGAACCATTAGACTTGCACGTAAAATCCCTGTAGCAATGCAAAGTAAAGTAAAAGCAGAATTAGACAGAATGGTGCATTTGGGTGTTCTTACTCCTGAGCCAGAGCCTGCTGAATGGGTATCATCCATGGTGACAGTCCACAAGAAAAGTGCAGATGACATTTGTATATGCAATGATCTTACAGACTTAAATACAGCCCTCAAACGTCCTCATCATCCAATGTGTACAACAGAAGAGGTAGCAGCACTGATGCCAAATTCAACTGTTTTCTCAGTTTTAGATGCCAAGAACTCCTTTTGGTGAATCTTACTGAATTACAAATCTTCTTTATTAACAACATTTGGCACACCATTTGGGAGCTATTGGTTTTTAAGAATGCCATTTCAGATCAGTTCCACCACTGAAGTATTCCAGCATGCCATGGAACAGATATTTGCTGAATATCCTTGTGCCATCATTGTGGATGACATTATCATTGGAGGCAATGATGAAAATGAACATAACAGAAATCTCAGGAAAGTTCTAGACTGTGCATGTGAGGTTAATCTCAGGCTAAATCCTTTACAATGTAAATTCAAACTGAAAGAAGTCAACTATGTTGGCCACATGTTCACAAATTTAGGACTGCAGCCAGATCCATCAAAGATAGCAATCAATGAAATGTGTTTTTATTCTGATGAAATATTCTGTAAGAAGATGAAAGCGCTTAATCTGTTGGTTTAATATCAAAACTTTTTGTATTGTTTTTATTGCTTGCCTTACCCTGGTGTCTACTTGCTGGAGGAATTAAACTTCAGTTTTTATTCATGTGAACTGGTGTTTCTGCTGACACTATCGTGCAGTCAATTGTTGAGGAAGGACAGCCTTTATAGGAGTTCTGTGTGACTGGTTTGAGCAATCAATGAAATGCCAGTCCCAGAGAATGTTACATCTTTACAGCATTTTCTGGGTGTGATTAATTATTTATGAAAATTCATCCTGAATCTCAGTGTACTTTCTGCACCACTGCATGAGCTGACACATAAAGATATAAAATGTCCATGGTTTGACCAGCACAAGGAGGTGTTTGATACTTTGAAAAAGAGAATTACCAGTCCACCCACACTGATGTCCCTAAGCCTGTGACACTCTCCTGTGATGCCTCTCAGTATGGCCTTGGTGCAGCTTGTCTTCAGGAAGCCATTCCAATTGCATAGGCATTCCGTACGCTGACACAAACAGAGATGCACTGTGCCCAAATAGAAAAAGAACTTCTTACTGTTGTTTTGCATGTTCCAGAATCAATGACTATAGCACACAGAAGGACAAGCCAGACTGAAACAGATCACCAATCACTAGTAACAATTTTGAAAAAGCCGATACACAGCCCCAGCCCAACTGCAATGCATGATGTTAAAGCTACAAAGGTATAGCTTTACTATTGTCTACATGAAAAGTAAGCATGTGTCTTGCTGACACCTTATCACACACCCCAGAAAGATGACAGAGCAATATGAATGTGAGACAGCTGATTTTGAAGTCATGGGAGTCAAACACATTTCATCATCACTTCTTGATGAGTTAAGAAATCACACTGCTAAAGACCCAGTTCTTCAAATCCTGAGTAATATCATCAAGCAAGGGTGGCTAACCCATCAAACAAGTTTGCCACTTAAAATTCAGGAGTATTTCCCATTCAGTGATGAGCTCATAGTGGAAGATGGCATCGTTATGAAAGGTCCCAAGGTAGTAATTCCTAAATCATTGCAAAAGGAATATATACAAATTCTGCACAGAGGCCACCAGGGCACTGAATCAACTAAAAACAGAGCAAGAGGCATTGTGTTCAGGCCCTCAATGTCCAAAGGTATTGAAAGAGAGACTTTTTCATGTTCAGTTTGCAACAGTAATAAACCACATCAGCAAAAAGAACCTCTTCATTTACATCCAGTCCCTGATTTTCCATGATCTACAGCAGCACTGGATATTTTTGAATGGAATGGTCAACACTACCTGGTCCTGGTTGATTCCTACTCCGGATGGTTTGAAGTCAACTTACTCTATGATTTGACATCTGTCAGAGTAATTATAAAACCAAAGAGGCACTTCTCAGTCCAAGGAAGCCCACATATTATCGTCTTGGACAACGGTGCACAATTCTCTAGTCACTGGTTTAAAGACTTTGCTGCATCTTGGGACTTTATTCATGTAACCCACAAGCTAATGGTCTAACTGAGCATGCTGTCCACGTGCAAAGCATTTAATGGAAAAGTCCAAAAGAGATGGAACTGATGTATTCCTCGATTTACTAAACCTTTGAAACACTCCTCGTGACCAAACACTTGGTTCACCAGCTCAAAGACTGATGTCCAGACAAACGAGAATGGGTCTTCCAATTATCAAACACATGTTAGTGCCTACCTCAAAGAGTAATAAGATAGTCAAAGCTCAACTGTCGAAAAAGTGTCGCTCACAAAAATTATGCTACGACAAGACCAGCTGGCCACTTCAACCACTGCTGCAAGGTGAAGTTGTTTGAATGCAGACTTCAAAAGGCCATGAGCGTGTAGGTATTGTGAAGGACATTTGTGGAGAACCAAGGTCCTATATAATTCAGTCTGAAGGAGTAGACTACAGAGGAAATTGCATAGACCGAGTATAGTGGTGATTCCAATTCCTCGAGTAAATTGCCATCCAATCCACTTCAGGAAGACAAACCACCTTATTCGAATGGTTCCAAAATACAAAGTCATGCTTCAGTACTGAATAGGCCTCTAAGGACAGTCCCTATTTTTAAATCAAATCAAAATTTGTATGTGACGCAGATAGGGAGAGTCTGCAAACCTAATCCTAAATATATACAGTGAATTGGACTTGAAATCAGACAGGTCAGGTTGAACTGTTAATATGATGTTTAACTTTGGAATGTGTTTAAAGAAAATATTAAACTAAATTTGTTCATGTATTTGAAATCAAGAACAAAGTTAAAGAGGGAGGATGTAGAACAGTAATTGTTTGTACCTTGACAGCTACTGTAGTTTGAGGAAGCACGTGGGGGAGGGCGGTGTTAAGCAAGTTCAGTTATGTGCAAATCATGAATGTGCATGCAGGTGAATTCATGTTGGGTGTACAATAAACTGCTGATAACTTGCAATCTCTGTCTCTACTGGTCATTCTACAAAACTAATGGAATGGAGGCCCTTGAGCAGACCAAGGACATTCTGACTGTATTATAACTCTCAACTTGTTTGGAAATGCCTGACAATCTCACAGTATGAGTTGGAGACTGTTGTTAGGAACTGGGAACTCTGTTTACTCTACATAGTTATCAACCACCTCAACCCTCACCAGGACATGCAGTTTGAAAAACAGATGGACAGATTTAAAACAAAAGGGCACTCTCCAGCTATCTAGTCCTCTCCTGGAGGAAGACGTACAGAGAATCTTGAACCCACCTCCAAAGTGTGAGTGTAGTTCAAGTCTGAGCAGATTTTGTTAATGAATACCTGGTCAATTGACTTAATCCAGCCAGCCCTAGTAGCTGACTTATTCCAGTTCAGTCTGGCATTGCTGCCTTTAGGCTGATAAGAGTATTCAGGAAGGCAATTTATTTGTCTGCATTATTTCTTCAGAAATAATAACAGCATACAGCCAACAGACAGGGAAGATTCTATCTTTTATCAGTTTCACCCAGGACAGATGGAAGGACCAGTAGTGCTAGTCACTTGAACTGGCCCTATATAAGATGTGCCACGTGCCTGTACCACTTCGGTTGATGTATGGACTGTCATCTGTGGTTCAACAAGTGGATGAATCCCATGTGGTTGAAACTCACAGAGTAAAAGGAACCTTTGATAAATAAGAGAAAAAGCACAGAGGCCTGAGTCTTAAAGTACCATGGTACCAAAGAAGGCCTGACTCCTGAAGTCACATTTAGAGTAATAATAACTGATGTAGGTTTGAACCAGTGGTTTCCCTATGAATTGTCAGAGTTTAACTTGAACACTCAGCTCACTGAGTTTAAGGTAGTTCAGATTCAACCCACAAATAAAATTAAAAGCAATTGAGTTTTGTAGGGGAGCCGGGTCCCCTGTATTCACCATGTAGGGGATACACTCACTGATCTAATATTTACAAACTCTACAGCCACACAAACACAAAGATGAAAAATAAATCTCCCAAAGCAAATGAATCTGTGATGGCACACACATAAAAAGCACACTAGCAGTGATTTCTTATAGAAAACAGTGATTGTCATGTTCAATATTGGGAATCTGAAATCTGTGACTGGAGTCCTCATGCACCTCAGACTTAGGGAAGTATAGAGAAGCCTAACTGATGACCAAGTAGACAAGATTCAAATGTCTGCAAAAGAAACATTCCTAAAGCAAGCAATGGAACTAGTTTTGGCTCTAGTGGAGTGGCTTTTGGTCGCAACATTTTCATATGAGTGGTTTGCATCCTGATGGCAAAAGGTGTTCCCTTTTTGCAGTCTCCTTGGAAAGGTTTTTCTTGGAACTGCCAGCACTTCACTTTCCACAGTGAAAGAGATGAATAGTTGCTCTGTCTTTCTAAACTCATGCATTCTTTGAATTTTAGCAGCCACTGTGTTTCCAGAGTGTTACTGGCTCGGTCACTGACTGGTGTCTGCAATTAGCAAGCAAAACGGAAATGAATGGACTCATTTAATGATAATTTTGATGCTACTTTCAGGAGGAAGTATGGATTTCTTCAAAAGGGCATCCAGTTTTTTCTGAAATGCCAGATATGGTTCCCTACATGTATGACTTGAAGCTCCAAGATCCAGCAATTATAAGTGATGACATCAGGAAAGCATACTCCAAGAGACTTCAAAGCTGCACAACTAATAGGACTGAATGAGGGATATGCAAGACTTTCAATTGCAAAGTTCAGGTTCTAAAGAGCAGAGAGTTTGTTCAGGAGAGGGCAGAGATGCAGAACCATTTAAAGAGACACTTGTCCAGCCACTGTTAGCACCCATCCTGCCCAAAACAAAGGTTCATGCGGTGCAAAATGAATGGTTCATGATGTGCAGAAACAGAAGACACCTGCAGCTTGACCATGCAATAAATGAGACTTAAGTCACACACATGCCTAAAGTAGATCACAACAACTTGTAAGCCAAGCAAATGGGGAGGCAAAGGCTATCTCACTGCCTAAACAGATAACCTCTTCCTCATGTAGAGTGCATTTGAAAATGGAAATCTATCTACCCCTTCAATCACCTCTAGCACTCTGCCTAGATCTGGTCCATTGAGAGATTTACAGCATGAATAAAGCTCTGCAGTAGAGCTGATAGTCATCAGCTATGGGTGAACTCCATGAATTTATGTGGACAGGGTTTCTTATAACACCTGGAAACAAACCACAAGTTTATCAGCCAGAATGTGTAACAATGGTAAATTTTTGTCATTCTTCTAGTTTCCTCATGTGCTGATGGAAAGAACAAATTTTCTCGAGTGGCAAAATGGTCAGTCTCCAGAGTGCCCCAATTTTAGATGGCCAAAACCAGTCCTTAAATCTTCAACTCCAGCAGATGATTTAGGGATCCTGCCAACACATTCATTTAGCTCAGGATGTGTACCACTTCCATAGTTATGCACTACAATGCCTGCCTGCAGTGGGGGCATGAGTATGTGCCACCATATTTATGTACCACATAAAAGATAGGGGATCTGACTGATTCAGAGACTGCCCTAAGCGAGGAGGACTTTTTTGATACCAACTGATAGATATGAAGTCCCCTCTCCAGAAAGGCTACTTTCCTTGAACCAGGCAAAAGCTGAGATGAGTTCCCTACCTTGTGAGATAAGCGCATTTTTTCATGACCTGAAAATGTATGTCAGTAGGAAGGGGGAGGCATATTTTGAATTTAATGGCAACCATCCACCACTCCAAAGCCTAAGAAAAAAGTCTGCCGCAAAAAGAAGCCCTATGAGAATGCACTGACTCTAGAATCACTGCCAGCTCACAGGCCACTGAAACACCTGCAGCCTCAAATATGTGAAAGACACCATGGAGACTATAAGGATCATAAAGCCCAGTCTATGCAAGAGCATTTAATCCTGGAATGTCTGTTCTATCTTCAGTCAGGCTGGTAAGGCCAGGAAATCTAGGGACCATTCTGCAGGATGGAATACCCAAGAATCATTAGTGTCCAGGTCCATGTCAATTAAGGCAATCCTCTGAGATGGGATAAGAAAAGACTTTTTACACTTTATGTTCATCTCCAGGGACTGCTTTCATGGAAGCAACCACTCCAGTGAGCCTCCCACCTCCAAATGAGGCCACCAAAAGCCAGTTTTTCAGACAAGGGAACACTTGGATTTCCTTATCTTGCAAAGCTTCCACCACTATGGCAGTGTATTCATGAACACCGTGGGTGCAAGGGAGAAAAATAAATGGCAGTAATGTATTTGAAAGTGTTGGCCAATCAGCATAAACCAAATAACTGCCTTTGTGTTCAAAAGACTATTACATATTAAAAAAGGTCTATCAAACTCAATGATGCCACGCAGGAGACTTTAGATGAGAGGGACATGACTCCTTGTAGAGATCAATGTCTGGTCTTAATGTAGTAGAAATGCTTGATGATGTCAAGGAAGTCAAGGATGGAACCAATTCAGAATCAAAAAGCGGTGGAATAGGCTCTCTAGCCACGTTCCATAAAATGGAATAGGTTCTACAGCTTCCTTAAGAAGCACAGTCTTGACCTTTCCTGGGGGGTTCTGCAAAGATGGATTGGGCCCAGTCAGGAGACGTTTCTAGGGAAAGACGT
Organism: Protopterus annectens; assembly: GCF_019279795.1. NCBI lineage: Eukaryota > Metazoa > Chordata > Ceratodontiformes > Protopteridae > Protopterus > Protopterus annectens. The sequence goes on along the minus strand of NC_056728.1, from coordinate 1,749,114,052 downwards.
GAGTTCTAAGATGTAACCAGCTGTGACCATGTTGACCACCCATTACTCTCTGGTGATAGCCTTTCAAACTAAGAAAAAATTGGAGAATACCCTTCTCTACCACCAAGTGTAGCCCTAACAGATAATAAGGACTGCAAATGCTGATCTGGCTTCATCCTCTCAGATAACTCAAACAGAACTATTAATCTACCTGTATAGACCAATACTGAATATATAGTACCTAGCCTAAAGTGAACTGTCTGTCCAGTAAACCGACACTGTATATATCAATAAGTACAGTTCCATATCAAATTTTTTGGAGGGCAACTGCACCTCCAGAATATGAGGGTGCTGACTTGCATTATTAAGCTCTAATTTTACTACCTCTGATGGAGCACCAACTTGAAGAAAAGGGTACACTTGTATTTCCTTTTTCTCTGATAGGGCACGACTTGGCAGGAAGTATACTAAGTTATCAGAGGTGTGTGGAAAGAGCCCCACATCTAAGGATGCAGGAAACAGCCCCCTTGTAAAAACATTTTACTCTATGCTCTACTGACTACGATTTTTCAGCCATACTCTGGGGCAGTGATACAGCTCAACACTGAGAACTCTGGTACTGGGATACCAAAGTAGACCTGGAATTACCAAGGGGAAAAGTCTGTCTGGTTGTTGAGGGTGCTTCCTGGTTTGTGAGGTGGCTCCTTCTTCTTAAGGTAGTTGGCAATAAATATAAGAAGAGGAGTAGGGACAACTGAGGTCCATCATTTTGTTCCAGAGGGGTGAAAGTCTGCTTCCTTTTCAGGTAATCCACCAGGTGTGAGAGTGCTGCAGACATGACCAGAAACTCTTCCTGGAATGGGGTGCTGGGCTTGTATGCAAAACACTAGTGATCAGCACTCATTTGTGTGATCAATACTGTTTAACTGGCCAGCGTTTAGCTTTTTTCATGGAGGAATGAACTGTCAGTATAAAGGGGATTTTCCCTTTCCCTGTGATGCTACAAATCCTAAAGTTGTTATTTAAGTAGCAGGATGTGAGGATACAGTCCCTACATCAATAAGTGTAGGGGAACTTGCCTCCTTACAAAAATACATTTTTATTGTGATTTTTTTTTCTCCCAAATGCTGTTTGCATTCAGGAAGTTTCACTCATTTGTGACTGCAGTTCTCTGAAGTGATCACAAATGAGTTCTGGACTTGTCAGGTAGTCTCTGAAACCGGGTATCCAGTATTGACTGCCTAATTTAGTCATCCAGCTACATGCCTCTGTACAGGGGCATGCCCTGCTGCTCTGGCCATTGCACCAGCACAGCCAAAATTATAGTGAGTCAAATAGAGCTTGGCTTCATGAGGATTCAAATCTTTTACATTGTATGAGCCATCATAGAAAACTGGGATCTATAATAGTAAGCAGATGAAGGATCTAACCCCCTCTGTGGCATAGAAGAAACCTTTCCTGCTTGCCTTGTTCAGTGCTTTAAGCACCATCATGCAACATGCTGTCAAAATGTTGCAGCCTTAGTATGGCATAGGAGAAAACTAACTTGTCTACTCAGTTCAATGCGTTAGACTCCTCATCATGTAACTATGTAAAAATGACAATCATTTCTGGGATGGACTGGAAAAGAAATAGGAGTCCACTCTAGGATGTCTATTCAAAATTTCACTCCATTCATCTGGGAGATTATAGAGAACAGCTGCGTTCTTGAGAGTCACTGGAACAGAATATTCAGGTGCTTCCAGTCTGCATATATAACAGGACACTTAATAACTGGGTACATGGGGGGGGGGCTCCAAGCTTTACCATTTCCTTCCCAACAGATATGTTCCAATGAGTATCTAAAGAAGGAATGGGAATCACAAGCCACTCTGTGATGGACATCATAAGCTTCAGGGACTCTTCAGAGAAGAGGCCATCCTTTGAGAAACTATGGGAAAGAAGTTTCATTGTAGCTGTGTGCAGCCTCTGTATCCTCTGTTTTCTCACTAATGGAAGAAGGGAAGGAAGATCTCACCATGCAAAAGCCTTAGGCTGAGCATGTTCAATCACACAGGAAATATATGTGTGCTTGAAAACACAACTTGTAGGTGTTGAGAAATTGTCATCAGGGAACAGCCACTTAGAGATATGCAAGAGAAATGCAGCATGCGTACTTGGGAGGCCTGCACCTGACTCAGAGATGGCATCAGTCAGTTATGTCTAAAAATGCAACTCCTGCATTTATTAATTATTAAGCAAGTACGTGGCCTAGTCCATAGATTTTGTTCAGTCATGACTCAAGAAAGTAAATACAAAACATACGTGTGTGTGTGTGTGTGTGTGTGTGTGTGTGTGTGTGTGTGTGTGTGTATATATATCTATCAAGAGAGAGAGAAAGGATCCCTATTGAAATATGCTGGCGCTTGAAATGCTGAGTGCCAACATGCCAAAAAAAGACTGAAAAATGAGGAAAAGAAGAATATCATGCTTCTCCTTTAAACTTCTTCTTTTACAGGGGACAAAACCCCCTGCACCTATACACCCCCCCCAAACTTTTATATATTAACTCCAAAATTGCCATACCTTGGATTAAATCAATATTCTGAGACGTGGCCATCTCAGACTTAGCATATGTCTGTTTTTCAGCAATTCAGTCTCCATGTTTCGAGGCTAACTCTAGCAGGTCCTGACAATTCAAATGGGTATCGAGAGAAGCCTTACAGAGCTTGGTAAAGTTGGTTACATTCTCCGATTTCTTCATAATTTCAATAACTAAAAAAGCTAAATTCTTAGTATTTTACATGTTTTTTGATGTGCAGATCAGTAAAGATGCCACTAATTGACTGGCAACAGAACAAATAGAACGTGTAGCTGAAACGGTGCAATGCGGTGATGGAGAAAGTCATAAGACACAACATGGTGGCCATGCTGCTCTGTGATCATCAAAACGAATCCCCCGCCCTAAAGAAAACAATATTTCAGAGGCAACAATTAGATTGGAAGTAGTAATTATTTATCTGTTGAACTTGACAGGACTGTATACAGATCAACCTGTAATGATAAGAAGTGGATGAAGTAGAAAATGTAGAGTTTTTTCAGGAACAACAAGTGACTGTAGGATCTGCTAAATGCTAAACATTTGAGATTCAAAAAAAAAAAACTGACTGAACAGGTGAAACAATAACTGACTGGAATGGGGAATAAGGCAAGGAGGCAACAGCCCTGAGACTGTTCTGGAAAATGAGAAAGGGTTGATCTTGATGGGCTATATGAAAATCAAGATGCAGAATAGTAGGTTTTGCAAAGGATCTGTTGGGAACATAATGATGAAACACTTGGAAAACTGTCAGATGTTAAATATGGGAAGTCAAGACTTACAATGATCAAGCTTTTGGCATGTTATAAGAAGAATCAAGTACTTTGGTAACTGTAACAACCTGGTAGAAGGTTATCTGTGGCTGGGTTAACTAGTGCATGTTGAATAGGTTTACTCCAATGTGACTCAGAAATGCTGGCCTGTCATCTATAGATACATAAAGGCTGTAAATGAAGAACGGTGAAATACAGCTACTGTGAATATATTTTGGTCTGTGTTGTGCTGATTTTTACGCTCCTGATGAAGCTACAGGAAATATTAAGGGAATGCCACTGAGGTAAATAAAGTTAGAAGGTGCTCAAGAGGAGACAGGTGCAGTCAGTCTGAGATATCGATACTGATGGACAAAGAGAAGATGATTGAAATGCGAATTTAGATTTGGCAGATAAAAGATGACTATGTATACAACCCTTGGAACAAGATGGCTTCACAGACATGATGGTTCTGTCTTAACGAATGGATTATTCAATAGTTATGAATACTTAAGTGTTCATATTTACCACAGTGTTCACCCATTACACTACTGACAAGGGTACATTTTGGAGTAAGTGCCTGGTAAGTGACAAACTCTTATTCTGCAGATTGGAGCAGTATTAACCGTAACATCTTCACATAAATGTTCATATTAAATACGTTTGAGATACTACTTATTGTGACTGAATAGACATTATGACATATGAATAAGTACAAACCATATGAAAAAGTTAGTCCTATGTTTGGACAGGATTATGGTGAAATGTAACCCTATGACTGAATAATGATGGCATTTATTAAAACTGCTCAAACATTATAAATTTTGGTGGTGTTAACCATAAGAAACTATCAGTATAAGGCCTGAATTGGGATATGAAGATGTATTAACCATATAAATAATTTATTGTAACCATACAATAGAAATATAACCATACGACTGAACATTTACAGCACTTACTGAACATGCAACTGTTTACATCTTGTGTGGATTGGAATATGGTGAAATGTGAATCATATAACTAAGCAATTAGTTGCTATACAAATAAATAATTATAACAAATAGTGAAGTAGTTGCTACTTACAGATTTTTATCTATTTGTTAACCTGGTTAAGTCCACTGGCCACAAGTGTCTTTTTCAGTGGTGGCCTGGGAGCACTGTCTGGTTAAGTATGTGGATCAGAGTCACACAGCAGGCAAATGAAGGCTAAGGCAATCAGGAAACACCTTGTTAACAGTTAATAGACATAATCCTCTGCACTGTCACAAACATTCCAGAATATGACAAAACAGTAATCATTTGACAAGGATACTAGGTTTGAGCTGGAATTTGGTAAAACAATGATATGATTCAATAGTTTGCAATTACTTAAATATTACAGAGTATGGTAAAGAATTAATCCGTTACAACTATTAATACCAAGTTTGAAATGGAAGATTGTGAAGTGTCAATGATTAAACAATTCTTTAACAAGAAAAACAATATACACCCTCAAGTTTTAAAAAGAAAGCAATAAAGTTAGTCATTGTTTCTGTTTGATTAATTAGCACTTTCAGCAATCAGACCTTAGAGAAGACATATATTAAATCTGCTTAGAAACTACAAAATATAGTAATGTATTAACCATATGGAACCGTTGAAACCTGTTGGACTGAAATGATATTAAACCCATGATGATGTTACTCCGGACTGAACAAACAGTGTAGTATATAGTAAAGAATTTTATATGTTTTTTACTTGATGACTGCATATACTGAAAAATATTTGACTTTGGAACTTAGCAAACAATGTGGGATATGAAGAAGAAATAATTTGTTGCACATAAAGTAAAGCTATATTAAGCCAGTTGTGTGTGTGTGTATGTGTGTGTTCAATGCCAGATTTGTGTAAATCAGGTTTTAGTAGGTATAGTTTCATTTAAAAACAAACTGATTTTCAGGGATACACTGCAGCAACTTATTCAACTGTGTTTAAATGTGATGATGTAAGCTGGATAAGGGAGCAACGTTAAGAAGACTAGCAAATGGTACTACATTTTTTGAGGATCTGTTTTTCGAAGAACTCATGCAGTTAAATGAAGGATTGGTTGCCATGACAAAAGGGGGGGGGCTGTTACTTTTTATTTTATTTATTTATTTTACATTTGTTGACCGGGCTGGTCTAGCTGGATACATGTCCATTTTCAGTAGAGGCCCGGGGAGAAAAGCTCCACATAGAGATACATAATAATACAATTACATAAAAGTAGTTATACAGTGTTAAGAAAAAATATTTAGGAAATTTAAGATAGTACAGTCAAAACTAAAATCTTTTTTTTTAATAGTATTCCAGTTCATAGGTTACAGTGATAATTTATGCATAAAATGCTTATAATTAGTGTACGTAGGATAGATTGTAAATATTTCATATGAAGACATAAAGGAAGGGAGGGAATGAGTTAGGGGGAGAAGAAATTAGCCAGGGTTAGTGCAGGTGCATAGCCAGTGATTATTGAGATGTGATTTTAGATGTTTTTTAAATAGTAGGAGAGAAGTCTGAGCTGTGATTTCGGTCGGAAGTTTATTCCATAATTTTCCTACAGAGTTTGAGAACAAGGAGTCACCTGCTGAGTTGTTTGATTTAGTAGTGTTAATCAGTAGTTTGTTTGAGGAACGTAAATATTTGAGGTTGTTATATGGTGTGATAAGGCTAGAGAGTATAGGAGTGTTGCTAGGTTGATACAGGGTCTTGTGGGCTAAAGTAAGTTGGTAAAATTGAAGCTGGTTAGGGAATTCATGCCAGTTTAAGTGTTTAAGATTTAAGCAGTGGTGGGTTCTGAAAGGGGAGCCTGTAGCAAATCTAGCAATATTATTGTAGGAAGTTGCTAGTTTCTTGAGGTTGTTTTTGGAGATATTAGTATATATGGGAGCAGCATAGAGCAGAGTGGATAAAAGGTGAGTTCGAGCTATGGCAGACCTAGCGTCTGGTGAAAGACAGTTTTTGATGCGATAGAGGGATCCTAGTTTCTTATTAATTATTTAGTACCATTTGCTAGTCTTCTTAATGTTGCTCCCTTATCCAGCTTACATCATACTTAGTACTGAGCACATGTATATGATGTCTGAATATAACTGTAAGAATGTGTAAGGTGTGAGATATACAGCACTTCTTCTCGTCATACTGTTTGTGTTTATCTAACTGGACTGGGGATGGTAAAATAAAACTTATGTTATAAGCAATCATGCATTTATATAAATGAAAACAAACCACATTGATAATCTTATTTGCAAACATTATACATCATAAACCATATTGACATAATTTTAGTTACAAACATTACACATTACTTACAATCTACCCATTCATTGTCAGTCAAACATTACATAGCTCATTTAAATCCTGCCTTCTTTTAAACCTCATTCCTCCCCTGTATGTACTGTTTCCACAATTCACATTATTTTCTATGTAATTTGCTCCTTCCCTTTTATAAAGATCCCAGTTCCCGTTGTTTTATCTTTGTTACTATATTCACTAATTCTAGTACAGTTGGTTTAGACTTTGATTTACATTTTCGAGTAATTGCTTTTTTGGCAGCCACCATAATTAGACTCAGCAAGGCCTTACCATGTTTAGACAATTCTGATTCTGTATCATAGCTCAGAAAAATCATTTCCCAAGATACACCAATTTGCTCACCCTGTATCTCTGATAGAGTAATCTGCAGGGAATCTTTAAAGTCTACCAACTCATTACACTCCCAGAAAATATGTTCCCAATTACCTCTTTCTTTCCCATCATACCTCCAACATTTGCTGTCTACCTGAGGAAAAATTCTCTGCAGTCTACTTGGGGTATAAAAATACCCATGCAAACATTTCCAAACAAAAATCCTAAATCTTCTAGTTTTGTTGCATATTTGGGAGACATACATATATCCTCACATTCTTTCTTTGTGAATTGCTTATCCAGTCTCTCTTCCCAATCCTTTTTAACCTTCTCTGCTTGATTCTTATACTTATCATGCAATATTTATATGCTCTACTAATTATTCCTTTTTAACAGCATCTTCTATTCTAGATTCTATTAAAAAATCTACCAGTGCTGGTTTTTCATTTAGAAACCCCCCCATTTCTTTCTCTTTGCCTATACTCTGATATCCGTCCTTGATAGGGAAGACAATCTTTAACCTGCAGTCTAAATAAATTCTTGGCCTCTTCCCATTCCTGGGGACTTTCCTCTGGTTATTTACTCCCAAAACATTGGTTCCTTTGCCAGTTTTCTCCAATAAATTCGAGCCCCTTCTTGCCTCTAGTCTGTATCCTTAATTGCAGTCATCCCTAACGGCAGAATCTCCTTTCTCCATTCCTGTGTTGGCTAAGTTCTTAGAATACTTTCTGCTATTTTATGAATATAATATTCTGCATGATTATTGTTATTCTCCTTAAAGATCTGCATCCAAAATTCCAGTCTCTCTTCGTTTCTTGAGCTTCCCCCCATTTCATCATCCCTTTCCACTTTGAATTATAGGTCTCTGCTTGTGCTATGTTTAGGAGCCTTAACTGTGTAGCTCTGAAATACCCCATTCAAATTGGGTAATCATAATCACCATGTTCTATTAGAAGAACCATCTTATTCCACTTGACACTTGCGTTCTTCCCCTTCCAGATAAAATCCTTCAGCTCTTTATTAATTGCTATCTACAACTTCTCCTCTGGTTAATAAAAATTTGCCTCACCTGTGTATAACACTAGAGGGACTAAAACATTTTAACTGCTTGTATCTTACTATCCATATCCATATAACAGAGCTTCCAATTTCATAGTTTTTGTATTATCTAATATCCCTCATTAGACCCATTATAGAATACAACACCCCGTTTGGTATGTACCTCTCAAGACATCTGCAACAACTGGAAAGGCCGCAGAAATACCTCACTAAAAGAATCACAGGCCTAAAGCAGATGCCCTATGCTGACCACCTTAAAAAACTCCAGCTATACTCTGTCGCATATCGTCTACTCAGAGGCGATTTCTGCTTAACATACAAGGCCATGTCAAACCCAGAGCTGTTGGACATGCTACATTTAAAGAAATCCCAATCACTCAGAGCCACACGCTCCAGGGATCTAAACCTTGTCCTAACAATAAACAAAACATGTTGGAGGGATAGTTTCCTGACCCAGAGACTTCCCAGACCCTGGAATAGATTGCCATACATGTCAAGCAGAGTGCCTCTCTGGCCCTCTTCAGAAGGAACCTTGATGACTGGATGGGAGAAAGGGAATTCACCCCGGGGATCATGTCAGTTGCCCTGCTAGACAGGGGTCCAGGGAAGTAAATAGTGTGGGAAGAAATAGCCAGGGAATTGTTATGGCTAGGCTTGTATAGGCCCTAGGGCTGATAGCCTAGTACCAACCTATGAACCTATTATCTTTTGTTTAGTCTCTTCCCACATATCCTTAGCTGCCACACAGGGAATCATTTTTAATCTATATTCCTAAGTACTTCATTTTATCCTGTCCCCATAAATATGGATATTGCTGAACCAATTCATGTGTGAGTGCATAATTTACAGCTATTGCCTTTGTTTTGGTTTCATTAATTTTGTATCCTGAAAAGATATAAAACTGTCTCAAAATGTTACACAACACTGAAATGTCTTTTTCTGGTTTTATCAGCAAATACTGCCAGCTTTTCTTGACTACCATATCATTTATATCCTTGAATTTCTGGGTCCCTAATTTTCTGTGCCAATGGTTCTAAATATAATGCAAATAACAAAGGGGAAAGAGGACAAACTTGCCTGGTTCCTCTGCTCAAGCAGAAATTATCAGACAGGAACCCATGCACTTTAATTTTTGCCTCCGATCCCTCATATAGCCCCCTAATCAAGCTTATCATTTTATAAGGGAATGCAAATGCTTCCATTGCCCTGCTCATAAACTCCCAGCTTACTCTGTCAAATGCTTTGTCTGCATAAAGACCCACCAACAACAGTGGTATTTTCTTACATTCTGCTTCCCTTTGGATCATCAATGTTCTGTTAATGTCAGATATTTGCCTACCTTCCACAAAACCACATTGATCCATATCAGTTTTGGTATCCTTTTTGCAATTCTTTTAGCCATTATACACATAAACACCTTATAATCATGGTTTAGTATTGAAATAGGCCTGTATAAAGCTGGATCTGATGAGTCTTTACCCTCTTTGGGTATTACAGTTACCACTGCTTTCTTCCCGGATGATCATACTTCTCTACCTCTTAAAATACTGTTAAACAAAAACTTTCAGATCTTTATCATTTTTTTCCTCCTAGCTTCCAAACTTCCACAGGAATACCATCCATTCCTGGAGACTTTCCTGTAGATTGCTTATACATCATAATTTTTACCTCATCTCCTCCTATCCTAACTGTTAGTAATTGAGCCTCATCTCCCTCTAACCTTGGCATATTTAATTCTTCCATTAGCATTTCCATTTGTACTTTTTCTTGATTTCCATATTTATCTGCTTTATACAGACTTTCATAGAATTTCTGAAATACTTCTAATACTTCTACAGGATTCTCTTGTTATCTTCTTTGTAAGCTCCCTAAACTTGGTAACAGCCCTTTCTACTTTCTGTTGCCTGAGTCATTGTGCTAAAAGTTTTTGGGCTCTAGGGTTATTATCAAAAAGCAGTTGCTTGACAGCAGTCTTTCTAAAATCATTAATATTATTGAGGTAGTTCCTTATTTTCTGTTTAGCATTCTGCAGTTGCTCCTCTTCTTCTTCTGTGACATTCCCCCTATTTTGCAATACTTTAATATTTGTCAGTCCCGCTAAATAATTCGTTACTTCATAACCATATCTCCCTGTCTTTTATTTCTACCTTATTTTTAAACTCCACTTTAATTTTATCCCACTTCCTAGCTATATTTTCAGAAGAAATTTTTATCTTCTCTAATAGCTTCTGAATACCTCCCACTACCTGTTCATTAAATTCCTCTCTTTTCAACAGCTAGGTGGGACAGTGCCAGTGTCTCATTTTATATCATTAGCCTGTGTTTTTATTTTAGTTATTATTTGTGCATGATCTGAAATAGTTATTGGGTGCGTATCAAAATTTTCAATTAAAGGCACGTTACTGTGAGATGTAAATTCTGTCTAGCCTAGCCCAGTTTTTGTATTTTGGGGAAATAATATGTACATTCACTCTGAACTTCTAGCACGGAACTCACATCTTACTTACCAAATCATTTCATAAACGTCTTCAAAAATCTACCCTCCTTTGCTATATTTTCCTTTCTGGGCCCCACCGGAAAACATCTTCACTGCTGCAAATCAAATTTCAGTCCCCACATATAAGTAATATTCCTTGCTGAAAGCAGATTATTTCTTCCAGATTTTTCTTAAGCTCCATTATAGCAGTTTTGGGTGGAGTATAAGCACACACCAGTGTAATCCTCCTCCCTTGCCAGTAGCCCCTCAGTACTAAAAATCTACTATTCTTAACTTTTTTATCCTCTTCTATTCTCTTCTTGCAATTAATATAAGTGGTCTACTTTGTCTTTATCCCAGGTATTCCACTGAATAACCAGCAGAAAAAACTTTCTTTACTAAATTCACATGTTCAGGTCTTTCCAAGTATGTCTTCTGTAGCACAGCTATTTACACTCTACATTTTTTAATATAGTTCACTACTCTTTCTTTTTTGTATTTATCTGTGAGACCTCTGTCATTTAAAGACATTACAGAAAGAATCACTGTGTTAAAAAAAATTATTATTCCCACCTTTTATGTGTAACAGCTTTTTTGTTAAGTGGCTAGTTCCAGCGTTTATGTTACATGCATACACTGTTTGGCAAGTTGATCTTTTATACAGTTATTTCCTGTCATATCCATTTGAGCCTATGTCACATCTTATAAAATGTTTTGTTTTACTGAAAGCCCTCAAAAAAAAAAAAAAAAAAAAAAAAAAAAAAAACACACCCACAATATTCCTGAAAACCTATTAACTTAATACCGACACACAAAACCATGTGCATCTTCAAATATTGAACTTGTACCCTCCTAATAGGAAAACATGTCCCAAACTGAAAGCCACACTCACAAACTTGGGTTAACCTAATAGAAAGGCTATCCATGCTAAGATGCATAGTACAGGATGTGCTTCTATTAAGTTCTGTCTGGTTTTGTCTTATCTTTATAGCTCTCCCCAGCTGAGAAAACACTTGAATACTTTCAGTAAACATTATCTCCTAGCTGTTTCTCTTTATCAGATTGTCTCCATGGAGAGACATGAGGACCAGATACAGAGTTGCTTCTAGGAATAAATTTATTTGCTAGACAAAAACTTTATAATATCCAATGATCTTTTTCATTTACTTGCTTTCTCTTAAAACCTGTTACTAGATCAAGCTAAGGGCCTTAATCCATTCATTCCCTATGCAAGAATGAAAAAAGGTACATCAATAAATATTAATGACATGAAGAAGGGCATATGCTTTAGAGACCCCTAAAAGTTTAACAAAGTAAAAAAGTCCAATATTTCCATATTTTTTCTTCTGTCATGTTTCAGAAATATAATTATTGCTTTGTAATCCCACATTTGTCAATTTCCAAGTTACTGATTTTATTCGTTTTCATCTCCATCTCCCAAATCCTGTCTTTGATTCATTTCCAACATACTCTCAATTCTACTAGTCAACTCGTGTACTTTTTTCATTCTCTCAAGCATTTTCCATTGAAACATTGGAAAAGGTTTCAGTGACACAGTCTCTCTGTTTTCTTTATTACAAGAAGAACAAGAAGTAGACTCACCTTCTATTTCACAGCTCACTTTTTGTTGGACAAACTTTTGTATTTTCTTCTTAGCATGTACTGCATCAAAAAATTATTTTGTCTTGACAGGAAATAATATTTTGAAGACAGCTGGGTGCAGCAGTTTGAATCTCACACCTGCTTCTCAGCATTCCCTGAATAATGGAATAAATTTACACTTCTTCCGCCTGTACAGTGAGTAATCATTCTCCACAAACAGTCTGCTGTCTTCCACTTTTAGTACTTTCTCCTGCTGCCAATGTTTTGTCAAAATCAACTCCTTCTGCTGGTAGGATTGCATCTATACTATTAAAGGTCTATGCTGCTTTTTCATAGCCAGGTTTGGAGCATACACAGGATGTGTCCTTTCAATTAAGAACTCCTGCTGTTGAATACCAGTGCAGTTGTGGTTTCATAAAAGTAATGCAGCATGTTCCTTCCAGCCTTTCTTGTACAGCAGAAAATCTCAGGTTTTTCCTAGGTGCTCTGTCCTCTAATTAAATTATTTTTTTAAACATCTCTTCTTGAGCAGTCTCATATTCAGCCAGCCTTTTCTTTATTTCAGCCTCTGATTTTTGCAGTTTGTATCACCTAATCTGAATATCTGTTTAAAGCTTCTTCTATTTTCCAGCCTGTTGTACTCCATAAGTGTTTTTTAATCAGGTCTGTGTACAGTTGACTTATATTTTCCTCTAGGTTATTGGAATATATGTCTGGAGCTTGCATTGTTTTTTGCTGAACAGCTGCAGTGCTCTTCCCAGTCAGTGTTTTTTCCTCACTTTTTGTAGCTGATTTTCTTTCAGGTCCTCTTTATTTCTTTTTTCCTGGCAACCAGGCAGGGCACTTACTAGACAGTTACTGAAATTTACCCAGAAATATAAATCCATTTGCTTTCTCTGCTGATTTAATGTTTTCACACTGGGAGAGCGAGAATTAAGCTGTTACACAATGTGCAGCCATCTTGGAAGTCTCGGTTAGTCTGAAAGGTTGACAGGATTTTGTCTTGACTGAAGCAGGGGCATGATATAGGCTGGTAAAGTGAGTGACTATTAAAGCTGATAATTATTGCAAACCCATGAATCTGAATATGGGTACTGAACGATGTTGCCTTTGGAAATGAGTAACAGCATTTCCAACTTAAACAGATGACTAGGTAATCAAAAATGTATGGGATCTGGACATCAGTTTAATCTGGTATAGATTAAATAAGATGCAGACAGAAGCAGGAGACATATAAAAGAAGAGAGTGATCATTGGAGGCAAGATGGAGTTTTCAGTACTAAGTTATTACAGTACAGTTTAACATCCATGGATGTTCGTTTACGGACTGAGGGTTTGGGGAAAAAAGTTAGGAAATCACTACATTCCTGATGAATAGTAATAAGAAACACAGAAAATTTGAGTAAAAGATCTTAGAGGAAGCAGTGTTATGCTAGAAAGTGAAATGGATGTATATAAGATGAACTCTGGGGAAGATTTTGAGAACAGAAATGGTTAATGCAATTTAAGTACATAAGTGATATCTCCTGGTTTCAGTCAAAGAAAGATGAATGTTACACTAAAGGAAAGTTATATGATTATTTAAAGATGCTCTTTCCTATGTCTCAATTATCACACTATATCCTCAATAACTGAAGGGTTATACAGTAAAGAGAATAATGGAATAACACCACAGTATCAACACAGACACTGTTACGTTTAATATTATTTTTTATTTCATTTTTAATTTATTTATTTCCATTTTTTTTTTACTGGGAAGGTCAGACTGGATAAACAGGCCCCTTTTCAGTAGAGGCCTAAGGAGGAAAGCTCCATGAGAAATAATAACAGTACATATATTCGACATTTAACATATTACTGTATTTACATATTATAGTGAAAGACAGCTCCATTCTCTTCCACATATATATATATATATATATATATATTACTGTAATACATTTAGTGATCAAGCCACGATGCTTCGCTAGGGACGGCTTGCACCTGTCACCCCTGGGCTTTCGGATATTGGCAAAGGCTCTTGCCACCCCCATAGTGCCGTTTTTAGGCAAGGCTCAAAAGACAAACCCACCTCCATAGGTATCACAAGGGATAAGAAACTAAGAGTAATGCTACTCAATGCCAGAAGTCTAAACCTCAAGATGCACGCACTCGAAACTCTCCTTAGCATGGAGAACATCGATATCTGTGCAGTAACAGAAACCTGGTTCAAGGCTCCTGAGAGCACCCCAGCACTACCAGGTTATACCTCATACCATGTTTTTCGGCCGCAAAACTTGGATAGAACCACAAAAGGAGGGGGAGTATCAATATTTATCAAAGATACCCACACCTCCAGGTTGGTGGCACAGCACGAAGCATCAGAGACTTTCCATGTGCAACTAACAGTGGGTAAAACTGCCTTCCAGTTTATAGCCTGCTACAGACCACCCTCCCAAACCCAGGAACCCCACTCGGCCTTCCTGAGAACACTGGAAAATATGACGGTCTCTCCAAACACCATTATATTGGGTGACTTCAACTACCCAAACATAGACTGGGAGCATTACTCTAGCTGCAACACCCTAGCCCAAAGGTTCCTAGAATTTATAAACTCAAATGCTATGGAACAACTTGTTACCACTCCCACAAGAGGGGAAAACATACTGGACCTGATCATCACAAACATGGGGACTCTATGCTCCAGACCAGAAGTGTATCCCTCACTGGTAAGATCAGACCATAAACTAATCTCACTAGATATTCACATCCCGACCCCAGCCCCTGCCCAGAAAACCACAGTGAAAAACTTCTCTAAAGCAAATTTCACACTCCTCAAAACCGAGGTGGAATCCTTCAAAGCCCTGGCCTGTGGAAAATACGGCCCAGACCGCAGAATCCTTTATAAACGCATTCTATGAACACCTTCAGGAATGCATGGATCATGCAATCCCAAACAAAACCAAGACCCAATCCTCCAAAGGCAGGCGTCCTGTCTGGTGGACCCCAGCCATAAACAAACTATACAATAGAAGGAGGAAGCTACTACATGATAGAGCAAAATCCCAAAAAGGGAAGGCATCTCTGATCAGTATTAGCAAAAAACTACGGGCACTCATAAAATTGTCTAAGGCCAGCTTCGAGAGAAAAATTGCACAGGACACTAAGGATAATCACAAGGCTTTCTTTAGTTATGTTAGGAACCTGGGTGGGAATTACCAAATATGCTCAGAATTAGTTCAAAATGACAAAAAATACACCGAACCCACAGACATTGCCAACATCCTAGCTGACAGGTTCAGCACAAACTTCTCCCGCCCTTCCCCACCAAAAGGGCAAATATCTATCCCAGCAGAGTGCTGCCACCCAGACATCTCAGATGCTCAGGTAAGAGCCGCCCTCTCCAAAGCAAAAAACACAGCATCAATGGGACCAGACGATGTCCCGGGCTGCATCCTACATGAACTCCAAGAAGAACTAAACCCAAACATAAAACTACTGTTCAATCTCAGCCTTACTACAGGATATGTACCGAAAGAGTGGCGTACAGCAACAGTGGTCCCTCTCCACAAAGGTGGTGCCTCAACGGATCCTGGAAACTATCGCCCCATAAGCCTGACTAGCTTGGTCTGCAAAGCTATGGAAAGGATCATCATGGACCTCATAAATAAAGATATTGGGGACGTACAGACACTGGAACGTACCCA
The DNA here is from genome assembly GCF_019279795.1 of Protopterus annectens. NCBI lineage: Eukaryota > Metazoa > Chordata > Ceratodontiformes > Protopteridae > Protopterus > Protopterus annectens. Next base: position 1,749,098,275 of record NC_056728.1, on the reverse strand, counting down.
GTTCGGCTTTGTTAAGGGCAGATCCTGCCTCTTAAACCTGGTCAATTTCTTTGAAACAGTCACCAAGGCCATTGACGAGGGGAAGGTGGTCCACACAGACTACCTGGACCTTGCAAAAGCCTTTGATACAATACCGCACTCGGGCATTATAGATAAGCTCACCAGCTTAAATATAAACCCCTATTTCACTAGATGGGTTGCAAACTGGCTCAAGGAAAGAACCCACATGGTTAGAATTGCTGGAGCCATGTCAGACTCCAAACCAGTTACAAGTGGCATCCCACAAGGCTCAGTCCTGGGACCTCTCTTGTTCGGTATATATTTCTCGCAGGTACAGGCCAACATGGAAGGACTGTGGCTGACCAAGTTCGCAGATGACTGCAAACTGGGCACCATAATCGACTCCCCAGCCGACACAAGCATCCTACAAAAGGGCCTCATAGAAACAGACAACTGGTGCCAGAGCCATGGCCTCAAGCTAAACGCCAAAAGTGTATAGTCATCCCTTCGCAAAACAAAGTGCCCACAAATTACCACACAGATGGTAATCCATTAAGTACGGAAGAAGTAATTAGGGACCTGGGGACCCAAGTTGATAGCAATCTCTCATTCGACAACCACGTGGCCAAAGTGGTTAGAAAAACATTTTATATAGCCCACCTAATCATGAAGGGATTCATATCTAGATCAAGGGAGGTCATCGTGCCTCTTTACTCATCCCTCATCAGGCCCATAATTGAGTACAATGCCCCTTTTGGGATGTACCTTACCAGACACCTGCAGCAACTGGAAAGACCCCAAAAGTACCTCACCAAGAGGATCAAAGGGCTCAAACAGATGCCATATGCTGCCGGTTAAAGAAACTCCAGCTCTACTCAGTGGCATACCGCCTGCTCAGAGGCGATCTGTGCCTGACGTATAAAGCCATGTCCAACCCGGAATTAATGGACATGCTGCACCTCAGAAAATCCAAATCCCATCGAGCTACGCGCTCGAGAGACTTGAACCTCAGCACTGATATAAATAGGACATGCTGGAGGGACAGATTCATAACCCAGAGGCTCCCTTCACTCTGGAATAAAATCCCAGTCCAAGTTAGGCAGAGTCCCTCATTGACTCTCTTCAAGAGGAATCTTGATGAGTGGATGGGAGATCGTAGATTTACTCCGGGTATCACTTCTGTGTCACTGTTAGACAGAGGCACAGTATACTAACCTCGAAAAAGGGCATAGCAAAATTCATTTAAAATGGGTGGCGAAAGCCAAACACACTCTGGCTAGGCTTGTAAATGCCCTAGGGTAGATAGCCTAGTATGAACCTATGAACCTATAACAGTCTTTGCACTGAAACGCACAAACCCTCAACCCAAGAAATACTACTTAAAGAAGTACAAAATAACTAATTAAGACAGACACTACCCATTCACTCCAGCTTAACTTCCAAGTCAGTGTCAACCATAACACTTTATACATCAACACTGTCTCAATCTCTGTCATGAAAAAGTACCTCCTAAAATTAAAGCTCACCAATCTAACTGCATATAATCTACCCACTGAATACCTAGAAATCATAGCAGATGCCACTGCCTACCCCATTTCAAATCACATTAATAGATCCTTCTAACAATCTTATGTCCCCTCCACTTGAAAGCAATCACTCACCCTATCCTTGTTCAACTGATTTCCAGCTAGAGACCCATACCCATACTTTCCCCTATCAAAGATCTTGGAAAATACATCCATTCTCAGATCCTCAAACACATTCCTACCAATAACATGTTCTCCTTTATTCAGCATGGCTTTGGACCAAACCACAATACCACTACAGCACTAATAGACTTTTCTAACTGCATTAATCATAGCTGTGATGCAAGTAATATTGCATCTGCCCTTTTCTTGGACCTATCTAAAGCTTTGACTTTGTCTGTCATAATAAACTGCTCCATCAACTAATTTAATTTCATCTGTCCTACTCCAGTCTCTCCTGGTACTTCATCTAGCTGTCCAGCAGATCCTAAGTTGTTAAATGGCAATCTAGCATCTCTAACTTTTTACCAGTCTCTGCTGGTGTTCCCCCCAAGATTCCATACTAGGACTACAGCTATTTACTATATCCCTCAGTAATTTACACACTGCTTCAAAACATGCCAAACTAGGACTTCCAAAATGGTTGCACATTGATCAACAGCTTAACTTTTGCTCTCCCAGTATGAAAATAGAAACTGAGAAACAACAGCCAACAATATTATCATCTTGAGTAAAATTCATAATACTCAGGTAACATTAAGCAGCATTACATACAAATTAACTGTGAATTAAGCAGATAATTATGAAATAAAGTATACTTTGCATAAACAATCAGCACTAGATAAAGTTAATTAGTAGTGCATTAAGTTAGATGTAACTATATGCATTTTGTCAAGAGAAGAGTAAAAGAAAATATGAGAAAATAGAAAGTTACTGACATGTATATGTACACAAGAGAGGTAGTTTAGGAAGAATTTAACCTGTATCATAGCAGGAAAATAACCAAGAGTAAAGCAGGAACAGTTTTAATTTACCTTTGAAGATACCTGCATTGCTGAGGTCACCAGATTGGATGGTGAACTGAGTTCCAGGATTTTGAGATACAACTAGAGTAAAAGGCATTTCCTCCTTTGTTGCAAGCCTTGTGCATTGAGAGGAGATGTGTGTCAGTTGAGCGGAGAGCTCTACTGATGGAGTGGTGTTGTAGTATACTGCTTAGTCAGGACATTTTTCAGGTTAAAGACAAATATGTGTCCAAACCAAAGTTGAGAGAGTGATTAGGTAAGGTAGCTTAAGCCAGTTCAGGTGCCTGAAAGCAATGCAGTGATATGTGGAATATGGTTTCTTGGAAACAAATTTGGCTACTTTATTATACCATTGTTCTAGTTTAGTTGTCAGAGTGGACTGGAGGCTGGTGAAAATAGGACAGGCATACAGAAGTATATGTGGCTGCTAATGTTATCCAGCTACTTTCAGTTAGATATTGTTTGGCGCTATATAGCAGACCTACTATCTAATGTGTTTTCTTGATTGCTTGCTTGTCAGATTTAGAGGCTGAATGTCATGGTGTTGTCTACTATAACCCCTCAATATTTGTGTTATTTGCTGAGGTTATCTGAAAGGTTAGTTTTGCACTCAGTATGATACTTAAAAATGAAAAAGAGAAGTTTTGTCCTTTTTTGGTTTAGTATTAGGTCTGGTTTTGCTAACTAGTTTTCTATGGAGGAGAATGAATCTTGTGTCAGTTGTTACAGAAGAATGAGATTGTGGGCAGAGCAGACAAATGTTGCACCATTGGTATATTGGACTAGTTTGACATGTCTTTTATTTCTTTTAAACACCTTCACTGAATTATTATTTGTGACACAGGGAAATGTACATTTATATAAAAGTAATCAAACCATATTAACAAGTTCATATTTACAAATGTTATACATCACATATATTGTTACATATCATATAATCAAAGCAACATTATATAAATTGTTCAGTTCCTGCCTTCTCTTAAACCTCATTCCTCATTCTTTTATCTCTGTTACAATATTCACAACTTCAAGTATAGTTGGTTTAGTTTTTGATTTCCATTTTCTAGTAATTGCTTTCTTGGCAACCACCAGACTTAAACGTAACAAGACCTTACTATGTTTAGGTAACTCAGATCCTGTATCCCAGATCAAAAAAACATTTACTTAGACACACTCATTTGCTTGTTGAGTATTTCTGACAGAGTGCTCTATAGGGAATTTTTAGTATGCCAACTCATTACACTCCAAGAACATATGCTCCCAGGTATCTTTTTCTTCTCCATTACACTTCCAACATTTAACTTCTACCTGCGGAAAAATTCTCTGGCGTCTGCTTAGGTTATAAAAGTATATAGGCAAACACTTCAAGGCAAAAGTCCTAAATCTTCTGGATTTTGTAGCATATTTGGAAGTCACACATATGTTCTCCATTTGTTTCTTTGTGAATTGCATATCTAAGCTCTCTTCTCAGTCTTTTCTGAGCTCTTCTGATTGATTCCTATAGTTATCATGCAATATTTTATATGTGCTAGTAATTATCTATTTTTACCAGCAGCTTCTGTTCTAGATTAATTGAAAACTCAGCTAGTGCAAATCTTTCATTTAAGATTCCTCTCTTCCATTCTCTTGTCTAAACACTGATATCAATCCCTCATAGGGAAGGCAATCACTAGCCTGCAATCCAAATGTCTTCTTGGCCTCTTCCCATTCTATAACCTTTCCCTCTCTAATTATTTATTCCCAATACCATGGTTTCTTTGCCAGTTTCCTCCAGTAACTTCCAGACCCCTCTTTTTTCTTAACAAAACATCTTTACTAAGTTATCACATATGACAAAGGCAATTTTACATTTATATAAATGAAAAAAAAACGATACTGACACAATTCTAGCTGCAAACATATTGCATTACAAACCACACTGACACAATTGTAGCTGCAAACATTATACATCACTTATAATCTATCCAGTCATTATCAGACAAACATTACATAGCTGATTCAGCTCCTGCCTTCTTTTATACCTTGTTCCTCCTCTGCATGTATATTCCCACAATTTCCATTTTTCCTATGTACTTTGCTCTTACACTTTTTAAAGCTCCCAATTCTAGTTGTTTTATAGGTTCATAGGAAGGTACTAGGCTATTGGCCCAAGGGCCTATGTAAGCCTAGCCAGCAAGGTTCCATAGCTTACACCACCCAAGAAAGTTATTCTCCTGTGCCACTGTCCAGCAGAGACACAGAAATGATCCCCGGGGTGTATTTCTTATTTCCCATCCATGCATCAAGATTTTTCTTGAAGAGTGCTAATGAAGAACTTTGCTTGACATAGATGAGTAGCTTGTTCCAGAGTATAGGAAGTCTCTGGGACAGGAATCTATCCCTCCAGCATGTCCTGTTTATTGTGGTGACAAGATTTAGGTCCCTAGAGTGTGTAGCTCGGAGGGATTGGGATTTCTTTAGGTGTAGCATGTCCAACAGCTCTGGGTTTGACATAGCTTTATATGTTAGGCAGAGATCACCTCGGAGTAGGCGATATGCTACGGAGTAAAGCTGGAGTTTTTTGAGGCGGTCAGTGTAGGGCATTTGTTTGAGGCCAGTAATCCTCTTTGTGAGGTACTTCTGTGGCCTTTCCAGCTGCTGCAGATGTCTTGTGAGGTACATTCCGAAAGGGGCGTTGTACTCTATAATGGGTCTAATGAGTGACGAGTAGAGGGGAGCAATGACCTCTTTTTTCCTGGATGAGAACCCTTTTATGATGAGGTGTGCCACGTAGAAGGACTTCCTGACTACTGTGGCGATGTGACTATCAAAGGAGAGACTAGTGTCCACCTGGGTCCCAAGGTCTCTTATCACGCATTCGGTGTTAAGTAGATTGCTGCCTATGTGGTAGTTCATGGGTACAGAGTTTTTACCAAAGGAGATGACACTGCATTTTTTGGCTTTGAGCTTGAGGCCATGGCTCTGACACTAGGCACCTGTCTCAGTGAGGCCCTTCTGTAGGATGTCCACATCATTTGGGGACTTGACTATGGCTCCTAATTTTCAGTCATCTGCGAACTTCGTTAGCCAGAGGCCTTCTGTGTTAGCCTGTGCTTCAGAGAAGTAGATACCAAACAGGAGAGGTCCCAGGACGGAACCCTGTGGTACTCCACTTGTCACTGCTTTGAGGTCAGATTTGGGGTCTGCAACTTTTACAGTGTGAGTTCTGTCAGTGAGCCAGTTGGCAACCCATCTTGTGACATAGGGATTTATACCTAGTTTAGTGAGTTTAGCTATAATTCCAGAATGGGGGATGGTGTTGAAAGCCTTGGCGAGGTTAAGTAGGCTGTGTGAACTACCTTACCCTCATCCACGGCTTTGGTGATTGCCTCAAATAAGTCGATCAGGTTCAGGAGGCATGATCTGCCTTTCACAAACCCGAACTGGGTGGGATCCAGAGTTTGGAGGTTACCAATGTCTTTGTTTATGAGTTCCATGATGATACTTTCCATGGCCTTACAGACCAGGCTCGTCAGGCTAATAGGTCGATAGTTCCCGGGATCAGTGGTGGCTCCCCCCTTTGTGGAGTGGGATAACTGTTGCTGTGCACCATTCAGTGGGCACAAAGCCTGATGCGAGGCTATTATTGAACATGGTGCTTAAGTGGGGAGCCAGTTCATTCTGAAGTTCATGTAAAACGCAGCCTGGGATGTTGACCGGTCCCATGGATGCTGTGTTTTTGGCTTTAGAGAGTGCAGCCTTTACCTGCGTAGTTGTGATTACAGGGACTCTGCATTCTTCCTGTATAGATATGGGCCCTTTTGGGGGTGAGATGGGGGTAAAGTTAGCACTGAACCGATCTGCCAGGATGTTGGCAATATCAGTTGGTTCTGTAATTTTCGTGCCTTTGTGCTGTAACTCAGAGCAGATCTGGGTATTGCCATCTAGATTCTTGACATAGCTATAGAATGCTTTGTGGTTGTCCTTGGATTTAGTGGCAATTTTGTTTTCATAGCTAGCTTTGGAGGATCTTATAAGGGATCTCAGCTTCTTACTGAGGCTGATCAGGGAGCTCCTCCACTTATGGGATTTTTCTCTCTTTTGCAACAGTTTTTTCCTTCTGTTGTACAGTTTGTTTATGGCAGGGGACCACCAGATTGGCTTCCTTTTTTTGGAGGATAGCGTCTTGGTTCTGTTTGGGATAGCATGATCCATGCACTCGTGTAAGTGCTTATAGAGTGCATTTGTGTAGGATTCAGCAGTTGTAACTGTATTGTCCATCCGCATACGTGTCATGAAGTTCACCACTTCTGTCTTAAGAAGCATGAAGTTGGCTTTGGAGAAATTTTTTACTGTGGTTTCCTTAATGGGGGGTGGGGGCGGGATGTGGATATCAAGGGTGATAAGCTTATGGTTGGATCAGACCAATGAGGAGTTGACTTTAGGTGTGGAACACCGGCCACTCATGTTGGTAATGACTAGGTCTAGGATACTGTTGCCCCTGGTGGGGGTGTGGATAAGTTGATCTAGGGCATTGGAGTTTATGAATTCCAGAAAGCATTGAGCTAAGGAGTTGGTACACGAGTAGTTTTCCCAGTTAATGGTGGTGTAGTTGAAGTCGCCCATTATTAGGGCGTTTGGTTAAACCTTAATATTTTCCAGTACATCAAGAAAAGAAGAGTGGGAATCCTGGGGCATGGTGGGGGATCTGTAGCAAGCTACAATTTGGATTGCAGTTTTGCCCAGAGGTAGTTACAATTGGATAACCTCGGATGCATTATGCTGAGCACCTAGCCTGGAGGTGTGGATATTCTTAATGAATATGGACACACCTCCGCCTTTGGTGTTTTGGTCCAGGTTACATGGCCGAAAAGTGTTGTATGAGTTACAGCCTGGCAGTACAGGGGTGCTCTCTGGAGCCTTGAACCAGGTCTCAGTCACTGCAGAGATATCGATGTTCTCCATTTTAAGGAGTGCCTCGAGTGAGTGCATTTTGAGATTTAGACTTCAAGCTTTGAGCAGCATTACCCTCAGTTTTTGCTTGCCTGTTCCTGTTATGGTGGTGAATTTGTTATTTGAACCCTGCCTAAAAATAGCACTATAGGGGCAGTAAGAGCCTTAGCCAGTATCCGGAATCCCAGGGGCGACAGGTGCAGGCCATCTGTGGCAAAGCACCATGGTCTGTCGACCATGTCATCCCAAGCAGACAGATACTGGATCCCCTCAGAATGACACCAGAAGCTTAGCCAATTGTTGAAGTCCATCATTTTGTCCTTGTACTGCGGTATCATTCTGGGCGATGGCAGAATGCTACTCAGGGCTAGGGTCATACCTGCCTGGGCTACAAGATCGGAGAGCTCTTCCATGTCTCTTTTCATGCAGTCCAGGGAGGTACGTCTCAGGTCATTCACACCAACATGGACAATGACAGAGTCATATTTGTAATTGTTGTGGAGTGACGTGAGTGCGTGGGTTATGTGGCGGATCATGGCACCCGACAGGCAGCTGACAATATCCTTCTCCTTGTCTAGCCTGGTGAGTGGGACATCAGTGTGCCTGACTATAGAGTCACCTATGACTAGTGTGTTGGGTACGTTGTTTTGACTTACTGGCTGTGGTTGAATGGCACACTGAGTCTGTGGGCTATGTGTCATTTGGGTTGTGTTGGGGGATGGAGGTTGCTTGCGTTTCTGCTTTGGAGGTCTCTGTTGCTTAGACAGATTATTATTGAGAGCCTCCGCAAATGTTTTTGTGTTACTGTGTGTGGATTTTGGTGGTGTACATTTAGTGAGACTATGTGATGAGTGTGGTGTGGTGCAAATGTTTACCTTCTCATTACTGTCAAGTTCAGTCTTGGTTGGAGACAGCTTTACCACCAGTTTGGCTAGATAAGTGCATCTCTCACAGGTTGTAGTGTTGGGTGGTAGGAGGAGAGAGTTGTCTGTGTACATGAGGCAATTTCTACATTACCTCAAGATGCCCAGATTCATCAGATAGACAGGAGAGAACACTGGGAGTGGACCCTTGGACATGCCTGAATAAAACACAATTTTCCTCTAGATAAGTGAGGAAAGTGAGTACAAGAGCTGTTTTTCTCTAAGCAAGTGAGAAAAGTAAGTACAAAAACTGTTTTATCTCTGTTACTATATTCACTACTTCTAGTAAAGTTGGTTAAGACTTTGATTTCCATTTCTATTAATTGCTTTTTGGGTAGACACCATAATTAGACTCAGCAAGGCCTTACCATGTCTAGGCAATTCCAGTTCTGTATCAAAAAAATAATTTCCTTAGTTATACCAATTTGTTCACCCAGTATCTCTGACAAAGCACGTTGCAGGAAATTTTTAAAGTCTGTCAACTCATTAAACTCCCAGAAAATATGTCATCAGTTCCCTACTTCTTCCTCATCACACATCCAACTTTTGCTGTCTACCTGAGGAAAAACTCTTTGGAGTCTACTTGGGGTATAAAAATACCTATGTAAAGACTTCAAAGCCAAGATCCTAAATCTTCTAGACTTTGTTGCATCTTTGGGAGACATACATATATCCCCCCTTGTTTCTTTGTGAATTGCTTATCCAATATCTTTTCCCAATCCTTTCTAACCTCCTCTGATTGAGTCTTATAGTTAGCATGCAATATTTTATATGCTGTACTAATCATTCCTTTTTTAATGGCAGCTTCTGTTCTAGATTTTACTAAAAGCTATACCAGTGCTAGTTTTTCATTTAGGACCACCCTATTTCTTTCTCTTTGATATCAATCTTTGATGGAGAAGGCGATCTCTAACCTGCAGTCTAAATAAATTATTGGAGTCTTCCTATTCTATTACCTTTCCCCTCTAGATATTTGCTCCCAGTACCTCGGTTCCTTTGCCAGTTTTCTCAAACAAATTTGAGCCCCCTCTTGCCTATTGTCTGTATCCCTAATTGCAGTCATCCCTATCAGCAGAATCTCCTTTCTCCATTTCCATTGGCTTAGTTCTTAGAATACTTTCTTCTATTTTATGAATATAATATTCTGTGTGATTATTGTTAGGCCCTTAAAAGTCTGCATCCAAAGTCCCAGTCTCTGCATTTGTCTTGAGCTTCCCTCCCTGCTTTATCATCATAACTTTCCCCTCTGAATTATAGTTTTCTGCTTGTGCTATGTATAGGAGCCTTAAATGTGTTGCTCTGAAGTAACCTTTCAAATTGGGTAATCCCAATCCACCTTGTTCTATTGGAAGCATCAGCTCATCCCACTTGACTCTTGCCGTCTTCCCCTCCCAGATAAAATCCTTCAGCTCTTTATTAATTGCTATCCACAACTTCTCTAGTTGATAAAAATATGCCTGACCTGTGCATAAGACAGGACTAAAAACATTTTAACTGCTTGTATCTTACTATCCATATCTATATTACAGAAATTCAATTTTTTCAGTTTTTGTACAATCTTTTGTTTGGTCACTTCGCACATATCCTTAGCTGCCACACCGGAATTATTTTTAATCCATACTCCTAAATACTTCATTTTATCATGTCCCCATAAATATAGACATTGCTGAACCAAATTGTGTGTGGGTACATAATTTACCGTTATTGCCTTTGTTTTAAATTCAATAATTTTGTATCCTGAAAAGATTTTAAACTGTTTCAAAATGTTCCACAACATTGTAATGTCCTTTCTGGTTTTGTCAGGTATAAAATAATATCATCTGCAAATAGAGGAAGCCTTTCTGGACTACCATACCAATTATATCACTGAATTTATGAGTCCCCTATTTTCTTTGCTAATGGTTCTAAATATAATGCAAATAACAAAGGGGAGAGAGGACACCCCTGCCTAGTTCCACTGCTCAAGCAGAAATTATCAGAGAGGACCGTGCCCACTTTAATTTTCACCTCCAATCCCTGATATATCCTTCTAATCAACCTTATAATTTTATTAGGGAATGCAAATGCTTCTATTGCAGTGCTTATTAACACCCAGCTTACTCTGTCAAATGCTTTCTCTGCATCAAGTCCCACCAACAATAGTGGTATTTTCTTAAATTCTGCTTCCCTCTGGATTATCAATGTTCTGTTAATGTCAAATATTTGACTTCCCTCCACAAAACCAGACTGATCCATATCTATCACTTTTGCCATTGTTTTACCCATTATAGACATAAACACTTTATAATCATGGTTTAATATTGAAATAGGCCTGTATGAACCTGGATATGATGGATCTTTACCCTCATTAGGTATTACAGCTACCACCACTTTCTTCCAGGATGTTGGTACTTTTCCTCTTCTTAAAAAGCTGTTAAATAAAACTTTCCATATCTTTATCAGTTTTTTCCCTCCTAGCTTCCAAACTTCCACAGGAATACCATCTGTTCCTGTGTACTTTCCTGTAGATTGGTTATACATCACAATTTTCATCTCATCTCCTCCTATCCTGTTAGTAATTGAGCCTCATTTATCTCTAACCTTGGCATATTTAATTCTTCCATAAACATTTCCATTTGTACCTTATCTTGATTTCCATATTTCTCTGCTTTATACAGACTTTCATAGAATTTCTGAAATATTTCTATTACTTTTATTTTACATTTATTTATTTCACGTTTACTGGGAAGTGTCCGACTGGGCCAGGAGCCATTTTCTGTGGAGGCCCAGGGAGAAAAGTTCCAAAATACAGTAACTGATACAGAAGTATTACATGAATAAGAAAGTACAGGTTGTAATATGACCAATTAAACATACACAAAAAGAATCGAGAAAAAAAGCAAAAAAAAATTAAACGTTACATTTACTTTTTAACAAATTGGGTCTATATTAGATCAGTGTATGCTTAAAAAAGCGAACGCTGATTGACTGAACTAATGTAAGCAAATGCTTACAATCTCGAACTGTCAGAACAGTGATTTTTTTCCTAGGGAAAAAAATCACTTATCCAAAACACATATACACAACACAAGCACACCAAACAAACAGCAATCCACACACATACACCTAAAATCTGACACCTAACCCTACACTAAACTATACACACACCACTAACTATCCACTTACCTTAACCCAAACCCTAACCCTAAGTTCCATCACTATCGCACACTCACCTCACCCACTCCCTAACCCTAATTCACCTAACCCGCCCTAACCCTCACGTCCACACAATCGCACACATACCTAACCCACACCCTAACTCACCTAACCCGCCCTAACATTCACATCCACACAATCACACACTTACCTGAACCCGACCCGTAACTTTCCACCACAGCACTGAAAATACCGAAGCAACAAAAACGGACAACCGAATTCTTTCCCTAGGAAAAAATGTGGGTTTCTGTTGCCTCAATATTTTAATCTTTCGCTTACTTAAGGTCGATCAATCAGCATTCGCTTTTTTTATGCGTTCGCTGATCTAATATAGACCCAAAAAATCCACTATGTAGTCACAACATGTTATCTCCCTTGTTATAGGTTCCCCAAGCTTAACAGCCATTTCTACTTTCTGTTGCCTGAGTCATTGTGATAAAAGTGTTTGTGTTTTAGAGTTATCCAAAAAAAAAAAAAAAAAAAAAAAAAACAGTTGCTTAACGGCCATCTTTCTAAACTCATGCATATTATCCAGGTAATCCCTTATTTTCTGTTTAGCATTCTGCAGTTGCTCCTCTTCTTGTTCAGTGGGATTATCCCTATTCTACAATACTTTAACATCTGTCAGTCCCTCTAAATAATTCTTACACAAATGGAATCCGCTCAGGCAAGCCCAGTAGTACACTAACACCATACACAAGTCGAATAAATCCAAAGTGCGTTTAATATACTGTAACACAGAATTTAGGCACATAAAAAAAGCTTTTCATTGAATTGAATAAATCAACTTCCTCAGAAAAAAGCCTGCACAGGAAACAAGGGTTTAAATTCCCCTCCACCTAGTCACATGATTGCTAAACATGCATTGAAAGGTTGTCTGCGTAGTGAAACACTTGCAAGCCCCTCCCCAGCTTTACAAACCTTTAAAGTGATACATTCTTTATGTTACAATTTCATAGTGCCAGATAGCAAAGTACAGTTTTGTACCTACCATAAATGTAGATGTTCGAGGATCCACATTGCTGCAGTCCTAACTATTGGGTAGTCCGCTGTCCAGTCGGCCCGAATACCAAAGTATATGGCTGACGTCGGTCAGGGCGCATTAGACTGACGTCAGTACGTCAGGGTACTAATGCGCATGACCGACGTCATATCCTCAGTCTTTTCTTGCCCCAGATGCCAGAAGACCCTGAAAAGATAAGGCCAAAAGCCAAAAACTCCCAACATACCTGCACCAAAATATATGTACAATATATACAAAATTAGCAGAATATAACCTCACCTACACAACCACCCCTAAACACAGAGGGGAAGGAGGGAGGGTAAATTGGACTGCAGCAATGTGGATCCTCGAACATCTACATTTATGGTAGGTACAAAACTGTACTATGTTCTTCATTCCACATTGCTGCAGTCCTAACTATTGGGTAGAATCCCAAAGCAGAGGTAAGGAGGCTGGCAAATCATAAGGAAGCAGGAACTGACAACATGCCTTGCAAAATAGCTGTGGCAAAACCAGCCCTAGACTTAGAGTAGAGAGGAAGGTGATAATGCTTAGAGAAAGTATGCACTGAACTCCAAGTAGCTGCCTCCAAAATATCCTTTGTTGCCACCCCTTAGAAATGCTGTTGAAGTGGCAGTAGCCCTAGTGGAATGAGGCCTAATCCCAGCTGGAATCTCCTTGCCATGATGGGAATAACAAAATGCAATGCAACACCCAATCCACCTAGAAATAGTTTGTTTTGACACAGGCTTGCCCTGCGAACTCAAAGCAAAAGAAACAAACAACTGCTGAGACTGCCTAAAATCCTTAGTCCTGCTCAAATAATAACGCAATTGCCTGTGTACATCTAAAGTGTGCAAAATCTTTCCCCTCTATTTTGGGGATCTGCATAAAAGTAGGCAAATGAATAGTTTGGTTTAAAGCCACACTAGAAACCACCTTAGGCATAAAGGAAGGATTAGTACGTAAAGATACCCTATCCTTATGAAAAATCAAAAAAGGCTCCACTGCCATAAGGGCCTGCAACTCAGAAACCCTTCTTGCAGAAGTAATGGCCAACAAAAAGCAGTCTTCCATGACAAGTATTTCAATTCAGCAGTAGCGCAGGCTCAAAAGGTTGTAGAGTAAGTTTCTCCAACACAAAATTGAGATCCCAAGCAGGAGTAGGAGCTCTAGTGGGGTCTTATATTCTTTGCCCCTCTAAGAAATTGCTTGAACAAAGGATGCGAAAACAATGGTGGGTCACAATCATAGTGAGCTGAAATTGCTGCAGCATGAATCTTAATGGAAGAGAAAGACAAACCTTTGTCCAATAATTCAGTAAGATATTGAAGAGCCACACTCAAATTTGGCTCAGAAATCTCCAAATTGTTTGCTGCACTCCAAAATAAAAATCTCTTCCATTTTTCTGCGTACACTTTCCTTGTACTAGGTCTCCTGGCTTCCATAATCACATTTAAAACTTGTTGAGGAAGTTGAGACCTGCTGTCTTTCAAAACAGAATATGCCAGGCTGTTAGATGAAGAGAGTGAAGCTTGACATTGAGCAGGCGACCGTCCCTCTGAGACAACAGGTGTGGAATCAAGGGTAAAGGCCATGGAGGCTTCCTTACCAGACTCCTCAGTAATGGGTACCAGTGCTGCCGAGGCCAATCTGGAGCTATTAAAATCATCCTTGGCTTGTCTTGTCTGACCTTTAGAAGCACCTTTGGAAGAAGAGGCAGAGGTGGAAACGCATACACAAGAAGATTTTTCCAACTGAAAGAAACAGCATCCACTTTCCAAGCTGTGTGATGAAACCTCTTTGTGCAAAACTTTGGCAGCTGGTGGTTTAGTGGAGAAGCGAACAGATCTATGTCTGGAGTTCCCCATGACACTGTCAATTTTTGAAATACATGAAGATCCAGTTTCCACTCGTGGGGATCCATGATTTGTCTGCTTAACACATCTGCTAAGGAGTTCTGTGCTCCCGGCAGAAACCTTGCCTGAAGAGTTAGTTGCAAGCTGAGCGCAGTCTCCCATAAAATCATTGCTTGCCTGCACAATGGGTAAGAATGTGTTCCCCTTGTTTGTTGATGTACCACATGACAGTTGTGTTGTCTGTTAGAATCAACACCTGCCCTGGAAGAAGTAATTCCTTGAAAGCCATTAATGCAAACTGGACTGCTAACATCTCTTTCATGTTGATATGTAGATGCTGTAGTCTGGCAGGCCACTTGTCTTGTATCCACTTTCCATTTAGATGAGCTCCCAAGCAATGTCTGAGGCATCTGTCGTTAGAATCTGACTCGCCTCTGGCCGGGTTACAGAGAGTCCCTTGTTTAGGTGACATTCCTGAGCCCACCACAAAAATTCCTTTTGAATGCAAGGTATTATTTGAATGACAGTGTCCAAATCCTGGCAGTGCTGTGTCCATACATTTTGAGATACCATTGTAGCTTCCTCATATGCAGTTTGGCATTGGGAAGCACCAGAATACAAGATGCCATGAACCCTAAGGCTTGAAGGACTGTCCTTGCAGTCAGCCCGGACTGAAGAGATAGTTGATGGAAGTAACTGGAAAGATTCTTTTGTTTGTCCGGGTTAAAAAGGCCATCTGGGCTGCTGTATTCAGTCTCACACCCAGAAAGCACATGTCTTGAGAGGGTACTAGACTGGACTTTATTTCGTTCACAGAATACCCTAGGCATCTTAGCACTGCTATGACATATTCCAGATGCTGTAGAAGGTCTTCCTTTTCTTGAGCCAGAATCAGGCAATCGTCCAAGTAAGGGTAGATTTGAATCCCTTTTAGCCTGAAGTAAGCTATCACTGGAGCCAGAACCTTTGTGAATACTCTGGGCGCAGTAGATAAGCCAAAGGGCAATGCAGAGAACTGATAATGAGAACTTCCAGCTCGAAAACGCAGATACTTTCTGCAACTTAATCTTATAGGCACATGAAGGTAAGCTTCCTTGAGATCTAAAGTTACCATCCAGTGATCTTTGCCCAGTAGAGGTAAAAGCTGTTGTAACGTCAACATTTTGAACTTGGGAATGTCCAGATAAGTGTTGAGGATAGATAAATCCAAAATTGGTCTCCACGTGTTCCCCTTCTTGGTACTAGGAACAGGCGAGAATAAAATCCTAGGCCTCTTTCTGGCACAGGAACTGGCTGAATGGCCCCTATTTGGAGTAACAGAGAAATTTGCTTGTGCGCCTCTTGTCTTTGTAGAGGAGGAATGTCTGGCATGCCCTTGAAAGGAGGCAAGGTATGGAAATAAAACCTGTAACCGTGGTGAATGATATCCAGAACCCATCTGTCTTGGGTAATTAAATCCCAATTTTCTTTGAAAAGAGACAGCCTTCCTCCCAACGGTGCTGCCAGGCAAGAATGAACTGGCAGCTGAAAAGGCAGGTCATTGGGTCTGCTTACGAAAGGACTGACCCCTGCCCTCCCCAGAAGTCTGAGCAGGGGAACTCCCTGTCCTAGGCCTAAAGAACCCTGAGCTCTGCCCCTACCACGTCTAGACCTACCCCTAGACTGGGAATCATAAGCAGGAAAAGTCCAACCCTTAGCAGGCCAATTTCTACTAAACTTGGAGGCTGCACCTGTAAAAATCTTTAACAGTTTGCATAGATTTAGCCTTGTCCTCCATTTTCTTCAAAACTGCTTCCACAGGCGAACCAAACAACACATCAGACTGCAAAGGAGCATCCAAAATCCTTGTCTTAACATGCTCAGCTAAGTTCTGATCTCTCAACCAGGCGTGCCTACGAAGAACAGAACCAGTGGCAGCCACCCTGGAGGAGGCCTGCACAGCATCAAAACCACATTGCAAGGAATGTTTACCCACCTGTTCAGACACATGAACTAAATCCTGCAACTCTTTACAGTCAATACCTTCCGCCAGAGCATCCACTTTAGATTTCAACTGTGAAAGAAGATAATTCTGATATTTCAACATGTGAAACTGACAATTCAACGCCCTCATGGCTAAAGTGGAAGAAGTATACACTTTCTTTCCCCATCTATCCAAAGCCCTTGCCTCTTTATCAGGAGGGACAGGATTTTTAACAACTGAGGCCTTTACACCTTTAGGCCCCTGAGAGACAGTTTCCGGGTCTGCCCTAGGACTCTTAAAAAGATACTTATGAGCTTCAGGCACCCTATAATACCTATCTGGTTTAACTGGGGCAGGAGGCAAAGAATCAGGATTCAGGGAAGCCTCTGCAAAAACATCTTCCACCACATTCAAAACAGCAGGTATAGCTAAAGGCCTATGCTGGGGTAAAAACAAGAACTCCCTAAGCCTTTTCCTGGCATCAGAGAAATCTTGGCCTTCCCATTTAAAATGCTCCCTCATGGAATGCAAAGTCTCTGAAAATGAAAAATCCTCAGGAGGAGAAGCTGAAGGAGTAGAATCATCCACATCAGAATCAGAATAAGTAGGGAACTCCTGCAAGTCTTCAGCCGAAGACTCAGAAGCCTCCGAGCATTGCTCAAAACTCGCAAGCTCAGGTTCCACCCTAGGCCTCTTATCAGGAGGGGGCATAGAACCCCTTATCATAGTAATCAAATCTTCTGCCATTTTAAGCATATGTTTCTTAGGCAAAGACCCTGAAGCACTAGGAGAAACCCCTACTGAAGCAAAACTTGGCCTGCCCCTTAAGGAAGCCTTGGGAACAGAAGGAGGCCCTAACCACCTTAGGAAGTGAGGGAAGAACAGCCACCTGAGAAGCCCCTCAGCCTGGCCTACTTCCTGAGAGGAAACATCCTGTAACAGTAAAGTCTCTCCCTGAGACTCCAAAGAAACACCTGGCAAAACCTCCGGCTCCACTGAGCCCTCTAAAGAACCGGCGTCTGGGACTGTCGGTTCTTCCCCTAGGCTTTGCTGTTTTGTCCTTGCGTTTTAGCGAAGCGGCCGGAGCATCCGACTGCATTTTATAATTACAACGCTTCCCAAACACTAACCTGGCACAGTCTAACCTTCTCTTAATAGTGCGTTTGTTAAATCTAGCACAAGAACGCATCCAACAACGTCGTGCACAGGCCCTAAACAAGGTATACACAAAGTATGGTAATCCCTATGAGGTATCTGTTTCCCACAAGAAATACAGTTATTCACTTTTTCTGACATCCGGTTAAATACTGAGGCAAGAAAAACCAAAATATTCCCAACGGGTACTTAGCCAACTTTGATTCGGTCTGAAACTCTGACTTCAGAAATTTTCAGAACGCCAACCTGCACTCGCAAAATTGCTTCTGCATCGGACCATGCGGCAAAAAAGACTGAGGATATGACGTCGGTCATGCGCATTAGTACCCTGACGTACTGACGTCAGTCTAATGCGCCCTGACCGGCGTCAGCCATATACTTTGGTATTCGGGCCGACTGGACAGCGGACTACCCAATAGTTAGGACTGCAGCAATGTGGAATGAAGAACATCAGCAAACTGCTCAATGAATATATCCTACTTTAAAAACGTTTACCTCCAACAGTTTTGGGTATTACTACAACTGTTCAGTCAGAACAGGTTTGAAGTATGGAATTTAATGATGGGACTCTCCTGGTCAGTAGAGTCACATTGACGCCAAACGAAGGAACTAATCAACAGTGATATCACCAGTCTAATTCTACCAGTTTTACTGTGGCTCCAGAATTGAATATTTGGTTTGGAAGACCTTTTACTTTTTCCCAACCACTACTCAACAACTTACCAGAGGAACCAGTTGAGTTTAGTGTGGATTTATTGACGAATCTAGATCTGTTTGACCAAAAACTGGTCAAGATGAGGAAAATCCAACTGGAAACAGCCTACTTTCAAGAATGTAAACGGCTGAAGGTAGTTCCTAAAGGCTTGAGGTCATGGCAATATCCAACGGGTCTAGCTGAAGGGTCTTCTCTCCATTCTGACCTTATTAGTCTGTTTGATAAACATGGGTTTGAGCTGCTTGAGTTAATGTGTAAACATTACCAGGAGGCAGCCAACAGTCGGGTTGGGGAAAATAGTTCATTGGATGATGACATTAAAAAGAATATAGACTTTCATAGATACCATTTTGACTATGAACGGATTTTTAGTAGCATACACTAATATGTCACTAAAATTAATACAGCTAAAATCAAGAAATTAAATTGTGACTTAAGGGATTATAGGAAAGGTACAGCTTGCCCAAGACCAGCTCCGGCACAAGGAAACTTTTTAGCCAGCCCCAATGGTTCTACGGGAGTGGCTCCCCATAGAGAAAACACCAGGAATACAGATAATAACAACCAGAATGTCGAGGAACCATTGCCTGAACAGGTACGACGGAGCGCAGTTGGCTAACAACTCCAACCGTAATCAGTCATCCCACGTGGATTTTCAGAACAGAGGCTCCAATCATGCCCCCCTTCCAGGCTGCAAAGCCCGGAACAAAACCAAGAACCAATGGAATTAGGTATGGATTGTAGTAATGTTACAGTAGTCCAGCCTCATTCTGGTGAGGTTATTTACAACACTAACTCTGATTTTAAAATTTTCAACTATTCAGGGAATGCTTTTCCTCCTAATCTGGTGGAACTGTTAGCAAAGAGTTCTTCCTTTGTCCCTTCCAGACGAGCGGATATTGCTAAGACTCTCATTGAATTTAAAATGTTTGTAAGAAAACTCAATTTGCATGTACTTTTGGGGGATTACACCGGTATGAGTAGTGATTATTATATACCTAGTATTTACCATCCTCCATTACATCCAACAATAGCACTTTTTGATCAACTATGCGAGTTGGATTTACGTCACGCTTTGGGTAACTCCCATTTACAGGCTACCCACCCTTTTAACATCAGTAAAGAGGAGCAATTTCTATTGGAGTCTTTGTGCAGTTTGCCAGTTAGAATCATGCAACCTGACAAGGGTGGAGGTTTAGCAGTAATGAGTAACAAAGATTACACCACAAAGATGACTGAAATAGTTTCTACTGACACCTATGAAGAGGTAACAAGGAATGAGCTTAATGTAGGCTACTCTAGGATTAGGTGTTATATTCAAGACATGTTTATTGAAGCAAGAATAGACATTGAATTATATAATTATCTCACCATGCCGGCCCCCAGGATTCCCATTTTATTCGGAATCCCTAACGTCCATAAGGACCTACACAATCCTCCTATGCGCCCACTAGTGAACGCAAGGAACAGCATTACGTACACTAGTGCTAAAGTGGTTGATAACATTCTGAAAAAATATGTCAAAAGTGAAACCCAGATCTTCAAGTTCTTGGAGAACGTCAACAAAATACCTTTTAGTGAGGAGTATAATTTCCTCACAGTTGATGTTAAGGACCTTTACTCTTCTATCCCTCATTTAGAAACACTGGAGTGGGTGACCTTTATGATGAGAGTAAAAGGGGCCTCTTGTTCAGAAATCCAACTCACAGAGGAACTATTAGACATAATCCTGTCCCATAACTATGTGACCTTTGACAATAAATATTTTCTTCAGAAGATAGGTGTGGCCATGGGCTCCCCATGTGGAGCTAGTTTAGTTAACCTGGTCATGGCGTACTGGGAGAGGGAGTTTGTCATGGCCAACCCTAACATCCAGAAAAAAAAATTATTTTATACACACTTCCCGGATGATATTTTTATTATTTTAAAGAGAGACACCGAAGTACGACTGGATTTCTTAAATTTACTTTGTGCTTTGCTGAAGACAGAATATCCTACCTTGATGTACATGTGATTAAAGACTGTATCAACAAGTGTTACTTGGCTAAAATATTCCATAAGGAAACTTATTCTAACACCTTCCTTCAGTTCTCCAGTTGCCATCCTTTTTCACAGAGAAAATCTGTAGTCAAGGGGAAACTGGTTAGGGCTGTGCGAATGGTCACCACAGACAGACTTTAGGGATGAATGTAATTTCATGAATGATTTGTTTTTAAAAAGAGGGTAACCTTTGAAATTGATTCTGGATTTGGTGGATGAAGTTCAGTCAAAAAGAAACGGGAATTTATTCACCCATCGCAGTGGTGGTGCTGCGGTAGCGTTGTCACCTCACAGTAAAACACTGTCCGGTTCGATTCTCAGCTAGAGCGTCTTCTGCGTGGAGACATGCGTGAATGGGCGTACCTTCGTTGAAGGTTGTGCATCAGGGCTGGTAACTCGGCACGTAAAATTCAACTACCAGTCATTAGCGGACCGGAGTTCTGCTGTGGCGACCCCTAACCGGGAAAAGCCGAAAGACACAATAACAATTCAATCAGAATACAGTACACCAGGCAAATACAAGTCGGGTTGTAGAAGGTATAAGCCCTTATAGCTTTATTCTAACATTTAGCTTGGATGCTAAAACAGTGACAGCTATAGTTCAGAAAAATTGGAACTTGTTTATGAACGACATAGCATTGAGGAACAAACTCCAGGGTTACCCCACTATAGTCTACAAACGGGGACCCAATCTAAAACAGTTACTGGAGAAGAAACCGAGGAAGGTAGGAAGTCTGTTAGGTATGTCTAAGTGTAAAGTACAGTTTTGTACCTACCATAAATGTAGATGTTCGAGTGCTAATACAGCTGCAGTAATCACAGATGGGTTTTCAGCCGTCAGGCAGTCCCTCGGTCGGCCGAATTCCAAAGTCTTGGTCCGGCATCGGTTGTCGTCGCTTACTCTTCTGACGTCAGGAAAGCCAGAGTATATAAGACACAGCCGACGCCATGTTCTTCAGTCTTTCTTGCCCCAGATGTCAGGTGCCCCCAAAAGGAAGGCAATACATAAATAAAGCTTATCCACAAATGCAAGCAAATAAAACATAGCAGGATAACCCAGTCAGGAGGTATGAAGAGGTTGTTAGGCCCCATGCCCTTACCAAGAGGGGAAGGAGGGAGGGAAACCTGTACTGCAGCTGTATTAGCACTCGAACATCTACATTTATGGTAGGTACAAAACTGTACTATGTTCATCGTGCATACAGCTGCAGTAATCACAGATGGGTAGAGTCCCAAAGCTATGCATAGGGTGGTAGGTACTATGAGGAACTGGGTTGAGCCAGAATGCCCTGCAAAACAGCAGTGGCAAAGCCTGCTCTTGTTCTGGAATATAAGGGCAGGTGGTAGTGTTTTGTGAAGGTATGTACAGAACTCCAAGTGGCTGCCTCCAAAATATCCTTAGTAGGCACACCTCTGAGGAAGGCTGTAGAGGTGGCTGTGGCCCTGGTGGAGTGAGATCTGATACCAGAAGGGACAGGTTTCCCATGATAGGAGTAACAAAATCGTATGCAGTGGCCAATCCACTTGGAAATGGTCTGTTTGGTAACTGGATTCCCTTGAGCCCCTACGGCATAGGACACAAAAAGTTGTTCTGATTTCCTGAAGGACTTTGTTCTGTCCAAATAGTAACGTAACTGCCTATGGATGTCTAAAGAGTGAAGCAGCCTTTCCCCTTTGTTTTGAGGGTTAGGATAAAAGGTAGGTAGGTGTATGGCTTGGTTTAAGGCTACCCTGGATACCACTTTGGCATAAAAGATGGATTAGTAATGGAAACCCTATCCTGATGGAAGATGAGGAAGGGCTGCACCGCCATGAGGGCCTGTAGTTCAGAAACCCTACGAGCTGAAGTGATGGCCAGAAGGAAAGCTGTTTTCCAGGACAAATATTGCAGATCTGTTGAGGCAGCAGGTTCAAAAGGAGGCAATGTTAATTTTTCTAGTATGTAATTAAGGTCCCAGGCTGGTATTGGTTGCTTCCTTGGAGGTCTTATATTCTTAGCCCCTCTGAGGAACTGCCGTAAGAGTGGGTGAGAGAATAAAGGAGGATCCGTGTTGAATTCTGCAGAAATGGCTGAGGCGTGTATTTTAATGGAAGAAAATGAAAGTCCACTGTTCAGCAGTTCAGCTAGGTACTGTAAAACCTGAGGCAAGTTCAATTTTCTAGGGTCCTGTCCTCTTTTCTCATTCCAACAGCAAAACCGCTTCCATTTTGCGGAGTAAGCTTTTCTAGTAGATGGTCTTCTGGCCTCCAAAATGACATCCTGCACCTCCTTGGAGAGTAGGGTCTGTTGTGGTGTTAAGGAATTTTCCATGCAGCGAGGTTGAGTGTTTTCAGCTGACTGTGAAGGGTTTTGTAGCTGTTCTGAGTCAGCAGAAGAGGTATTAGAGGCAGGGACCAGGGAGGAGTATGTGTTAGGCTCCTCAGGAGTGGATACCAGTGTTGCCTTGGCTAGTCTGGAGCAATCAGTATCATCCTCGGTTTGTCTGTTCTTGCTTTCAAAAGCACCTTGGGCAGAAGAGGCAGAGGTGGGAATGCGTAAACTGTCCATGTTGTCCAACTGAATGAAAGGGCGTCCACTTTCCAGGCCTTTGGATGGAAGGTCCTTGAGCAAAACTTTTTCAATTGATGGTTCCTGTGTGAGGCAAAAAGATCTATGTCTGGCCTCCCCCACGCTTGGATTATCTCCGTAAACACCTGCGGATATAGCTTCCATTCGTGTGGATCTGTCATATTCCTGCTCAGAGTGTCTGCCAGTGTTTTCCAGTCCTGGCAAGTACTGTGCCTGAAGTTCGATTTGTCTTTCTAGAGCCAAGTTCCAAAGAGTCATGGCTAGTCTGCATAAGGGGTATGAGTGTGTTCCTCCTTGTTTGTTTATGTACCACATTACTGTGGTGTTGTCTGTTCTTATCAGTAATTGTCCTGGATGCAGGAAGTCCTTGAAAGCTGTAATTGCATTTATTACTGCTAGCATTTCTTTTTGATTGATGTGAAGGTGCTTTTCCTTTTGGGACCATCTGCCCTGAATGCACCTGTCCTTCATGTGCCCCATGCGTAATCTGAGGCGTCTGTGGTTATGACTTGTTTTGCTTGAGGCTTGCAGAAAGGAAGGCCTGTGTTTAATTGACATGCTTGGGCCCACCATAGAAATTCCTTTTGTAGACATGGAATTATTGGTATAATTGCTTCAAGCTGTGACTGTGTTGAGACCATAGATTTTTTAGGTACCATTGAAGTTTCCTCATATGCAGCTTTGCACATGGGATTAGAAGAAAGCAAGATGCCATGAATCCCAGAGCCTGCAGGATTTTCCTTGCAGTAAGCCTGGTACTTTTTGCTAGTGTTTTGAAGTACTGAGATAATTGCCCTTGTTTTTCTGGCGTAAGGTATGCCATCTGGGTGTTTGTGTCCAAGCTGACACCCAGGAAGGTTATTTTCTGAGATGGTGTTAGCCTTGATTTCTCCTTGTTGATGGTGTATCCCAGAGAAAGCAGTAACCGTGTCACATATGCCAGATGTTCCAGTAGTATGTGTTTGCTGTCCGCTTGGATCAGGCAGTCGTCCAGATAAGGGTAAATTTGTATCCCTTGAAGTCTGCAATAGGCAATCACTGATGCCAGGCACTTTGTGAATACTCTGGGCGCAGTAGATAAGCCAAAGGGCAATGCAGAGAATTGATAGTGGATTGAACCTGCAAGAAATCTGAGGTATCTTCTGCAGCTTTGTCTGATTGGGACATGCAGGTATGCCTCCTTGAGGTCCAATGTTACCAGCCAAAACTCCTTGCCCAGCATGGGAAGAAGTTGCTGTAATGTGAGCATCTTGAATTTTGGTACGAGTAGAAATGTGTTTAGGATGGATAAGTCCAGAATGGGTCTCCAGTCGGTTCCTTTTCTTGGTACCAGGAACAGCCTTGAATAAAAACCTTGCCCTTGTTGGTGCGTAGGTACCTTTTGTATAGCTCTCATGTTTAGGAGCTTTGGAATTTGTAGTTGTGCCTCTACCCTTTGATTTTGTGGTAGGTTTGGCATGCCTCTCATTTTCGGAAGAGTGTGGAATTGAAATTTGTAGCCTCTGTTTATAATGTCCAGTATCCATTTGTCTGTTGTGACAATATGCCAATTGCTTGCAAATAATGCTAGTTTCCCTCCCAAAGGTGCTGCCAGCTGAGATTTGCTTGGCATGGAAATGAGGGAGTCATTGGGTTTACTTCCTGTATTGTTGTGCACTGTCTTCACCACCTCTTGGTGCTGGAGATTGCCATTGTCTGCCTCTATATGATCCTTGTGATTGCCCTCTGCCCCTTGTGCGTCTGTATCTACCTCTTTGGGGCTTGTCAGTGGCTGGAAAGGACCAGTTTTTTGAAGGCCAATTCCTGCTAAATCGTGGTGGCTGGACCTGTAAGAAAGCTTTGACAGTTTGCATAGATTTGTCTTTTTCTTCCATTTTCCGTAGTATCTCCTCAGCATTAGTACCAAAAAGTACATCCTTTTGTAAAGGAGCATCAAGAAGTTTAGCTTTCACATGATCAGGCAAATTTTGTTCCCTAAGCCAGGCATGTCTGCGAATGACTGATCCTGTAGCAGCTGCTCTACTGGAAGCCTCTAGGGCATCATAACCACATTGTAAGGTGTGTTTACCCACTTGTTCCGCACTATGCATCATATCCTGTAACTCTTTTAAATCTGGTTGTTCAGGTTGAGACATTTTGTTTTTTAATTGTGATAACAGGAACTGTTGATATTTAATCATATGAAACTGGCAGTTTAAGGCCCTCATGGCTAGGGTGGCCGAGGTATATACCTTCTTACCCCACCTTTCTAGAGATCTAGATTCCCTTTCTGCAGGAAGTGGATTCTTGGCAGTGGAGGCCTTTAATCCCTTAGGGCCTTGTGAAATGGTTTCAGGGTCAGCATTATGGCCTTTGTAGAGAAATTGGTGAGAACTGGGTACTCTGTAATATCTATCAGGCTTTACTGGTGCAGGAGGCAGAGAATCAGGGTTAAGACAAGCCTCCGAATATACATCATCCAGTACCTCCAAAACAGGGGGTATAGCCAGAGGTCTGTGCTGAGGTAACCAAAGAAATTCCCTAAGTCTTTTCTTGGAATCTGAAAAGTCTTGACCTTCCCAATGGAAATGTTCCCTCAAGGTGTGCAAGGTTTCCCCAAAGAAAAATCCTCAGGGGGGGATACAGAAGGAATGGACTGTTCTGCATCCGAATCCTCAAAAGGAGAGTAAGAGTGTTCCTCTGCATCAGAATGTTCTGATAAAATGGATCCCTGATCAGAAGAGGGGGATTCTTCCTCCACTCTGGGTCTCTTGTCAGGAGGGGGCTGAGAACCTCTGATAAGAGTTATTAGGTCCTCAGCCATTTTAAGCATCTGTTTCTTAGGCATGGGTCCAGGAGATGGGCCTTGAGCAGCAGGCCTAGTGTGAGGCCTGGCTGCTTTGGATTTAGTAAAGGCCTTAATAGAAAAAGAAGATGAAGGCCTAAATACACCATGGGTGGAGGTGGATCTGTCCACATTAGTAGGCTCAACATAAGCCGGGGCTTCGGTTGTAGTCTGGGAAAGGGCCGATGACCCAGCGGTCTCGGGTACAGAAGACACCGCCAAAGGAGTGTCGTCGGTAGTCAGGGACTGCAAAGTCGTCTCGCTGAGAACCGGACCACGTGTAGCCTGTTTCGGCGTGGTGTCGATGGAGACCGCGGGCCTCGCGTGTCGGTCCTTTTCCTTGCGTTTTTTGGATAAAACGGTAGTCGGAGTGTCCGACGACATTTTATAGTCAAAAGCTTTACCAAAAAAGTGTTGGGCGAACTCCGCCTGACGCTTGATAGTGCGTTTATTGAAGGTAGCGCAAAAGCGACAGCCCGAGACGTCGTGGTCTGGGCCCAAACAAGGTATGCAAAGGGAATGGAAATCCTTATGCGGTATTTGCTTCCCACAAGAAATACAATTATTACCTTTTTCTGACATCGGTCTGAGGCAAGAAAAGTTTCCCCAACGGGGTACTTAGCTTTAGTGAAGACTTCGGTTCCAAATATTTTCGTAATTCAGGAGCTGGCCGACCGGCACTTGCGAACTGCTTCTGCTTCGGGCACCGCGCGGCAAAAAAGACTGGAGAACATGGCGTCGGCTGTGTCTTATATACTCTGGCCTTCCTGACGTCAGAAGAGTAAGCGACGACAACCGACGCCGGACCAAGACTTTGGAATTCGGCCGACCGAGGGACCGCCTGACGGCTGAAAACCCATCTGTGATTACTGCAGCTGTATGCACGATGAACATCATGTGTCGGTATTGTAAACACATGGAGACAGGACACACCTTTGAGGTGAGGAGTAGGAGGTACAAAATAGGGGGTAAATTCAACTGTCAGAGTAAACAGGTGGTCTATCTAGCAAGGTGTTCCCACTGTCCAATCTTCTACATTGGAAAGACTGACAGACAATTGCGAGAACGAGTGTATGAACACATATATGCTATAGGGAGATGTAAAGGAGAGAACACCCTTGCGAGACACATAATGGACCATCCAGTCCATAGTTTTACCTTTCGAGTTATAGACCAAGTCCCTATAGATAACAGGGGGGGCCCTGAATCTTTGATTCTGGAACGTTGTGAATTAATTTGGCAACTAAGACTAGATGCTTGTCACTACCCAGGCATCAACAAATTGAGTCCCATCATGTGTACTTTGAGACTGAAAAGTTTGAGTAGATAAACAATAACTATTTTCAAACACACAGTTTCTTTTGCACAATGATGTGAGAGGATGATTTTGCTTTATTAAAGTTTATCATAAATTTATTATATTAATTACAAATATTATTATTTTTTACATTAGAGTTTTTCACATTAAAACGTTAGGATTATGTAATATTGTTTAAACATATACATACACATGACTTTTATAGGTTTATCAATTTTTAAAGTGTCATTTAATTTTTTAGCTTTTAACTTGTGATAAATTTTGCTATGTCCACAAAGCAATGGGTTAAATTAAATTATGCACATTGCTTTGTTTTATTTATTTACTCATTTATTTTGTTGATGCTTAAATGTTTTTAAAGTAGGATATAATCATTGAGCGGTTTGCTGTTGCTATCTGGCACTATGAAATTGTAACATAAAGAATGTATCACTTAAAAAGTTTGTAAAGCTGGGGAGGGGCTTGCGAGTGTTTCACTATGCAGACAACCTTTCAATGCATGTTTAGCAATCATGTGACTAGGTGGAGGGGAATTTAAACCCCTGTTTCCTATGCAGGCTTTTTTCTGAGGAAGTTGATTTATTCAATTCAACGAAAAGCTTTTTTATGTGCTTAAATTCTACGTTACAGTATATTAAACACACTTTGGATTTATTTGACTTGTGTATGGTGTTGGTGTACTACTGGTCGGCTTGCCTGAGCGAATTCCATGTGTGTGAGTTTACAGAAGTTTATCGTTGTTTCTTGAGTTTGTGTTCTAAATAATTCTTGTTACTTTTTAACCATATCTCCCTTTCTTTTCTTTACAACCTATTTTAAACTCCACTTTAATTTTATCCCACTCCTTAGCTATATTTTCAGAAGAAATTTCTATCTTCTCCAATAGCTCCTGAATAATTTCCACTACCCATTCCTTAAATTCATCTCTTTTCAAGATATAAGTCTGAAAGTGCCAGTGTCTCATTTTTATTTCATTACCCTGTGTTTTTATTTTAGTATTGTTGCATGATCTGAAATAGTTATTGGGTGTGTATGAAGACCTTCAATTAAATGTACATGTTCCTGTGAAATATAAATTCTGTCTAGCCTAGCCCATTTTTTTATCTTGGGGAATAGTATGTAAATTCACTCCGAACTCCAGTACTGAATTCACATCTTCCATGCCAAATATTTTCAGAAAGTTCTTCAAAAATCTACTTTCCTTTGTTATATTTTCCCTTCTGGACCCCCAGACACATGTTCATTGTTACAGATCAAATTCCAGTCCCCATATATAAGCAGCATTCTTTGCTGAAAGCTGATTATTTCTCCCAGAATTTTCTTAAGCTCCATTATATTAGTTTTTGGTGGAATATAACTACATGCCAGTGTAATCCTCCTCCCTTGCCAGTAGCCCCTTACTACTACAAATCTACCATTATTATTGTTTTATCCTCTTCTATCACTGTTGGAGATCCTCTTGCAATTAATAAGTACTCCTCTTTTGTTTTACCCCAGGTATTCTGCTGAATAACCATCCTGAAAACCTTTCTTTATCAAATTCACATGTTCAGTTCTTTCCAAGTGTATCTCCTGTATCATATCTATCTGCACTCTACATTTTTGATATACTTCACTACTCTTTCTTTTTTGTATGTATCTGTGAGATCATTAATGTTTAAAGATATTACAGAAAGCATCATTTTGTTAAAGTTATTATTCCCTCATTTTATGTCTAACATTTTTTTTGTTAAATGTCTAGTTCCAGCTTCTGTGTTACATGCATATACAATTTGGCAGGTTAATCTTTTACAGTTGTTTCTTGTCATCTCTATTTCAGCCTGTGTCACATCTTACCAAACTTTTGTTTTATTGAAAGCCCTCAAACAAAAAACAAACTTCCCAATAACCTCTAAAACCTATTAACATAATAACATACAAAACTATGTACATCTTCAGAAACTGAAGTTTTACTCTCCTAATAGGAACATGTGTTCTAAACTGACAGCCACACACACAAACTTGAGATAACCTAAAAGAGTGATGTCCATGCTAAGACTCATGGTACAGCCTGTGCTTCTACTAAGTGCTATCCGGCTTTGTCTTATCTTTATAGCTCTCTCAGTTGGGAAACACTTGAATGCTTTCAGAAAACAATTTTCCCCAAGCTATTTCACTTTATCAGATTGTTTCCTAGAGACATGAGAACCAGACACAAAACAGCCAAATATACATTTGTTTACTAGAAAAAAAGGCTAGTAATATTCTCTATTCTTTTTCATTTACTTGCTATCTCTTAAAACTTGTTTCTAAATTAAGCTGAGAGCCTTAACCCAGTCATTTCCCTATGCAAGAATGAGGAAGAAGCACACTAATTTTCTTTTGTCATGCTCTTTTAAGCAGATGTTTCTCCTTTTTTTATACTGCAGTGCCTATATTTCTTAAAACTGAACAAGGAGAAAGAAAAAAAAGGAGCATCTATTTACATCTGTATCCTCATTACACTTAAAATATCTGAGAAAGCTTTACTTTATAACATGCAGAGAAAATCATGCACCACTAAAACAGCACCATTGAGAAAAAATGTTTTACTTACCATTAACGTTCTTCCTCCTTTTCCGCTCTCCTGAGTATTTTTCCAAACATTAATGACACAAAGTAGGTCATATGCTTTAGAGCCCACTACAAGTTTAACAAACTCCAAAAAAGTCCAATATTTCCAGATTTTCTTGTTCTGTCATGTTTCACAAATATAATTATTGCTTTATAATCCCACATTTGTCATTTTCCAAGGTATCAGTTTTATTCTCCAAACATTAATGACATGAAGTAGGGATTATGTTTTAGAGTCCCCTATAAGTTTAGCAAAGTCCAAGAAAGTCCAATGTTTCCAGATTTTCTTTTGTCATATTTCACAAACACAATTATTGCATTCTAATCCCACATTTGTCAATTTCCAAGTTACTGGTTTTATTCTTATTCATCTCCATCTCCTAAATCTCATCTCTGCTTCATTTCCAATGTATTCTCAATTCTTCTAGTTGGGTGTTCTGCCTTTTTCCTTCTCTCAAGCATCTTCTATTGAAGCATTGGAAAAGGTTTCATTGGCCAGTCTCTCTGGTTTTTATTACCAGAAGTACAAGAAGCAGAATCTCCTTTTGTTTCACAGCTCACTTGTTGTTGGACAACCTTTTGTATTTCTTCCTTAGCATGTGCTTCATCAACAAATGATTTTGTCCCTTCAGGGAAATATTTTGAAGATAGCTGGGTACAGTAATTTGAATGTCATGCCTGCTTCTTGGCATCCCCTGAATAATGGAATAAATTTGCTCCTCTTCTGCCTGGTGTACAATGAGTAGTCATTCTCCATAAACACTCTGCCATTTGTCCTTCTGCCACAGTTTTGTCAGAATCAACTCCTTCTGCTGGTAAGACTGCATCTTTACTTCTAAAGGTTTAGATTGGTTTCTCATAGCCAGGTTTAGATTATACACATGGTGTGTCCTTCCAATTAATTTGTTGTTGTAGAATACCAGTCCAGTTGCTTATTTGTGCTTTCATAAAATGAATACAATATTTTCCTTCCAGTTTCTCTGGTTTAGCAGAAAATCTCAGGTTTTTCCAACGTTCACTGTCCTCTAATTCTATTATTTTTTTAAATATCTCTTTTTGTACGGTCTCATATTCACCCAGCCTTTTCTTCATTTCAGCTTGTGACTTCTTCAGTTTTATCACCTTACCTGAATATTTGTTTAACGCTTATTTCATTTTTGTCCAACCTTTTATTGTTTGAGTTGATATACTCCATCTGTGTTTCATTTATTTTAATCAGGTCTGTGTGCAGTTGCCTTATACCTTCCTCTAGGTTACTGGAAGTCATGATTGAAGCTTGCACTATTTTTTTGCTGAACAGCTGCAGTACAGTCAGTCTTTCTTCTTCACCTTTTGTAGCTGATTTTCCTTCAGGTTCTCTGTATTTCTTATTTACTGGCATCCAGTTAGTACACTTACCAGCCTGTTACTGAAATTTACCCAGACATTTAGGTCCATTAGCTTTCTCTGCTAGGTTTCTGTTTTCACACTGGGAGAGCTAGAAGTAAGCTGTTACTCAATGTGCAACCATCTTGGAAGTCCTTCCAGCCCCCTGTTGGGTATTCTGTGTACCCCTAATTGCACTCAGTCCTATCATCAGAATCTCTTTTCTCCATTTCCATGTTGGCTTAGTTCTTAGCATATTATCTGCTGCTTTATGAATACAATATTCTGTATGGCTGTTGTTATTCTTCTTAAGGATATACATCCAAAGCCCCATTCTTTCTTTATTTCTTGAATTTCCCCCAATTCATCATCATTCTTTTCCACTTTGAATTGTAGCTTTTTGCTTGTCTTATGTATAAAAGCCTTAAATTGTGTAGCTATGAAATACCCCTTTAAACCAGGTAATCCTAAATGTCCTTGTTCTATTGGGAGGATCCACTTATCCCACAAGACTCTTGCCATTTTCCCCTCCAAAATAATATCCTTCAACTCTTTATTAATTACTATCTAGAACTTCCCCACTGGTTGATAAAACTATGTCTGACCTGTGTATAAAATTAAAGAGACAAAAATAATTTTTACTGCTTGTATCTTGCTATCTATATCCAGAGGGAAGAGCTTTTAGTTTCTGAGTTTTAGTATTCTCTTTTGTTTAGTCTCTTCCCACATATCCTTAGCTGCCATTCCACAATCCTTTTTAATCCATACTTCTATATCATGTCCCCATAAAAATGGGCATTGCTAAACCAATTCATGTATGGTTACATAGTTTATAGTTATAGCCTTTGTTATATCTTCATTAATTTCATATCCATAAAAAAAATGGAACTGTCTCAGAAAATTCTACAACTCTGAGATGTCCTTTTCTGTTTTCATCAGCTACAAAATAATATCATCTGCAAGTAAAGACAACTTTTCTTGAACACCATACCAATTATATCCTTGAATTTCTGAGTCTCTTATTTTCTTTGCCAATAGTTTTAATCACAACGTGAACAACAATGGGGAAAGAGGACAACCCTGCCTGGTTCCTCTGTTCAGACACAACTTATCAGAGAGGACCCCCCCCCCACTTGATTTTTGCCTCTGATCTCTCATAGATTCTTCTAATTAACCTTATTATTGCATCAGGAGCTGCAAATGCTTTCATTACACTACTTACAAAATTGCAGCTTACTCTGTAGAATGTTTTCTGTACATCAAGACCCACCAATAACAGCAGTCATTTCTTTCATTCTGCTCTCCTCTGGAACATCATTGCTCTATTACTGTTGCCAAATGTTTTTGTCTCCTCCACAAAACCACACTGATCCATAGCTATCAATTTTGGCATCATCTTTGCTGTTCTTTTAGTCATTATAGACATAAACACTTCATAATCATGATTTAAAATTGAAATGAGCCTACAATGAGCTGGATCAAATGGGTATTTACCATCTGTAGGTGTTACAGTGACCACAGGATTTTTCCAGGATGTCGGTAACTCCCCTCCTTCTAAAATACTGTTAAAATCTTCAGGATCTATATTACTTTCATTTCTTCTGGCATCCAAACTTCCACAAGAATACCATCTGTTTCAGGAGACTTTCCTGCAAATTGCTATAATATCACCATTTTTATATTATCCTCCTTCTAACTTAACTGTTAGTTGTTCAGCCTCATCTACCTCTAACCTTGCCATATTTAAGTCTTCCATAAATATTTCCATTTGTGCTTTTCTTGATTTCCCCACTTTACTGCTTTGTGCAAATTTTCACAAAAGGTGGGGAAGCAGCAATATCTTATCTTTACTTCATTACACTACATTTTTATTTCAATAATTACTGGCGCATGACCTGAAATAGTTATTGGAAGAGTGTCAAAGTTCTCAAGTAAATGCACATGTTCCTATGAAATGTAATTTCTGTCTAGCCTGGCCCAGTTACTGCTTCTTGTTGAATAATATGTAAATTCTCGCTGAGTTCGTACTACTGAATTTATGCCTTTCACACCAAATATTTTCAATATTTCTTCAGAAATCTACCCTCTTTTTTTACAGTTTCCCTTCTAGGCCCCACATATATGCCTTCATTCTTGCAAATCAAACTCCAGTCCTCACCTAAAAGTAATATTCCCTGCTGAAAGCTGATTGTTAATCCTATTTTTAAGCTCTATAATAGCAGTTTTAGGTTGAATATAAATACATGCCGGCATAATCACCATCTCTTGCCATATCCCCTTATTACCATACATATGCCATTATTATCTTTTTTCCCTTTTGTATCACTACTGGAGCTCCTCTAGCAGTTAATATAAGTACTCATCCTCTCTTCCTTTTTCCCTGAAAGTCTGCAGAATAGCCATTCTGAAATCCTTTATCACATTCACCCACTCACTTCTTTCCAAATGTGTCTTCTGCAACACTGCTGTTTGCAATCTTCATTTATTACTATAATTAAGTATTTTTCCTTTTTGTCTTTACCTGTTAGACCATTCACTTTCCAATATAATATAGAAAGTGTCGCCATTATGGTAACAATCATTATTCTCATCTATTATATATGGAGGCTATTTTAAATGCATTTTCCAGCTTTTGTGATACACACACCCAGTAATGTTTGGCAGGTTAATCCTCTATACATTTTTTTATCATCAGCATTGGAACCAATGTCACATTTTACAAGACTTTTTGTTTTAATAAAAACCCGCCAACAAAAAACAACTCTCCATAACCTGTTAAATTAATATATACACACATAACTATGTATATCTTCAAATAAAGTTTAATCCTCCTAATAGAAAAACATTTGTGCCAAATAGACAGCTGCTAACACAAACCCTAACTAACCTGAAAATGAGGTTATCCATGCTAAGATGCAAGTTATTGCCTGTGGTTCTGCGTACACTAACTGGAGTTTTTTTTTTTTCTTACCTTTATTTCCTCCCCCCCAGATATGAAAACAGCTTGCATGCTTTCAGAAATCATTAACTTTTAGCCTTGAAGAAACCAGTGTTCTGTCTTTTATTATCCTATTATCAGCCTGTCTGCATGGAAACATAAGAGAAAAAAAAATATATATATAGTCCTTGTGAAGATAGGTGATGGCTGCCAGCTTAGCCAGATATAATTATTTGCAAATATTAATGTAAGCACCAGACTAGAGGCTTGTTCTCTTAAATGTGAAAAGACTGCATTGGATATTGAACTGCAAAAATGTAACAGTGCACTCTGCTGTAAAAAAAAAAACTAAGTCAAGCATTTCATGACTGCCTTTGATGTCAAAATTCGGAGCCAATATTTCTAGAGGGAGGCATCCTGCCTATTGTTTTAAGACCAACGTTAATGGCTAGAATTTGCAAGTATAAATGTCCTTTATTGCTCTGGTTTCTGACCAGGTGTAAAGAATGTAAATGTAGTTACTGTTAGCCTGGGAACACCAGAGAAGTGTGAAGAATGATGTCATGTGAAACAGCTCTGTGTTATCAATTTAAAGAGAGAGAATCAGAGAGCTCAGAGCATTTTTTGTCTTGAGAACATCCAACATCACCAGCACTGTTTTGTTCTTTTTGTAAGTTTATTTTAGAACTGTGTTTTCTCTTAGATATAGCTAGGAAAATAGGAAGATTGGACTAGTTTTTTTTTCTGTGATGTCAGAACTTTTGCTACTGTATTATTTTACGTGTTTCTCTATGATCTCTGAACTCTTGACTATCACTGTGTAGTAAGAAGTATTGTCTTGTGTTTTTATTATTTATTATTAAATATTCTTAAACCTTTCAGCTCTGGCTGTTTTAAGTTCTAGTGTTCATTACATGTATATAGTGGTACTGTACCAAGTCACTCTAATAAGCCTTGACTGTTCAGTCACACTTACCATTTGGATAATAATATTGCACAGTAATAATTGGACACTTTTTTAAGGGCCTTTGAGTAGCTGATAAATATTAGTGGGTGGTGGCAACTGGTACTACCTTTTAGACTGGGCAGGAAAGGGGCACAGCTGGAGAACCTGTAACAGCCTTCCCCAGGAGTGTTGGTGTGGTTGTATATAACTCTTATCTCAAAGTGTGTGTGTGTGTGTCTGTGTGTGTGTGTGTGTGTGTGTGTGTGTGTGTGTGTGTGTGTGTGTCTGTGTGTGTGTCAGTTACTTGGGAAGGGACAAGAAGCACTGGTTGGAGAGAGAGGGTGCTGGAGGTTTTAGCTTGCGCACTAGGTTGAGATCTGGACCCTACAGCTGTGCCAGTGGGAAGTCTTACTGGGAACCTGGAGAGAAAGGGAGAGACCAGCCCCAGGCTGACTGTGATCTCTTAGTGCTCTTAAGGGAAATTTTACTTTACTGTGTGTGTATTTATTATCCTTTCCCTATATTGATGCCCCTCACTGGTGTTAGTGGTGAGGAGTGAGGCTCCTTGACTGCTGGGCTAGTGCACGGGCATCGCATATTGACTGGTGGCAGTGGTGGGATATCCACACCACATATTGTTTGGCAGTGATGGGATATCCACACTACATATTAATTGGTTGGCAAATACTAATTGGCTTGTAGTGGTGTGGGTTCTTGTAGCTTGTGTACAGTGATAACTGAAGGTGTTTTGTACTCTAAATCAGCCACACAGTGATCACAATTGTTTTATTTCTTGTGTTAGCTTAGTTAGTAAGGGAGAGCAGGCAGCATGTCAGCAGAGGAGTATGGAAAGCTGACAAGGAGGCAGCTGGCTGAGATGTGCCAGGCTAGGGGACTGGTGCATGGAAACCTGACTAAGGCAGACCTGATTGCAGCCTTGGTCACAGCTGCATCAGAAAACAGCAACCAGGAGGACGATCAAACAGGCACTGGAGATGTACCACCCTCAGAGAATGGACAGCTCAGCCTTTCTGCAGAGGACTTAAAAATCCAACTGGAGCTAAAGAGACTTGAGTTGGAGGCCAGGCATTTGGAAATAAAAGCAGCTGAGAGACAGATGTCTGCAGGCTGAGGAGAATAAGAAACTGCTATGCCTGGAAGCTGAGGAAAAGAAGAGGCAGAGGCAGCATGAGAAGGAGATGCTGAATCTTTGCCAGAGTCATGGAGGTAATGGGAAAGGGGAGTAGCTGGACTCCAGAAGCACAAAAGGTCAGTAAATTTCTTCTACATTTTAAAGAGGGCGATAATTTTGATAGTTTCATTCATATGTTTGAGAGGGTATGCAAACAGTATGATGTTGACCAAAGACTCTGGGTACGGTTCCTGACCCCCTTACTCCATGGTACAGCTGTAACTGTGTTGTCTAAACTTGCTGATCGTGAATATTTTGATTATACTGCTGTTAAAAATCACTTGTTAGAATGTTTTAAGCTAACACCTGAAACGTATAGGAAAACGTTCCGTGAGCATAGACGCAAGGCAGATGAAAGTTTGTATGAATATGTTGCTGAACTGAGCACTTATTTTCATAGGTGGGTGAGTGAATGTCAGTCCCAGAAAAAGCCTCTGCAAGTAAGGCGTCTGCAGGGTCCTAAAACACTATTGTAAACCAAAAAAAATATGACCAGCAGACAGTGGAGACCAAAGTAAATATATAAAGTGTATCAACAGACCGGTTTCGGCTTGTATTTATCACAAAGCCTTTATCAATGTGAAAAAACATAAAAAATACACCCCATTTATAGTGTGTCATCAGTCCTAAAGCCAATCACAAATGTTCATTTAACCCAGATGCAAAGAGCCCTCCCAGTTTAATTATCCATTTTTTCTCCTTGACATTGAGCAATTCATGCCATCCAGTTTTATTTGGTTGCATCCCTGTAATTTTATCTATTATTGTAAATTGGAAGCTTGCAGTCTTGTGTATTACAGTGTGGTTGTATAGGGCGTTAGTGTCATGCTGGTTCCTAATTTCACTCATATGCTCAGAAATTCTGTGTCTCACCGCCCTGGACGTCTGTCCAACATAAAAGGCTGAAGATTGACACGTTGCTAAATAAACAACCCATTCCGAGCTACAGTTGGCGAAAAAAAGAATCTCGAATACCACGCTAGTATTCTTGCTACTAAAGCACATAGTTTTCAGCATTCTACAACAGTGCCTACAATGTCCACATGGGTGTCTCCCCTTAAACCCTCCTTCGATGGTGCTTTGTTTTTTCTCACTAGACATATGACAACTGTGTTTGTAGTGATTAAAATATGATGCTAAATTTTTCCCATTTCTGTATGAGAAACTACACCTATCCCCAAGAACCTCTGATAGTTTATTTTCTGCCATAAGAATATTCCAATTCCGACTTACACTATCAATAAGTAATCCTGTATTCCACCCATATGTGGTCACAAACCTAAGTTTTGTTGTAATGTCAGAATCCTTCTGTTTATATTGCAAGAGTTCATCCCTGTTAATCTGACTGACCACATTTAGTGCTTGTGTGGTATGTCCTGTTGGGTAACCTCTTTCCTTGAACCTGTTGGTTAGGTCATCTTGGAAATGCGAATATGTATCTTGAGCTGAGCATATACGCTTTACCCTCATATATTGTGATTTAGGGATATTTTTGCATATATGAAGAGGATGATAACTGGAGGCATGGAGCAGAGAGTTATATTCGGGGAATTTTCTGTATACTTCAGTGGTGAGAGTATTATCCGGGGCCCTGAGGACCATTACATCCAGAAAAGTAATCCTATTCTGGTAGCAATTCACCGTAAATTCAATCCCCCACTTATTTTCATTAAAATATTCAACAAATTCCCCAAGATATTCCTCATCTGACCTCCATACCATCCAGAAATCATCCAGATAACTTCTCCAAATATCAATTTGATCAATACATAGATTATGAGATTGATCATACAAAATTTGTCCCTCAATATACGCCATAAAGATATCCGCATATATGGGGGCAAACGAGGCACCCATTACTGTCCCTTTGATCTGTAAGTAACATGCCCCACGATAGAAAAACACAGCTTTAGTTAATACATGCACAGCCAGACCAAGAAGAAGAGTAATAAAACCTGGTCGGTACAATTCTGACCTATATAGCCAGTATTCTAGGGCCTCAAGCCCTGCCCAGCGTGGAATATTCATGTATAAAGCTTTAACATCTAGTGTACAAAGCCACCAACCAGGTTCAAGTTGCATTTCTGAGATGACCTGTAAAAATTCTGTGGTATCCTTAAGTCTGGATCTAACCCACACAAGCAAAGGTTTCAAATACTTGGTCAAATATTGTGACAAAGGCTCCATCAAAGAGCCCCTTCCAGAGACAATCAGTCTACCAGGAGGGCAATATAACTTTTTGTGAATTTTAGGCAGGAAATAAATATATTGGTCCCTGGGGTCTACAATTGTGAGTTGTTTTTTAGTCCTATCAGTAATGATTCCTTCCTCCACAGCTAATGTGAGGAAGTCATCAATTTGTTTTTGAAAAAACTTTGTGGGACTGTAATCCAATTTTAGATGGTACCTATGATCTTCCAATTGTTTATTTGCTTCCAAGTTGTATTGATCCCAATTTTGTACAACCACAGCTCCTCCTTTGTTTGCCCTTAGAATCACAATATTATGATTTTCAGCCAACTTAGAGATAACTGACATCTCCTGTTTAGTAACATTTACTGGACTTAACTTGAAAGGAACCAGTTTGAAAATGCAAATCCTTTAAAGTAGAATTTTTGAATGATAATACATTGTGATTCATGGGCGGAACAAAAGAGGACTTGTGGTATCTAAACTGATCAACATCACATGATTCTGCATCCAACTGAAAAAATAATCTCAAATTGGGAATTCGACAGAAATCAACAACATCTTTTGCAAAAGATTCTTCAGATACAAAAAACCCGGGAATGTATGTTAAACCTTTATTTAGGATGTTCCTCTCTACAGAGGAGGGGGGATAGAAAGAAATATTTAACACATTATCATTTTTTACTTCTGTACAAATTTGCGAAGCAAACCCTCTATGTTTTCTACATTTCCTATGCTTCCTACCCCCCCCCCCTTTCTGGGTTTAACTGCATAGAATCATTGGAATTCTACGTTTCTGTACTGGTGAGCCTGTGGAAGAGAGGGTCTCATTATCCAGCCCTGAAGAGGAGTCATCCCCTGAAGTATCTGATATCCCAGTTCTCTTAAGGATAGACCTTGGGCGTTTTCTACTAGTGGGATATTTATTGGTAAATCTAACATGTTTCCTCTTTATTTCTGGAAAAGTGGTCCCCTTGTTCATAGTCCAAAACATCCTTAAGGAATTTTTTTCTTTTTCCTGTCTCACAGCTGAGTTTCCAGATTGGTCAATTCCATGTTTAGTTTATTGAGACAAACTGAATAATTTTGTTGTCCCTCAAATTCTTTAATACGTCCAGTAATCTCATTGATGGCACCCATTTCAGTATCAATGGTTCTGTCATAGAATCCACATAAAATTTCTACAAAATGCATAGTAGCTATTTGTTGGGCTTCCTTCCATTGCTGATAAAGCAATTCATCTGGGCTGCTGACCA
This sequence comes from Protopterus annectens, assembly GCF_019279795.1. NCBI lineage: Eukaryota > Metazoa > Chordata > Ceratodontiformes > Protopteridae > Protopterus > Protopterus annectens. The sequence continues at coordinate 1,749,058,749 of NC_056728.1, read as the reverse complement.
TAGGCTGAACCCTAACTCTCAAGCCCCTGGGTGTTATTCCTTTAGCCATATAGGCTTTAAATAGCTTATAATGCCACACATTATTCCTCATTGATCTCATATGTTCTGTTAGTGTGGCAAAAAGCCCTTCACAAGTATCATTAATTTTAACACCAGCCACTCCCTGCTCTGATCCTAGTTCATTCCCTATACCAAAAACAGATAGGTCATCCCTATCCGAAGACAACCCCTTAATTAAATTAGAAATTTTGACCATTCATATATGGGGGGCAATATCAAACCTGGTATAATAAATTGACATGGACCAGCCTATAGAGAAAATTATTTTATGACATTAATGCCTTAATAAAGACATATATATTGAACCTTACTGTGTCCATTAATTAGTTCCAGTTTGAGTCCACTATTTGTATCAAAAACTTAACTTTGAGACTTAATTTTATACTTTATAATAAGTCGATCAATATATAGGGACAATGTCAAACCTGGTTAAAAAATATTGGACAATAACAGCCTAGGTTCAAATAAACACACTGAAATAATCAGTTAAAATTCCAACTCCAAAGTTAACTGTGCCCATTGTTTCCAGTTTGAGCCCCCCATTGAAACCATACATATACATTCACTCTTCCCCTTCCCATAGGATGGGATAAATCAAAAGGTATTCAAAATTACTACATTGGTATATTCGGAATAATCCGGTCAGAACTAAGGTAGTATAACAAATAATGATTCAGCAAGGCTAGGGCCAGTGGCACCAGAAAAAATGTGGAAGAATTAAATATAAAAAAGGACTACTAGATCCCAAAGAACATAAATGGCCCAGAACCAAATTGAAACCACTAGTGTGCACCCAATAATCAAAATCAAGGGTGCCAACAATGCCCCATATATTGCAAGGCCTGGCCCATAAAGGGTACTAATAAAAATTTTTGTTATAAATGTTGTTAACCCAAAAAGGGTATATTAAGATGAAACTTAGACAACATTCAGTATTAATCTGCATAAACACTCCACTATTATGTATCTCTAACCTAACTATACTAGGGAACCCCAGAACAAAAAACATACTATTTTTACAACATTGCAACTATATTAATATAAGTTATAAGTAATACTTCACATTGATTCTTTGATAGAAAACCAACAAACTACACTCCAATGTAGCACTTATGATGTTATTTAACCAAAATTGGAGCACATGTAAAATATACACTTAACGCTCCATAGGCAAATTGCTTTTTTCAATGTATATAACACTCATGTGTACAGCCTAGTCGTAGAATTGCCCCATTAGTCTTTTACATTTGCTGAAAAATGTTGTTAAATATGTAGTCCAAGCCTTGACCACACTGCTCATATCTTAAGACAATCAAAAATACTGTATGTGAAAGGTACACCATTTAAATTGCCTAATAAATGCCCCCTTGTTGGGACAACTCATTAAGGCTTTTTGGTTCAAAATAAAGACATAATTTTAAGCGCCATGGTGAATCATTAATGAAATTATAAAGTTAAGCCCCACCAATGTGTATATAAACCTAATACAGTTATAAGATGTACTAATACACATAGTCAGAGAAAAAACATGTAGGTATCATTGGTAAGGACCCATCCACGTAATGCTGGTAAAGTTATAAATGTTGAACAACTCCTAGTTCAAAAGCATAATATCCCTTGTTCAAAAGACACTAAATAAAAGCGCCCTTCATAAAACATATAGTTTAGTGTTTCCACAAGCGTTATTAAAGTTAACCTTTATTGTCCGGAAACTATTCACGTACAGAAAACCTTCATTAAGAAGGCCTAGTGCCCCGGAGTCAAAAACACTATGTAGAAACACCTCACACATGCCACTACAATTGTTATAGCAAAAAATACACACTTCATGAAGAAAACTTTAAGCGCAAAAATATATCATTAGTGAAATCCTGAAATTGAGCCCTACCAATATATGTATATCAAAGTGGTGGTGCTGCGGTAGCGTTGTCGCCTCACAGTAAGACGCTGTCCGGTTCGGTTCTCAGCTAGTGCGTCTTCTGCGTGGAGACATGCGTGAATGGGCGTACCTTCGTTGAAGGTTGTGCATCAGAGCTGGCAACTCGGCACGTAAAAATCTACTGCCAATCTTTAGCGGACCGGAGTTCCCGCTAACCGGGAAAAGCTGAAAGACACAACAACCCTATACAGTTATAGAGTATATTATTACACATTAACAAAGAAAAAACATATACACATTAATGATAAAATCTCTTCCACATTATAATGGTGAAGTTGCAAATGCTGAACATCTCCCATTACAGTAGCATAATATCCTTTGTTCAAAAAGATGATAAATAAATGCGCCCTTCTTTAAGATATACAGTTTAGTATTCCCACAAGCGTTACTTTTAATGTCCGGAGACTGTTCGCATATAGAAAACCTTCAATAAGAAGGCCTAGTATCCCGGAATCAAGACGCTGCATAGAAACATCTCACACAACAGGACATGAGGATCTGGTTAGCTGATAGACTTCAGATGAGTTGGGGAAGAAGGGAGACCTATACCTAGCAAGCAGGGCATCCCTGCACAGGAAATGGACCCCAGTACTGCTCATGAGTCTAAAGGAACCCATGGTGGGCAGCACAGACTGCCCCAACATAATCTGCTAGTAGCAGGGGAAGCCACTAGTCTAGGTACATGTCCAGGAGCTAGGGTTCAATGTTTTGAATGCAGCTAGTGAGGCCATGTGGCATACAGATGTCCATGGAGGCAGGGTGGGGAACAAAAGTTGAGAGAGCCAGTAAGTGGGGAAGGCAAAATGCCAATAGTAGGTTGTCTTGAGACAACAGGGGTACCAAACTACCATCCTGCAGATGTCCTGATAGGGAAGGATTTGGATGAGGCAATACCATGTGCTTATGCAGTTGCACGCAGTCAGGCTAGGAGACAAGCATGTGGGTCTGGGTAGCCTGGGGCAGACCCAGACAGCCTGCATACTTGCAGCTAGGACTGGTGATGTGGTTACTTCAGGGAGGGAGCTACTCTGTAGCAGTGAGACTGAATGTGAGCCACAGCTGCTTGTGGGTATTGATGTTTCCTTGGACAGAGTGACTGCAAAGGTAGAGGTGAGAAGTAGTACCCAGGTTGACATTGAGGCACCACTGTCAGAGAATGCCAGACCTCCTGTGGAAGGGGAGCTGGGAGGGTTACAAAGAGAGAGTTGAGACAGGCTCAGCATTCAGACCCTACATTGCAAGGTCTGAGGTAGGTAGCTAGGGAGGCACCTGATTCTCAAGGGAAGGGAGAATCTGTACATTGGGACAAAGGGTTACTGTACAGAGAGTGGACCCCTGAGGGAAGGCTAGAAGGTGAGAGAGTACAGCAGTTGGTAGTTCCTAGAGCCTACCATCTGGCGCTTCTAGCTATAGCCCATGATACTCTCTTTGTAGGTCATATGGGCATAAAACATACCAAGAGACGTATTATGCAGAAATTCTACTGGCCTGTAATTTCCAGAGATGTAACAGGGTACTGCAGGACCAGTGAGCAATGCCAAAAGGTACGCGAGGCAGGAGATAAGGTGAGAGCTCCTTTGATGGCTTTGCCTGTGATTGAGGAGCTATTTCAGAGGGTAGCTATGGATATTGTAGGGCCTCTGAGTACCCCATGTTCCACAGGGAAAAAGTATATCCTAGTGATAGTGGATTATGCTACACGATACCCTGAGGCAGTGGCTCTGTCCTCCATTGATGCAGAAAAGGTGGCAAGTGCTTTGTTAGAGATTTTCAGCAGGGTAGGTTTCCCAAAAAAATTCTGACTGACAGAGGTGCCAATTTCATGTCAGACCTGCTGGCTTGTCTGTGGAAGTACTGTGGGGTGAAGCACATGAAGACCACCCCCTACCATTCCCAGACTAATGGTGTTGTTGAGAGGTTAAACTCTACAATCAAGTCCATGCTACGGGCATTTACAGACCAGTTTAAGAGGGAGTGGGACAAATATTTGCCTCATCTGTTGTTTGCTTACAGAGAGATTCCCCACGAATCCACAGGAGTTTCACCCTTTGAGTTGTTGTATGGGCATAGGGTGAGGGGACCTCTAGATTTAATTTGTGATGAGTGAAAAAGTGAGCGAGAATCTCACAAAGAGTCTGTTGTGGCACATGTCCTAAACCTCAGAACAAGGCACAGGGAACTCATGGGCTTGACCCCAGGAGAACCTGGCAGAAGCCCAACCACAGAAAAAGGTGTGGTATGACAAGAATGCTCGATCTAGAGAGTATGCTGTTGGGCAATAGGTAATGGTTATCATTCCTGTCAGACACAACAAGCTGCAAGCAGCTTGAAGCAGCTTGGGAGGGACCCTAAGAGGTGGTAAGAAAGGTTAATGATGTTAACAACATGGTGGAACTGCTAGGCAGGGGCACAAATTGTACTATGTTAACATGATGAAACCTTACCATGACAGGGAGGCCCGTGTGCTTAGCATTTGCAGTGGATTGCAGGAGGAGTATGAGGGAGATCTGGTGGCTGATCTCCTCAATGAGGCCTGGACTGACACCTCAGTGGAAGGGGTAGCAATGTCCCAGCTATCTCCTACCCAAGTTCGAGAAATCAGAGCAGCGTTACAGGTGTTTGGGGACATGTTCACTGGGAAACCAGGGTGCACCACCTGGTGCAGCACCAGGTGGATACAGGACCCCAAAGGCCTATTAGGCAGGCCCCTTATAGGGTGCCTGAGAGAGTCAAACAGACTCTGAAGGAGGAGATACAGTAGATGTTGGAACTAGGGGTGATTCAAGAGCCCAACAGTCCCTGGGCCTCCCCAGTGGTGCTGGTGCCAAAGAAGGATGGCAGCACCAGGTTCTGTGTGGACTACAGGAAATTAAATAGCCACACAGAGTCAAATGCTTACCCCACGCCTAGGACAGATGAGGCCCTAGAGCAGCTGGGTGGGGCTAAGTATCTTACGACCATTGATTTTACCAAGGGTTACTGGCAGGTGCCCTTGACTCCCTGTGCTATTGAGAAGTCAGCCTTTGTGACTCCTTTTGGCTTGTACGAGTTCACAAAGATGTCATTTGGGATGAAAAATGCCCCAGCAACTTTCCAGAGGCTGGTAGATCATATCCTAGCAGGAGCAAGAGGGTTTGCCCTTGCTTACCTGGATGGTGGACATCTACAGCCATTCCTGGCAAGAGCACCTTTAGCATGTCAGGGAGATGCTGGGCAGACTACAGACAGCAGGGATGACCATTAAGCCCAACAAATGTCAGGTGGGTATGGCAGAGGTCTCCTACCTGGGACACAGAGTGGGGAGTGGTAAGATCAGGCCAGAACCTGCCAAAGTGGAAGCCATTCACACATGACCTACACCTGTGACCAAAAAGCAGATGAGGGCATTCTTATGGACAGCAGGGTACTAGAGAAAGTTTGTCCCCAGTTATAGTACCCTAGCTGCTCCCTCACAGACCTTACAAGGTAGAACAGGCCAGATAAAGTAGTGTGGACCACAGCATGTAAGGAAGCTTTAGGAGGACCCCCTGTGTTAGCCAGTCCAGATTACAGCAAATAATTTGTTGTGCAGGTGGATGCTTTAAACCATGGGGTGGGGGCTATACTTAGCCAGATTTCTTCAGAGGGAGAAGAGCATCCAATGATTTATCTCAGTCGTAGGCTCCAACCCAGGGAGGAATGCTATATAGCTGTAGAAAAGAAATGTCTAGCCACAGTGTGGGCACTGCAGAAACTTCAGCCTTATTTGTATGGAAGAAAATTCACTGTAGTGACAGATCACAACCCCTTAACATGGTTACACAGAGCCAGCCAGCAAAATGCCAAGTGGCTAAGATGGAGCCTAGGGTTGCAAGCATATATGTCAGTGCAGCACCACAGTGGGATTAGCAATGCCAACACAGATGGGCTCTCAAGACGGGTAATGGGGTAAGATATACTTAGATAGACCTAATTCTCTCAAGCAGCGTTTCTCAAGGGTCACTTGAAAAACTAGCTTGAGTTCTTCGGGGGGGGGGGGGGTGTGTGAAGATAGGTGAAGGCTGCCAGCCTACCCAGATAGAATTCTGTAGATAATTCTGTCATTTGTAAATATTAATGTAAGCCACAGGCTTGTTCTCTTAAATGTGAAAAGACTGCATTGGATATTGAACTGCAAAAATGTAACAACAGTGCACTCTGCTATAAAAAAAACTAAGTCAAGCATTTCATGACTGTCTTTGATGTCAAAATTCGGAGCTGGTATGTCTAGAGGGAGGCATCCTGCCTATTGTTTTAAGACCACAGTTAATGGCTAGAATTTGCATGTACAAATGTCCTTTATTGCTCTGGTTCCTGACCAGGTGTAAAGAATGTAAATGTAGTTTCTGTTAGCCTGGGAACACCAGAGAAGTGTGAAGAATGATGTCATGTGAAGCAGCTCTGTTATCAATTTAAAGAGACAGAGAACTCAAAGCATTTTCTGTCTTGAGAACATCCAACATCAGCAGCATTGCTTTGCTCTTTATGTAAGTTTATTTTAGAACTGTGTTTTCTCTTAGATATAGCTAGGAAAATAGGAAGATTAAACTAGTTTGTTTTTCTGTAATGTCAGAACATTTGCTATTGTATTATTTTAAGTGTTTCTCTGTGATCTCTGAACTCTTGACTAGCACTGGGTAGTAAGAAGTATTGTCTTGTGTTTTTATTATTTATTATTAAATATTCCTAAACATTTCAACTGCGGCTGTTTTATGTAGAGTTAATTTAAGCTCTAGAGTACATTGCATGTATATAGTGGTACTGTACCAAGTCACTCTAATAAGCCTTGACTGTTCAGTCACACTTACCATTTGGATAATAATATTGCACAGTAATAATTGGACAACCTTTTAAGGGCCTTTGAATAGCTGATAAATATTAGTGGGTGGTGGCAGCTAGTACTACCTTTCAGACTGGGCAGAAAAGGAGCACAGCTGAAGCACCTGTGCCAGCCCTCCCCAGGAGTGTCTGTGTGATTGCATATAACTCTTATCTCAAAATGTGTGTTTGCCAGCTACTTGGGCAGGGACATGAAGCACTGGCTGGACAGAGAGGGTGCTGGAGGTTTTAGCTTGCCCACTAGGGTGAGATCTGGATCCTATAGCTGTGCCAGTGGGGAGTCTTATTGGGGACCTGGAGAGAAAGAGAGAGACCAGCCCCAGACTGACTGTGATCTCTGTGTGCTCTTAAGGGAAATTGTACTTTACTGTGTGTGTATTTATTATCCTTTCCCTATATGGACGTCACTCACTGGTGTTAGTAGTGAGGATTGAGGTTCCTTGATTGCTGGGCCAGTACATGAGCATCACAGTCCTCTGTGCAGCCTGAAAGACAAACTGAAACATTTTTTGCTAAAGGAAGACTTTTCATTATATTTGGTGTTTTTGTATTTACTTGTTTCCACTTAAAATTTATTAAATTAAGCCAAGGGTCTTAATCCAGACATTCACTTATGCAAGAGTAAGATAAAACATATCAGCTCTACATATATTTTAATCTGTGTACTTTTACTCACCAGCTGGGGTGAATGGTTAGTGCCTCTGTTAAGTAGTTATTTTATGGTGTTGATGAAGTGGGAGTTAAATATTTTTTAAATTTTATTTTGCGGTGATTGTGAAGGTGTCTGAAAATTTGGAGATTTTCCTGTGTTTTAACATGCAATGTTTTCCTTGCTTTATTCCTATCTTGCATTCATTTTTTTTTGCAGATAGCTGGGGGGAGGGGCAGTGTTTAGTTGACCCTCTTGTGGATGCCAGTTTGTTTGGAACATTGAGGAAGGTAGTATTAAATAGGTGGACTGCATCATCTAGGGTAATGCTGTGACAGTATTCCAGTTTAAGAATGGTTGAGAAAGTTTCTTTATTAAAGATTCTTATATTTTACACTTCTTTAAATAATATTTATTGGGTTGAGGGTCTGTGTGTCTAAAGGGCAAAGACTGGTAGACAATCACCAAATGTATTACAGCAATTTATATATATGGAACAGAATGGAGCTATGTCTCACTATATGTAAATACAGTAATATGTTAAATGTTGAATAATGACAATAACGATGAGCTTAAAAATAAAAAAATATATATGGACATTTTGTTAGCGCAATCACTTAAGCAGAAGTTTTTTAATGGAATGTGTGAAGAAACCAAAGTACTTAGGGAATCCCACACAAACTTAGGGAAAACATGCAGACTGTACACAAGCATTGAGCAGACAGACATCCGTCTTAAACTTTGGACCCTGAAGGTGTGAGGAACTGATTGTGTCACAAAGCAACCATGTTGCCCATGGCAACTATATAATCAGGTCCCACCAGTCCTCAGACTGTTACCTGAATTCTGGAGTTGTGACTGTGGATTGTTGGGTGGGAGGGCCTGCTAGATCCTATTCAACCTGCTTTTGCTAGCCAGTCTTCTATGAGAAATGGAAATGGAATCCTGAAGAGGCCAGTCTCCAGCTCCAGGTTATATACCAAACTATGGTAACATGATCTATGGGACGAATACAGGTAGTCTTTTGGTTTCAGGCATTTACCAACTGGCTAATGAGGGTTAAAGTGCTGTGTCTATACCATTGGATGAACTCCACAAATGGAATCTAGGGTGCATTTCCTTTAAGCCTCTCACTGCTAGCCACACTGGAGGACAGGCATGAATCTGAACCCTTGCTAATCAAGGATGAAGACTTAATACACAGGGACCATGAGGCAATCTTACAAATGGACTGACCTCCTGGAAGGTATGGCCATTGTCTGCTGTTCATTTCCTGGTTCCTTTGATATGGGTCCAGTAAAGACCTGGGGTTGTGTGACAAACCTTCCAGTCAATCCCTGAGCTGCACACTTAAAACCAATGCCTTTCTCTGGGTAATGAGAAAGGCTAGAAACCTCACTTGTCTGAGGCTGACCAGATTAAATTATTGCCATATATGACAGTGGCTCATGTTGCACTCCTTTCCCAACCAGGTGAAATTGTGCCAGTATTAGCCTTAACTCACTTTCTAAAGTCAATCAAAACAATAGCTGAAAATCACCAAAAATGGAATACAAGTGGCTGCTTTGAACAGTCCCACAGTCTTTTGGATAACAGTAGGTCTGAGCACTAAAATACATTTAAAAATGTTGCTAAGCTATAGACAGGTCTAAAAATAAATACTACAGAAGTCTGAAAGAAATAAAAACACCAAATGCAAGACCAATGCACTCTGGCAGCACAAAAACCCAATGTTCCAGTACTGGAAATAGAAAAGTCTTTATTATTTATTTATTTTATTTTACATTTGTTAACCAGGATAGTCCGACTGGATACATGTCCATTTTCAGCGGAGGCCTGGGAAGAAAAGCTCCAAGGTAAAACATACAGTAAAAATCACAAAATGATTAAACAGTTTACAGGCTCCAGTTGAGCAAGCAGTTAATATAATCATACATTTTTAAAACAGTGTTGACAAATTGACTAGGCAATGTAACATGATTACAGACTATAGAGGAGGATCTAGTCAGGTTTTGAACAAGGACATAGCCAGTGAGTTTTAAAGTATAGCTTGAGACTTTTTTTGAACTGAGTAAGAGAGGGTTCAAGAGTAAGATCAGCAGGAAGAGTTCCAAGTTTTGCCAACAGAGTTAGCAAACAGAGAGTCCCCAGCAGAGCTGTTGATTTTGGAAGTTTGATCCAGTAGTTTATTAGAAGAGCAAAGTGACCTTAGGTTGCTCTAAGGGTTGATGATATTTTTAAGTGCAAGTTTATTATCAGGGTGGCTGAGAACTTTATGGGCAATTATAAGCTGGTTGTACTGAAGTAGGCTGGCCATTCTAGCCACCCCAGAAGATTTGGTTTGTGACAGTGGTGGGTCCTATAGGCCGTGTCTGTTGCAAATCTAGCAATATAGTTATAACAGCTGGAGAGTTTGCATGATTACAGACTATAGAGAAGGATCTAGTCAGGTTTTGAACAAGGACATAGCCAGTGAGTTTTAAAGTATAGCTTGAGACTTTTTTTGAACTGAGTAAGATAGGGTTCAAGAGTAAGATCAGCAGGAAAAGAGTTCCAAGTTCTGCCAACAGAGTTAGCAAACAGAGAGTCCTCAGCAGAGTTATTGATTTTGGAAGTTTGATCCAGTAGTTTATTAGAAGAGCGAAGTGACCTCAGGTTGCTATAAGGGTTGATGATATTTTTAAGTGCAGGTGTGTTATCAGGGTGGCTGAGAACTTTATGGGCAATTATAAGTTGGTTGTACTGAAGTAGGTTAGGCCATTCTAGCCATCCCAGAAGATTTAGGTTGTGACAGTGGTGGGTCCTATAGGCTGTGCCTGTTGCAAATCCAGCAATATAGTTATAACAGCTGGAGAGTTTGCTAAGAGTGAATTTGTTTAGATTAGTGAGTAGAGGGGAGGCATATAGAAGAGTGGAGAGTAGATGGGAATGAGCAATAGCAGTCCTAGCAAATGGGGTAAGGACAGGTTTGATCTTATAGAGGGAGCCAAGTTTTTTGTTAATGGTTTTGATAGTTTGATTGACATGGATATCAAATTTGAGAATGTTGTCTACTGTGACGCCTAACAGTTTGGTTTGTGCATCTGGGGAGATAATGTACCATTATTAGATTTTATGGTAATGAGTAGTAAGGAAGACTTACAAGTGGGGGAGAAAAGAAGCAACTTTGTTTTGTTAGGGTTTAATACCAGCTGACGGTTAGCGAGCCAGTTTTCAACTATATTGAAAGTATTCTGGGTTAATGTCATTAAATCTGTCGGGGAGGTGGCTGAACAAATCAAGGTGGAGTCATCCGCATATTGGATACAGGTGGCATTTGGGATGACAGTGGGAAGGTCATTAATAAAGAGAGAGAAAAGAAGTGGTCCTAGTATGGAGCCCTGGGGACACCTAGGGTGATGGGAACACGTGTTGATAGTGTGTCCCGCCATAGGATGGCTTGTTGTCTACCACACAGTTAAGACTGGAATCACTGAAGCACATGGCTATTTAGTGAGAATGCCTTAAGGGTGTGCATGAGTATTTGGTGGTTGACCATATCAAAGGCCTTAGAGAGATCTAAAAGGAGGGCTGAGGAAAGCTTGCTATTATTTTGGTTATGGTTTATGGTGTAAGAGAAGGATAGGAGGGCTGAGGTGGTACTGTGGTGTGGCCTAAAACCATGCTAAGAGTTTGCCAACAGCTTATTCTGGGTAAGATAATGCATACTTTTTTATGGACACACTTCTCCATAATTTTAGACAATGGTGACAGAATAGCTATGGGTCTAAAGTTTGACAGTTCGAAGGAGCTGCCCCTTTTATGGAGTGGTATTACATGAGATATTTTCCAAATGGAGGGGACGATGGCTTCAGATAAGGGTCTGTTGATTATGATGGAGATGGGATATGCTATGGCATCTGCTGATTTTTGCAGATACTCTGGTGGGAGGAGATCAGCTGCTAGAGTAGTTGGTTTTAATTTCTTAATTAGAGATCTGATAAGTGATGTAGAAATAGGCTGAAAGCTAAAGGAGAGTGGGGTATTGGCTGTGGCAGAATTTGGGTTGGAGCAGTTGGGTGCCAGTTGGCTGGCTAGGGATTGGACAGTCTCTGTGAAGAAACTATTGAAGGCATTTGCAATATTCTCTGGGAATTTATGGTTGGAAGCTGATGGGGTAGGAGTGGAGGACTGTCCTGGGTGAAGAAGTTTGTTTATTCCTGCCCAAAACTTTTGAGGTTTGTTGTGATGTTTTTGTTGAAGATGGTAGTAGAAGTTTTTTTTTTTTGTCTAGTATATTACATTTTTTTGTGAGATTCCTTAGCTGTCAGTATCTGAGTTGATCTAGTGGGTCTTTTGGGGCACGCCATTTGTCCCATGCCTCATTTCTAGCTATGATTTTATATTTGGTCTCTTTTGAGAGCCATGCGGCAGTTTTTGTTTTGGCTCTAATGGAGCGAACAGGAGTGTGAGAATCTAGAAGAGTAAGGAATATGGAATTAAAGTATGCTACAGCAATTGGTGGAGTTGAAGTTCTTATTACTTCTGACGGTTTTAAAGGAGGTCTGGTGGGGGTTGTCTACCTTGTGCTTGAAAATGTACGTAAGTCAGTGGTCACTTAGGTCATCTGGGAGGGTCCCTGACTTATACATATAAGGGTGGCTGTTGATAAGTATCCAATCTAGGATACTGTCTTTGTTATTGGGTTTGCCTATCCTGGCGGGGGAGGATATGAGCTGCGTAAAACCATGTAGGTTGACATGGGTTGTAGGAGATTCCAAAGAACAGGTGTTCCAATCAACATTAAAATCTCCAAGCACCATAGTTTCTTGGGGGTAGGTACTGGATAACCAGTGGAGTATGTCCTCTAGGGTGTTTGTATTATTACCTGGAGGAATCTAAATGCAGACAATGTTTATGCATTTGTTATTGTTAATCTGTAGTTTGGTAATAATAATGTATGCATTATTAAACTGGGGTGGTTGTAGGGAGACCGTAGTAATATCGAGTGTATTTTTATAGAGTACAGCTACCCCACCACCCTTCCTAGTAGTACAATCTAATCTAAGTATGTCGCACCCTGGTGGTATTACCTCATTATCTTTAGTTACCAGTTTTAGCCAGGTCTCCGTAAGACATAATATATCGGGGGAGTAAACTGCTAAGACGGCATGCAGATTATGGACCTTATTGTTTATGCTTCTGATATTTAGTTGGCAGGTCAGGAGAGAATTAGGAGGCCTATTAGCCAGTGTTATGTTAGAAGGAATATTAGTTTGGGAACTGGAATCAACAGGTGGGGATTGGCCAGCATTTGGGTGGATGTCTCCATCCATTGTCAGGCTGTACTGTAAACTAACTATGAGTTTCATAATTTTGTTTATACATATTTAAACAATAAACATACCCCACAGCACATAACAATTAAAAAATGCCGGAGGACTGGGACTAAAAAAATTGCAGCAATCTGCACCTTCTTTGTTTATAACAAATTATTCAGAATCATATTCCTGCTAAGAAGCATCATTAAGGGAAAAAAAAGAATCCAGGGCATACCTCTCAACCTCCTATGGCAAGAAATCTGGACAAAGTCTAAAATAATCAGGGAACAAAGGCCCAAAAATAGGGACAGACTTTAAGTATTGCTCTTATAAACTTAGAAAGTTGCTAAAATAACAGGATTTGTGTCAGCAAGCATTTTCTGAAGAATATGAAGTCTCAAATGAGCATGAAACTCAAATGTATGTCATTATTTAGTGACTCCAATCCTCAGTGATTTGCCAGAAAACAACAGATTTTATGAGGAACAGACCAAAATATGAGGGAAAAATCTGGACATTCTACTAAAATCTGGACAGCTGAGAGGCATGATCAAGTGATGAACTAAAATAATGCCTACTTTTCAACAATGAGAGAGGGATGAGCAAGAAATAACATACATGAAAATTGTAACAGAAACAACTTTAGTCAAATATTAATATCGTGGGTCTTTTACATGATTTAACAGCACCAAGAAGAGAAGTGAAAAGTTGTAATACCCTCCATGACTAATACATGACCCGCATAACAGGATAACAAAATCAGTCACTCACTCACAAGATTCCACTGTCTTTAGTTAGCTATATCTATTGATATTTCATTTCAGGTACTAAAAATTATGTAATAAAATACTGGCACACCAAGACAGTAAAAGCAAATAAACATTTTAGAGCCAATGTAACCATGTGCAAAGAATGGCAACTTAAAATTGGAATTCTGATGATATACTTAAAAAAAAAAAAAAAAAAAAAAAAATCACATGCAAGAAAATTCTCAAGACAGATTTAAGGACTGAAAACTGCAATAGCAACCAAAGCGTTTGATCAAATGCAGAGCTTTGCACAACCTAACTAACTAGCCAACAAGATTTTACACTTATGAAAATTAAAGTTATGTACTCACCATAACTTTGTAAACAGAGATGCATAGTTATGGTGAATACATAACATTATCATCTGATGTTGTCCTTTCCATTCTTCCTCATCATGTGGGACACAGTCCCCAGCATGCCTCTCAACTGCACAGATTTTTGCAGAATGTCCAGATTTTTGCCTCATATTTTTTGTCTCTTTCTCAATAAAACAGTGGTTTTCTGGCAAATCATTGGCGATTCATTGAGGACTGAAGCCAGAAAATAATGATATACATTTGAGATTCAGACTTCACACCCTTCAGCAAAGGCATGCCAATGCAAAACCTGTTATTCTATGGACATTCTAAGCTTCTAAGATAAATATTTACAAATTGTCCATATTTTGTGGGTGTTTGGCCCCCTATTATTTAAGGCTTTGCCCAGATTTCCTGCTCTAAGAGTTTGAGAGGTATGGTCCCCAGCTAGCCTATGTGAATCTTGGGTGGCCCTCATGTAAGGATGGCCTGACAAACCAAAGACAGCTCTGTTTCTAGAGGTCAAAGCTAGTTTGTAATGAGCAATAAAGGTACGAGCATTATATAATGTAGCTGCTGCACAAATGTCATCAATGGAAGTTGTAGACCAGAAGGTAGAAGAAGTTGCCATTGACCTAGTGGAATGCACTTTAGTAGGCTTTGATAGGGTTATGGTAAATACATAACATTATTTATTTTATTTTTATTTTACATTTGTTGACCGGGATAGTCCGACTGGATATATGTCCATTTTCAGCAGAGGCCTGGGGAGAAAAGCTCCAAAGGTAAACATGTACAATCATTACAATGTCATGTCGAACAGGAGTAATCATAACATAATACAAATATAACACATTTTACAGTCTAGTTAAATTTATGGAAATATACCACTTATTCTAGTACATTTAAATTTGTACAGTATAACAATCTTCTAAACTGGCTTAACAAAGATATTTAAGTAGCACTTACAGACATAGGATAGATACATCAATATGCATAAAGATTTAGTCAGGCTTGGAACAGGGACATATCCATTCAGACTTGGAAATACTCCTTGAGAACTATTTTAAATTGAGATAGGGTGGTATCGAGGGTAATGTTAGCAGGAAGGGAATTCCAAATTTTGCCAGCAGAGTTGGCGAACAGGGAGTCACCAGCTGAGTTGTTGGATTTGATGGTTTGCACTAATAGTCTGTTAGATGACCACAGTGATCTGGAGTTGGAGTGGGGGTAGATGATGTTTTTCAGGGCAGGTGATTTATCTGGTTAGTTAAGTACTTTGTGAGCAACAATGAGTTGATTATACTGAATCTGCCTGGGTAGCTCCAGCCATTCAAGATAATTTAGATTTTTACAGTGATGCGTTCTTTAGGGTAGACCAGTTGCAAATCTAGCTATGTTATTATAGCAGCTTGAGAGTTTAGTAAGATCAGATTTATTTAGTTTGGCTAGTAAAGGGGAAGCATAGTAGAGTGCAAAAAGTAGATGGGAGCAGGCAATGGAGGTCCTAGCATATGGGGTAAGGAATGGCTTTATCCTATAAAGTGAGCCCAGTTTTCTGTTAATGGTTTTGATTGTTTTATTGACGTGCACATCAAACTTAAGACTGTTGTCTATAATAACTCCTAGCAGTTTTGTATGGACATCTGGAGAGATAATGGTACCGTTATTAGCCTTAATGGAGACAGATAACATTGTGGATCTTTGAGTGAGGGTGAAAAGTAGGAGCATTGTTTTATTAGGGTTTAGAATCAGACAGCGAGCGGCAAGCCAGTTCTCTACTAGGTTGAAAGTACTCTGAGTTACTGATAGCAGTTCTGTTTGCGAGGTGCCAGTGCAGCTCAAGGTTGAGTCGTCTGCATACTGACTGCAGATGGCTTCAGGACTTACAGTGTAGAGGTCATTGATAAAAATGGAAAACAGAAGTGGTCCCAAGATAGACCCTTGTGGGACACCTAGAGTGTTGGGTAGGAGGTTTGAGAGTTTGTTCTGTCATAAGACAGATTGTTGTCTATTGTGCAGGTAGGATTCAGACCATCGGAGAGGGTGATTACCTAGGGACATTGTTGACAGGGTGTTGATAAGAAGATGGTGGTTAGCCATGTCAAAAGCCTTTGACGGGGTCCAGGAAAAGGGCTGAAGATAGCTTGTTGTTGTTCCTGTTATAGTTTATTGCATTAGAGAAGGCGAGGAGAGCTGTGGTGGTACTATGATATGGTCTGAAGCCATGCTGGGAGCTAACCAGTAGGTTGTTTTGGGTTAGAAAGTTCATGAGTTGTTTATGGATGCATTTTTCCATTATTTTTGCCAGAGGTGATAAGATGGCTATGGGTCTATAATTGGATAACTCAGTAGAGTCACCACCTTTAAGGAGGAGTATGACACATGATATTTTCCAGATAGAGGGGACTGAGGCTTCTGATATGGACCGATTAATTAGAATGGAAACAGGGTACGCTATGGTATCAGCAGCTTTTTGCAAATATTCAGCTGGGAGAAGGTCTGTGGCTAGGGTAGTAGGTTTTAATTTTTTGAGTAGTGAATGAATGAAAGATGTAGAGACTGGTTGGAAGCTAAAGGAGGGTTGGGAGCTGGGGAGTGCTATCCAGTGGGTTAGAGGAGTTAAGGGATACTTGGCTTGCAAGGGCTTGGATGATTTCAGTAAAGAAATTATTAAAGGTGTTAGCAACATCATCTGGTAGTTTATCGGTAGAGGCTGAGGGAGGTGGAGTGGTGGTTTGACCTGGGTGCAGTAATTTATTTACCCCTGCCCAGAATTTTTGGGGGTTATTTTGGTTCCCTTGTTGAAGATGGAGGTAGTAGTTTTTTTATCTAAAAGAATAGCTTGTTTTGTCTCATCAACATTATCATCTGATGTTGTCCTTTCCATTCTTCCTCATCATGTGGGACAGAGTCCCCAGCTATGTGAATCTTGGGTCACTCTCTTAGAAGGATATTCAGGAAGACTAACAAACCAAAGGCAGCTCTGCTTCTATAGGTCAAATCTAGTTTGTAATGAGCAATAAAGGTATGATCATTAGACCAAGTAGCTGTTTTGCAAATGTCATCAATGGAAGTTCTAGACCAGAAGGTAGAATAAGTTGCCATTGACCTAACAGAATGTGCTTTAGGAGGCTTTGATGGGGAGAGGTCTTGTTGAGTATATACAAAAGAGATGGAATCAGTAATCCATTTGGCCAGGGTAACTTTAGAAACTGGTGAGCCTAGTCTGTTTGGTGAGAAAGAAATAAACAGCTGTTCTGATTTTCTGAAATCTCTTGTCCTGTGTAGATAAAAATAGTTGTCTATGTACATCAAAAAGACTTAGCAAGTACTCTCCCTCATTTGAAAAATTAGGGAACAAGACAGGTAAATGAATTGTTTGATTGATATTTGATTCAGACGCTACCTTTGGTAAGAAGGATGGATTGGTTCATAAAGTAACTCTGAAAAACAATGTAAGGGAATTTGAAATATAGAGCCTGGAGTTCAGAAATTCTCCTCACAGATGTAATAACTACTAGGAAAGCTATTTTCCAAGACAAGAATTTTAAATCAGATTTTGCAGATGGTTCAAAGGGTTGTTGGGGCAAAACCTTGAAGTATGACTGTTAGATCCTAAGGACGTGAAGGATCTTTCACTGGAGGTCTAAGTAAGAAGGTTCACTTTACAAAAGCCTTGCACAGTTTCAAAGAAGCTAAAGAGAAAGCTTTTTCTACTGAGTGAAAATTAGACATGGCTACTAATTGAGCTTTGATTATATTAAAATTAGCATCTTCCAGAAAAAATAGATGCTAAAAATTCCAGAACCTAAGATATAGGAGCAGTGAAAGGGTCAGTTTCCCTCTGAAGAGCCCAAATTTAAATATTTTCTATTTACTCCCATAGATCTTCCTTGTAGATGCTTCCTGGGAAGATATAAGTTATCTGAGAGGGGAGGAAAGACTGGGCTGTCTAGGTATCAATGGAACTGGAGAAACCATACAATTAGTTTGAGGCCTGGAATTTTGGGATGCTTCATCCCCGAGGGATGCAAGAGATGGTCTGGACTGGGATCCAATATCCATGGAAAATATTGAAGATGAGACCAAAGGAAGGAGAACCACAGCCGAACAGAAAAAAACAAACAATCAGTAAACATTAAAAGGAAAAACATATAGACCCAGCCAAGACAGATTTTCCAATGTGTGATTCCTTAAAACTTCTTGTATTAGAGGTAACGTGATATATGCAAATGACTGATATCCTTAAGGGGTCACTTGCATATATCCCATGTTACCTCTAATACAAGGGGTTTTGAAGAATTATACAGTGGAAGACCACTCATGAGGCATCAAAATGGACCAACTGAGTTTGTCTGCTAGTATGTTGGATTTCCTTGGTATGTGCATTGCCATAAGAAAGCAGTTGGAGGAGATTGCCCAGTGCCACACTCTCATTTCAACAAAGGGGGTAAGATCGGGATCCCCCCATTTGTTGATGTACCAGACCACAGAACATGTTGTCAGTGTGTATTGCAATAGTCCCTAGAGGGAGAACATCTTGAAAGGCCTGCAGTGCTAGTAGGACCACACTCATCTCTAGACCACTGATATGAGAATTGGTCTCTTGGGGGGGGGGGCATGCCTTGGACTGTCCTTAACAGAAAATGCCCCACCTCACCCTATTTGGGAAGTGTCCTTGGTAACCACGGCTACAGGAGGAGACAGAATAAAGGGACGGCCTGGACAAACTTTGTCCGATTGAATCCACCAATGAAGATAATTCTTGCAAACTAGAGTGATTTTGACTGGGAAGGACAGAGGATGACACAGAATAGACCAGTGAACAACTAGGCCCATTGGAAAACACATATGTAGAACCAGGCCATTGGAACTAAGGTTATGGCAGCTGTCACTGAACCTACAGCCTGAAAGACAAGTATGGCTGGAAGAGAAAGGTGAACAAGAATTTGTTGTACCTGAAATGTGACTGTGTACACACAATGTATAGGAATGGAGGCTATCTGAGTTACTGTGCTCAGCTGGGCACCTATAAAATCCAGACTCTGTACAGGCTGTAGATGAGGTTTGGGGGGGTGTTGACTAAAATGCCTAGTCCTTGACAAATCTGGAGTAAATAGTGCCTGGATTGCTCTAAGGGATGCTTGGTTGGAGCAGTGAGGAGCCATTTGTTTAGATATGGAAACACTTGGAATCCCAGCAGTCACAAGTGAGCTGCTACCACTGCCATACACTTGGCAAGCACCCTGGTGGCTCTGAACTGACAGTGACCATCTCCCAGCCAGAAGCACAGAAATCTCTGGGATCATCTCTTCATCTTTATGTGATATATACCTCCTGAAGATCGACTGAGCAGATTCAATTGTCTTTGTGTAAAAGGGCAGAATGGACTGAACTGTGACCACTCAGAACTTTGACTTCATAAACTGGTTCAGGTTGCTTAAATCCAAAACTGATCTCAAGTCCCCTCGTCTTCTTTGGCACTAAAAAGAATCCTGAGTAAGTCCTGAATCCTCTCTGGTCTGGTGGGACGTTCTGGATTACTCTTATTTAGCAGCTTTTGAATCTCCTGAGCTGCAGCTTCTCTCTGACAGGGTGGGGTATTGGGAAGCTTTCTGATTTTTTTTTGGGGGGGGGTCTGGAAAAATGGTATGAGATAACCTCTGGATATTAGATTTAGCACCCAAGAATCTTTTGTTATAGAAGACCAGATGTCTGGGTGCAAAGACAAGTGGCCCCTGACTGCATCCAGAGGTGGGCAGTTGGGCAACCCTTCAGGAGTGCTTACAGGGTCTATCCAAAAAGGAATCTCAGAAACCCTGGTTTTGCAGTCCTACACTGCTGCAAGAACTGAGTCTTCCATTCAAACTCCCCCTCTGTGTCTGGAGGAGTTGTCCCCATGTGAATTCTGGAAAGATCCCTGGGACTTATGGAAACAGATTTTCTTGCCTCTTCTTTGATTCTGGGAAAAGGATCGTTGTGGGGTAGAAAAGTGAATCCCTAAGGCAGACAGAGTCTTTCCATACTGTTCACTCTGGAAAGCATTTCTTTCACAGAAGGGCCAAATAAAGACATTCCATCAATGGAAGCACGGATGAAAGAAGACTTGAAGAGCTCAGCAAAGTTGCATAAACACAACCAGGAACGTCCCCTAACAGCTATGCCTGAACTGGCAACCTGTGGGGTACCCACCACAGCATGTGATGTTAACATCATGGATGAACTGGAGATGGATAACAGAGTGGCTAGCTGTGAAGAGGACCTCTTGTAGTTCTCCAAAGACATGGACTCCGAGAGAGATTTGGAAAATTTCTTGGTCAAATTCCACTGTAATCTAGTGAAGTAAACTAAATAATTCATGGACCTCAAGGCAAAGGTTGCTGAAGAAAATATGCATTGTCTAAACCTGTCCATAGCCCTGGACTCTCACTGTGTGTGGGGGGGGGGAGGACAGAGGATCTTTGCTCTGCTAGCTCCTTTTTATAGCTGCTGCCACAACTGTAGCATAAACAGAGACTCCTTTGCTCCAATCGTACCAAAATTTTGTCTGGGCATCGGGGAATTGGTTCAACAGAATCTGGTTCCTTCCATGCCTGGTGAGAGATTAAATGGATAAGCTCATCCACTGGGGGAGTCACCCAAGATTTAGATGGGCAAGAACCAAAAGCTTCCAGAAAAACTGACTCCTCTAGGGAGGGAGTATCTAAAGACCATCCACCATTTTGCTTAAGAATTTCCAGGCTGTCTCCAAATGAGAAGTCATCTGGTGGAGATCGAGCACCTTTCCCCTTCATCAAAGTCAGTATCTTCAGTGAGAGATTCTAGAGGGGAAGCTACGTGTCTCCTTTTGCACGTTCTCTTTTGGGGAACCTCTTCAGTGGGATGATTTAGAGAGATATCTGAAGAGAAGGTAACTTCCTCAATGGGGACTGTCTTGATGCTAGATGGTATAGGCTGTCCTTGTGGAGTAGGTCTGATAAGATCAGAGCTTGGACCTAAAGAGAGAAGGGATGTAGGATCCAAGGGTGAAAAAGTCATTTAATCTTTTGGTCAACAGAAAGCCATCTCCCACTACCTTGAAGGCAGATGGACCAGGAGATGCCGTTGCTGGCCGCACAGGAGCCGAAACCTCCAAAGCATCCAAGCCTCAACCCTGTCTGGATCCATGCCTCAAGGAGAAATTTGGACCCGAACTATCCAGCTCCAAAGCTCTGAAGTGCAAGGATGGCTCTAATAACATCTGAGTGGAACCCAGCCTCCCCCCTCCAGATCCAACGCTGATGCTCTGGCTCCAAGACTCATCACGATCCAACGGAATAGGAGCAGAACCAGTCAGAAAGGCCATTGGAGTTGAAGACCTAGCTGTGTTTGAAGACTACACTGAAACTTATGGGGCTCTTGGATCCGAAGGCTCCCAAAACAGGGAACAGACTGGAGAAGGAGAAATCTCTACATGAGAAGTGGATGGAAGACTCACGGATCTGCTGGGAGATGGAGCCGGAATAACCCCCATCTGAATCTGAGCTCTGAAGAATTTTCTCATCATCCTATCCAAGTCAGCCTCGGAAAGACTTCTGGAGGACCAGATGGACGAAGTTCTTAATTGTGACCTAGATTCTCTCCTCTGTGTTGTTTGGAGAAATGGAGAAAGGAGTCAAGGAGAGACTGGCTCAGCTGTGAACTCAGGTGAACAGGTTCGAGGACACTTTTTCAGTATAACAGCTGGAGCCATGGTTTATGGATCTGAGCGCTTTCTTTTAGGATCTGAAGAAGTTGGAGCCGGTGTTTTCTGAATTTTTTGTGGTGATTCCAAAGAAGCAGTAGTCAACGTCGAAGCCTTCAGAGAACAGGCAGGAGATCTCTTATGAGACTCCTTAGTCTCTGAAGAAGATTTAGTAGGTTTACTGGGGGTTTGAGCCCTGATGAAGAAGATGAAGAGGGAGACAGCATCCCATTCTCCATAAGGACTAACTTATTACATCAGTCAGACAGTGCTGTAGAATTAAAGGCAGCACAAATAGAACAGTTGGTATCAAGGTGTGCTGCTCCTAGGCAGTACATGCACTCTCTGTGGGCATCAGAATTAGGAATCTTCTGCCCACAGAAAGTGCTCTTTTTAAAGCCTGTTGGTTTCTTGGCCATAGCTTGAAAAACAAGAAAGAAAGAAAAAGGCACAGACTTTTTTTAGAATAGCAAACTGCCAGTCAGGGTAGACAAAATACTCTCTAAAGGGTAGAAAAGGTTAAAGGAAGAAAAAGATAAGTACCAGCTATAGTACTTTAGAGATTACCAAATGGCATGGAAAAGTTATAAAGGACATGATCGGGAAAGAACTCACGTGTTAGAAAAAAAAAGGAGCGGGAGGAGATAAAGGTAGTATAAAATATTGTAGATAAAGATAACTACTCACAAAAAAGCCCCTGCAAAAATACTATCCAATGTAGTGCTCAGAGAGGGATCTGCATCTGTGCAAGATGATGGCAAATGAGATCTGAGGTATTGTTAGCTGATTAAGGCAGGGTAGAGGGAGGATCTCAAGAGTTGGATCCGAAAGTATAATATATGTGGCCGAGTCACATCCAGTACCTACATGGTGAGGAAGAATGAAAAGTACAAAATTAGATTTTGCACTTGCAAACAGGAATTAATGCCATTTGCAGTAAAGTTAAAGCTAATTAATACAAAACAAAATAAAATAATATATAAGAAAGTTTCTGAATAACGCAAATGGATTACATCACAAAACAAAGGCTCCCAAATGCCAAGTCTCTCTACAATGTGTGCTGAGGAGCAGTTCAAGCTATCTGACATCTTGCCTGTCTACAACGACTTGTACTTAACATATAATCACATACTCAAAGGCAACATCCTGGAAAAGAAAGAGATGAGTTGGTCTACAATGTAAATATGAAGTACAAAGGTTGACTCAAACTTCAAACAGAAAAACAATGCAAACTAGGTAAAACAAAAAAACAACTAGCAATGTCAAGCAGTCCATAAAATTAATCAAACAACCATTTAATGAGCGCTTTCGAAGGAGTCAATGCCCCAACTTCTTCAGACAAAGCAAGAATAAAAAAACAACACCTTTATATACATATCAATCAACCAATGCTATTAATCGTTCAATTTATGCTTAATTGATACTTATTTACCATGTCTCACTTAAATTTAAAATTTGCACCAGTTTTTAAAAAGAAATACTTTAGTATAAAATTAATTTTAAAACCCAATAATTTTATATAAACAATTAGGCTGCATAGTGGATGTCAAAATACTCTCAACAGAACCTCACAGTGTGCAATATACAATATTATCTCTCAAAACTAAAATGTTGTAGATTTTTAAAAACATGTACATTAACATTTATAAAATATGCCAGGAATATATTTATATGTACGAAAAATTAATAATATATGTCATAATTAATGAGAATCATTCAATATATTCTTTTGTTTTAAACATAAATATGAAAGATATAAATATAAAATGTACTATACATAACAGATAGGCATTAATTCCTTATCATCTCTACCTAATAAGTGCTTTCAACTTTAAAATGCTTTTAAGGGAGGCAAATTCATTAAGGCCTGGTATAATATGGGCGGCAGTATGTATTTGCCACATTAACTCCCTTTCTTCGAGTTTAAGTTGCCAGGGGCCACTCCTTAATTCGCTTTCCACTTGATATATAACAATGTATTGAAACTTATGGGTAGGATTGTCAACTATATGCTTAGCTAATGCGTTAGTGATCTCTTTCTTGTTAATACAATATTGATGTTCGTAAATCCTTTGTTTTATTTTTCGTTCGGTCTTACCAACATAATACGATGGGCATGCTTCACAGCATGCCACATATACAACACCTTTAGATTCACAATTAAACTTACCCTTAATTGTATAGGTATTATCTCTTATGGTCACTTTGTTACCCATTTTAATAAACTTACATTGTTGACAAGAGCCACATTTTCACATTCCAATCCCAGTATTAATTTGTTTCTCTATTTTTTTATTTTCACGTAAACATTTCAAATTGGGCCTCTTCTATATGTAATTCTGGGATTATTGCCTAAGACTTTTTTCAGGCTGTTGTCATCCATAATAATTGCCCAATTTTTATTTAAAATTTCTCTAATTATCTTGTAATCCAGTGAGTAAGTAAACAAAGCTCAAACCCAAATTATAGGTTGAGCCTTCTGTACTCCCCCTTAGGTACTCAGGCATAACAGTTTCTTCCCTGTCATAACCTTTATGTAACAATGGTCTGAAATGACCTGAAGATCTTTTCATGTTTACTTCAAACATAATATTGCCTACAAAATTTTCTGGGTAGCCCCTTCTCATGAACATGGCTTTCAATAATTCACATTCCCTACCATAATCCACATCCTCTGAGACCATTCTAGCTGCCCTCACCATTTGTCCCTTCACTACTGCTTTTTTTCTGATGGTGAGGATGGCTGCTTGAAAAGTGTTAAAACGCATTAGAATGAGTAGGTTTCCTAAAGATTGTGGTTTTACACCTCTGATTAAGCCTTAAGCCTATCTTTGGCCACTTTAATGTCTAGGAAATTAATACTATCCAGGCCTACTAAATATGTGAACTCCAGGAAATCAGTCATTTCAGTGATACTTCTAATGTTTCTTCCCTGTCATAACCTTTATGTAACAATGGTCTGAAATGACCTGAAGATCTTTTCATGTTAACTTCAAAAATAATATTGTCTACAAAATTTTCTGGGTGCTTGAAAAGTGTAGAAATGCATTAGAATGCATTAGAATGCATTGAAGCCACTTTAACGAAGCTAATAGTGGTTAAGAAAAAGAAAATTAGCAGAGATACTAATGAGTATGCCAGTAATAAGGCTTACCCTTCTCACCCGAAGATTTCACAAATTTCCATTGATCCACATGGCTCATCTAACCAGTGCGATGACATCAACGCAGACGAAGTAGATTAGATAGCGGAGAGTGAGGAGAGAGCTTCAGATACACCACCATTACATCGTAGTGAACGGATTATGAATACTAACCAACAACTAAATAATGTCCAACATTCTAGAGTCCAACAACAGCCTGAGACATTCAATAATGAAACAAATAACAGGAATAGTCAACAGGATTTTCGGAGATCCCGGGGCAACCAGTACAACAAATCGAACAACAACTCGAATGGCAACAGAAACCAGGGGCAGAGAAAGAACCGCCAGAACCAGAGAAAGAGATGATCCAGATCCAATACGATGGACTGCAGATTCTTGTAAGTTCTGAAAGGGACTTCAAAATCTTCAATTATACTGCTTTGACTATATATAGCTAAAGGCTTGTCATTCGTGCCTGATAGGAGAGCTGACTTGGTGAGGACTATAGACGACTTGAAACTTTTTGTAAGCAAGTTGAATCCTACCTGTTTAATGGGGCCAAGTTCCTCACTTACCAATAGTTTGCGAGTATCTAGCCTTTTTAACCCACCTGTGCATGTAACATTATCTATGTTCGAAAAAATACGTGAAATAGATTTGAGGGCTGCATTAAGCAATGTACATAACAAACAAAAGCCTAAGGTTAACATTTCTGCTTACGAAGTTGATTTTTTACATCTATTAAATACATGCAATGTTAGGGTAATGAAACCCGACAAAGGTGGGGGGGTTGGTCTTTTTGGACCAAATAGATTATAATAAAAGAATGGAAGTATATCTGTCCTCTGAGGTATATAAACAGGTTAGCAATAATGAAGTAAATGGTGCATACAGAAAGATTAGAGGCATATTGGCAGATCTATTTTTGGAAGGAACAATTGACATTGATATGTGCCAATACTTAACTATGCCTGCACAGATTATTCCCACTTTATTTGGCTCTCCTAAACTTCATAAAAGTTGCCTGGATCCTCCTTTTAGACCCATTGTAGACGGCAGAGGATCCATAACATATGCCTGTGCTAAATTTGTGGATAGTAAGTTAAAACCACTTATTAACGATGAACCAGAAATTTGTCGTGACTCTTGGAATTTTTTGGACAATATTAATAAATTAGAATATAACAACAACTATATTTTCCTCACTATTGACGTAAAAGACCTGTACACACTGATACCGCAAACTTTAGGGGCAGAATGGACAAGGGAATTTATGTTAGTAAAAAAAGTAGATGACAAGGATATATACATTGTGGAATCGTTATCAGAGGTTGTGTTATCCAATAATTACACAATCTTTAATGGACAATTTTACTTGCAAAACACCGGAATTGCAATGGGTTCACCTTGTGGTGGAAGTTTTGCAAACTGTGTCATGGCACATTGGGAAAAAAGTTTGTTGTTTAACAATATTTTGTTTCAAGAAAATGTGCTATGGTACACTAGGTATCAGGACGATATGTGCCTTATTTGGCGTGGTGATGTAGATGTTATTGAAGCCTTCATTAGGAGTATCACTGAAATGACTGATTTCCTGGAGTTCACATATTCAGTAGGCCTGGATAGTATTAATTTCCTAGACATTAAAGTGGCCAAAGATAGGCTTAATCAGAGGTATAAAACCACAATCTTTAGGAAACCTACTCATTCTAATGCGTTTCTACACTTTTCAAGCAGCCATCCTCACCATCAGAAAAAGCAGTAGTGAAGGGACAAATGGTGAGGGCAGCTAGAATGGTCTCAGAGGATGTGGATTATGATAGGGAATGTGAATTATTGAAAGCCATGTTCATGAGAAGGGGCTACCCAGAAAATTTTGTAGACAATATTATTTTTGAAGTAAACATGAAAAGATCTTCAGGTCATTTCAGACCATTGTTACATAAAGGTTATGATAGGGAAGAAACTCTTATGCCTGAGTACCTAAGGGGGAGTACAGAAGGCTCAACCTATAATTTGGGTTTGAGCTTTATGTTTACTTACTCACTGGATTACAAGATAATTAGAGAAATTTTAAATAAAAATTGGGCAGTTATTATGGATGACAGCAGCCTGAAAAAAGTCTTAGGCAATAATCCCAGAAATACATATAGACGCGGACCCAATTTGAAATGTTAACTTGAAAATAAAAAAGAGAGAAACAAATTAATACTGGGACTGGAATGCGGAAATGTGGCTCTTGTCAACAATGTAAGTTTATTAAAATGGGTAACAAAGTGACCATAAGAGATAATACCTATAAAATTAAGGGTAAGTTTAATTTTGAATCTAAAGGTGTTGTATATGTGGCATGCTGTGAAGCATGCCCATCGTATTATATTGGTAAGACTGAATGAAAAATAAAACAAAGGATTTACGAACACCAATATTGTATTAACAAGAAAGAGACCACTAACGCATTAGCTAGGCATATAGTTGACAATCCTACCCATAAGTTTCAATACACTGTTATACATCAAGTGGAAGGCAAATTAAGGGGTGGCCCCTGGCAACTTAAAAGCGAAGAAAGCGAGTCAATGTGGCAAATACGTACTGCCGCCCATATTATACCAGGCCTTAATGAATTTGCCTCCCTTAAAAGCATTTTAAAGTTGAAAGCACTTATTAGGTAGAGATGATTAGGAATTAATGCCTATCTGTTATATATAGTACATTTTATATTTATATATTTCATATTTATGTTTAAAACAAAAGAATATATTGAATGATTCTCATTAATTATGACATATATTATTAATTTTTCGTACATATAAATATATTCCTGGCATATTTTATAAATGTTAATGTACATGTTTTTAAAAATCTACAACGTTTTAGTTTTGAGAGATAATATTGTATATTGCACACTGTGAGGTTCTGTTGAGAGTATTTTGACATCCACTATGCAGCCTAATTGTTTATATAAAATTATTGGGTTTTAAAATTAATTTTATACTAAAGTATTTCTTTTTAAAAATGGTGCAAATTTTAAATGTAAGTGAGTCAAGGTAAATAAGTATCAATTAAGCATAAATTGAATGATTAACAGCATTGGTTGATTGATATGCATATAAAGGTGTTGTTTTTTTAGTCTTGCTTTGTCTGAAGAAGTTGGGGCATTGACTCCTTTGAAAGCGCTCATTAAATGGTTGTTTGATTAATTTTACGGACTGCTTGACATCGCTAGCTGTTTATCCAAACTTCCCCAAGTACAAGAGGACTATCTGTCTAAATACAATATACATCTGGGTCATCAGATGCGATCCAATGCAAAAAAATGTGTATTTTTTTAATATTTAAAAATTATTTTAAAAAATTCATGTTTTTAGCATGCATGGTGCATGCAACTCAAAAAGTACAGTTGTGTTCACTTACCATAAATGTAGATATTCGAGTGTATTCACTGTTGCAGTCATCACACTTGGGTTATCTGCCAGCAGGTAGCCCCAGTCGGCCCGAATACTAGCGTCTTACTATTTCTGTGTCGGATGCTGTTGCTTCTTCTATGACGTCAGGTCATCAGGGGTATAAAACAGGCAGCCAACACCATTACATCAGTTTTTCTTGCCCCAAATAGGGAGCTAGTATATGGTGGGGAACACCCCCAGTAAAAAGTAAATACCAATGCCAATAGGAATGGCCATACAGAGGAGAGGTAGAAATAAAGAGAAAGCCAGGGGGCTGGAGGGAGGGAAACCAGGAATGCAACAGTGAATACACTCGAACATCTACATTTATGGTAAGTGTACACAACTATACCATGTTCTTGATGTTTCACTGTTGCAGTCATCACACTTGGGTTGATTCCCAAAGCTGAGGATGGGTGGAGGCAGTCAAGAAGTGTTAGGGCCGGCTAGTAGGCCTTACAAGACTGCTGTAGCAAATCCAGCCCTGGATTTGTAAAATATAGAAAAGTGGTAATGCTTGGTGAAGATGTGTACAGAACTCCAGGTTGCAGCTTCCAGAATGTCCCTGATAGGGACTCCCCTGAGAAATGCTGTAGAGGTAGAAGTAGCCCTAGTGGAATGTGTTCTGAACCCCTGTGGGGTAGGTTTTCCATGGTGCTTGTAGCAGAAATGGATGCAGTGTGCTATCCATTTGGAAATGGTTTGTTTGAAATGGCCTTACCCTCTGTCCCTGTAGCGAAGCTGACTCACAGCTGGTCAGATTTTCTGAACGGCTTAGTCCTATCAAGGTAGAACCTGAGCTGTCTGTGCACATCCAAGGAGTGCAATATCCTTTCCCCTTTATTCTGAAGGTTAGTGAAGAAGGTTGGTAAATGGATGGATTGGTTTAGAGCCACACTGGACACCACCTTAGGCATAAAGG
Organism: Protopterus annectens; assembly: GCF_019279795.1. Taxonomy (NCBI): domain Eukaryota; kingdom Metazoa; phylum Chordata; order Ceratodontiformes; family Protopteridae; genus Protopterus; species Protopterus annectens. The sequence goes on along the minus strand of NC_056728.1, from coordinate 1,749,029,600 downwards.
ATGGGCTAGTCCAGAGGGAAACCCTGTCAGCATGGAAAATAATAAAGGGTTCCACAGCCATTAGTGCCTGTAACTCAGACACTCTTCTAGCTGAAGTTATGGCTAAAAGCAAGGCTGTTTTCCAAGAGAGGAATTTTAACTCTGCTGAAGCAGCAGGTTCAAAAGGGGGAAGCGTGAGCTTTTCCAGTACAAAAACTAAGGTCCCAGGCAGGGGTGGGTGCTCTCCTAGGGGGCCTTAAGTTGTTAGCCTCTCTGAGGTGGCTCAGTACTATAATGAGCTGAGATGGCAGAGGCATGAATCTTAATGGAGGAGAAGGATAGGCCTCTGTGGAGTAGCTCTGCTAGGTAATCCAGGATTAGAGGTAAGGAGGGCACTGCTGTGTCCTTTCCTTTAGACCAATTCCAAGAACAAAATCTTTCCCACTTTTCAGCATAGGATTTCCTAGTACTGGGCCTTCTGGCTTCAAGAATGATGCCCAGCACCTGTTTGCTGAGGGTTGCTGGTGGAGTATTCAAGGGATAAGCCAGGCTGCAAGGTTTAGGGCTTGCAATTGTGGATGCAAAATCTGTCCCTCCTGTTGAGACAGCAGGGTAGGAGTCTGGTGTAGGTGCCAGGGTTGCACCGTTGTCAGGCTGCGTAGGAGTGGGTACCAGTGCTGGTTTGGCCAGTCTAGGGCAGTAAGAATTGTCCTTGGCCTATCCTGTTTTATCTTGAGTAGTACTCTTGAGAGAAGGGGCAGAGGGGGAAAGGCAAAGATTTAGAGGTTTTCCCATTGAAAGGATAGGGCATCCACCCTTCCAGGCCCTGCTGTGAGGGTTCCTGGTGCAGTATTTGCTTAACTGGTGGTTCTTGGGGGAGGCAAAGAGGTCCACCTCTGGTGTCCCCCACCTCTGGATCAGAAGGTTGAAGGTGTTGGGCTCCAATTTCTACTCGTGTGGGTCTAGGAGATTTCTGTTTAAGTCGTCTGCCAGAGAATTTTGTTTACCTGGCAGGAATTGAGCTTGTAGATGCACTTGGTTGCTCAAGGCTATGTTCCACAGGACCATGGCTAACCTGCAGAGTGGGTAAGAATGGGTTCCCCCCCTGCTTGTTTATGTACCACATAACTGTGGGGGTCTATATTAGATAAACGAAAGATTATCTTACTGAACAATGACATGTTCGAAAATACCGGTACTCAAAACTGCAATTGTGGGGGGCTGTGCCCCCCACACCTCCCGCTAAATATATATTCCAACTCCGAGATTGCACTACAGTGAGGAAAGGGCAAATATTTCCATCTTCCCTGTACTGCAATCTCACAATTGCGGTTTCGGGTTCTGGGATTTTCACTCATGTCAGCGTTTGGTAAGATAAACTTTTGTTTATCTAATATAGACCCAACTGTGGTGTTGTCTGTTTTTATCAGCAGTTGTCCTGGAAGGATTATATATCTGAAAGCTGTCAGTGCATTCTGTACAGCTAGCATCTCTTTTTGATTGATGTGCAGGAGAATCTGCCCTGGGCTCCAGTGGCCCTGAATGCATTTGCCTGTCATGTGAGCCCCCTATGCATAGTCTGATGCATCTGTTGTCAGGGTTTGGGCGGTGAGGGGTTGAATGAAATGCAGTCCCTTGTTGTGGTTGCATGCTTCTGCCCACCAAAGGAACTCTGCCCTTAGACAAGGTATGATAGGATTGACTGTTTCCAGGTCCTGAGAATGTTGGCACCAAAGACTTTTTAAGTACCATGGCAGTTTCCTCATATGCAGTCTCGCATATGGAATTAGCAGAATACAGGAGGCCATGAACTCTAGGGCTTGCAGTATTTTTCTTGCAGATAGCTGGGTTCTGGTGGCCATTTGTTTGAAGTAGTTTGTCAGACATACCTGTTTTTTCTGAAGTGAAAAATGCCATCTGGGAAGTTGTGTCCAAGCTTGCTCCCAGGAATGCAATCTTTTGACTGGGTACCAGTTGTGATTTTTTTTCATTGATGGTGTACCCCAATGAAGTGAGAAGGCTTTTTACAAATGCCAGGTGCTGAAGTAGCAATTCCTGACTGTCCGCCTGAATCAGGCAGTCATCCAAGTATGGGAAAATTTGGATATTTCTCTGCCTGCAGTATGCAATGGCTGGAGCCAGACACTTTGAGAATACTCTGGGCACAGTAGATAAGCCAAAGGGAAGTGCAGAGAACTGATAGTGCATAGAGCCTGCCCTGAAACGTAGATATTTCCTGCATGACTCCCTTATAGGGATGTGCAGATAAGCTTCTTTTAAGTCTAGAGTGACTAACCAGGCATCCTTGGTTAGCATAGGGAGAAGATGTTGCAGTGTAAGCATCTTGAATTTTGGGACCACCAGAAAGGTGTTGAGAATTGAAAGATCTAGGATTGGGTGCCAAGAGCCCTCTTTTCTGGGTACCAGGAAAAGTCTGGAGTAGAAACCCTGTCCCCTTTGTTCTACTGGAACAGGTTAAATAGCTCTGATATTGAGCAGGGAAAGCACTTGCTTTTGAGCCTCTGCCCACTGGTTTGGAGGAAGGTGTGGAAACCAGCTTGGGGTTGGCAGTGAATGGAAGTAGAATTTGTACCCCTGGGATACAATGTTGAGGACCCATCAGTCCTGAGTAATGGACATCCAGTTTTTTGCATGAAGGGCAAGTTTTCCTTCTAGGGGCACAAGCAGTTGAGCAGGGCTGGGAAGGAGAACTGAGAAGTCACTGTGAACTTTTTCCACAGGGGGTGGCTTACCACTCCCTGTTTTTGGGGTGGGGGCACTCCATTGTTTAGATCTCTGCATACCCTGACACTGTAGTCTGGGTGGCCTGTTTCTCCTGGGTCTTGTCTGGGAATGCCTGGAAGGGGCTGGAAAGGATAAGTTTTTTGAAGGCCAATGCCTACTGAATCTAGGTGACTGCACTTATAAGAAGTCTTTAACTGTTTGCATAGATTTAGCTTTTTCTTGCATCTTTTTAAGAAATTCTTCTGCTTTGGTGCCAAACAAACAGTCCTTATTTAAAGGAGCATCTAGTAATTTGGATTTGACATTATCTGGCAAGGTTTGCTCCTTCAGCCAAGCATGCCTTCTCAGTACAGAACCAGTGACTGCAGCCCTGCAAGATGCTTCTAGGGCATCAAAGCCACACTGCAAAGTATTACTAACTTGGTTTGCAGAATGCATTAGCTCTTGTAAATCTTTATTTTCTGCACAATCTGGAAATAATACAATTTTTTTGTTTAATTAGTTCCATAATATGTTGTTGGTACTTCAACATGTGAAACTGGCAATTCAATGCCCTGATAGCAAGAGTTGCAGAGGTATATACCTTCTTACCCCATCTGTCTAAAGCTCTGGAATCCCTGTCCGAAGGGGTAGGAATTTTGGCTGTAGTAGCCTTAATACCTTTAGGTCCCTGGGAAATGGTCTCTGGATCAGCAGTAGGATTCTTGAAAAAGAAACTTGTGGGAATCAGGTACTCTGTAGTACCTGTCAGGTTTCCTAGGGGTCGGGGGTAATGTATCTGGAGTAAGACTGGATTCCATAAAAACATCATCTACAACATCCAGGACAGGGGGTATAGCTAGAGGCCTGTGCTGAGGCAACTCTAAAAATTCTCTGAGTTTCTTTTTGGACTGAGGGTAGTCTTGGCATTCCCAGTAGAAATTCTCTCTTAAAGTATGCAAGGTTTCACCAAAAGAAAAATCCTCTGGAGGGGAGGCAGACGGAATGGATTCCTCTGCATCTAAATCCTCATAGGCTGATAAGGGCATGTCCTGATAATCAGAAGGGTCAAAGTCATCGGACTCCTGGTCTGTAGAGTCAGAGGGAAACTCAATTCTTTGTCTCTTAGCAGGGGAAGGCTGGCTTCCCCTAATTAGGGTAATAAGGTCGTCAGCCATTCTACGCATTTGTTTTTATGGCATGGGAGCTTGAGCATGTGCTTTGGTCGTCGGTTTTCTAGGCGTAGTGCGTACTCTGGGCCTAAGAAACTCAATAGTTTTGGCAAAAAAAGAAGTCATCGGTTTGATTCGAACATCAGTAGGATGGAATACACCCTCAGACGCTGGTGCCTGCACAGCGGCTCTGGACCCATCCAAGGTAGAGACATCCGGAGGTTCCATAGTCAAAGAAGCATCTTGCGGCATACTCCAAATGGGTCTCAGCAGAGGCCTGCAAATCCATAGAAGTGGGCAACAGGGGCTGCAAAGGCACCTCACTGAGTATCGGCGGATTGGCGACTAGCTTAACGGAAGTGTCATGGGCAGTTTTGGACCTATGCGGTTTGTCTCTGTCTTTATCTTTAGGGTTTTTTTTTGAAGATCGGTAGTCAGATGGCTTATTGAAGCCATTTCAGAATACGGAGAATGAGAGCGAAAGAATTTAGTGACAAAGGTAGCCCGATGACGAATGGTTCGGGCATTAAACAAGGCACAAAACCGACAGCAAAAGCTGTCGTGGTCTGCGCCTAAACAGGTGATGCAGCAGGAATGAAAATCTCTGTCAGGTATTTGCTTTCCACAGGCAAGACAACTGTTAACTTTTTCTGACATTGGTTAGAGTAAGAAAAAAGGATCCCCAATGGTACTTAGCTTTAGAAGACTTCAGGATTATAAACTCGAAAACGAAAATTTCCGGTAGTGGCTGACCGGCACTTGCGAATTGCTTCTGCTTTCAGCTCCTCCTTGGTAAGAAAGACTGATGTAATGGCATCAGCTACCTGTTTTATACCCCTGACGATCTGACATCATGGAAGAAGCGACAGCATCTGACACAGAAATACTAAGACTCTGGTATTCGGGCCGACTGAGGGCTACCTGCAGGCAGATAACCCAAGTGTGATGACTGCAACAGTGAAACACGAAGAACATTGGGTTTCTGTAACCACAACATTATACTCTCAGCAGCTTGGTGATATGATTATGGGCGAAGAAAAAGGTCAGACAAGCATGCAATCTCCAGTACATCTCAAATGCTGAGACCATGACACACAAGATAGAAATTCATTATAATCCATCTCCAAAGATTTTACAGTAATCAAGCCTAGAGTTACAACCTGTCCCACTTTGCGAGTTGGGCAGTTGTGTCCTGACAAAAAATTTTAAAAATGGCAAATGTCCTGAGATTTTAGGACAAAATTATTTCCTATATTTTATGTAATAGTTGCATAAAACAGTTGTTCTGTATCTAAAATACCTAAATGTTATAAGAAACAGAATAAGCAACTAAAATGCTACAAGAATAAGCTTTTATTTAGGCAAAAAAGATAAGTTATATCCTTTGTACTGACCGTGGGTATGTGTCAGCCTGTAAAATCTGATGTTTGTACCGAAAATGTCCCACTTTGGCCATTTGAAAAGGTGGCAACCCTAATCAAGCCCCCTTCCACTTCAAGAGTCACCATATTCTGCTCTTCCTCCAACTGTGCATTTCAGGCCTACAAAACACTCCTGAGCCAAAACAAGCTCACCAGCTCTGCCAACATTCCTGTAGTTAATATAACCCTTAGTTCAGAATACCATGTCAATAAAAGTGAAATAACAGCACTTAAGCAATTAAATTACAAAGTCATCTAACCTCCATCCATCCATTCACAACCCCGTTTTCCCATTCTTGCATATTTACACAGGAATTCTGTTCATCTTTTTCTAATTAAAAATGCACATCTTAAATTACTGGTAGTATCCTCATGGAAGCCAAGTTACTACCACAGCTCCTCAATGGTTTTCCTAACACATTTCACAGAAATATTCATTCTAAGATGCTTGCACATACTGAATGTAAAACTTCAGTTCCTCACATGAATGAACTCATCCCTCTCTAGCTACCAATGTATAGTCATGTTACTGAAATTTTAAGATCCACTGTGGTATATCTCTAATTGGCTACACATTTACCTTACCAAGTCATACTGTAATTTTTATAAGCACTATCTTCTGTACCCTATTGTAAAGTTACATGCTATTGCACCTGGGTTGTGGCAGAAAAAGAGTCCTTGCACTCAGTCAACAAAATATGTATAAATAAACAAACCCACACTATGTCTGAAAAACTCATGGTTTAATATGCCCAATGATTTCAGCCGAAAAACGTATACTTTCCTAGACTGGTTCAAAGCTGTCTCCTAACTTTACTTTCATGCTGGTTAGTGCCATCTGGATTCATATGCTTTCCTTATACTGCCTCCTCTCTGCCACATACCTACCACCAGCTCGTCTAGGAAAACATCTGGTGTCTTTTGTGTCACTACATACAATGCTAAACAAATACTTATACCAAAATGCAATAAAAACTTCTTATACCAGGCAAGATAAATAAAGCAGAACCTGTGCTGAGTGCTTTTGTTCTTTATTTGTACCAAGAAATTCATCAGAAAAACAAATAACGAGGAAGGCAGCAGTGTAAGGCTGAATAAGTATTGTTTTGGAACCAAAAAAGCAACCAATTTGAAAAACAGTAAAAACTTTGTTTCAAACGAAAATAGCACCTCGCTACCCATGAGCTAAGTTTATCTAAGGTAATAAAACATCAAAGGCAATCAAAACGTAGTTAAGACAAATTCAAAATAACACACACAAATTTTGAAAAGCAGAGATCAAAGGCTGGAATGTGACTCAGGGGTTACCTGAACCAGCGTAGGGCACATTTGATGTTAAGTGTTTCATTAAGTCCTGGGAAGGACTCTGCATTTAAAAATAACTGCCATTTCAGTTTGTGCACTTCAATAAGAGTGTTAATGTCCCCGTAAAATATATCCACCTGCTCTAGCACTGGAAACCTAAACTGGAGAAACCCTGTGCAGTACAAACTATGTTTCCCTAACGCATTCTTCAAATCCCTGTTTCGTATAGTCACACAATGCTCCTTATCTTTTGCTACTGCACCTTTTAAGTTAATTTCCCCAGATATTTTGATTGCAATACTACTAATGTGGTGTATGAAGCGTTTTGTGACACTTGTAATGGCTTTTACATACGGAAAACTTCTCTGAAACGATTGAGTAGAATTAAGGAGCATTGTGCGGCTATACGATTTATTTATAGCTAAACATCAGACAATGAAATTAAATTATCCTAAAAAAAGCCTTACTAGTGACAAGGTTGCACAAGGATAGAAATCCAGCTTTTTGAAAGCTTGCAAAATTATGCTGTTACAGTATTACTGATAATTTGCAGCAAGTCTGGAAAACACAACAGTGACCATTGCTTTGGAAAAGGTCAACTAATACTCCATTTCCCAAAAAATGGCAATGTTAAAGAATGCTTAAATTATCAAAAATATGCACTAGTTTCACAAGCTAGCAAGGTAGTCCTTAAGATCCTGTGAGTTTGCCCACAGCAGTATATGAAACAAGAACTGCCAAATTTACAGGCTTATTTTAGTAGAGGCAGAAGCATGCGATAGCAAACTGACAGCATTCTGTGATAGTACAGAAAGCAAGGGAATTCCAAAACATTTACTCTACTTTATTGACTATTATAAAACTTTTGACTGTACAAGCTATAAACTGTGGCAAGTTCTTAGAATACGGATACCTGATCACCTTATTTCCCTCCTGAACAATCTGTATGGAGACCAAGAAGCAAGTTAGAATCAAATATATATAACTGATTGGTTGAAGACTTGTAATGAAGGGAAAAAATGAATATAAGTATTCCCTCTATTTATTTAAAATTAATATGCTGAATATATCATATAAATGCAGGTTAGGTGAATCATATGCTGGAATCAAAACTGCCAAAACAAATATTAACCAGAGCTATGTTGAAGATACCACTCCAAGGGCTGTAACTAATGAGGAATTGAACAGCCTGTTGATGAAGATAAAAGCTGAAAGCACAACAGCTGTCTTGCTGCTCAAAAATATTATGTCATTTAGCCCTACCCATTTTATCACAAACAGATGGAAAAGAAGTGCAGTGATATATTTTATTTTCCTGGGCTCAAAGATCTCTGCAGATGATGACTGAAGTCACCTCCATAGGTATCACAAGGGATAAGAAACTAAGAGTAATGCTACTCAACGCCAGAAGTCTAAACCTCAAGATGCACGCACTCGAAACTCTCCTTAGCATGGAGAACATCGGTATCTGTGCAGTAACAGAAACCTGGTTCAAGGATCCCAAGAGCACCCCAGCACTACCAGGTTATACCTCATACCATGCTTTTCGGCCCCAAAACTTGGACCGAACCACAAAAGGAGGGGGAGTATCAATATTCGTCAAAGATACCCACACCTCCAGGTTGGTGGCACAGCACGAAGCATCAGAGACTATCCATGTGCAACTAACTGTGGGTAAAACTGCCTTCCAGTTTATAGCCTGCTACAGACCACCCTCCCAAACACAGGAACCCCACTTGGCCTTCCTGAGAATACTAGAAAATATGAAGGTCTCTCCAAACACCATTATATTGGGCAACTTCAACTACCCAAACATAGACTGGGAGCATTACTCTAGCTCCAACACCCTAGCCCAAAGGTTCCTAAAATTTATAAACTCAAATGCTATGGAACAATTTGTTACCACTCCCACAAGAGGGGAAAACATACTGGACCTGATCATCACCAACATGGGGACACTATGCTCCAGACCAGAAGTGTATCCCTCACTGGTAAGATCAGACCATAAACTAATCTCACTGGATATTCACATCCCGACCCCACCCCCTGCCCAGAAAACCACAGTGAAAAACTTCTCTAAAGCAAATTTCACATGCCTCAAAACCGAGGCGAAATACTTCAAAGCCCCCGGGCCTGTGGAAAATACGGCCCAGACCGCAGAATCCTTTATAAATGCATTCTATGAACACCTTCAGGAATGCATGGATCATGCAATCCCAAATAAAACCAAGACCCAATCCTCCAAAGGCAGACGTCCTGTCTGGTGGACCCCAGCCATAAACAAACTATACAATAGAAGGAGGAAGCTACTACATGATAGAGCAAAATCCCAAAAAGGGAAGACATCTCTGATCAGTATTAGCAAAAAACTACGGGCACTCATAAAATCGTCTAAGGCCAGCTTCGAGAGAAAAATTGCACAGGACACTAAGGATAATCACAAGGCTTTCTTTAGTTATGTTAGGAACCTGGGTGGGAATTCCCAGATATGCTCAGAATTAGTCCAAAATGACAAAAAATACACCGAGCCCACAGACATTGCCAACATCCTAGCTGACGGGTTCAGTGCAAACTTCTCCCCCCTCTCCCCACCAAAAGGGCAAATATCTATCCCAACAGAGTGCTGCCCCCCTGACATCTCAGATGCTCTGGTAAGAGCCGCCCTCTCCAAAGCAAAAAACACAGCATCAATGGGACCAGATGGTGTCCCGGGCTGCGTCCTACATGAACTCCAAGAAGAGCTAAACCCAAACATAAAACTACTGTTCAGTCTTAGCCTTACTACAGGATATGTACCCAAAGAGTGGCATACAGCAACAGTGGTCCCTCTCCACAAAGGTGGTGCCTCAACGGATCCTGGAAACTATCGCCCCATAAGCCTGACTAGCTTGGTCTGCATAGCTATGGAAAGGATCATCATGGACCTCATAAATAAAGATATTGGGGACCTACAGACACTGGATCCTACCCAGTTTGGATTTGTTAAGAGCAGATCCTGCCTCTTAAACCTGGTAGATTTCTTTGAAACAGTCACCAAGGCCATTGACGAGGGGAAGGTGGTCCACACAGCCTACCTGGACCTCGCAAAAGCCTTCGATACAATACCCCACTCGGGCATTATAGATAAGCTCACCAGCTTAAATATAAACCCCTATGTCACTAGTTGGGTTGCAAACTGGCTCAAGGACAGAACCCACATGGTTAGAATTGCTGGAGCCATGCCAGACTCCAAACCAGTTACAAGTGGCGTCCCACAAGGCTCAGTCCTGGAACCTCTCTTGTTCGGTATATATTTCTCGGTACAGGCCAACACGGAAGGACTGTGGCTGACCAAGTTCGCAGATGACTGCAAACTGGGCGCCATAATCAACTCTCCAGCCGACACAAGCATCCTCCAAAAGGGCCTCATAGAAACAGACAACTGGTGCCAGAGCCATGGCCTCAAGCTAAACGCCAAAAAGTGTATAGTCATCCCCTTTGGCAAAAACAAAGTGCCCACAAATTACCACATAGGTGGTAATTCATTAAGTACAGAAGAAGTCATTAGGGACCTGGGGACCCAAGTTGATAGCAATCTCATTTGACAACCACGTGGCCAAAGTGGTTAGAAAACCATTTTATATAGCCCACCTAATCATGAAGGGATTCACATCTAAATCAGGGAGGTCATCGTACCTCTTTACTCATCCCTCATCAGGCCCATAATTGAGTACAATGCCCTTTTGGGATGTACCTTACCAGACACCTGCAGCAACAGGAAAGACCCCAAAAGTACCTCACCAAGAGGATCAAAGGGTTCAAACAGATGCCATATGCTGCCCGGTTAAAGAAACTCCAGCTCTACTCAGTGGCATACCGCCTGCTCAGAGGCGATCTGTGCCTGACGTATAAAGCCATGTCCAACCCGGAATTAATGGACATGCTGCACCTCAGAAAATCCAAATCCCATCGAGCTACGCTCGAGAGACTTGAACCTCAGCACTGAAATAAATAGGACATGCTGGAGGGACAGATTCATAACCCAGAGGCTCCCTTCACTCTGGAATAAAATCCCAGTCCAGGTTAGGCAGAGTACCACATTGACTCTCTTCAAGAGGAATCTTGATGAGTGGATGGGAGATCGTAGGTTTACCCCGGCTATCACTTCTGTGTCACTGTTAGACAGAGGCACAGTATACTAACCTCAAAAAAAGGCATAGCAAAATTAATTTAAAATGAGTGGCGAAAGCCAAACACACTCTGGCTAGGCTTATAAATGCCCTAGGGCAGATAGCCTAGTATGAACCTATGAACCTATGAAATTAAAAGATGCTTGCTTCTTGGAAGAAAAGCTATGGCAAATCTGGGTAAGACACGAGAGAGCAAAGACATTACACTGTCAACAAAGATCCACATAGTCAAAGCTATTACTTTCCCAGTATTAACACATGGCTATAATAACTGGAGATTTGGTAAGGCTGTGCACCACAAAATAACTGCACATGAACTGCATTACGAGAAAACTTTTGAGAATTCTGCAGACTGCAAGATCATTGAATCAGTCGATACTTAAAAAAAATGAACCCATACTGTTCCTGGATAGTCTGACAGTAAAATTAAAATTCAAACACTCTGGTCACATAATGCAAAAGTGAGATTCACTACAGAAGACACTAGCACTTGGAAAGATCAAGAGCAACGCAAGTAGGGTGCAGCAGATGCTACGACTGCAGACACCAATACTGAAGTAATAAATATGAATTTGTAAGAACATAAGGAAGCAGGTGATGACAGATAAGCCTGGTGTGCTAAGTCCTTGAAGTCACAAAGAGCTGTACTCAAAAACACACATCTTGGTATAGTACTTTCTGTTGTATCTGCTTTAAAGTATGTAATTCCTCATAAACCCAACATTTTCAAGCTTACCCAAATGATGTGACAAAATATTTGTTGACATGTTCTTCAGGATGAGGAGTTCCATGATCACCTGGCAGATCTTCTATTCTCCATTTGTCTCCTCCATTACTTATTATCTTCCACCCATCCAAGTTCTCTAAAGAAAAACAAGCAGGTTGATCCACTCATCTTCTTTTAACACAATGAGTCACAAAGACGGTATACACTTTTAAACAACATGTTCCAGAAAGTGGTGTTACAAGCAGGAACTAATTGTCAGCAGTAACAGAACTGGGATTTTTTAAAAACATTACGTTTTTCAGGTAGAAATTCATTGTCCAATAATGAATGCAGTTTCTACAGAGGTGATGAATATGACAGCACCTTCTGAAATTTCTGCCATACTTTTCCTAAGATTAAACAGAATTTCTTCTTAAAATATGTCAGCTCTGTAATTGTGACTGCACCATCTTTACAGCATCTACAATTTATTTTCTTTACTTTCACAGGCAGTGATCCAAGTGAAGTATACTTCATATCGTGCAATAGTAGGTTTTATAGTTTCTGAAAAAGTCTGCATTTCCAGGAGCTTTACAGTGCTCATTCATTTTATACATATAGATAACTTACTTAACAGTGCATAACAGGAAAATGGGAGCAGTTCATACAAGTTTATTAAAAGACCACTGCTTCTGTGATATTGATAACAGTAAACTGTCACAATTATAGTTAAGTCTTCAAAATATACTTTGCAGTATCTCTCTCTCCCGGTCTAGCATACATACACGCACACACACACACACATGCACACACGCACACACACACACACACACACACACACACACACACACACACACACACACACACACACACACACACACACACACGCATGCACACATACACACACACACATACACACACACACACACACACACACACACACACACACACATATGCACAGCATATGGAGATACGTAGAAGAATTCTCAACACTGTTTCCGAGATTTTTTCTACTTGAACAAACCTAACTTCAGTGTAGTACATCATTCAAGATGTGTGAGTGTATTCACTTATCTAGTCAATGTTATATTTTGAATTTTCCATACAGTGAGTAAAAGGTACCACATGTACATGTGCATTTTATGGCAGCACTTTATAACTGTATTGAAGAGGTACTGTGCCAATATATGAAGTATGTCTGTTCCCAAATCTAGTTCTAAAACACCAGTTCCATCATTAACTGAGGGAATGGGTCAGTTAGTTAATTTTCATTAAGTGCAAATGCTTGCTTTCCACAAATGCAGAAAGATGCTGCGAACTCGTCAGCAAGGGCAACACTTTGTGCACACAAAATAATCTCAGACTCTGGACAGAATGCATGTGTATTCACTTTGGAAATGCCAATGAACAGCAACAGCCCACTGGCATGAAGGAAAGGTAGTATGTTGTCACATGAGTCATGCCTAGGAGCTGGTGCGGGATAAGGAACAACAGGCAGCACCAACTTGTGGCTACTTGATCCTGTTAATCTGGAAGGAAAGATTCTGGTAGTTCCTAAATAATGAATGATACCTGTAGACTCTGCTACAAGGTGCAGGGAGCAACTATGGACACACTTTTTGCCTTAAGTAAATTTGTTAGTGAAGTGATAGAAGGAAATGAATATACAGACAATATAAAAATCAAAACTGGCATCATCATCAAAGAGAAATATCATACTGTGAGGCAGAGAGTCTTTAACAGAGTATATAACTGGACCAAAGAATAAATTAAGTTTACATTTGGAAAGAAAAACATCTACAATGACTGTAGTAAGTTAGAAGAGGGATAAAGTTCTACTTGGGTGGTAATTATATTACGGAGGCTGAGGAGTAATGATTTAGGGGTAGCAGAAGATACAGAACTGAAGTTCAGGACTTAGATACACCAAAATGCCTGTAGAGCAAATCATAAAACAAAGGCACCACTTAGATTTACCACACTATCAGTAAATAATATTTTTTTGTTACACTACTCTAGTATGGCCCTTTTTAGAATATGGTGACACTATATGGTACCCCTTTATCAAGAAATTGAGTAATAAATAGTTGGGGATGCAAAGATTTTTACTAGACGAGCTCTTTTCCTTACTTTACAGAAGACTAAGAGGTGATCTCAACTTGACATAAAGAGTACTGAGGGACACATTCTGTGCTAGAATGTACATGGCATAAAAAGGCACATCAAGGAAGAACATTAGAGAAAAAGACAGCAAAGTATAGCCAACTTTAGAACATCTGCAGTGAAAACATGGCACAAAGAATAATTAAGGAATGGAATAATCTGCCAATTTACATCTTTCAAGCACCCACAGAGAAGAACTTTCACGTTTTTATTGATAACGATATGCATCATGATATATGTTTTTTGAGTAGGTACAAAGTGAAACCTTTTGAGGCTTCACAATTTAGCTTTATGACATATGGTAGGATAAATGAGTTCTTCTATGTGGCAGAATGTAAACATATTAGTTCTGACAAAATAATGGAATAATATCATTAGAGATTTATTTGAATCCCAGTTCCAAATAGTGCAAACATACCAACAATATTTAGCTAAAACACTACCAGAAAAATTTAAAGTCTTTAAATCTTTGAGAGTTAAAAATAACTGTTCTGGTGTGTCAGTATATGCATGTGTATATTATATCTGCTGTGTGTGTGTGTGTGTGTGTGTGTGTGTGTGTGTGTGTGTGTGTGTGTGTGTGTGTGTGTGTGTGTGTGTGTTTGTGAGACTGTGTGTATGCATGAGCAAGAACATGGAGTAAACATGAAAATAAATAAATAATTAAGCTTGCATTCTTATGGCATATTCTATTGTCAGTAAATTGTGATAAATCTGGAAACTAAAAGCAAAGAAACAGTATCAGATGGAGAATACCACTGGGGGTATCATTATAAAACAATGGAGTATTATAAAGGCTGATTCAAACTACTGAGCTACAGCTTCCAACATAATTTATTTGACCTTTTAACGGATAAAATTTGGATGACATGCTGAGGCAATTATAAAAACATGCCAGGATAAGTTGGCATCGTTTTTCTTCTAATGTGCTCCCATAACATTACAAATATGGGGTTACCCAAGAGTAGGTTCACACTCAACATCTACCAGCATAGCTTTTTCTGGGACAGGACAAATCAGCTCCAAAACGTAGCCAAAAGTCACCATGTCTAAAAACTAATGGTCCTTTACAATTGTTCTACAAGCTGGGGTAAACTCAGACAACCATTGGGCAGCCCCAGACAAGAGTCAGACCTGCTCTGAGATGGCCAAGGAATGTCATTCTCTTGGCCAGATTTACCATCCTCAGAGGGAGCAACACTATGTGATACTTAAGAACCTTCCCTGGACATAGAGGAGGCCTCTTCCTCTTTTGATGATAGACAGGAATAAAACAATATGGGGTGGTTGTTATAAAAGAAATGGAGAAGAGTAGCATGCAGGCCTTCTGACAAGATAAGGACCACTTTCCTCCCCAAGAAGGGTATCAGTACCTATTATTGCAAGAATTCCATTTCAGAAAACTGAAAAAATTTAAAATTCACTTAATGAAATAAACTAAAAATGAAAAAAAAAAGGCTCTGAGTATCCTAGGAAACTGTACCCCCATATGCTCCAGATTTAAATATACTAACTTCAAGGTTATACAGCCTCAGAGAAAAAGGAAATACTCAGTTTAGTAAATAAAATGACTTTCCAAATTTCTTCAATGTTTAGTCTAGTTGATGCTTGCCTGTTTATAGAACCAATGACTCAAAGATTTTAAATTCAAAGATATGCCTTATAACATTTACATGTTCATCAAATATCCCAACATCTGAATGTAGATCTTTTGGAGGCTATCAACAGGTTCTGAGCATCTGTATAAAGAGTACACCCCCCAAGAAATGGATGACCAGTTTATATTCCTGAGAGAATATAACAGACACACACACACACACACACACATACACACACACACACATACACTCATGCACCAAAACAGTTCTTTTTAACACTCAAAGATTTTAAAAAATTTAATTTTTTCCAGCAGTGTTTTTAGATAAATATTGTTGGTATGTGTGCACTACAGCTTGGAACTGGGATCAAAATAATATCAGATTATATTATTCCATCATTTTTTCCAGAACTAATATATTTGCATTCTGCTACATAGAAGAACTCAACATATAGATCACTGTTTCAGTAGCTTAAACTATTTGGCTCCTTCCCCTTGACACTGGCAAGCTTTCAAAGCTTTTGGGCATTTCTGACACACACTGTCAGGAACTCGAGATGGGCTCTATAAAAAGACATGAACGTGAATCTCTACTGAGCTTTTTTGACACTGAAGAGTGCTTCTAAGGCGGGCCCCTTTGAGCTTTCTGTCAGCAAATGATCTTTCAATATTGGGCATACAAGTTCACTGTTGGGAAAACCTTCAACTAAAAATAATTTTATGAGGAAAATTTGTGTTTTTCTGGTTGATTTATTGTATTTAGCTAGGAAAGTTATTGTTGTGAGGAATGTCATTTAATTTCTAAGGGAAATGAAGTGTAAATGCTTTTGAGAATTTCCTGTGTGGAAATATTTAATTTTTAAGTAAAATTTTAGTCAGAACTTCAATGCTTAAATGTGGTTTTGGAGTAAGATGCTGAACTTGAGGTGGAATGTCAATACTTACCTCAGAATCACTTATTCTCTATTTTTTTACAGACTCCTTCAGGCTCCTGTATCTGTTTTCAAGGATTCTTTCTCTGCTTACCAATGGAACAGCTTCTGGTCTCTTTGGTTTTACCTTCCCCTGTCTGCAGTAAGAAAACATTCTCAAGGAGTCTTTGGGTATCTAACTGACTCATACTTTGCCTCAGCCACTGGTGCCTCTGCTATGTCCATTTCTTTGTTCCTCATACTGCTCATCTTTTTTCCCACGGCCCTTTTGGTGTAGCATATGCACCTACCAAAGACCAGGGGATAGCCAAGTACTCTATGGCTGTAAGGATGCCTTTGGCAGGCAAGGGAAAGATACTCTTGCTAGTTTCAAGAGAAGGGGCAGACAAGGTCCTTTTTTTAGCTGGGATAGGGAACTTGCATTTGAGACTAGTATGCCTGATAAGAGACAGCCTTTTTCCAGGGCACCCCAGTAAACTTGAACATAGTGAGAAAGAGCTCCTTATTGAAATGTTGGCACTTGTAATGCTGAGTGCTGACAGACCCAAAGATAAAGCTTGAAATTCCAGGGGAACAGTGAATCTGGAACATTGCTCTTCTCCTTTAAACTTTTTTTTTTTTGCAATAAGGCAAGCCCCACTGCACCCCCCTGATTTGGAGGGCAAGCCCCCCCACATACACCCAAAAAACATACAAACTCTGATGTCACCATACCCTGGAGAAAAGGGAATAGTCTGAGAAATGTCCATCTCAGATTTAGTATATGTATGTCCTTTTTTCCTGCCATTCAGTCTAAGTGTTTCAAGACACGATCTACCAGGTCAAGCCATTTCAAATTGCTACTGTGAGAAAGCTTTCTAGTTTTGTGTTACTATTTCCATGCACATGGAAGACTTAATAGGATTTGTGAAGGATCTCATTAGTGGTTCTTCCTTGCCTTCTGTTTCTTCATGCAAGAAAAGGAAAACAGCTCCCTCTATTTTTGATGTGGGTTTTCAATAAAAAGAACAGGCATTACAGGATGATGGATAAGCCCCATAAATTTCTTCACAACCTGAGTTTTCTGATTCTGAGGAAAGTATGGTTTCAGATTTCCATCCTGAAGATTTATCATTTTTTGAACCTTTATTTAAAACCATTTTTTTTAAATGGCAGCAGAACATAATTCCTGTAGCAGACAAAATGTAGTATGAATTGTTACAACTGGAAATACTAATTTCTGCAGCTATTCCTCCTCTGCTGCCTGCTTTAGAGAATATTTTTCTCACTGCTTTTATCTTACCTAATAGTCAACTTCCTGCTTCTAGGAAGTCTGATAGTTATACAAGTACCACAGACTCATAAGCATTTGTCTTCTAATCTAAGAGCAGACTCCACTGCAATTTTTCTTCAAAATCTGCAAAACAGATCATAGCTGCTAATCTCATTCTCCTAACAAAAATGGGAAATACTGGATAAGTTGGGGAAAAAATGTACTCCTCTAATACTTTATCACTGATGATTTTAAACTGTCCAGCTCATATGTTAAAGAGTTTGCTTTTACCATTTGAACTCAGAGGTGATCTCTGCCTGACATACAAGGCCATGTCTAACCCAGAATTGATGGACATGCTTCACCTAAAGAAAATCTTATCCCCTCGTGCCACACGCTCTAGGGATATAAACCTCACCACAACAACAAATAGGACGTGCTGGAGGGATAGATTCCTGTCCCAGAGACTTCCCATGCTTTGGAACAAGATTTCAATCTACATTAGGCTGAGCTCCTCGCTAGCACTCTTCCAGAGAAACCTTGACGAGTGGATGGGAAACAGAAGGTTTACCCCGGGGATCACTTCAGTGGCTCTGCAGGCCAGTTACTTTACATTTAAGAAGGTTTTGGTGGTCTGCACTCTTGTAGACAAACCCTTGTCAAAATCCTCTCTCCATAAGTCCGCCCAGGTATTCGGAACACTATGACTGGGCAATTCCCATCAGTTTCTCCTGCCAGCCTGGTTGACATGGGCATACTGAGACAGTGTAGCAATTGCCTCATGTTTACTGACAACCCTCTTCTTCTAGCAAATAATTCTTCTAATTGTGAGAAATGCATGTACATCAGTAACCTGGAATCCATGCTCTCTTGCACCACAGCCAGTACTCCTGACAAGGAGGAGATTGCGAGCACAAACACCACACCATCCACATCACATAGCCAAGCACGACACACACCAACCTATGTAGAGGTCCTCAATAAAAACTTACCTAAACAGCAGAGACCTCCAAAACAAGCTCACAAACATTCCACACACAACACCAAATACATCACACACAGCAGACAACATACCAGTGTCTCACAAACACAGCTCATAAGACAAAACAATAAACCATAACAGCCCACAAGGCATAACAATAAACCAAACATACTAGTCATTGGCGACTCAGTTGTGAGACACACTGATTCTCCCCTTACCAGGCTTGACAAGAACCTCACTGTCAGTGGTTTGTCTGGTGCCAGAATCCGCCACATCACACACGCACTTAAGTCTCTCCACAGCAAGTGCAAGTTTCACTCTGTCATTGTCCATGTTGGTGTAAATGACTTGAGACGTACCTCCATGGACTATATGACGAGAGACATGACTTAGCTCTCAGAGTATGTGTCCCAGGCAGGTATGACCCTAGCCCTAAGCATCATCCTACTTTCAACAAGAATGTTACCAAAATACCAACAAAAAATAATTGACTTCAACATTTGGCTTAGTTTCTGGTGTCATTCCAAGGGGATCCAGTATCTGTCTGCTTGGGATGACATGGTTGACTGGCCTCGATGCTTTGCCAGAGATGGTCTCCATCTGTCACCACTGGGATTCCGGATCCAGGCCAAGGCTCTCTCCTCCCCCCACTGCGCCTTTTTTAGGCAATGTTCCAAAGACAAATCTTCCAAAATAAAAGAGCTGTCAAAAAGCAAATCGAAGGTCATGTTGCTTAACACTAGGAGCCTTAACCTGAAAATGCACTCACTGGAGGCTCTCTTTGCACTGGAAGATGCCTATGTCTGTGTGGTCAAGGAAACTTGGTCCAGGGCTGCGGAGACCACCCCTCCCTTACCAGGCTATACCTCATTCCAGACATTCTGACCCCAAAATGAGGTCAGGAAGACTAAGGGTGGTGGAGTCTCTATCTTCATTAAGGACAGGCACACCTCCAGACTGGTTTGCCAGCATGATACACTGGAACTACTCCAGGTGCAACAAGTTGGCAAGACATCCATCCAAGTTACAGCCAGCTATAGACCGCCCTCCATGACTCAGGACACCCACTCCTCTTACCTGGATCTACTTGACTCCATCAAGGTACCCCCTAACATCCTGATCCTTGGTGACTTCAACTACCCCACCATAGACTGTGTGAACTATTCCTGCACTAATGCACTCACTCAATGATTCCTTGACTTCATCAATTCTAATGCACTAGACCAGCTTGTCTCATCGCCCACAAGGGGAGATTTCTGGACTTGGTTCTCACCAACATAAGTGACTGCTGCACCACTCCCATAGTATGTTCTTCCCTGGTGAGATCAGATCATCGGACTGTCTCGTTTGAAGTTTCTATCCCACCCAACCCCCATCCCCCAGTCGCAATCAAACTAAAAACCTCCTACTGGAGGGTATCTGTAGCTTCATACCACTGCTCCCCTCAGAGGATGCAAACAACTATGCATCCTTTGAGGGGAGCTGTGGTGTGAAGCTACAGATACCCACAAAGGATGCAGACAACTATGCTGAACAGTACACCAATGGAGTATACAAACACCTGTACAACTGCAAGGATTCAGCCATACCCAACAGAACTAAAACCTACTCCTCAAGGAAACATCCTATCAACAGACTTTACAACAAAAGGAAGAAACTGTTGTCCAAGGGCAAAAATGAACAAATTCCAAATTGGAAAAACTCCCTCCTTAGCCTCAACATACAAATTAGATCACTAGTGAAAACCTCCAAGGCCAATTATGAATTGAAACTAGCCTCCAAAACAAAGGGAAAGCACAAAGCCTTCTTCAGTTACATCAGGAACCTTCATGGCAAAGCCCGGGTCTGTTCCGAATTAGTACTTAACAGTATCACCTACACTGATCCTGTTGACTTAGCCAACCTGTTAGCAGATAGGTTCAGTGCAAAATTTACCCCCCTATCCCCCCCAAAAGGCCCTTTCAAAATTCCCAATACTTGTCCCATGTTAAAGGCCCTATCCAAGGGAAAACACACAGCTTACATGGGACCTGATAGTGTCCCAGGCTGTATTCTGCACCATCTCCAGCAAGAACTGGCTTCGCCATTGAGCACCCTATTCAACTACAGCCTACGTACAGGCTTCATTACAGCAGAATGGAGAACTGCCATTGTCATCCCCTTGCACAAAGGTGGTGCCACTACTGACCCTGGAAACTATTGCGCCATTACCTTGACAAGTCTGATCTGTAAAGCCATGCAGTGTATTATTATGGATCTCATAAACAAGGACTCAGGCAATCTGCAAGCACTTGACTTCACCCAGTTCAGATTTGTCAAGGGCAGATCTTGCCTGCTGAACCTGCTTGACTTCTTTCAGACTGTCACCAAGGCCCTTGATGAAGCAAAGTCAGTACATACACCTTACCTTGACTTGGCCAAGGACTTTGACACAATTGTCCATCCGGGCATCATCGAAAAGCTAACACAACTTGGCGTAAATCTCCATCTCATCAGGTGGGTGGCCAACTGGCTCACTGACAGGACCCTGAAGGTCAAAACAGGCACCTCCACCATCAACAGCATACCTGTCACTAGTGGAGTTCCCCAGGGATTTGTCCTGGGTCCCCTATTGTTTGGCATGTGCTTCTCAGAAGTCCAGGCAAAGACTACAGGCCTGTGGCTGACCAGGTTTGTGGATGACTGTAAATTGGGTGCTGTCATTGACTCCCCAAAATGATGTTATCATACTGCAAGAGGGTCTCACAGCAACTAATGACTGGTGCCAAAGTCATGGCTTCAAGCTAAATGCAAAAAATGTATCATCATACCATTCAGCAAAAACATGGCCCCTACTGATTAGCACATCAACTGCAACCCCCTAAACACACATGTGGTGAGAGACCTGGGTACTCAGGTTCATAACAATCTCACATTCGACCATCATATAGTGGCAGTAGTCAAAAAAGCCTTTTACTTGGTTCATCTCATAAGTAAAGGGATCGCATCCAGAAAAAAGGAGGTTATTACCTCTCTATACTCCTTCCTCATTAGACAAATAATCGAGTATAATGCCCCATTTGGTATGTACCTCTCCAAACATCTGCACAAAGAGAATCCATGGCCTCCAACACCTGTCCTATGCATGCAGACAGGCTCAAATCACTATCACTCTACTCGGTATCGTATAGGTTGCTCAGAGGTGATCTGTGCCTCGCCTACACGGCAATCTCAGACCCTGCCCTACTAGAGATGCTCCACATCTGTAAGTCTAACTCCTTGTGCATTACACACTTGAAAGGCCTGAATCTAATATGTGACATCAAAAAAACCTGCAGGAGAGACAGGTTTGTCTCCCACAGGCTACGCCATCTCTGGAATAGACTTCCCACAGACGTCAAACAGAGTACCTCACTGGCCCTCTTCAAGCTTAACCTTGTTACTGGATGGGAAACCACAAATTTGTCCCAGGGGTTACACCTGTGTCCCTCATTGACAGGGGTGACAGGTGCTGACTGAGGTTGCTTTTTGGGGATAAACTCTTGGCTATGCCTGTAAGGGCCCCAGAGACATTAGACTAGTAACCTCCTATGATTATATGATCCTATGCAAACGTAATTACTTAACCTTCCTTCTTCTGAGAGAAAGCAAATCCTTTGAATGTCTCTATTTCATCTGCTTTTCAAGTTTCTAAGTATGTTTTAAAGTGTGCTTATGATGCTGCTGATTCTTCCACTGGAGCTGATGTATCTGGAGAAGTACTGAGAAGATTGGCTTGGGTTCATTTTCAGAATATGCCTGAAGATGTAAAATATATGTGTGATGAAAGGGGAAAGTTGATTCAATGAATTACTCAGATTTTCAACACTCCTTTTTTAAGACAAATAAATATTTCCCCTCCTTCTACTCACCCCCCCCCCTTCAATAAGCAAATTAAGTGGCTAGGTGCCAATAAACAGGATTTTAAAAAACAATGGCAAAGAGGGTCCAAAACGAAAGGAAAGGCCTCCACAAATCAAGGGCAGTCCTCCTAGTCAGCATGACTATTTGTGTTTAGACTTCCCCTCCATACCTCTCAATTTTTTAACACAAGAAATCTGGACAAAGCCTAAAATAATTGGGGGAGACAAAGGCCCAAAAATAGGGACAGATTTTAAATATTGCTTTTATAAACTTAGAAAGTTGTTAGAATAATAGAATTTGTGTTAGCATATATTTTATGAAGGATATAAAGTTTGAAACAAATATACAGCATTATTTAGTGACTTCAATCTTCAGTGATTTGCCAGAAAATCACAAATGTTATGAGGAACAGACCAAAAATATGAAGCAAAAATCTGGACATTCTGTGAAAATGTGGACAGTTGAGAGGTATGTTCACCTCCTCTTTCCACTCTGGAAACCTGTCCATATGCTAGAGACTTCATCTTCATTTGGTGCCAGATTTTGACACAAAAGTGGGTTTTAAATACAATTTAGCAAGGGTACACACTTAGCAATGGGAATTTAACCCCCTGTTCCAGGGGATTCCTCGTTGCCCTGTGCAACAACTCTCCTTGTTTCCTCCCATCCTGTATCAGACGCTTGCTCAAGAGGTTATGCAACCAGATCCCCCTGTCAGACAGGCAACGTTTTTTTATAAAAGGATGTTTCTGGTATTAAAGAAAGAAAGTTCCTTGGGGCCTTTGCTAGACCTTTCCATTCTAAATCTTTTTGTCAAGATTTCAAAATTCAGAATACTTTCCTTTCATTACCTTTGATCCCTTCTCTAGCTTTCATGGTTAAAGATACACTTAAAGGATGTTCATCATTACATTTCCATTGCTAAACTCTTCAAATGTGTTTTTTTTTTAAGATTTTCTGTGTCTGGCTAACATTATCAGTTCTGTATTACCTTCTGGACTTTCCACCATACCAAAGGTATTAAGAAAGTGTCTAACTCCAGTAAATGATTACTGTTGACTTTGAGGAATTCACATTTTTAAGTATTTGAATGATTACCTTATCTCTGCAGACTCTTTCTCCAGTTGCCAAGAGTCTTTAGCAACTGTTCACAATCTCTAACTCAGTCTACGTTTTCAAATCAGTTTATAAAAATATTCACTAATCCCTTTTTGTAGAATGGTATTCCTGGGATGTTTGATGGATTCTGCCCTGAGAAGAGTCTTTCTTCCTCCAGATAAAATACAGATGTTTCAGCAGTCCTTCCTGATTTTCTCCTCTCAAATCCTTGTATCTGTAAGGGACATTCTCAGGGTGTGAGGTGCATGGCATTGATGATTCTCATGCTTCCCCTACCCAGACCCCAGACGAGAAAGATTCAGTAGTACCCCAGGACAGTCTGGACTCAGCATCTCCACCTTTTATCTTTTCAGATCTCTGTTTTGTGATTTGTAAAAAGGATGACTCTTTGGTGGGTAGACCATATCTCTTGCAAGCCCGGTCTCCTATTCTGTCTTCAGACCCCTCTCCAGTCTGTCACTACAGATGCTTCAGACCTGATGTGGGGTGTAGTCCCCAAAGGGGAGAAAGTACAAGGTCTGTGGAACTCTCACGACAGAGAAGCGCATCAATGTCAGACAGATTTCAGGACAGATCAATGCTTTGAAAGTCCTAAATAGTTTGTGATCCCCAGGAACACTGCATATTTAAAAAGACAACACCACAGGGATCTGGTACATAAACAATAGGAGAGTATCAGATTGTCCGTAATTTGCAGACTTGCTGTGACTACTTAGCAGAATGCAACTCAGCTCAATTTGTCTCTTAAAACTTCATTGTATCAGAGCAAAACCTGATTGCAGACAAGATAAGTAGAATCACGACAGACCCTGCAAATGGAAACATCATCCTATGGTCTTCCAAGAATTGATCTAATTAGATCTGTTTGTCTCCTCTCAGAGCAGACAACTAAAGAAATTTGCTCTCCTTACAAAAGGCCAGGAAGACAGATGACATCTTATTCCCATGGCTGGGAATGTTCCTCTATGCTTTTCCACCCATTCCATTGAAATCCAAGTTTCTTCTAAAGATTCAGAAGTACTCTCCAAAATGTGAGGTGGTGACTCCCTTTTGGCCCAAGGAACAGCCTCTCTCCCTTCACTTCAATCTGACCAAGGGCAATCACCACAGACTTCCCCACATACCCGTTTTGCTTACACAACACAGTGTTTGTGTTCAGTACTCCCCAACCTGACATCTCTCCAACTCACTGCCTGGATGATAGAATTTTGATACCATTTAGGCACATTTTGTTTTCTGAGGAAGTGCAGCAGGTACTAAAGGAAGCAAGAAAAAAAAATGCTTTTAGAAAATTATTTTCTTCTCTCAGTTTATAAACCCAAAAGGAATACTGGCAAACTACTTTACAAACACTCTGTCTCACAAAATTGGTACACACTCCCTCTCCATATTAGATCCAACCTTTCCTTTCCCTGTTTTAAAAAGGAGCTTAAATCCCACCTACTAAACTTGAAATTATGCCATTGCATTGACCACACAGTCTTAGTCTCTCCCACTGTGTAACCTGTTACATATCCTAACTTTCTTTCTTTGTTGGTAACTTCTGCTTAAACTAATCTCCTAAACCCTCAGCTCTGTTACTATAGCCCTACTATAGCCCCCTCCCATTCTCCACACTATCCCCCCCACTTCCTATCAATGTCTATACGTTTTCCTTCTTTTGAACAAAGATTATCTTTTTGTTTTTACTCTCATACGTAGTAAATTTTAGTCCACTACTATCAGTGCAACCCTTAATGTTCATAATTTTTTTCTTTTGGTTTTTCTCTTTATAATTATTTTCGTATTTGCAGTGTAGTTTTTAATAGTTTTTGTCCTGTATGTTTAGCTTTGCTTATGTTTGCTGGGGCTCTTTCCCCTTGGGTCTCCACTTAAAATGGGTTGCTTACTATCAATGCAATGCAAATAGATATTATACAATTCCTCCTCTAAAACGTGCACGCTGATTGGCCAGCCCAACCAGCGTGCCCGTTGTAAATCCCTCAATATACTAACGGACTTTTTCCGTTAGTATAAAACACTGTCTCGTTATGTTAAAAGCGTTTAACATAGCGACACAGGTTTAAAAAAAGCAACGCAGATCTCCGTTGCTTTTTTTAAAGCTGTCTCGCTATGTTAAACTCCTTTAACATAGCGACACAGTGTGTAAAAAGCAACGGAGATCTTGCGATCTCCGTTGCTTTAAACCTCGCTATGTTAAATGAGTTTAACATAGCGAGACAGCTAAATAAGCAACGGAGATCTCCGTTGCTTATTTTAAACTGTCTCGCTATGTTAAACCCATTTAACATAGCGAGATAGAAAGCAACGGAGATCTTGCGTTCTCCGTTGCTTTTGCCCACAACTCTGGTGTACTGCGAGGCATGCGCAGTACATCAGAACTGCCATGAACACCAGACAGCTGCGGAAGGGCAGCAAAGAGGCGATATACAATGCCATTATTTAAGAAAAGTAATTATTTCTTTTCTTAAATAATGTCATTGTATAATAGCAATAACCCACTTCTGGGTGTGGGTAATGCTGGATTTACCCACGGTTGTCTTTGTGGGTAAATCCAGCATTACCCACACCCAGGCGTGGGTTATTGCTATAATAACCTTTTCTTTTTTACAATTATTTTGTATTCTGATTGTTATTTAATATTTGTATATTGTCACTTTATTTTTACTTATGTTTTCTGGGGCTTTTCCCCTCGGGTCTCTACTGAAAATGACTTTGTTTGCAAACTCAGTCAAAACTGGTTAAAAATGTGAAATAAATAAATAATTTATGTGCAAGTGGAAATGAGTTTCTAGTTGGTGGCTGTCTAAGGGCCAAGACCATCTTCAGGCCTGTCTGCCTCTGGTTCTTGGTTATTTGTGTGAGTTGCTGTCCTCCAGACTTTCTTATTCCTGTATAGCAAGGTTCACTTGTTAACAAATTTTGCTTGTCTACCCCTAGAACCACCTCTTTCTAACCTTTTTCCTTGGGATCTTAACTTTGTGCTTCAAAAGCTTACTCTCTATCATTTTGACACAGCTCAGTGGGCTGAATACAGGATTTCAACATAGAAGACTATTTTAGCCATTGCTCTGACTTCTGCAAGGAGAGTATCTCAGTTACAAGCAGGCATGGTGAGTCAAATTTACCTCATTTTTCATATGGACAAGGACTAAGTTTCTCTGAGAAATAATCCTTCTTTTATGCCTATTATTACTTGCCCTGTCTTTTTACCCTGAACCCAAGAGCCAAACAATTTCTGAAGGTATTCATGCTTTGCCTTTTAATGAGCTCCTCTTGATATCTTGACAGACATTGTAACTGAATGGCAAACAAAACCTTTGAAAGCTGACTGGAGGCAAGGGAAGGACCCAAATAGCTTAGACCACTGCAACAGTGAACTATTAGAATAACTCCTGTTATGGTAGGTTTACTTACACAACTGTACTTTCCACACCATCCTGCACAGGCAGACATCTGAGACAGATGATATTAAGAGATGAGGGCCCCATGCCCCCAAATGACAAAAAGAGTAAACTCTTGTCACACCATTCCAGAGCTTGACAGTCCTTTTCAGGTGGAAAAGTGGCAAAATGTTGTGGCCTCTGGTACTCAATCTACACAAGACAAAAAAGGATCAGAAAGGAATCAGAACTATGATGCTTAATGGTTTAGTCTGCCTAGTCAGGCAGAGGTTTATAATCAGTATTGGCAATTTTTGGGGAATGACAAGAGTACAGTCATGCTACTTCCAGGGTCCAGTGACTGCATCCTGAAGGACTGGTTCCAAGGGTGGTATAACCCAAGGCTCCTCAGATTCTTCCTCCAGATTCTCTACCAAGATATGTTTGGGTGACTGAACAGGTGATCAAGGGAAATCCAAGCTGTTCCTCATATGCCTAAGGGCATCTCTGAAGGAGGTATCATCTCGTGGTGAGGGTGGACTCGTGATATTTGCACATCTCAGACAGTGATCTCAAGATTCCCTGAATCCTCACATGACAAAGAGACCAAGGGAATACCACTACTCTCACCCATGAGTGTGTTACAGATTGATATCAAGCCATGAGGGATCAAGAACTGACTCTGGCCTGAGAGCTACTTAAACAAATTGCAGGGTGGGAGGAAGCCTGTACATGGGCTGGAATGGCCTTTAGAATGGATTTCCTCATGATACTCTTCCATATTCACAGTTATCAGATATAAAACCCTTAGTTCTGGTTGAGGTCCTTAGAAGTGATCTTTGGCATAGAAAGATCAGATAGGTCAGATCTCCAAGATGGCTGCACATGGAGTAACAGCTTAACTTCAGCTCTCCCAGTGCGAAAACAGAAACTCAGAAGAGAGAGTCAGTAAACTCATATTTCTGGCTAAATTTCAGTAACTAGCTAGTAAGTACACTGTCTGGATGCCAGCAAAAAAGAAATTCAGAGAACCTGAAAGAAAATCAATCAGAAAAGGTGAAGAAAAAACACTGATTGGGAAGAATTCTGCAACTGTTCAGCAAAAAGCAGTACAAGCTCCAGCTTTGGTGCAAGATAAGACTTACAGTAACCTAGAGGGAAAATAAGTCAAATGTACTCAGAGCTGATCAAAATAAATGAAACACTGAAGGAGCAGGGGCGGCTCGTGGCATAGGGCTGCCGGACTGCAGCCCCCTCAAAAATGAAAAAAGAAAGAAAGAAAAATGAAAAATAAAAAAAATTATTTTTTCAAAATTCGCGGACTTCAAGGCATGATAGACCGAGTCCCGACTACTGTCGGTCTGCGCATGCTCAAGGCAGTCCGGCCGTCCCCATAGGGGGACACAAGGAGACGTCTGTGCACTTTTACAGTGCACAGACCCGCCAGGATTATGGGTCGCGTCCGGACTGCAAGAGGAGCAGCAGGGAGCAGGGACTCGGGATAGAGCATTAGGGATCTCGTCGGCGTCGGGATGGAGCATTGGGATCTCGCGGGTCTTCAGTATTGCGCGGGAAGGATGTACGTTAGCTGGATGTATTCAGGTAAGGTGCCTTCTAATTTACAATGTTTATTTGTGTGTGTATGGTGCTTGTGCTTTACTGGAGTTTGTGTATGGTGCTTGTGCTTTACTGGAGTTTGTGTATGGTGCTTGTGCTTTACTGGAGTTTGTGTATGGTGCTTGTGCTTTACTGGAGTTTGTGTATGGTGCTTGTGCTTTACTGGAGTGAGAGTGTGTGTGTGTGTGTGTGTGTGTGTGTGTGTGTGTGTGTGTGTGTGTGTGTGTATGCCCCAGGTGCTTATGGTGGTGTGGTAGGGAATGCCTCAGGCTTGAACCCTGTACCCTGTATGCAGGTGTTAAAGACTTGAGTTCCCTACCCACTACCATTTGTAAAAAAATTTCAGATTTTTGCCTCATATTCGATCTGATCTGTTCCTCATAATATCTGTGGTTTGTAAATGTTGCAATGCTTGATATTTGATGGTGTAGTAGTAGCATTGTTGCCTCACAGCTGCAGGTTCTTGGGTTTGATTCTTGGCTGGGGTTCCTTCTTTGTGGGGTCTGTATCTTCTCCCTGTGTTTGTGTGGGTTTGCTTTTGTGTCCTCCCATGTTACAAAGACATGTCTGCATTATTTCTTCCTGGGCCTGTGCTGAAAATTGTTTATTTGTTCCAAGTCAGACTGTCCTGATTAAAAAATGTTAAATAAAATTGACAGGCATTTGAATTTCAGACTTAAGGGTTTCTGAATGTTTAATTCCTTGCGTATTTGATGGTGCAGTGGTAGTATTGTTGCCTCACAGCTATAGGTTTTCTGGTTTGATTCTTGGTTGGGGTGGCTTCTGTGTGGACTCTGTATCTCCTCCATGTGTTTGTGTGGATTTGCTCTGGTGCCCTGCCATTTTACAAAGACGTGTCTGCAGTTTTAATCCCTGCTGAAAATTGGTTTTGTTCTGTCCGCAGTAAAATTGACAAGCATTTGAATTTCAGACTTCAGGTTTCTGAATGTTTAATTCCTTGCATAACTGATGGTGCGGTGGTAGTATTGTTGCCTCACAGCTATAGGTTTTCTGGTTTGATTCTTGGTTGGGGTGGCTTCTGTTTGGAGTCTGCATCTCCTGCCTGTGTTTGTGTGGATTTGCTCTGGTGCCCTGCCATTTTACAAAGATGTGTCTGCAGTTTTAATCCCTGCCTCTGCTGAAAATTGTTTTTGTTCTGTCCGCAGTAAAATTGACAGGCATTTGAATTTCAGACTTCAGGTTTCTGAATGTTTAATTCCTTGTATAATTGATGGTGCAGTGATAGTATTGTTACCTCACAACTATAGGTTTTCTGGTTTGATTCTTGGTTGGGGTGGCTTCTGTCTGCATCTCCTCCTGTATTTGTGTGGATTTGCTCTGGTGCCCTGCCATTTTACAAAGACGTGTCTGCAGTATTAATCCCTGCCTCTGCTGAAAATTGTTTTGTTCTGTCCGCAGTAAAATTGACAGGCATTTGAATTTCAGACTTCAGGTTTCTGAATGTTTAATTCCTTGCAGATTTGATGGTGCAGTGGTAGTATTGTTGCCTCACAGCTGTAAGTTTTCTGGTTTGATTCTTGGTTGGGGTGGTTTCTGTGTGGAGTCTGCATCTCCTCCCTGTGTTTGTGTGGATTTCCTCTGGTGCCCTGCCATTTTACAAAGACGTGTCTGCAGTATTAATTCCTCGTCTCTGCTGAAAATTGTTTTTGTTCTGTCTGCAGTAAAATTGACCGGCATTTGAATTTCAGACTTCAGGTTTCTGAATGCTTAATTCCTTGCAGATTTGATGGTGCAGTGGTAGTATTGTTGCCTCACAGCTATAGGTTTTCTGGTTTGATTCTTGGTTGGGGTGGCTTCTGTGGAGTCTGCATCTCCTCTCTGTGTTTGTGTGGATTTGCTCTGATGCCCTGCCATTTTACAAAGACGTGTCTGCAGTATTAATCCCTGCCTCTCTGCTGGAACTGCCTTTTGTTCTGTCCGCAGTAAAATTGACCGGCATTTGGATTTCAAACTTCATGTTCTTCAGAATACATAGTAGCACAACCTTTTTCTAGCAATTTTCTAAGTTTATAAGATGAATATTTTAAATTTGTCCCTATTTTTGGGACTGTATTCCCCCATTATTGGCTTCGTCCAGGTTTTTGTGCTAAGGTTGACAGCTATGGCAAGAACTGAATTCACTGAATATGGACTGTAGAATTGTGCATATTTACTGATAAAGGTGCACTGTAGAATTGTGCATATTTACTGATAAAGGTGCACTGTAGAATTGTGCATATTTACTGATAATGGTGGACTGTAGAATTGTGCATATTTACTGATAATGGTGGACTGTGGAATTGTGCATATTTACTAATAATGGTGGACTGTAGAATTGTGTATATTTACTAATAATGGTGGACTGTGGAAGTCTGAGTAGACTTTTTTATGATAAATGTTCTCAACTGGGCAGTTTTGCCATTATGGGTGCATATGTTTTGTTTCATTGCTTACTGGAAAAATGTTCAAAACAAATTTAAAACACCCTCTAACAAGTGTACTGTATTGTACAAGGAATATAATTTTTAGTACAATGAGGAAGGTGTATCAAAGAGCACATGTATGTTTCATATGCAAGGGGCCTATGATTCGAAAACAGCCCAAAATTAATCTTTATCTGCCACTGGCAAAATGTATTTTCTTTGAATGTGAGTTTCAAGGGCAGAGAAGTTTTAATGCTAAGTTTTCATTGTGAGACTGCATTGCTTTGTTTAACAGATGACTTAATGTTTGTGCTGTAAAATACAAAATAAAACTTTCAAATGAAGTCCAATCATTGAAGTAAAGCAGTATGCACATTAGTGTTTATGGTAAATAGAGTGAAATAGCCAAGTAATGGTTAATTGGAATGGCTGCAGAGGCTCCAGTTCAACCATTATTTTGTCGGGGGGGGGAAGGGCAGCAAACTCAGACAGGCCCAGCTGAACTATACCTCCCAACTGTCCAGATTTTCAAAGAATGAATAGATTTTTGCTTCTTATTTTTGGTTTGTTGTTCATAAAATTTGTAGTTTTAATTCCTAAATGATTTGCCAGAAGTCACTAAATAATAAGTTTCAGACTTCATAACCTTCATAAAATGCATGTTAAATTAAGAGCCGTTCTATCAACTGTCTCAATTTATACAAGAGCAATTTTAGTACTGTTTATATGTGCCCCAATATATTTGGCCTTGTTCAGATTTACTGCATTAACAGGTTGAGAGGTACATGCAAATAAATTGCTTTATAGAATTAGGCATAGCCAACCTCTCAACTGTCCCCAATTTTGGCTCAAAATGTTGCTCTTCCCCTAATAATCCCTCCAAAAATAGCAATTTTGG
The DNA here is from genome assembly GCF_019279795.1 of Protopterus annectens. Classification (NCBI taxonomy): domain Eukaryota; kingdom Metazoa; phylum Chordata; order Ceratodontiformes; family Protopteridae; genus Protopterus; species Protopterus annectens. The sequence continues at coordinate 1,748,997,876 of NC_056728.1, read as the reverse complement.
AAGAAAACATGGAGGGTTTACAATTAAGAAATAACTGTAATAATCAAAGTTATAGATTACTTGAAATGCATGTAGATTCTTTTATTTTGTCAGCTGCTCAAGGTAGCAGTACTAATATTAAAGTGTCCCTTCTTTGACAGGTAGAAGCTGTATTGTGTGTCTATTTTATATTTTTGCATCACATTTTTGGTCCATTTTCATAAAATTGTGTTTTTGGCAAATTAGTGACAAATCACTAAAGACTGAAGTTAGAAAATGACAGACATTTGAGTTTCAGATTTTATACCCTTCAGAAAATTCATACTAATGCAAGACCTATTCTATTATCTTTCTAAGTTTATTAGAGCAATATTTAAAATTGTCCTTATTGTTGTGCCTTTGTCCCACTTCTGTGTATGGCTTTGTCCAGATTTCTTGCTCTTGAAGTTGAGAGGTATGACAAATGTGTCAGGGCCATCACAGTCAGCCAGAGAGATTTCAAATTGTGACATGCTTGTTGCACCCCACTCCCCATGTAGTGACTCTGGATGTGTCCAAGCAAGGCAAGGAGTAGTTGTATCTACCTTGGATGGGGAGGACACACTGCATAAGTACTACAGTGGCTTTTCATCTGTCCTTGATTTTGCAGAATGGTCTGGTTTCTGTCATATTTTTGTACTGTTGATTTATGCTTATTACTCAAAGTGCCTGTTGCTCTGTGTTTAAGTAGCAATGCTTTAATGACCATAAGGTAAGCTTGTCTGACATCGTAAGATGCAAGTAAGCTTTAATAAGCATACTGTTAAAGAATTGCCAACATTGAAAGCCTTTCTGTTGTTGCCATGCAGAGAATACTTGACTAGATAATGTATAAGCCTTGGGTATTAAAGGACAGGATTCCATTATTTTAAAAGCTCATTACACTTGTTGGAGACTTCCAGTCATCTCTACAGGCTTTACCCGTAAACTAAACAGAATGCCAATCATGTGTGGTCCATAACCTGTACAGTAATCCTTTAAGCAATGTATCTTGAGCTTGTTTCTTGTTTGCTTTTCATTTTTACTTTTATCATGTTTTCCCCATGAAACAAGTTGTCAGGCAGCAGGTCTTTTTGGATAAGAAACATTTTTACAAGTGGGGCATCACATAGATTTCTACTTTCAGCATGTTGCTTGGTACTTTAATAAAGCTGAATATATTATAATTAGAACTGCAGTGCAAGGAGAAGTGGTTTGAGTTGAGTGCTTCTGGTTTTTCTTATACTTGATTTTGACTGGCATTCCAGTAATGTATTTAAAAAGTAATTTATTTTTTCATGCCTCACAACCTTTTGTTTCCATCTAGATATTAAGTAAGCTGTCATGCAGCCAATGCATTGAAATATTTTTATTCTTCTACACTTATTTTTGTCTTGATTGGACTTTCATAATGATGGTTTGCCACCCAGGGCAGCGTATTTAATTAAAGTTAGTTTTTTGTGGTTTTGTGCATAGCTCCTCCCCTTTATGGTTGACCACGCCCCTTCCCTTTGACCCCGCCCATTCAGCGTCTCCTGCAGCCCCCCTGTGATTTGAAGTCACCAGCCGCCACTGTGAAGGAGTATAACAACTCAAATGACTAAAGGCTGGAAAATGAAAGAAGCTTTAAACAGATATTCAGATGAGGTGATAAAACTGCAAAAATCAGAGGTCAAAATGAAAAAAAAAGGTTGGCTGAATATGAGACAGCTCAGGAAGAGATGTTTCAAAAATAATAGAATTAGAGGACAGAACTTACGGAAAACCTGAGATTTTCTGCTGTACCAGAGAAGCTGCAAGGAGCAGACTGTATTCATTTTATGAAAGCACAACTAAGGAACTGGACTGGTATTCCACAGCAGGCCATGAGAAAAGAACCTAGACCTTTAATAGTAAAGCTGCAATCCTACCAGCAGAGGGAGATGATTCTGCCAAAACTGTGGTAGAAGGACGAAGTACTAAAAGTGGGAAATAAGTAGAGTGTTTGTGGAAAATGATTACTCACTGTACACCAGGCAGAGAGCACATTTATTCCGCTAATCAGGGAATGTCAAGATGCAGGCATTAGGTTCAAGCTGCTGTACCCAACTATTTTCAGAATATTCTTTCTTGTGGACAAAATAATTTTTTTGATGCAGAACATGCTAAAGGGAAAATACAAAAGTTTGTCCAACATAAAGTGAGCTATGAAACAAGAGATTCTGCTGCTTGTTTTCTGGTAATAAACCCCACAAAGATACTTACTACATTCACTACTTCTAGTAAAGCTGGTTTAGCTTTTCATTTCCATTTTCTAGTAACTGCTTTTTTGTCAGCCATCACAATTAGACTCAGCAAGGTGTTACTGTGTCTAAGCAATTCCGATTCTGTATTATAGCTCAAAAAATCATTTCCTTAGTTACACCAGTTTGCTCACCCAGTATCTCTGATAGAGTAATCTGCAGGGAATATTTAAAGTCTGGAACAAAACACAATGGCCAGCACTAAGGTGTATGTGACAAAAAAACTCAAAATACTGCCATGTAGAAGGTAATTAAAGTTTAATCCTCCATTCCGGTTTCGGCATAACCGCCTTCATCATTAGAATACAATTTGTATTCAGCGGAGGCCCAGGGAGAAAATCTCCAAATTACATTTTTACAAAAAAACAAAAAAAAAAACACAGTGGTAACATAGAATAAAAATGTATAAACAGGAGGTTACATAATCAGTAACAGATACTTAATGGTACATTATCAGCAGCAAATGCATTTTGAAACTGAGATTATATAGAAAGACAGAGATATAGGAAGAAGAAAGAAAAAAGTACAGTTTTGTACCTACCATAAATGTAGATGTTCGAGGATCCACATTGCTGCAGTCCTAACTATTGGGTAGTCCGCTGTCCAGTCGGCCCGAATACCAGAGTATATGGCTGACGTCGGTCAGGGCGCATTAGACTGACGCCAGTACGTCAGGGTACTAATGCGCATGACCGACGTCATATCCTCAGTCTTTTCTTGCCCCAGATGTCAGAAGACCCTAAAAAGACAAGGCCCAATATACCTGCACCAGAAATATGTACAATATATACAAAAATATATACAAAAATACCAGCATATAACCTCACCTACACAACCACCCCTAAACACAGAGGGGAAGGAGGGAGGTAAATTGGACTGCAGCAATGTGGATCCTCGAACATCTACATTTATGGTAGGTACAAAACTGTACTATGTTCTTCGCTCCACATTGCTGCAGTCCTAACTATTGGGTAGAATCCCAAAGCAGAGGTAAGGGAGGCTGGCAAATCATAAAGAAGCAGGAGCTGACAACATGCCTTGCAAAATAGCTGTGGCAAAACCAGCCCTAGACTTAGAGTAGAGAGGAAGGTGATAATGCTTAGAGAAAGTATGCACTGAACTCCAAGTAGCTGCCTCCAAAATATCCTTAGTTGCCACCCCTTAGAAATGCTGTTGAAGTGGCAGTAGCCCTAGTGGAATGAGGCCTAATCCCAGCTGGAATCTCCTTGCCATGATGGGAATAACAAAATGCAATGCAAAACCCAATCCACCTAGAAATAGTTTGTTTTGACACAGGCTTGCCCTGAACTCAAAGCAAAAGAAACAAACAACTGCTGAGACCGCCTAAAATCCTTAGTCCTGCTTAAATAATAACGCAATTGCCTATGTACATCTAAAGTGTGCAAAATCTTTTCCCCTTTATTTTGGGGGTCTGCATAAAAGTAGGCAAATGAATAGTTTGGTTTAAAGCCACACTAGAAACCACCTTAGGCATAAAGGAAGGATTAGTACGTAATGATACCCTATCCTTATGGAAAATCAAAAGGGCTCTACTGCCATAAGGGCCTGCAACTCAGACACCCTTCTTGCAGAAGTAATAGCCAACAAAAAAGCAGTCTTCCATGACAAGTATTTCAATTCAGCAGTAGCCGCAGGCTCAAAAGGTTGTAGAGTAAGTTTTTCCAACACAAAATTGAGATCCCAAGCAGGAGTAGGAGCTCTACGTGGGGTCTTATATTCTTTGCCCCTCTAAGAAACTGCTTGAACAAAGGATGCGAAAACAATGGTGGGTCACAATCATAGTGAGCTGAAATTGCTGCAGCATGAATCTTAATGGAAGAGAAGGACAAACCTTTGTCCAATAACTCAGTAAGATATTGAAGAGCCACATTCAAATTAGGCTCAGAAATCTCCAAATTCTTTGCTGTACTCCAAATTAAAAACCTCTTCCATTTTTCTCGTACACTTTCCTTGTACTAGGTCTTCTAGCTTCCATAATCACATTTAAAACTTGTTGAGGAAGTTGAGACCTGCTGTGTTTCAACACAGAATATGCCAGGCTGTTAGATGAAGTGAGTGAAGCTTGACATTGAGCAGATGACCGTCCTTCTGAGATAACAGATGTGGAATCAAAGGTAAAGGCCATGGAGGCTTCCTTACCAGACTCCTTAGTAGTGGGTACCAGTGTTGCCGAGGCCAATCTGGAGCTATTAAAATCATCCTTGGCTTGTCTTGTCTGAGCTTTAAGAGCACCTTTGGAAGAAGAGGCAGAGGTGGAAAGGCATACACATGAAGATTTTTCCAACTGAAAGAAAGAGCATCCACTCTCCAAGCTGTGTGATGAAACCCCTTTGTGCAAAACTTTGGCAGCTGGTGGTTTAGTGGAGAAGCGAACAGATCTATGTCTGGAGTTCCCCATGACACTGTCAATTTCTGAAATACATGAAGATCCAGTTTCCACTCGTGGGGATCCATGATTTGTCTGCTTAACACATCTGCTAAGGAGTTCTGTGCTCGGCAGAAACCTTGCCTGAAGAGTTAGTTGCAAGCTGAGCGCAGTCTCCCATAAAATCATTGCTTGCCTGCATAGAGGATAAGAATGTGTTCCCCCTTGTTTGTTGATGTACCACATGACAGTTGTGTTGTCTGTTAGAATCAACACCTGCCCTGGAAGAAGTAACTCCTTGAAAGCCATTAATGCAAACTGGACTGCTAACATCTCCTTCATGTTGATATGTAGATGCAGTAGTCTGGTAGGCCACTTGTCTTGTATCCACTTTCCATTTAGATGAGCTCCCCAAGCAATGTCCGAGGCATCTGTCGTTAAAATCTGACTCGCCTCTGGCCGGGTCACAGAGAGTCCCTTGTTTAGGTGACATTCCTGAGCCCACCACAAAAATTCTTTTTGAAGGCAAGGTATTATTTGAATGACAGTGTCCAAATCCTGGCAGTGCTGTGTCCATACATTTTGAGATACCATTGCAGCTTCCTCATATGCAGTTTGGCATTGGGAAGCACCAGAATACAAGATGCCATGAACCCTAATGCTTGAAGGACTGTCCTTGCAGTCAGCACGGACTGATGAGATAGTTGATGGAAGTAAAGGGATAGACTCTTTTGTTTGTCCGGGGTTAAAAGGCCATCTGGGCTGCTGTATTCAGTCTCACACCCAGAAAGCACATGTCTTGAGAGGGTACTAGACTGGACTTTATTTCGTTCACAGAATACCCTAGGCATCTTAGCACTGCTATAACATATTCCAGATGCTGTAGAAGGTCTTCCTTTTCTTGAGCCAGAATCAGGCAGTCGTCCAAGTAAGGATAGATTTGAATTCCTTTTAGCCTGAAGTAAGCTATCACTGGAGCCAGAACCTTTGTGAATACTCTGGGCAGTAGATAAGCCAAAGGGCAATGCAGAGAACTGATAATGAGAATTTCCAGCTCGAAACGCAGATACTTCCTGCAACTTAGTCTTATAGGCACATGAAGGTAAGCTTCCTTGAGATCTAAAGTTACCATCCAGTGATCTTTGCCCAGCAGAGGTAAAAGCTGTTGTAACGTCAACATCTTGAACTTTGGAATGTCCAGATAAGTGTTGAGGAGAGATAAATCCAAAATTGGTCTCCACGTGTTCCCCTTCTTTGGTACTAGGAACAGGCGAGAATAAAATCCTAGGCCCCTTTCTGATACAGGGACTGGCTGAATGGCCCCTATTTGGAGTAACAGAGAAATTTGCTTGTGAGCCTCTTTCCTTTGTGGAGGAGGAACGTCTGGCATGCCTTTGAAAGGGCCAATGTATGGAAATAAAACCTGTAACCGTGGTGAATGATATCCAACACCCATCTGTCTGGAGTGATTAAATCCCAATTTTCTTTGAAAAGAGACAGTCTTCCTCCCAAAGGAGCTGCCAGACGAGAATCTACTGGCAGCTGAAAAGGCAGGTCATTGGGTCTGTTTACGAAAGGACTGACCCTGCCCTCACCAGAAGTCTGAGCAGGTGAACTCCTGTTCTAGGCCTAAAAGAACCTTGAGCTCTGCCCCTACCACGTCTAGACCTACCCCTAGACTGGGAATCATAAGCAGGATATGTCCATCCCTTAGTAGGCCAATTTCTACTAAACTTCGTGGCTGCACCTGCAAAAATCTTTAACAGTTTGCATAGACTTAGCTTTGTCCTCCATTTTCTTTAAAACTGCTTCCACAGGCGAACCAAACAACACATCAGACTGTAAAGGAGCATCCAAAATCCTTGTCTTAACATGCTCAGCTAAATTCTGATCCCTCAACCAGGCATGCCTGCGAAGAACAGAGCTAGTGGCAGCCACCCTCGAGGAGGCCTGTACAGCATCAAAACCACATTGCAAAGAATGCTTACCCACTTGTTCAGACACATGAACTAAATCTAGCAACTCTTTACACTCAATACCTTCCGCCAAAGCATCCACCTTAGATTTCAGTTGTGAAAGGAGATAATTTTGATATTTTAGCATGTGAAACTGACAATTCAACGCCCTCATGGCTAAAGTGGAGGAAGTATACACTTTCTTTCCCCATCTATCCAAAGCCCTTGCCTCTTTATCAGTGGGAACAGGATTTTTAACCACAGAGGCCTTAACACCTTTAGGTCCTTGAGAAACAGTTTCGGGTCTGCCCTAGGACTCTTAAAAGATACGTATGACCTACAGGCACCCTGTAGTACCTATCAGGTTTAACAGGAGCAGGAGGCAAAGAATCAGGGTCCAGGGAAGCCTCTGCAAAAACATCTTCCACCACATTCAACACAGGAGGTATAGCTAAGGGCCTATGCTGGGGTAAAAACAAGAATTCCCTAAGCCTTTTCCTGGAATCAGAGTAATCCTGGCCTTCCCATTTAAAGTGCTCCTCATGGAATGCAGAGTCTCTGAAAATGAGAAATCCTCAGGAGGAGAAGCTGTAGGAGTGGAATCATCCACATCAGAATCAGAATAAGGAGGATACTCCTGCAAATCTTCCCCAGAAGTCTCAGAAGCCTCTGAACACTGTTCAAAACTATCAAACTCAGGCTCCACCCTAGGCCTCTTATCAGGAGGGGACATAGAACCTCTAATCATAGTAATCAAATCTTCTGCCATTTTAAGCATATGTTTCTTAGGCACAGAACCTGAAGTGCTAGGAGAAGCCCCCACTGAAGCTAAACTTGGCCTACCTCTCAAAGAAGTTTTGGAAACAGAAGGAGAGGCTCTAACTCCCTTGGGAAGAGAGGGAAGAACAGTTACCTGAGAAGCCCCTCAGCCTGGCCTACCTCCTGAGAAGGCACATCCTGTAACAGTAAAGTCTCTGTCTGAGACTCCAAAGAAACTCCTGGCAAAACCTCTGGCTCCACTGAGTTTTCTAAAGAACCGACGTCCGGGACTGCCGGTTCATCAACCCTAGGCTTCGCTTTTGTCCTTGCGCTTCTTGACGAAGCGTCGGAGCATCCGACGGCATTTTATAATTGCAACGCTTCCCAAACACTACCCTGGCACAGTCTAACCTTCTCTTAATAGTGCGTTTGTTAAACCTAGCACAAGAGCGGCATCCAACAACGCCGTGCTCAGGCCCTAAACAAGGTATACACAAGGTATGGTAATCCCTATGAGGTATCTGTTTCCCACAAGAAATACAGTTATTCACTTTTTCTGACATCCGTAAAATACTGAGGCAAGAAAACCAAAATGTTCCCCAACGGGTACTTAGCCAACTCTGAATCGGTCGGAAACTCGGACTACAGAAGGTTTCAGAACGCCAACCTGCACTCGCAAAACTGCTTCTGCATCGGACCATGCGGCAAAAAAGACTGAGGATATGACGTCGGTCATGCGCATTAGTACCCTGACGTACTGACGTCAGTCTAATGCGCCCTGACCGACGTCAGCCATATACTCTGGTATTCGGGCCGACTGGACAGCGGACTACCCAATAGTTAGGATTGCAGCAATGTGGAACGAAGAACATCTAAAAATAAACAAGAGGTGATAGAAAACTAACAATACATATTGAATTGAGGTGGTGCAACAGCAGTGATACAGATATGTAGTAGGACTATAAGTCAAACATATTACACATTATAATAGGTGGTCTTTGAATATAAGCTGTTTTAGAAAAAGATATTAAAGTACTTCTGCCTGGAAAGGGATATTTGCAGTTCTTGTAAAGATGGGGCATTGCAAATTAGGGCGGAGTCATCTGCATACTGTACGATAGTAGCAAGTGGTGATGCTGTCTGGAGTTTGTTAGTAAATAGTGTGAAAAGTAAGGGGCCCAGGATGGAACATTGAGGAACGCCTAAGGTAACAGGAAGAAGAGGAGAGAGACTTTGTTGCTATACTACTGCTTGCTTCTACTCTTCTAGATAGTCTTGGAATAAGGCAAGTGTGTCTGTGGACAGATTTAGATCAGAGAGTGCATTTATAGGTTTGCTATAGGAGATCATATCAAAGGCTTTTGATAGCTTAAGAAAGATGGAGAATACAAAATGGCCATTGTTTCAGTGTAGGTTAACTGTATTAATAAAAGACATTAGAGCAGTAGTAGTACTGTGGTAGGGACGAAAACCATGTTGAGTACTGAACAGGAGTTTGTTAGTTTGTAAAGAATGCATGATTTGCATGTGTATACATCTCTCCAGAATCCTGGAGAGAGGGATAGGATGGCAAAAGGACGGTAGTTAGACAGATCTGTTGAGTTCCCTCCTTTGTATAATGGTTTTACATGAGATATTTTCCATATGGTGGGGATTTTATGTTCAGAACTGGATATGTTGATAAGTATGGATACTGGGTATGCTATAGCACTGGCGGCAATTTTGAGGAAGTCAGCTGGTAGACCATCAGCAGCTAGGGTAGTGGGCCTTAGTGTTTTAATCATGTCAGCAGAGACAGGTTGTAGAGAAAAGAAGTTAATGTTATTTCCTGGTTTTGGTGTGACAGGAGAGGGAGTAGAGTTTTGCTGTCTAGAGAGTGCTAGTATAGTCTCTGTACAGAATTTATTAAATTGATTAGCTATGTCTTCAGAATTACCAGTAGTAGATGGAGAGTGTGTTCTGGCTCTTCCTGGAAGTAGTAAGTTATTAATAGCTGACCAGAACTTTGTGGATTATTCTGGTGCTTGATTTGGATGCCCTGATAGCATTTTACTTTGTCCTGTTTAATTAGTCTCTTTGTTTTGTTCCTTAGTTCAAGAAAATCTATTTTTGTAGCTTGTGTCCTAGCTTTGTGCCACTGTTCCCAGGCTTTGCCTCTTGCTTTTAGCATTGATCCGGATAATTTGCTGAGCCATGGGACAGTATTGGATCTTATTCCTGTGGTTCTGGAGGAGGCCTGTGAGTTCAGGATATTTAGAAAGGTAGCATTTATTTTACTGCATCATTTAATGGAAGCTGTTTAAGGAAGGTCCAATTGCACTGTTTTAGGGTAGATGTGAAGTTAATGGCATCAAAGTTCTTTTTGTTTCGTACTGTACAGTAATTAGTTTGCTTTGATGGGTTTGTACGATGCCTAAGTAGGAAGGTTGGGATATACTAATGCTGTATGGGACACAGCCTGAGTGACAGGACAAGGTTGGTCTGTTTGTTAGTATCCAGTCCAATAAGGAATGTTTATTAGAGGCTTTGTCAGTCCTAGCAGGTGTTTGAATGATTTGTCTAAAACCGTGGAGGTTGATAAGATTAGTGGGGTTGTGGGACCTGAAAGTTAACCGGTCTATGTTAAAGTTGTCCATAATTACAGTTTCCTGGAATAGTGTTTTGGTTGTTCAACAAGAGTATATTTTTTAGTGTGGGGCTGTGTTACTGGCGGGGAATATAGATTTCTATTTGTTTCTGGGAGATAGTTTTTAGTTTGGTAACAATAATGTCTGCATTGTTAAAGTTGGGGGTAATGGTAATGGGATCTAATGTTTTTAGTGTTAGGTAATTTTTAAATAGTATGGTGACCCCACCACCCCTTTTGCTTTTTCTGTCAACTCTATAGATACTGTACCTTGGAGCAAGAATTTCATTGCCTGTGATTTCAGGTTTTAGTCATGTTTCAGTAAGTAGTACAATGTGTGCTGAGTACAGGGAGAAACTAGCATGGAGATCATGTGTTTTATTTGTGATGTTTCAGATATTAATGTGTAACAACAGGTGATCTGCTGTTTTCCTAGGAAAGGTTATAAGAGGCTGGGAGTGGTTGTTATGCTGGGCAGGTGAATAGTGGGAAATAGTTATTGGGCCAGCTTGGGGTGAATGTCGTGACTTAGAGCTAGTTTGAGTGTTATATTATTATTGTTTTTATACGTTTTTCAATGTACCTGTCCTACTTGAAAGAGATTCCAGGGAGGTTTTCTTGAGGGAGTACTGTGTAGGAGGTCATATGAATGAATGTTGTATTAATGACTGAGGCGGATATTAGGAGGTTATTGGATTTTGATTGTTGTGGGTGTAGGATGGGAGTGCCTTGGTAGTATACTGGTTCTTTTATGTTAATATGGTAAGATACAAATGAGCATTTAAAACTAGGACTATTACCAGGGAGGTTTGTAAAAGTAACATATTGGTGTAATAAGATATGTTGATATTAGTTGGTAACAGAGTTTTTGGTGTGAGGGTCAAGGGTATAATGTTGCAGTTAAGAGTTTATTAGGCTGCGATGTAAGGCAAGGGGAGGTGAGTGTATTGGATTTACTTTTGAAGAGTTTTCATTGGAGGTATTATGTGATTGGTTGAAAAAGTTGCTGAGTGTGGCATAGCTCAAAATAAGTGTAGGTAAGGTGTGGGTGGGAATTGGTGGCAGGGTAGGGGAGTGAAGTGAGCCCAAGTAGAGTGAGGGTGTGAATGGAATGGGTTGAACCATGCCATCAAAGTACTGAACTACAAAAACAATCAGCGAGAGAGAGTCATACAGATCAGTATCAGCATTATTCACTGAACAGGTAGATATGCAGGCTGGCTGACCTAGGTGATACATGAGGCACCTCAAGCGCTACTGTTAAAACTGTTATGTCACAGTTTGAAATATATGTAATAGCAACTGTTTCAGAAAAGTATTAGATCAATTATGCAAATTTGCAGGGGAAAATAGGTGTATTGTAGTATACCTTTATCTTCTACAGTAAAAGAGCTTCTACTAGGTGTTTGAGGCTGAGATAGTAGTAACAAAAAAGAACTCCTAGTTAGTTGAAGTGAGTTTTATTAGTGGGAGCAGATGTATCAGTGTAATGCAGGTTCAGTAGAACCGGGAGCATACCTCAATATATAGAAAGAAAAAGGGGAGAGGACCCTGAGGAGAGATACTGTTCTGGCTAGTGTGCACGCCACTCAACACACAGGCTATGTACCACTACAGTTGTTACACATAGATAAGACTATAGTAGAAACATACTTTTGCCTGTTTATGAGATTTACAATGTCCTTTTCAGGTTTGAGGGCTGTAGTAATAGCAATTGTCAACTGGGGATGCCTTTAATCAAGCAGTGGTGCAGTGCAATAGTATCTTACACTGCAATGTAAGCTCAGCTTGACTAAGACAAAAATGGGAGGGTCGGGTTAGTGAGTGCAAACTAAGGAGCAAATACATACAAATCTTCATATGGATTGTAACAAAAAAATTACACCTTAGTGCTACCTGATAACACTGGGTACTACAGATACATTGAAACAAATGCCAAAGATGCAAGAACCTTGTCAATCAGCTATACACTAGACAGTTTATACAAGTTACTCTCCAATGTTATATTCACCCTACTATAACTGGCTCTGTATCATATCACTTCCACTTTCAATGTCTAGGTATTGATAAAAATGGCCGACTCAGTCAAGCAGAACTAGTGCATTATCCAATTGTAGTAGAAAGCTGAAATCTGGTACCAATGTGTAGTTATAAAGTCTTCACACTGATATTGTGCTTTATGTTGTAATAGTGGCAGTAGGAAACAATACAAACACAGGTTTTTAAGCCAAACATCATTTAATGAATCTCCTAATGATAAGCATTATATAACAGCAATATATTGTAAACATGTACAGAACAATATAATTGAAAATATTATACTTTAAGTAAATATAAACTTACATGGAGTGCACACTGGCTGTGGGATGCTCCAGGATCCTAGAATGCTAATCAGTATTTTAAAAATGGTGCCAGCAGGTGACTCTTACTAATAAGTTTTGCCCAGAAATTAGGTGGAGGATGGGTGAGATTCAGGTTCAAGCCCTGGTTGTGTGAAGTTGAGAAAGACAGAGAATGCATGCGATATCACCTCACAATGGAGGAACCAGGCCACCAAAGTATTGCACCACAAAAACAATCAGTGAGAGAGTTTTATACAGGTCACTATCAGCACTATCACTGAACAGGTAGATATGCAGGCTAGCTGATCTAGGTGATACACGAGGCACCTTATGAGTTACTGTTAAACTGTTATGTTACAGCTTGAAATATTTGTAACAGCAACTGTTTCAGAAAAGTATTAGATAAATTATGCAAAGTTGCAGGGAAAAAACAGGTGTATAGTTGTATACCTTTTTCTTCTACAGTAAAGAGCTTCTACTACGTGTTTTGAGGCTGAGATAGCAGTAACAAAAAAGAACTCCTAGTTAGTTGCAGTGAGTTCTATTAATGGGAGCAGATGGATACTGTATCAGCATAATGCAGGTTCAGTAGGACTGGGAGCACACCACAATATGGAGACAGAAAAGGGGGTAGGGCCCTGAGGAGAGATACTATCCCAGCTAGTGTGCACGCCACTCAACAAACAGGGTATGTATCTCTATAGTTGTTATGGGCAGAGAAGACTATATCAGAAACATACTTTTGTCTGTTTCTGAGATTTACAATGTCCTTTTCAGGTTTGAGGGCTGTAGTAATAGCAATTGTCAACTGGGGATGCCTTTATTCAAGTGCTCCTAATCAACCTTATACTTTTATCAGGTTATGTAAATACTTCCATTGTCCTGCTCATAAAGTCCCAGCTTACTCTGTCAAATGCTTTCCCTGCATCAAGACCCACCAACAACAGCAATATTTTCTTCCATTCTGCTTCCCTCTGGATCATCAATGTTTTTTTTATGTCAAATGTTTGTCTCACCTCCACAAAACAACACTGAGCCATGTCTATCAATTTTGGCATCACTTATGTCATTCTCTTATCTATTATAGACATAAAATCTTTATAAGCAAAAATCAAAAAAATCCAAACTGCTCAGCAAACCAACATTTTACTCACCAACGTGGTACTTAAGCCATTCACCTTCACAGAATCTAACATAAACTTCCACATTCACTTATTTTATACAGGTACAGACTCAATTAATCTTAATTAACAAAAAATTAAACAATAATTTAATTATACATCATTCCATCTTAAATATACATTTTATATATTTTATAAGAAAATTCTTATAAATAAACAATCTACTTAAATATTTAGTCTAAAAGCACACATTCTGTTCTTGATTCAACCCCCTAGGTGATGTTGTTGTTGTTGTCTTTCGGCTTTTCCCGGTTAGGGGTCGCCACAGCGGAACTCCAGTCCGCTAATGATTGGCAGTAGATTTTTCACAAACATCAAGGTGCCAGGTCAACGTTCAACCTTCAACGAAGGCATGCCCATTTACGCATGTCTTTCGAACGCCCACCCAACCACGGGGAGGACATGCAGACTCCACACAGAAGGCACTCCCCGCACTCCAGCCGAGAATCGAACGGGAGGACCTCTTGCTGTGAGGCAACAACGCTACCGCTGCACCACCGCAGAATGTAATGTCTTATAATTTGATATCAACTTCATTTCCAGTTCAATTAATTTGTTAAAATAGTCGCCTCCCCTAGGAAGGTATGGTTGTAATAACACACACAAAAAAAGAAGCCTGCATCTGAACCCCCATAAATTTTAATAAAGTGTTCTACCACTGGACTCTTTAAATTTTGATTTCTTACTATTACTTATTTCTTACATAAATACTCCAATATATGGACCTTTATCTTGCATTTCGTCTGACCCACATACCAGGCAGGAAGCATGCAGTTATAGCCTATAATAAAAACAATCCCCATCGACTCACAATTAAAAATACTACTGGCAACATATTTTCTCCAATTAATTTTTGTGCCTGTAGGAGTCTTTACTTTTGAACACACCTTGCAATACCCACATGGAAACATACCACTACGTTCACTCAACAAATTCTGCAGTGTATATACATAGTTCAAAATGTCTCTTAAATTACTCCTCCTATAAGAAAAGGTAACATATATTGCAAACAACTTACCTACTGCTTCATCATTACTCACTATATGCCACAGATCCCTTATATCTTCCAAGATTTGAGAAAAAGGGGAATATCTAGAAACATAAATTATTTTTTCTCCACTTCTAACCACATCTAAATCACTAACTTCATTTCTCCATTTATTATTATACATCCTCATTTTCTTCCTTTCCAGCAAACATTTTCTAGCTTTATTAATGTGTTCAGCTGTATAACCACACTCTTTAAGCCTATTGTCTACTCCACATAATTCCCTATCTCTCAACTCTACATCAAATGTGTTATCAGAAATTCTCTTAAGTTCCTCAAAGGGCACATAATCTGAAGTTATTCACTGCTGCTTGCTTTCTACAAGGTTTGAACTTAACAGTTGCCCTCTCCACATAAAGAGTAACATCAAGAAAATGGATGCTAACCCTACTTAATTCATAGGAGAATTTGAGTTCATGGGGGTTATTATTAAGTGCCTGAAAAATTCCAAAAATTCACACAACACCCCTACCAACAAAAATCAAATCACGTATGTACCGTATAAACAGCATCATATATTCAGTGTAAAATTTTGTAGGGTACAAAAACTTTCTTTCAAAGTCAACCATATAAATCACTGCATAAGTAGGTGCAAAAGATGTCCATATTGCATATTCCCTTAACCTCTAAAAAAATGATTTTCATAGGTTCATAGGATATTAGGCTACTGGCCCAGAGGCCCTTATAAGCCGAGTCAAGCATTTCACCCATGTTCCCACAAAGTCAGCACCTGTTTTCCCTGTCCAGCAGGGACACAGGTGGGATCCCAGGGGTATATTTTCTGTTTCCCATCCAGTCATTCAGGTTCCTATTAAATCACATCTACT